>NC_086106.1:109741379-110388629 GCF_963921235.1 Mobula hypostoma | reverse complement strand
CCACCCCTTCTCTCTCCAATTATAGGCTCCTGCCCCATCTTCTACCACAAAACAAACTCAATCAGTTTAGACCATAAAATGTAGGAGTAGAATTAGGCCATTTGGCCCATTGAATCTGCTTTGCTATGCTATCATGGCTGATTTATTTTTCCCCATTTCCTGCCTTCTTCCTGTAACCTTTGTACTCCTACTAATTAAGAGCCAATCAAATTCCACTTTAAATATGCCCAATAACTTGGTCTCCACACCCATTTGTGATAATAAATTCCACAGATGCACCACTATTCTGACAGAAGAAATTCCTCCTCACCTCTGTTCCAAAAGAACGGATTTTCATACTGAGGCCATGCCCCCTGGTCCTAGACACTCCCCACTACTGGACGCATCCTCTCCACATCCACTTTATCCAGGCCTTTCAATATTAAGAATTCAGAACTTTTCTGAATTCTAGTTCAGCCCAGAATTAGGCTATTCAATGGCTGAATTGCATAATTCTGCTCCTAACCCTATCAATGAAATCCCGCTCATCATTCTAAACTCCCATGAGAACAGGCCCAGAGCCTTGAAATTCTCCTCGTACACTAACCTTTGCATCCCTAGGATCATTCATTCTCATAAATCTTCTCTGGACTGTCTTCAATACCAGCATATGGGGCCCAAATTCGCTCACAATAATCTAAACGTGGTCTGACAAAGAACTTATAAAGCCTCAGCAATACATCCTTGCTTTCATATTCTAGTCCTCTCAAAATGAATGCTAACATTGCATTTGCCTTCCTTGCTACTGACTCAACTTGCACGGTAACCTTAAGGTTACCCTGCATTCCCAAATCCCTCTCTGCATCTCCAATTTCTGAACCCTCTGTCTATTTAGAAAATAGTCTGTGACTTTACTCCTTCTATCAAAGTCCATGACCTGACACTTCTCTATGCTGCGTTCTGACCTCCACTTCTTTGGCGATTTTCCCAATCTGTCCAAGTCCTTCATCTGCATCCCTGCTTCCTCAATATTACCTACCCTTCAACCAATCTTGGTATCATCTGCAAACTTGATCACAAAGTCAACAATTCCATCGTCCAGATCATTAATGTACAATGTGGAAAGTAGCAGGCCCGATAAAAACCCCTGAAGAACACCCAAAATGCTGGAGGAACTTGGGTCAGGCACTTAAAAATGCACATGCGCCAGTCGTGCATGCAAGCTGGTACAGCCGTTCCGATCTATTCTTACTTTCTTCTTCTTACTTTTTAATTTACATTATTTTTTGTTGTTTTTTCCTCACGGTAACACGTCGAAGCTGCACCCTCTCTAACATGCTGGTAGAGAGAGTTTTATTTGAGTTTTCTTTAGCGCTGGAAATGGTTACATCCTGACACGCGGGACAGAAGCAAGGTCGCATTGTGTATTCCACGGACCAGCAAATACCGGCCGGCTTAGCGAACAGAGCGGCGGACACCCCTGCTGAAATTCGGAGGAAAACACACAGAGGGGGATCACAAAGCCGAGGAAAGAGGACTGGGTCGAGACAACAGAGACTGTTGGAGAAGAGGAGTTTGGTGGGTAATACCGTTCCGGCTGATCAGAAGTGCACCGAGAGCGGTAAGCGTGAAGGATTGGGGTGCTTACTGTTCCGGCTAACAACGGATGGTGCAATCCGGGGTATATTACGATCGAGGAACGTGTTTGCAGACTGGATATTGAACTTTTTACTGTTGGACTTTGGCCACATTCCACCGTGATACAACACTTGGCGGCACGGGAGGTCGTTCCTGCCTGTGGCCATCGAACTTGCAGCTCCTCCCGTGGAGGGTCAGACACCCTGAGCCAATAGAACTGGTCCTGGACTTATTTTCCATCTGGCATAGTTTGCATTTTGGTGTTTGATTGTTGGGGATTTTTGTATTGCTATAGTTACGCTTTATTCTTGGTTGGTGCGGCTGTAACGAAACCAAATTTCCCTCGGGATTAATAAAGTATATCTATCTATCTATCGATGGAGATGAATGAACGGTCGGTGTTTCAGGCTGAGACCCTTCCTCAGGACTCTGGACTGGCACCCAATCCAAAAATGACCCTCTATTCCCCCTCTTTGACTTTTCCAAGTGAAAAGGAACCCTCAGGAAGTAGTGATCATAATCTGATAGAATTCACCCTACAGTTTCAGAGGGAAAAACTTAAAATTGTATCTATCAGTATTATAGTTAAGTAAACGTCACTACAGTGGCATGAGAGGAGGATGAGCTTGCTCCCAGTTAGTCTTTACAATGCCTCCTGAGACAGTGATGTGCCTCTCATGTGAGATGTGGCAGTCGTGGGGGAATTCCCCTCTCCCGCAGAGTCACATCTGCCAGAAGTGCATGCAGCTGGGCAATCTGGAAGACCATGTTAGGAATCTGGAGCAGCAGCTGGATGACCTTTCACTCGTAAGGGAAAATGAGGCAGTCATAGGTGAGAGCTGCAGGGAGGTAGTCACACCAGGCTGTCGGAAGCAGGTCGTTGGGTGACAGTCAGAGGGGGGAAAGCGAAGGTGAGTAGACAGGTAGTGCAGAGCACCCCTGTAGCCATTCCCCCGAATAATAAGTTTACCGTCCTGGATACTGTTGGCGGGGACGACCGACCAGGTGTGAGCCACGGTGGCAGGGCCTTTGGCACTGAGTCTGACCCTGCGATGCAGAAGGGTGGGACGGAGAAGAGCAGACCTGTCGTCATTGGGGACACTATAGTTAAGGGAGCAGACAGGAGATTTTGTGGACATGAGAAAGACACCCGCATGGTTTGTTGCCTCCCGGGTACCAGGGTCCGGAATGTCTCTGACCGGGTGCACGATATCCTGGTACGAGAGGGAAAGCAACCAGAAGTTGTGATACATGTTGGCACCAACGACATAGGCAGGAAGAGGGATGAGGTCCTGAAGTGTGAGTTTCGGGAACTAGGCAGAACGCTGAATAACAGGACCTCAAGGGTGGCGTTCTCAGGATTGCTGCCAGTGCTACGTGATAGTGATGGTAAGAATTGGAGGAGATGGCAGTTGAATGCGTGGCTGAGGAGTTGGTGCAGGGAGCAGGGTTTTAGATTTTTGGATCATTGGGATCTCTTCTGGGGAAGGTGGGACCTGTACAGATTGGATGGGTTGCACCTGAACTCGAGGGGGAGCAATATCCTTGCCGGTAGGTTTGCGAGCATGGTTCGGGAGGGTTTAAACTAATTTGCAAGGGGGATGGGACCTGGAGCGATAGAACAGTGAAAGAAGTGCATGGAGTAAAGCCAGATCTAACATATAGAGAGGTTTTGAGGAAAGAGAAGTACAATAAAGAGTGTAAAGGTAGGAAGGTAGAAGGGCTAAAGTGCGTGTACTTCAATGCAAGAAGCATCAGGAACAAAGGTGATGAACTAAGAGCTTGGATACATACATGGAATTATGATGTAGTGGCCATTACAGAGACTTGGCTGGCACCAGGGCAGGAATGAATTATCAATATTCCTGGATTTCAGTGCTTTAAAAGGGATGGGCGGGGGGGAAGGGGAGGAGGGGTGGCATTACTGCTCAGGGATACTATTACAGCTACAGAAAGGGAGGGTAATGTAGCAGGATCCTCTTTTGAGTCAGTATGGATGGAAGTCAGGAACAGGAAGGGAGCAGTTACTCTATTGGGAGTATTCTATAGGCCCCCTGGTAGCAGCAGAGATACCGAGGAGCAGATTGGGAGGCAGATTTTGGAAAGGTGCAAAAATAACAGGGTTGTTATCATGGGTAACTTTAACTTCCCTAATACTGATTGGCGCCTGATTAGTTCCAAAGGTTTGGATGGGGCAGAGCTCGTTAAGTGTGTCCAGGACGGATTCCTATCACAGTATGTGGATAAGCTGATTAGGGGGAATGCCATACTAGCTCTAGTATTAGGTAACGAACCGGGTCAGGTCACAGATCTCTCAGTGGGTGAGCATCTGGAGGACAGTGATCACCACTCCCTGGCCTTCAGCATTATCATGGAAAAGGATAGGATCAGAGAGGACAGGAAAATTTTAAATTGGGGAAGGGCAAATTATGAGGCTATAAGGCTAGAACTTGCAGGTGTGAATTGGGATGATGTTTTTGCAGGGAAATGTACTATGGACATGTGGTTGATATTTAGAGATCTCTTGCAGGATGTTAGGGATAAATTTGTCCCAGTGAGGAAGATAAAGAGTGGTAGGGTGAACGAACCATGGGTGACAAGTGAGGTGGAAAATATAGTCAGGTGGAAGAAGGCAGCATACATGAGGTTTAAGAAGCAAGGATCAGATGGTCTATTGAGGAATATAAGATAGCAAGAAAGGAGCTTAAGAAGTGGCTGAGAAGAGCAAGAAGTGGGCATGAGAAGGCATTGGCGAGTAGAGTAAAGAAGAACACGAAGGCATTCTTCAATTACGTGAAGAACAAAAGGATGACAGGAGTGAAGGTAGGACCGATTAGAGATAAAGGTGGGAAGATGTACCTGGAAGCTGTGGAAGTGAGCAAGGTCCTCAATGAATACTTCTCTTCAGTATTCACCAATGAGAGGGAACTTGATGATGGTGAGGACAATATGAGTGAGGTTGATGTTCTGGAGGATATTAAGGGAGAGGAGGTGTTGGAGTTATTAAAATACATTAGGACGGATAAGTCCCCAGGGCCTGACAGAATACTCTCCAGGCTGCTCCATGAGGCGAGGGAAGAGATTGCTGAGCCTCTGGCTAGGATCTTTACATCCTCGTTGTCCATGGGAGTGGTACCGGAGGATTGGAGGGAGGCGAATGTTGTTCCCTTGTTCAAAAAAGTTAGTAGGGATAGTTCGGATAATTATAGACCGGTGAGCCTTACATCAGTGGTAGGAAAGCTGTTGGAAAAGATTCTTAGAGATAGGATCTATGGGCATTTAGAGAATCATGGTCTGATCAGGGACAGTCAGCATAGCTTTGTGAAGGGCAGATCATGTCTAACAAGCCTGATAGAGTTCTTTGAGGTGGTGACCAGGCGTATAGATGAGGGTAGTGCAGTGGATGTGATCTATATGGATTTTAGTAAGGCATTTGATAAGGTTCCAAACGGTAGGCTTATTCAGAAAGTCAGAAGGCATGGGATCCAGGGAAGTTTGGCCAGGTGGATTCAGAGTTGGCTTGACTGCAGAAAGCAAAGGGTCGTGGTGGAGGAAGTACATTTGGATTGGAGGGTTGTGACTAGTGGTGTTCCACAAGGATCGGTTCTGGGACCTCTACTTTTTGTGATTTTTATTAATGACCTGGATGTGTGGGTAGAAGGGTGGGTTGGCAAGTTTTCAGACAACACAGAGGTTGGTGGTGTTGTAGATAGTGTAGAGGATTGTCGAAGATTGCAGAGAGACATTGATAGGTTGCAGAAGTGGGCTGAGAAGTGGCAGATGGAGTTCAACCCGGAGAAGTGTGAGGTGGTACACTTTGGAAGGACAAACTCCAAGGCAGAGAATAAAGTAAATGGCAGGATACTTGGTAGTGTGGAGGAGCAGAGGGATCTGGGGGTACACGTCCACAGATCACTGAAAGTTGCCTCACAGGTAGACAGAGTAGTTAAGGAAGCTTATGGGGTGTTAGCTTTCATAAGTCGAGGGATAGAGTTTAAGAGTTGCGAGGTAATGATGCAGCTCTATAAAACTCTGGTTAGGCCACACTTGGAGTACTGTGTCCAGTTCTGGTAGCCTCAATATAGGAAGGACGTGGAAGCATTGGAAAGGGTACAGAGGAGATTTACCAGGATGCTGCCTGGTTTAGAGAGTATGCATTATGATCAGAGATTAAGGGAGCTAGGGCTTTCCACTTTGGAGAGAAGGAGAATGAGAGGAGACATGATAGAGGTATACAAGGTATTACGAGAAACAGACAGAGTGGATAGCCAGCGCTTCTTCCCCAGGGCACCACTGCTCAATACAAGGGGACATGGCTTTAAGGTAAGGGGTGGGAAGTTCAAGGGGGATATTAGAGAAAGGTTTTTTACTCAGAGAGTGGTTGGTGTCAGTGGTGGAGGCAGATACACTAGTGAAATTTAAGAGACTACTAGACAGGTATATGGAGGAATTTAAGGTGGGGGGTTATATGGGCGGCAGTGTTTGAGGGTCAGCACAATATTGTGGGCCGAAGGACCTGTACTATGCTGTACTATTCTATGTTCTATGTATGAGAGAGGAGCTGGTCAAAGATGATTGGAAGAGAGGGTGCTAGAGAAAAAAAATGGCAGGAGTTTCCTGTAGTAATTCAGAAGACAAAAGGCCAAAGAAGCATTCTGAAGGGAGGATGAGGCAACTGTGGCTGACGAGGGAAGTCAAACACAGCACTTTATGTGTGATACTTCATTACTTACCTTTCTCTCAAGTGTTGCTGTATCAACAAAACAATTTGTATGTGAATTTTGACATACTTATCTATTAAAAATGTAGGAGATGAAAGGTGAAATTCACTACTCAACATCAACACAAAGAAATTGGAGGAAAGATCTAATATATAGATCTAGTATAAGCTTTAATCAGTAAGATCCTGTGGCCGATTACATTCATAAAATGTACTTCTGGCCCTCCATAGGTACGTTGACATTAAAAACTGAGTATCAGCTTGCATTTAAAATATTTAGAGATCTGTACTGAAGGAACATTCATTACTATTTAAGTGCTTCTGATGACCAAAATTTCTATCATGCATTTACTGAATTCAGAAGCAATGACTTTGCTCTACTTACCTCTGGAAGGTGGGCATCATTGATAAGGCTAGCATGGCACCATTGGTGGTTGAGGTGATGGTGGTCCAGCTCTTTAAACCATTGCATCCATGCACTGAACAGATCCCCATATTTGCTCTTCCTATTCTGCATCCATTCACTCAAGTCATACCTCCTTCTAATGGTGGACACGTTTTATGAGTCGTAAGCTGACCCTGCATAAAACTTCTACTCTTTAGGGGAAAAAAGTCATACAAGGGATGGAGACTGAGGGGGCTACAACTGCATGTTTGCTCAGCTAATAAGGACACTAACTCTATCCCAAGTGGAAATGTGAGTTGAATAACTGTCCAGAAAAAAATCCTATTCACAATGCTGATTCTGGGTCAAAGCTATGAACTGGGAGCTCACAGTGCAATGGCAGGAACGCTGTTGCTCTTTCCCTTCGACTGAATTAACTCCATAATGATAGAGCCAATCACCACCAAGGTTAATTGTAACAATGTTGTGCCTCAATTTTCTCAAGACATTTGTTTAAGCAATGTATTATTACACTGACTTCTGCATATCTGCTACCCCCAGCGCAGTACAAAAGTAAAATGTATACAGTTAAACAGTATATGGTCACACTTGGAGCAGTATGTACAATTTTGACCCACTTGTTTAAAAAAGAAAGCAACATGTATTCACCTGACTAGTGGGAGATAGGGAAATCAAGTCGTGTAGAACTCAGTTCTCTCGGAGATTAGAGGAGTATGAGTGACCACATTTAAGTGAACAACACCCTTAAAAGACTCAACTAAGGTAGATACTTTCTTTGGTTGGAGAATTGAGAATTAAGGAGTACTGTCAAATACAGAGTGAGGGAGCTTCTAAGATTTTAAAGAAAGGAAAATATTCTTCATTCAAGGATGCTGAGGCCCATGGAATTTTCAGTCCTCGAGGGTTGTGAACTCATTGACTGCACTGAAAACAGAGTTTTAATGTAATCAAAGGATGCAAGGCAAGGGCAAGAAAGGGTGTTTGAAGCATCTGATCAGTAACGAGCTTGTTGACTAGCAGAGCAAGCCCAATGAGTCAAATGGCCCACTCCTGCACCTCTTCCTTAGACTCTAATGTACTTAAGTCATTTACAACACTTCCAAGCATCAGGAATTTCCATTTATTTCATAAACAGAGAATGTCAGCAGATCTTGGCAAACCCAGAGAACAGCACATGTATTATTACCACTTATTTTATCAAATAGGCAGTGACTATTTATGACTGTGATCAGCACCTATGTGACTAGCAGAAATTTTCAAACATTAGAGCTATGATTATTCTGCTGATTTTTGACACAAATACCATAAAAGTTGTATACTATGCAGAAACAGCAAAGAATGTTCAGTGTGAGATATGGAAACCTTAAAATAAATTAATTGCATGAATCATACCACCTGAACTACCTGATGTAACCGACAGGACTGTTTGCAAAAGGAAGGCTGAGTGCTATTGTCAATTACTTGACTCGATCTCCATTCAGTTTTGAGTTTGTCTTTTTAATTAAAGGAATTATCTGTGCAGGTGTTCTGGCAGCTCAGCAGGTGGGGACGAGGTAGCACACTCCTATTACTTTCAGGCATAACAATATTTCATGAAAGCAGCTTTGGAAAGAATAATTTGGAGAATGTGAATTGCGCTGACAATTTCAGTCAAGTACTTTGTGATATAGTTTCTTCACTGTGTGGACCAGCTTGGAACAATAGAACATTTACTTTATGCCTCTAGTAGAAAGTTCCTGATTGATGCCTTCAAATTCTTTGCTGTAATTTAATTTTATTTTGCAGGAATAACATAAAGCAACTTCATCAACATTTTTCTTTCCGTAAAATACATTTAGTTGTATAGTGCTCATATCCAATTCTTAGTGCAACGTAGCTTTTTCCTCAATTTGGTCCAAAGCAGTTCAAAATATTCTCCACTATCAAAAACATTGCTCTGCACTTTTCTGTAACTTAAAATAAATGATTCTTCATTTGCAAATACATGTATTTTTCTGTTTATCCTGGTGTGGATTTTCCTTCAAGCAGACAGCAGCTTTAGTGAACAAGCAGGTTACTGGACCACTTCCAAACATGCACTCAAGCTGCCCACTAAGCAGCAGCGTTGCTCAACTTGTCTCATTTCCCCCTCCTTCACACAAAAGGAAGAGCTGGCTTTTATCTAAAACAGGCCGGCTGTAACAGAGAACCGGGCACGTTGTGTGTAAACATCTTGAATCTCAAGTATCATTTTGCAACACCATTCTGAAATGTGGATTAGTGTTCAAAGTTCAATGCAAATTTATTATCAAAGTATATACAGTACTGTGCAAAAGTTCTGGGCACATATATATAGCTAAGGTGCCTAAGGCTTTTGAAACTTGCAATGGAGAGTGAGTTTGTAACTCTGGTGGGAGAAAAGGATGTTAAGGATGGCGAGGGTGGAGCGCTGCAGGAGAGGAGTGGGACAGGTGGCAGAGGAGTGCCAGGGGCAGAGGTGGCGCAGGTGCAGACACACCCAGCCCCGAAACGCCAGGCAAGCACACTGATCCTAAAAGTTGGTTTATTGATCTTACAGAGTCAGTCTCTCCCTCTCTCTCGTGCTTCCTGCTCCCTCCCCTCCCCTTTCAAAACTATGATTCCCCTCTTCCTGTCCCTTCCCCACTCTGAGTCCACAACAGAAACACATATCAGAATCAGGTTTATCATCACTCACGTATGAGGGGTGATTGATAAGTTTGTGGCCTAAGGTCAGTGATGAGATACTAACTTCAAACTTTCTGCATTTTCATTCAAAGAGTTGAACTGCACATGCATGTAACGAGAGCTGTATAACTCATCTCCTTCTACCTAAGGCCACGAACTTATCAATCGCCCCTGCTGTGGACCACCTGGAGGTCCAAGACACTCTCGTTACATGCATGTGCAGTTCTACTCTTTGAGTGATAATGCAGAAAGTTTGAAGTTAATAACTCATCTCCTTCTACCTTAGGCCATGGACTTATCAATCACCCCTGCTGTGGACCACTTCTACAAAGAAGGGATCAGTATGCTCCACGACCGCTGGACTAAGTGTGTACATGTAGGAGGGGACTATATTGAAAAATAAATGTGCTAGGTTTTCTAAATTTGACTCCGTCTACCTTAGGCCACGAACTTATCAATCACCCCTCGTACTTTCTTTTAACTTGATTCCCGTACAGCCTCTGATCAACTGTATGGATCAGGAGAGTGAGGAATGTGAGCGATGTAATGGGCGGTTGGGGGGGGGGGGAGGAGGAAGAAAAGGACTCAATTCAAGAAAATTTGGACCATTATTTAATTAAATATACATCACAAAAAATGCCAATATGAGAAATGGGGTTACTGGAATTAATTCTGTCAAAGTGTCTTAATATTTAATCAAAGGTGTTGTGATGGTAATGCAATTTTTTTGATCTGCTTTTCTGCATCTTAAAACATTAAGCAGACTTTGGCTCTGTCCATTAGTATTTCTCTATTAATAAAAGGTGTGGGTGTTCCTTTCTTTTCCCCTATGCTTTTAAATTAATTCTCTTCAGTTCCCATTGAAATGGTGTCAACAATTGAGTCGTCGTCCTTAGGCTAGCCAAGCAGTCTAATTCACACATTTCTGGCAAAAAACAGACAGCCTACCATCTCTCTCACCAGGCTCCCCTCTACAAAGGTCTTTTGACTGGAATGTTATTACATCCCTGGGAACAGCTAAAAATCCTGAAGGTTACAATACCTTAAACCTTATTGAATGCTAAAGGGCATAAGTCGCAAACTCAATACCAAGGATAATATAAACCTGTGCAGAAGTCTTAGATACAGTGCATATATACATATGTGGAGCAGAAAGCGAGTTTATAAATCCAAAAGATTTGGGGATAGCGAGGGTGGAGCACTGTGGGAGGTATGTGGGACAGGTGGCAGAGGAATGCCAGGAGCCGGGGTTGGCGTGGGTGCATACATACCCCGCCCTGAGAGACTAGGCAAAGTCACTTGATACCAAACAATTGGTTTACTGATCATTACAATATGTCTCTCTAATGCTTCCAGCTCCCACCGCTCTCCCTTCCCCTTTTCCCCAACCATGATTCCCCTCCCCCTGCCCTCTTCCCACTCTCAGTCCACAATAGAGACCCGTATCAGAATCAGATTTATCATCACTCACATACGCCACGAAATCTGTTTTTTTTTTGCTGCAGCAGTAGTACAGTACAATACTTAAAATTACTACAGTATTGAGCAAAAGTTTTAGGCAGCCTAGCTATACATTTTGCACAGTACTCTATATTCAAAGCATTATTCTTTCACATCACATATCTTTCTGGAGCAGATAAAAAGAAATAGAAGGTTGCCCAACCCTTTAAGGCTGCTCTATCATTCAATCAGGCTATGATTGATTTGATCACTGGTTTCAGTTCCACTTAGCTGCCCAATCCTCAGAACCCTTGAGAGAAGTTGTAAATTGCTGTTCAATTGACAAGAATTTTGATTTCTGAAGAATATTTTAAAGAAATGCTATATGATTCCAAAACCACCAAATCATTATGACACAGGGGGACATTCAAGATATTCCAGTCAATCCCGTTCCCTTGTACATCACAATCTAGTCCATCTGCCACCCTTTCTAGTAACACTCCTAATTATTTTTCCTCGAAGCATCTATCAAATTTCATGTTGGATGTCTCAATTGTTTAAATTATGGCAGCATGTTCCAACTTGTAACTATTCTTGGGTAGATAAAAAAAAAATCCTTCTCACATCCTCTGGGTCTTTTTTCCCCAGAACTTTTAATCTCACTTCCCAGACGTTGAATCATTCACTCATAGGAATAGTTTTCCTCTACCTACCTTTCTAATTCCACCATGGCCTTGTATAGCTCAATCAAACATCATCTCAGCCTTCCTTGCTCTAGAGCGGGGGTTCCCAACCCTTTTTTTATGCCATGGACCCCCACCATTAACTGAGGGATCCGTGGGCCACAGACTGGGAACCCCCTGCTCCAGAGAGAATAACTCAAGCTTTCCCATTTTCAATCAATAGCTAAAATCCTTCATCATTTGAAATTTTCCAGTGAATCTCTCCCTGGGCATCTCATCCTTTCTAAGGTGCGATGATAAGAGTTTTATACAATATTCCAGTTGTGTTTTATAAAATCAAAGAAAGTCCTGAAGGGTCTCAGCCTAAAACTTTGGCTGTTTATTCATTTCCATAGATGCTGCCTATCCTGCGGAGTTCCTCCAGCAGTTTGATGTGTGTTGCTTTATAAAAGCGATCATGTTTTCTATTCCATACTTCCTTTCATGAAACTCAGAATTCCATATGCTTTATGAACTCACAAAGTTCAGCCACCTATAAAAATATTATGTACATGTACTCCTAGGCTCTCTGCCCATGCACACCCTGTACAACTATGCCAACTAGTTCCCTTTGTTCCTCCCTACTCTTTCAGCCAAAATGTATCTCTTCATATTTCTCTATCTTAGATCACATTCTCCACTGCTCTTGTTTTCCTGTTGACTCAACTACCATCCTCCACACTCTATTAATAAAATGTTCTCCATTTAACTTCAAGCTGCAGTATTTTGAATATTGACCTGCACGCCCATAGCCAAAATATACATCAAAAGTGTAGTGGCCCCAATCAGAACACCGCCCCCCCCCCCGCCAAAAGGAAATTTCAGTACATCAACCTCCAGATTTAAAAAAAAATCACTTAATGATCAGTGCTCCAAAGCCAGCTTTTGTTTAAACTCTTTGCTGCTACTGACCTCTTTACTCCACTGGATTCAGTTCTGATGACCAGCTTTACTGACCAAATACTGAAAACCCAAACATGCAACTTTCAGCACACTTCCTTCACAAACTTTCCCACCCCAGCACAGTAAACTAGGCACAGCTCCAGAATGTTACATCCAGGACTTTGGCATCAAGTCAAAGAGTCTAGATACTCAGTCTCTAAATAGAAGGAGAACTTCAAGCCCCACAAATGATATTATTTAATTTTGTCTCATTTAGCTGCATAGTGGTTGCAAGCAGCATATAAAGAACATACAGGGCAAGGTGATTTACTACCCAAATTTTGACCTGGAACACAGAAGAGGGAGGAGAAGATGGCGGCACAACGCAGCGCGCGCGGCTGTTCCGAATGATATCGTATTTGTTAACTAGGAGGCCGTGCACAATCCTGATTTGATGGAGACAGCCGCGAGAAGCACGGAGGAACATCTGGAGAAACTTCTGAAATGCCCGCTTCGCTGCCGCTGCTACTGTGCGATCAAGAATCTCCGGAGGGAAAGGCCCCAAATCCTCGGCTTTGCCTATTGCCGGGGCCAGGATTGAAGCGCTCGGCAGAGATGGTGCTCGGTGTCGGAGAGCTGGTCGGAGGTTCGGAGTTTTCAGACGGATTCGGAGTCGGACTGTGGTTGGATGCTTCCGGGATGCTGCATCGGCAAGTTTGCAGCGCTGGAGGTTCACTGTCTGCATGAGATGATGGGACTTTTGAGAGACTTTCAGACTTTTTACCATACCCATGGTCTGTTCTTCTATCAAATTACAGGGGGGCTATTGTTTGCACTGTTGTAACTATATGTTATAATTATGTGGTTTTTGTCAGTTTTTCAGTCGGTTTGTCATGTGTTTCTGTGATATCATTCTGGAGGAACATTTCTTAATGCATGCATTACTAAATGATAATAAAAGAGGACTGCGTGTCCTCATAATCTTAAAAAAAATCTAAGATATGGGCAAATGATTACGTTCAGATAGACAGGTTTTTAAAAAATCTTAAAGGAAATTTTTTTAAAAACAAGAGATTCTGTCGATGCTGGAAATGCAGAGCAACACAAACAAACTGCTGAAGGAACTCAGCAGGTCAGGCGGCATGTATGGAAATGAATGAACAGTTGACATTTCAGGCCAAAACCCTTCATGAGTTCTATTATTTAGAGTCACAGAAAAATACAGCACAGAAAAAGGCCCTTCAGCCCATCCTGGCACTACTTAAACTGCCTATTCTCATCAACCTGCACCAGGGCCATAGCCCTCCATCCTCCTACCATACATGTACTTATCCAAACTTCTCTTAAAACATTGAAATTGAGCTTGCATGTACCACTTGTTCTGACAGCTCGTTCCACACTCTCACGACGCTCTGAGTAAAGAAGCTTCCCTTCATGTTCCCCTTAAATTTTTCAGCTTTCACCCTTAACTTATGACCCCTGGTTGTAGTCCCACCCAATCTCAGTGGGAAAAGCCTGCTTGCATTTACCCTATCGATACCCTTCATAATTTTGAATACCTCCATCAAATCTCCTTTCAATCTTCTACATTCTAAAGAACACAGTCCTAACCTATTCAAGCTTTCTTTCTAACTCAGGTCCTCCAGACTCTGCAACATCCTTGTAAATTTTCCCTGTACCTTCTCCACCTTATCTACATCTTTCCTGTAGGCAGGTAACCAAAACTGCACACAATACTCCAAATTAGGCCTCGCTAACATCTTATACAACTTCAACATAGCATCCCATCTCCTGTACTCAATACTTTGATTTATGAAGGCCAATGTACCAAAAACTTTCTTTATGACCCTATCTACCAGTGACACTATTATCACCAAATTATGGACCTGTATTCCCTTTGTTCTACCACATTCCTCAATACCCTGCTGTTCACCATGCAAGATCTACTCTGGTTGGTCCTATCAAAGTGCAACACCTTGCACATCTGCATTAAGTTTCATCTGCCATTCTTTCACCCATTTTTCCAGCTTATCCAGATCCCTCCGCAAGCCATGATAGCCTTCCTCACTGTCCACTACACCTCCAATCTGCTATCTGCAAATTTGCTGATCCAGTTAACTGCTTTTATTATTCAGATCATTGATATAGATGACAAACAACGGATCTAACACCGATCCCTTTGGGACTCCATGAGTCACAGGTCTCCAGTTAGAGAAGCAACCACTCTCTAGCTTCTCCCAAGAAGCCAATGTCTAATCCAATTTACTACCACATCTTGAATAGCGAGCAACTGAACCTTTTTGACCAACCTTCCATGCGAACCTTGTCAGATGCCTTTCCGAAGTGCATGTAGACAACATCTATTGCCTTGCCTTCATTCACTTTCCAGGTAACTTCCTTGAAAGACTCTATAAGATTGGTTAGCCGTGACCTACCATGCACAAAGCCATGCTGACTACTCTTAATCAGTCCATATCTATCCAAATACTTATATATCCAGTCCCTAAGAATACATTCCAAAAGCTTTTCCACTACTGACAAATCTGTTAGAATTCTTTGAAGAAATAACAAGGAAGATAGACAAGGGAGAATTGGTTGATATTGTGTACTTGGATTTTCAGAAAGCCTTTGACAAGGTGCAACACATGAGGCTGCTTAACAAGCTACGAGCCAATGGTATTACAGGATAGATTCTAGCATGGATAAAGCAGTGGCTGGTTGGTAGGAGGCAAAGAGTGGGAATAAAGGGAGCCTTTTGTGGTTGGCTGCCAGTTACTAGTGGTGATCCACAGGTGATTGTGCTGAGATAGATTCTTTTTACATTATATGTCAATGATGTGGATGATAGAATTGATGGATTTGTTCCAAAGTTTGCAAATGATACAAAGATAGGCAGAGGGGCAAGTAGTTTTAAGGAAGTAGAGAGGGTACAGAAGGACTTAGACAGATTAGCAGAATTGGCAAAGAAGTGGCCGATGGAATACAGTGTCAGGAAGTGTATAGTCATGCACTTCGGTAGAAGAAATGAAAACGTTGCCTATTTTCTAAATGCAGTGAAAATATAAAAAATCTGAGTCGCAAAGGGATTTGGGAGTCCTTGTGCAGGATTCCCCAAAGCTTAATTTGCAAGTTGGGTCTGTGGTGAGGAAGGCAAATGCGAGGTTAGCATTAATTTCAAGAGGACTAGAATATAAAGCAAGGATGTAATATTGAGACTTTATTAAACACTGATGAGGCCTCACTTGAAGTATTGTGAGCAGTTTTGGGCCCCTTAACTTAGAAAGGATGTGCTGAAACTGGAGAGGGTTCAAAGAGGTTCATGAAAATGATTCCATTATTAAATGGCTAGTCATATGAAGACCATTTGATGGCACTGGGCCTGTATTCACTGAAGTCAGAAGAACAAGGGGTGACCTCATTAAAACTTATCACATAGTGAAAGGCCTTGACAGAGTGGATGTAGAGAGCATGTTTCCTATGGTGAGAGTGTCTAAGACCAGGGGACACAGCCTGAGGATAGAGGGGGATCATTTTAGAACAGAGATGAGGAGGTAATTATTTAGCCAGAGAGTGGTGAATCTGTGGAATTCATTGCCACAGGCAGCTGTGGAGGCCAAGTCTTTATATATATTTAAGGCAGAGGTTGATAGACTCTTGATTGGTCAGGGCATGAAGGGATATGGGGCGGGGAGGGGAGATTGGGGCTGAAAGGAAAAATGGATCAGCCATGATGAAATGGTGGAGCAGACTTGATGGGCCAAATAGCCTAATTCTCCTCTTGTATCTTATGGTCTTATACCAGCAATGCACCTTCTTTTTTTTAAACCAGGGCCTCACTTTCTCTTGAAAACCAAGGTTCCCTGCACCTGTTATTTTTACCTTTTATTGTGACAGGCACATACAAGCTTTGTACTCTCAAAATTTCACTTTTGAAGGCCTCCCACTTACCAAGTACACCTTTGCCGGGAAACAGCCTGTCCCAATCCATACTTGCTAGATCATTTCTGAGACGATTAAAATCAGCCTTTCTCCAATTTAGAATCTCAGCCCGCGGAACAAACCTAGTCACTGGGATAACGTACAAACTCCTTACAGACAGAGGCAGGAACTGAACCCCGAATTTACAGCTGGTGTTGTAAAGCTACCAAGCTGCTCCAGATGGGAGAAGAAGCAAATCATCTGGTGTTTTGAGCTGTTTCTGCCATTCATCAGGATTGTGGCTGACCTGCCTTGGTACTGTTTACCAGCTTTATCAACATATCGCTTGAATCTGTTAAAATGCAGAAACCTATTGATCTATATTCTGAAAGAACTCAATGACTGAACCTCCACAACCTCCAGAATTAAGATTCCCAAAAGTTCACCACTTTCCGAGTTAAGAAATATTTCTTCATCTCAGTGCCAAATGACCTGCTTGCCTTCTTAAACTGTGCCTCCCTTCCCTTCACCACCCAGTCCCCCAAACACATCAAAGTACTAACCTCCTCCCTGCCTCTAGACTGTCAAACCATTTAACAATTTCCATAAGATCTCCTTTCATTTTCCTAAATACTGCTCAATCTCCCCAGAAATGGTGAGCATTTGATCTCCAGAACCAGGCAAGTGAAACATCACTGCAATCGCTCTATGAAAATATAGAGACAAAAGCTACAAACAACAATCTAGTTGCAGCTTCACAAAGACCCTAGATTTCTATACCTGAGTAATTAAATCCTCTCATCATAAATGCTAACATACTATTTACTCTCCTTATTGCCTGATGCATCTGCATGTTGACCTTCAGTAACTTAACTCAAACACATCCATATTGTTTTGACACCAGTATTACCCAATGCAGGACAGGCGACATCCACTGAAATGATCAAACAGTCAACGTTTTGGGCCAAGACCCTTCTTCGGGAGTAGAAAGGAAAGAAGACGCCAGAATAAAAAGGTGAGGGGAGGGAAGAAGGATAGCTGGAAGGTGATGGGTGAACCCAGGTGGGTGGGAAAGGTAAGGGGCTGAAGAGGAAGGAATCTGATAGAAGAGGAGAGTGGACCACAGGAGAAAGGGAAGGAAGAGGAATACTAGGAGGAGACTGGCAGGTGAGAACAGGTAAGAGGCAGAGTGAGAAATAGAAGAGGGAGAGGGAACATTTTTATTACAGGAAGGAGAACTCAAATTTCATGTCATCAGGTTGGAGGCTATCCAGATGTAATATGAGGTATTTCTCCTCCACTGAGGATGGCCTTATCATGGCACAAGAGGAGGCTGCGGACCAACATGTCGGAATGTGAATTAAAAAGTTTGGCCTCCTGGAAATTCCGCTTTTGGCGGATGGAGTGGAGGTGCTTGACGAAGCAGTACCCCAAATTTACCCAATATCTCTTATTATTAAGAAATACCCTGCTTTTCAGTAACATTCACTATAGCGTACAACTTCACATTTTGCAACATTTTATTCTATCTGACATTGTTCACTCGCTCAGCTTGTCATATCCCATGCAAGTGTCTTTGCATCCTCTTCTATAGTTAGAATCCTAAGTAATTTAATATCATTAACAAGCTTAGAAGTATGACATTTGGCCTCTACAAAATTACTGATATTGATCATGAACGAAGTACACTGAGCGCTCTAGGATTAAGAGCCAACAAGTCATGCTGAATACCGAAGGGGGCGAGGTGTTGGATGAGGTACGGAAATCTGAAAGCAGAAATGAAACATTTTGAAATTCAAAGTGCTGCTTAAGACCATAAGCCAGAGGAGAAGTATTAGACCATTTGGTACATTCTGCTTCATCATTTCATCAAGGCTGATTCATTATCCCTCTCAGCCCCATTCTCCTGCCTCTCCCCATAACCTTTAATGTCCTGAACAATCAAGAACTTATCAACTTCTGCCTTAAATATACCCAATCACTTGGCCTCCACAGTCATCTGCAGCAATGAATTCCACAGATTCACCATCCTCTGGCATTTTTCATCATCTCTGTTCTGAGGCTATAGAACAGCCTCTGTTCTGATATCACAGATCAAATCCTTCCACCTACCTTAGTATTGTCTGCAAACTTGGCCAGAAAGCCATCAATTCCTTCACCCAAATCATTGGTGTGTAAAGTTAAAAGAAGCGGTCCCAACTCAGACCCCTGTGCCACACCACTAGTCACTGGCAGCCAACCAGAAAAGGCCCTCTTTATTCCCACGCTTTGCCTCCTGCCAGTTACGCAATCGTCTATCTCCTAGCATATTTCCTGTATACCATGGGCTCTTGCTCAGCAGCCTCATGTGTGGTACCCTGCCAAAAGTCTTAAAACTCCAGACATCCACTGACTCTCCTTGTCCATCCTGCCTGTTATTTCCTCAAAGAATTCCAACAGATCAGTCAAACACGATTTCCCCTTAACCATGCTGACGTTGGCCTATTTTGTCATGTGCCTTCAAGTACTCGAAAATTTAATCCTTAAGAATATACTCGAATGTATTCAGGTCAAACTAACTGGCCTATAACTTCCTTTCTTCTGCCTCCCTTCTTAAAGAGTGGAATGATATCTGCAAGTTCCCAGTCCTCAGAAACCATCCAGAATCTAGTCGTTTTTGAAGATCAGTCCTAATGCCTCCACAATCTCTTCAGCCACCTCCTTCAGAACTCTGGGCTGTAGTCCATCTAGGTCCAGGTGACTTATGTACAGTACATTCAGACTTTTCAGCTTTCAAAGCATCTTCTCCTTAGTAATAACAATGACACTCACTTCGGCCCCTTGATACTCATTCTGGCATTTCTGGCATTCCACTAGTGTCTTCCACAGTGAAGACTAGTGCAAAATACTTATGTTTGTCTGGCATTTCTTTGTCCCACGTTACTGCCTCTCTAATGTAATTTTCCAGCGGTCTGATATCCACTCTCATCTCGCTTTTACTCTTATAAATCTGAAAATACTTTTGGTATCCTTTATTATATTATCAGTGAGCTTACCTTCATATTCCATCTTTTCACTCTTTATGGTTGTTTTAATTGTCTTCTGTTGGTTTTTAAAAGCTTCCCCATCCTCTAAATCCCCACTAATTTTTGTTGTATTATATGCCCTTTTCTTTCGATTTTATGCTATCTTTGACTTCCCTTATTACCCACAGTTGTCTCTTCCTCGCTTTAGAATATTACTTCATCTTTAGGACCATTACCCTTTTCACAAGCCTTTTACAAGCATGGGCAACAGCCTTTGGGTCTGCATCCCACATTCCACTCTTGCTAAAGCTCAGGCCATCCAAGAGATTGCGAGTGCATATCCAACTATAAAAAGTTGTGTAATGGAGCACTATCAATCAACATTGCCAGTTCACAGTAGCAGATTATCCATAAAATTTGCTGTGCCATCACAAAACCCAACCACATATCAACAACCAACATAAGAAGAATAACACTGTCCCTGCTAGTCTGGATAAAACAAGACTTACACTCAGTGGCTACTTTATTACGCACACCTGCTCATTAATGCAAATATCTAGTCATCCGAAAATGTGGCAGCAACTCAATGTGCAAAAACAGATGGTTAAAAGGTTCATTTGTTGTTCAGATCAATGGAGAAGAAATGTGATCTAAGTGACTTTGACCATGGAATGATTGTTGGTGTGACATGGGATCTCCTCGGATTTTCTAGTCTCTAAAGTTTACAAAGAATGGTGTGAACAACAAAAAAAAATCCCATAAGTGGCAGTTCTGTAGACGAAAATGCCTTGCAAATGAGAGAGGTCAGAGGAGAATGGACAGACTGGTTCAAGATGATTGGAAGGTGACAGTAACTCAAATAACCATTTATTACAACATTGACGTGTAGAAGAGCATCTCTGAATGCCCAACTTGTCGATCCTTTAAGTGGGTGGGCTACAGCAGCAGAAGACAATGAACATACACCTTAGTGACCATTTCATTAGGTACAGAGGTACCTAATAAAGTGGCCACCGAGTGTAGGCACCATGGCCAGTGCTTTCGAACCAAATTTAGCCTAAATCAGATAAGAAGACAGACTTAGGTTTGAGTAGGATTACAATTTTACTCTTCATCCACTTCAACAGAGAGTCAAATTGGACTTGGCATTAAACATACCTCACTCCAAACAGACAGGATAGATTATAAAACAGAATTTTATATAAAAAGTCACTCAAGGAAAAAAGTGATTCATAGGTTCACTTGTGACAACTACACCCCAAGAACAATATATTTTCTTAAGTTCCCATATACCCTGCATAAATTTCAGTAAGATAATTACTAGAAAACATTGCATGTACAAAACCAGGAAAGATAAGATTCTAAGTGTAATACAACTCTAGGGTACAAAGACAAATTTTGTGCTGAATGAGAATTAACATTACTCAGTCTCCATATAACAGGTCTCAGGAGTCACATTCCTCATGACATAGTTGTCATAAAAATTGTTTTACATTCTCTTCACATGAAAAAGATATAAATCTCTATTTGGAAAAATATACTTGCCTTACAAAAGAAATACTTGCATTTATATGGTACTCTTCACGACGTCTGCTTCAAAGATAATTAAATATTTTTGAAGTATGATCAATCTGGAAATCATATGACTAGTATTTGAAAGGACTATTTTGAACTTTCCTTTTGCTCAATGAATAAGGCATACTAATGAAAAGCTACTGAATTTTTGCAAATTTTCTTCCCTTTTCCATGCAGAATTCCAAGGTCACGTCGGGACAATTGGTATCCAATGCTCCACTCTTTAATTGTAAGCTTCAGTGCTGAGTATTGGCAGATACGCTAGCTGTGGGCAATTTCAGGGCCATGACCGTTTCTCCATCTTGGTTCGGTTTACTCAGATTTAACAATGGATCGAACCTGTTCTGTATGGCTCAACATCACCAGCAGCACCTTTAACGGTAATTATTCTTCAGCTAATGAGAGAGATTACACTTGTTACTGATTTTTAAGACACCTTATAAAATAATTCTGCGGCACATCCCACACGCACTTTAGTTTTTTTTTCCAAAGCCACAAAGGGCCATTGAAAGAGGAACTACAGAAACCAACTGTACATTAAGTAAACAAATACAGATAAACCATACAACATGCATCATTGAATCTAAAATGGCCAGTGGCCTTGAGCTTGTTGATGGGCTTAACAAACATATCAATATTTACAATTTTATATTATACCAATATTTACAGATACTTTATCTTCATTGATGTACTGAAGGAGTACTGTACTTTCTGCAACACTAAATCATTTGGTTCAGACCCACTTGTTCAGGGGTGGACGTAAACAAGCTGATTAGATTATAGCACAAGCACAAAACGCTTCTCCTGATTAAAACTAAGACCAATTTGCTTTCAATCGTTCTTTTTTTTGGGAGGTGGTGTGGTGGAACTTAAGCATCACTAGCAAGGCCAGCATTTACTGTCTATTCCTATCTCCCTTTGACAAGCTGATGATGAGCAACCTTCTTGAATCACTGCAATCCCTCCGGTGAAGGCATTTCCCACAGTGGTGCTGAATTGTGCAGTAAAGAACTAGAATGTACAGTATTTCCAAATCAGAATGTTATGCAGCTTGGAGGAAAACCTGTTGATGGTTTTATTACCTTGCCTTTGCTGATGGCAGCTGCTTCACCCGGGTGACAATCTGATTAGCTGCAAGTAGCTTAAGAATGAGCATTTGCCACATGGTAATGAAACCTTCTTTCACTTCGCTGTTGATTAAGAGTTGACTGAATGAGTAGTAATGAATGGATTTATCCTGTCTTTTGTGAAAAGGACATACTTCGTCAAATTGTTGCAAGTGTTGTAACTGTAGAATAGAGGTCAGCGCAATGCTTTACAGCACCAGATTATCACCAACTGGGATTCAATTTCCTCCTCCTTCTGTAAGGCGTTTGTACATTCTCCCCCATGGGCTGCCTGCCATATTCCAAAGATGCTGGGGTCATCTATTGTGTCTGGCGCTCCCGATGTGGCCTCCTCTGCACTGGTGAGACCTGTTGTACACTGGGGGACCACTTCGTCAAGCACCTCTGCTCCATCCGCCAAAGGCGCAACTTCTCGGTAGCCAAACATTTTAATTCTAATTCCCATTCCCACTCCGACATGTCGGTCCATGGCCTCCTCTTGTGCCACAATGAGGCCACCCTCAGGGTGGAGGAACAACACCTTATATTCTGTCTGGGTAGCCTCCAACCCAATGCCATGAATATTGATTTCTCCTTCCAATATTCTTTTTTACTTCCTCCTCTATTCCCAACTCTGGCCACTTACCTCTTCTCACCTGCCTATCACTACCCCCCTACGTCCCCTCCTCCTTACCTTTCCACTATGGTCCACTCTCCTCTCCCATCAGATTCCTCCTTCTCCACCCACCCGGCTTCATCTATCAGCTTCCAGCTAGCCTCCTTCCCCTCTCATCACCTTTTTATTCAGGCATCTTCCCACTTCCTTCTCAGTCCCGAAGGAGGGTCTCAGCCTGAAACGTCGGCTGAGCTGCTGAGTTCCTCCAGCATCGTGCATGTGTTATTCTGGATTTCCAGCATATGTAGACTTTAGATTTATGGGTTACGGTTTGGTTTGTAAGACAACCCCGTTCTCTTTGCTATATGCAGTGCTCTCAACTGTCTCTTGTCAGAAGAACAAAACAGAAACTGAAAATGCTGGGGAAACTCAACAGGTCAGGCAGCATCTAAGGAAAGAGAAACAGTTAACAGTTCTGGAGATCCTTCTGTGATGGTGGTGCTCTCAAGGGAAAGGTAGGCTGGATCATTCACTTGTCTTCTCAATATGAAGTGTTGCTTTTAAACACTTGCACCTGGGTCTTGCCATCATGGAGGATGGGGACACTCTTGCAACCCGTTTGTCCCATTTGTTGTTTAATTATTCATTGTCATGCACCACCAAGATATGGATTAATGCAGAGCTTGTAACCATTTGGATGCATGATTGCCCTGACAACTGCAGTGTTGTTTTGCAGTATACAGTGCATGTATTTTTGTGTAAATTAAATTGGAAAATTGATTTAGTATTGTCATAACTAGTGAGGTACAGTGAGAAACTTTTGTTTTGTATGCCATCCATACAGAACATTTAATCATGTTAGTGCTTAGAAGTAGCATGAGAGATTAGCAACAACAGAATGCAGAATAAAGTGGTACAGTTACAAAGAAGATACAATGTAGACACACAATAAGTACAAGGCCATAATGAGGTTGATTTTGAGATTAGGAGTATAAGGGATAGAAGCGAAGCCATCCTTAAACTTGAAGGTATGTGCTTTCAGGCTTTTCCATCTTCAGCCCAATGCGAGTTGGGGGAAGAGAGAGGTTTTTAAATTACGTTTGCCACTTTGCCAAGGCAGCAAAAACCGTAGACAGAGTCTAAAGGCATCTTCTCCAGGACATTGGTAAGGCACGAATGCCATTAAATGTAAAGGTACGTTTAGGAGATGGTTTTTGTACTGCATTTCTTTAGTATGGACATAATTTACTACTTTTGCCTCAAGATAATTTTTAAAAACATCTCATCAATGTAGTCTACCTCATTGATGGAGCTTATTGCCTGAAACAGGAAGGTCAAAGCAGGCAACAGCTGAGAAGATTTCGAAATTGCAAATGCAATCATAAAGATGTGTCCAGCACATCATTCTGCAACTTCTGCCATCTTCAATGAGATCACATCACCAAGCACATCCTTCCCTCTCCTCCACTTTCCACAGGGATTACTTCCTACGCGATTCCCTTGTCCACTCGTCCCTCCCCACTGATCTCCCTCCTTTATTTATACTTGCAAGCGGAACAAGTGCCACATCTGCCCCTACACCTCCTCCCTCACTGCCATTCAGGGCCCCAAACAGTTCTTCCAGGTGGGGCAAACACATCACCTGTGGGTGTGTTGGGGTTATATACGGTATTAGATGATGCCAGTGTGGCCTCCTGTATATTGGTGAGACCTGACATAGATTAGGAGACCACTTCACCAAGCACCTACACTCCATCCACCAGAAAAAAATAAGATCTCCTGGTGGCCACCCATTTTAACTCTACTTCCCATTCCAACATGCCAGTCCACGGCCTCCTTTAATCCCGCAATGAGGCCACATGCAGGTTGGAGGAGTAACACCTTATATTCCGTCTGGGTAGCCTCCAACCCTGATGGCATGAACATCGATTTCTCCAACTTTGTTATTTCTTCCACCCCCCCCCCCAACTCATTCCCCATTCCCATTTCCCTCTCTCATCTTATCTCCTTACCTGCCCATCACCTCCCTCTGGTGCTCCTTCCCCTTCCTGTTCTTCCACGGTGTTCTGTCCTCTCCTATTCGATTTCCCCCTTCTCCAGCCATTTATCTCTTTCCCCAATCAACTTCCCAGCTCCTTACTTCACTCTTCCCCCTCTCCCAGTCTCACCAATCACCTACTACCCTGCACTTCTTCCTTCCTTCCCCCCACCTTCTTACTCTGACTTCTTGTCTTTTTTTCTTCAGTCCTGAAGAAGGGTCTCAGCTGTTTACTTGTTTCCATCGATGTTGCCTGGCCTGCTGAGTTCCTCCAGCATTTTGCGTGCATTACTTGGATTTTCAGCTTCTGCCGATTTTCTCTTGTTTGTGGTCGAGATATTAGCACTGCAGTCCCAAATCCAGACAATGCACCAGCAAGATCCTTGCAAGCACCAGGTGGTAACTACTATTGTCTCAGCTCTAATTTCCATTTTTGCTCAAATATCCTACATAATGTGTTAGACAGACTTAGACTACTTTTTCCCAATTGCCCCTCCAGTGAATGCATCAGAAAGTTGTTGTGCACCGTTCCACTTTGCAGTAATTCATTTGATGACCGAGACAAACTCACTGTAATGCAAAGGGGCAAAATGCTAAGCCTTTGATACTTTTTCTGTAAGCACTTTTTCTGGGACCCAAATGTGGACCAAAGTGCTTTGGATCAAGAAAGCATTACTGTGCACATGAACAACGACATTTAGCATTCTGTTTTAAGTGTTGTCTGATGTCCTTCACTGACTGGACATTGTAAGTATCAGGCTACCACTATAGCTAGATACACCCCTTGATATTCAGCCTATATTAAATGAGTGCATCCCTTCACTTCACTTATTACTTGTCGTGAATTGCATTGATCTGTAATGAAATTGGCTTTCCATTGTACTATTCACATAGAACATCAAAATCTTTTTCCAGCTTCTTGGCAGCTTCACCAGAATCTATGAATCCTATCGCCGTTAGTGTGATGCTTTACAGCATGGGGCATCAGAGTTCGGAGATTAGTCCCAGCATCCTCTGTAAGGAATTTCTGTACCTTCTCCCTATGGAATGCGTGGGTTTTCTCTGGGCAGGTTAATTGGTTATTGTAAATTGTCCTGTGATTAGGTTAGGGTCAAATCGGAGTTGTTGGGGGTTGCTGGGTGGTGCAGCTTGATGGCCCCAAAGGGCCGATTCCACACTGCATCACTAAACAAATAAATAATCAGCTGTGCAACTTGTCCAACGTAATTCAATATAATATTCTGGTGTTTTGACCAATACTGATTGTTTAAAAATGCACATCTCTTCCATCCTCCACACCATACTTAGATAATACATCACTGTAAAGGTTGCTAAAATTCATTCAATAATCGCCATCCTGAAGTTTACTAATTACTATCCAAACCTGGATTAGCTGGTAATGATAGTTTGTGCATAAATGTAAACACAATTAAATGAACCTCAAACCCCATCAGCCTACACAAATAGTAGGCTACCTAAAAGCCTTCTACAGAAAACTGCTTTAGAATTTCCCAAAAAGTTTGCGGTAGCACTTGTTTCACAATTTGTTTACTGATTACAATCAGTTTAGCAATATTATTATTAAAAGAAAAGCAGCCATTCACCCATAGAAAAAAATCCTGCTCCAGGTTCTCCTTACAAGACCAAAGCAATTCAAGACATAGAGCTGCAGCTTTAACAAAATTATTTACAAATTTATATTGAGAAAAAACAAATGTAGTTCATACATCAGGGTTCTGTTTTCTTCAAAAGCTTCATTTCCTGATGAGGAACTGAGCTACACAGACTACAAAAATACCAGATATATTCAATGAACTGTGCTAAACTTGCCAGTCATAGTGGAGATGCAGAGTATCCCAAGAGAAATGTGAAGGCAAAAGAACTTCTCTCAAAGTTCCCATTTCTATTCCATACAAAGCAATTGCGAATGTGAATAATTCTGCCAAGATGTGATTTTCCCTTTAAGGACTTCTATTGTCTCTTTATGCTGTGTTCAAAGAAAATTTGCACTCAAGCAGGAATCGCATTCTGTTTTTTTTAATCAATATTAGAGCTAAAGAAATGGCACCTCATTTAGGAGCATTCTACCAATGACATAGTTTTCCTCATGATAATTGGGAGAAGACTGATGGTATGATAAGTTATCCATTTCAAAAGTAAAACGGGATCATTGGATTAACTAAAAGCACCAAGAATATACTTGCACAAACACGAGGAAATCTGCCGATGCTGGAAATTCAAGCAACACACATAAAAGTTGCTGGTGAACGCAGCTGGCCAGGCAGCATCTCTAGGAAGAGGTACAGTCGACGTTTCAGGCCGAGACCCTTCGTCAGGACTAACTGAAGGAAGAGTTCGTAAGAGATTCGAAAGTGGGAGGGGGAGGGGGAGATCCAAAATGAAAGGAGAAGACAGGAAGGGGAGGGATGGAGCCAAGAGCTGGACAGTTGATTGGCAAAAGGGATATGAGAGGATCATGGGACAGACGGGAGGCCTAGGGAGAAAGAAAAGGGGGAGGGGGGGAAGCCCAGAGGATCGGCAGGGGTATAGTGAGAGGGACAGAGGGAGAAAAAGGAGAGAGAGAAAAAGAAAGTGTGTATATAAATAAATAAATGACAGATGGGGTACGAGGGGGAGGTGGGGCATTAGCGGAAGTTTGAGAAGTCAATGTTCACGCCATCAGGTTGGAGGCTACCCAGGCGGAATATAAGGTGTTGTTAGGGTATACTTGCACATTCAGGCAGAAATGGGTTATTGCAGGACACAGATATAGGGCATGGTGGTGGAGTGGTGCTGTTCCAGGACCAGCAGCCGGAGTTCTGGACCACTGATTTGAATCCCACAAGGATGCAAGGGAATTGTAAATGAAGCTCTTTAAAAAATTGAATTGAAATTAGTGACCAACAAGGAATTAAAGTCGACCAACAAGGTTAGCTATGAAAATAGCATATTGTCATTAAACACCTACTGGTCCTCTGATATTTTCTGAAGGAAGAAATATGCTATTCTTCCATCAAGCTAAGTGATAGCCATCTCACCACTGTGGATGACTTTTAACTGATTCCCTCGTCAATTCAAAGTCAGATAGGGAAGAACAGTAAACACGACCAATACTATGAGTGTGAATACATTTTTTAAAAACCTCCAAACCCCCTTGTACATAGATTTGAATTTATCACAACAAGTATACAAACATAACTTTGGGGAGGAGTGAAGTAAGCTTAAAGTAGTAGGAAGGTTGGTGAGTGGTTGCAAAGATATGGCATTGAGCTCTAGAACCTACATGCAACACAAAGCAAATATGCCTGCTGCACATGAGTATGATTGGAGCATTGGGGTAAGTGAATGTGTTAACCAGAGTATTTCTTGGTAATTCTGGTTCAAATGGATATATTATCCCATCTATCTTCTCCCACTTACCATGTGTTAGAAATATCATCAACAATACCAAAGATTTAAGATTGTTTATTGTAATTCTTCAGTATACAAGTGTGAGAGAGAATAAAATTATTGTTACTCCAGACCCGATGCAGCTTAAAATCACAATAAGCATGAACAACACAATAAATATAAATACACAAGATGTGATCGTAACAGTTGAAGTCAGAAGTTTACATACACTTAGGTTGAAGTCATTAAAACTCAATGTTTAACCACTCCACAGATCTCATATTAGCAAACTATAGTTTTGGCAAGACATTGAGGACATCTACTTTGTGCATGACACGAGTAATTTTTCCAACAATTGTTTACAGACAGATTATTTTACTTTTAATTGACTATATCACAATTCTAGTGGGTCAGAAGTTTACAAACAAAATCAAAAGAAATCAGCTAAGACCTCAGAAAAAAAAAATTGTCAACCTCCACAAGTCTGGTTCATCCTTGGGAGCAATTTCCAAACGCCTGAAGGTACCACGTTCATCTGTACAAACAATAGTACGCAATTATAAACACCATGGGACCACACAGCCATCATACCGCTCAGGAAGGAGACACATTCTGCTTCCTAGAGATGAACTTACTTTGGCGCAAAAAGTGCAAATCAATCCCAGAACAACAGCAAAGGACCTTGTGAAGATGCTGGAGGAAACAGGTAGACAAGTATCTATACCCACAGTAAAACGAGTCCTATATCGACATAACCTGAAAGGCTGCTCAGCAAGGAAGAAGCCACTGCTCCAAAACCGCCATTAAAAAAGCCAGACTACAGTTTGCAAATGCACATGAGGACAAAGATCTTACTTTTTGGAGAAAGTCCTCTGGTCTGATGAAAGAAAAATTGAACTGTTTGGCCATAATGACCATCGTTATGTTTGGAGGGAAAAGGGTGAGACTTGCAAGCCGAAGAACACCATCCCAACCGTGACGCATGGGGGTGGCAGCATCATGTTGTGGGGGTGCTTTGCTGCAGGAGGGACTGGTGCACTTCACAGAATAGAATGCATCATGAGGAAGGAAAATTATGTGGATATATTGAAGCAACGTCTCAAAACATCAGCCAGGAAGTTAAAACTCGGTCGCAAACGGGTCTTCCAAATGGACAATGACCCCAAGCATACCTCCAAAGTTGTGGCAAAATTGCTTCAGGACAACAAAGTCAAGGTACTGGATGGCCATCACAAAGCCCTGACCTCAATCCGATAGAAAATTTGTGGGCAGAACTGAAAAAGCGTGTGCGAGCAAGGAGGCCTACAAACCTGACTCAGTTACACCAGTTCTGTCTGGAGGAATGGAACAAAATTCCAGCAATTTACTGTGTGAATCTTATAGAAGGCTACCCAAAATATTTGACCCAAGTTAAACAACTTAAAGGCAACACTACCAAATATTAACAAAGTGTATGTAAACTTCTAACCAACTGGGAATGTGAAGAAAGAAATAAAAGCTGAAATAAATCATTCTACTATTATTCTGACATTTCACGTTCTTAAAACAAAGTAGTGATCCTAACTGACCTAAGGCAGGGAATGTTTTCTAGGATTAAGTGTCAGGAATGGTGAAAAACTGAGTTTAAATGTATTTGGCTAAGGTGTATGTAAACTTCTGACTTCAACTGTATATAAAGTGGCATAAGGTAGAAAGGTATCTGTACATAAGGTTATAGACAGGAAATGACAAAGAAATGGTGATGGGGTGGGTTAGTGGGTGGAGGTGTTGATCTGCTTGACATCTTGGAGGAAGTATCTGGTTTGGAGTCTAGTTGTCCTGGCATTGATGTTGTGTAGCCCCTTGGGAGTGGGACAAACCACACGCAGAGACAAAGTATTCCTTGCTAAAGGTAACATTCTGATAGGGCCACTCAAATCTAAACCTTTCTTTTACCTCTGCCATATCTGGATCCAAGAGTTCAATTGCACAGCAGGTGAGAGGAACTGTCCTTGACATTAAAGCACCTTTGTTACTACGTGGCTTCAAGGACTCAAGTAAAACTAATGTTAATGGAAACCAAGGGAAAACTCTCCAGTTAGTGCAATCATATGTGGAGCAAAGAAAAATAACTTTGATCTTGGAGAGCAATCCTCCTAAAATCTTTGGTGCAAAAAAATTATGCGAGCATTATTTTCAACCTGTATCTTATTTTCTTCAAGACCCCTCCCGCTATCATAAGACAGAAATGAGCTGTTCATTGACAATTATACAATCTTCAGTGGTATTAAATGAAAATTGAAAATACTCAGCAGGTCAGGCAGGATCAGTGGAGAGAATGAGCTCGATGCTTCAGGTTAACTATTTTTGATAATGATGAACTCATTATCAAAAACTCCGAAGAAAGATCTTTGACCTAACATGCAAGGCTCTTTCCCTCTACATAGATCCTGCTTCACCATGAGACCATAAGACAGGAGCGGAATTAGGCCATTTGGCACATTGAGTCTGTTTCACTATTTTATCATGGCTGGCTGATTCATTTGCCCTCTCAGCCTCAATCTCCTACTTTCTCCCTGTCCCTCTTCATGCCCTGTCTAATCAAGAACCATCATCCTCTGCCTTAAATATACCTAATGACTTGGCCTCCACAACCACCTGTGGCAATGAATTTCATGGATTCACCACTGGCTAAAGAAATTTCTCATCCCTGCTCTAAAAGGACACCCCTCTATTCTAAAGCTCTGTCTTCTGGTTGAACAGTTCCAGCATTTGCTATTCAGATTTCTATCATCATCTACAATTTTTCACTTCTCATCCTGTGATATTAAATGCCACTACCATCATGGCCTCAATTATGGCCAAACCAAGAGTCAATAATGACCAGAGATAAAAATAGATCTAACTATTAAGGTATGTCAAGTACTTGGTGTTCTGTAATAAATAATTCACTCCCAATTCCTCAAAATTGATTCACCACCTACAAAGCATAGATCAACAGTATCAGACAGCTTGTGGAGATGCAACAGTCTTAAGAAGTCTGATGTGTCAGGGAGAGGAATTTATCAATTTGCTTGCTGAGCTCCTCCTTCATTAGTATGAACATACAATAACATCCTGTGTACACTATCAGCATGATGAAGCACCATAACTGGGTAAAACCTTCTTTAGCACCACTTTCCAATCCCATCAGCAACAAGCAGGAAGGACAAATGTTCAACTGCATGGGACCACCATCACCAAATCACCACTACTTGTGCACACGTTTATAATAAGGGTAAAATTCCCTAAATGCAGAACTTCATCATATAATACAACGGTGCAGCACTTTACCACAGCAAACTGATTTCCTCACATAAACGCAAACAACAGGAATTCTGCAGATGCTGGAAATTCAAGCAACACACATCAAAGTTGCTGGTGAACGCAGCAGGCCAGGCAGCATCTCTAGGAAGAGGTACAGTCGACGTTTCCTGATGAAGGGTCTCGGCCTGAAACGTCGACTGTACCTCTTCCTAGAGATGCTGCCTGGCCTGCTGCGTTCACCAGCAACTTTGATGTGTGTTCCTCACATAAACAATGAGATTGGCAAGGCAGGATGTGTTTCTAAAGCCATGTTTAGCAGCAATTGACCGGACCTTTACCAGAGAAAGGAATCCTGCTGCTGGAAGAGTCAAAAGCCACCACAGAGTGTGGCTTTCCACAAGCATCAGTGCTTCTGTCAGCAAATATAATTGCCCATCACTACAATTTTCAAGCAGTGTGTGGCTTGTGCAGTCACTCTCGACTGACAGTGTATGCCTGTGCTGTTGGCCCGAACCAGGAAGGTGTACAGGCAAAAGATTAAGGCTGTGATCAAGCGCAGAGTTTTATTTCTTTTTTGCCCTAGTTGACCTGAAACTAAGTGCAACGTCAAACAGACACTTTCTTTAAAAAAAAGCAAACTAAAATACTAAAACAAGTTCACTGCTAACAAGGGAAGAAACTATAACATTTTACAGCACAACGGCAAAGACATATTGCACTTCAATTCAAGTTTCTATTTCCTCAACACAGTTTATACAGAGTACATCCTATTTGTTTTCGGAAACAAAGCAAGAAATTCTATACAAATTACGGGTGACTGACACTGAGGAACATTTGATAGTGAGCAGATTTTAAATGAAGTCTACACAATGAGACTGGCGAAACAGAAACAGCAACATTCATGAAACAAAGGATGTAGCCCTCGATGTCAATTACCTAACTGTCTGTGAAACAAAAAAAATTGTTATATACCCCAATTAATTCCCTTGCCAAATCCACCAACACCTGTTCTAATGAACGCCCACAGTATTCTTGTTGCTGAGCTCTTTCATTGGTCTGCCTATACAGTGCACAAATTCAGCGTCACTAAGCATATTTGCTAAATGTCTCCAATGGTAGGAGTGGCCACACTGCAGTACTTGCGATCAAGAAAACAGCTCCTTCCAATGCAGCCCTTTCTCCCCCCTCTCTGCAGCAGCTGCGGTACTGATCGAGTACATGCTCCGAGCAGCACACGATTCCATTAACTTTACCATGCTCCGACCCACTACAAATACAGGAGCAAGCCATACAGCAACCGACACAGAACACATACTTCTGGCTTTTCATCAAATGCCAATCAATAAGCTCTTTCATTAAAGGTCTGCGTCCGGCCCTACTGCAAGACCGTGCGTGCATGTGTGTAGGCTTGCCACTGTACGTTTATGCGGCTTTACAAACACTGCACCCTTCTGCGCTCCTCAGTTAGAACACAGGGATTGTTACTGGTTTGTGTCTTTTTAAACCTGAATGACTGGGACCTCCCACAGAGGTTAAAAAAAAGAGCAAGGAATGCCCTGCAGTCCATCAGCATGAAATATCTTACCATTTGTTCAGGATTATAATGCAAAGCAACATACTGTAAGCAAACTGCAGAGGCTCGGGATCAGCGGGAGATCATGTAATGCTCCTGCAGTTTCCGGAATCATTTGTGATGGCAAAACATTTAACAGACAACTTAGTGGTTTCCAGTGAAGCGAATAGCTAAGGTGAATATATTTATCTTAATACAAGCAGTAATGCTGTACTGCCTACTGAAAGGAGACGATTGATCTGGCCAGGCTTGACCCAGAAGCTTTTATTTTATTTATATAATATATAAAGCTTTTATTTTATATTATATATAATTTTTAATGTATTTGCTGTGCAGGGAAGAGGGCTGCATTTCCCACATCAGTCAAGCATGTTTCTGGCAGGTTGCCCATTGCCGACCTGTGAAAATGGCAGTGGCCCGTGCAGAGGCGACAAAATGAGTAAAACTACGATAGAGACACGCGGAAAGGAAGAGGGAGCAATACAGACATGTCTGCAAAAGAAGGCGACAGGAAAAGACGGGCACGAAGTAAAATATAGCCAGCTAGACCAAGGCAAAAGATCCAAGAAAGAGAGAGAGAAAAAATACATGCGGAAAGATGAAGGGAGAACCACCTTTCTGCCTCCCAGCACCCACACCACGAGAGCAAGAGAGAGTATTTGAATTCAGGAAAGGGAGCAGACTCCAAAGTAAAATAAAGTATAAATAAAATATATTGAAACTGCAGCATCATTATGCAACCAGGCGCTTGTCATTTTCAGGGTGCCGACTCCAAAATCAATAAATACCGTTCCTAGGGGGTAATCTGACTGAATTCGACAGCTATTCACCAAATGTGCTCTTTGCCAAAGAATCTGCAAGTCCTCCAGAAGCCGTTCATTCCAGTAATCGAAGCTAGCTAATTATTATATTGCCACATCTGAATTAATTCAAAGCCAAACTATAAAAGTGAATCTAGTACTAATGTTTTCACTTCAAACAGCTGATTGCATTTGTGGGGCGCATTTCCCTCCACAGTGTCTATGAGACACAGTGAAAACAGGGGACATATTGATTAATGCTTCTTACATACTCAACTTAAGAGACTTACAAGCAAGTCATCCGCTGCTTTTTTTTTGCAGCTCTTTGCAAGTGTGCTGGGGTAATAATGCAAAACATGCCAAAAATACAGCCCAGCTGAAAAGGGTGAATTAAATGCCAGAGTTGTTGTTAAAGCCATAGAATTAACTAAAATTAATTATTACAATAGATCTACGCTAAAATATATTTATATTCAAAAAGAAACCCTTTCTACTCTGCATCTGTAAGTCCTTCAGGAGAGCCTGCATCCCTCAGTTTCTTATAAACATACCTTGCTTCCCCTCGAATGTATCCATGCTGTTTGCCTCAACCACTCCATATTTTACCTACTGCAAAGAAAGCCAAGTCTTTGTTTGAAGGAGTGGCAGCTGAACTAACGAAAAAATAGCTGAAAAATAAAAAGTTACGTATGATGGTGGGGGGAGGGGATAGTCAAGAATTCAAAGAGTCACAAATGGGAAGAGCAAACTCCACAATGCAGATACATTTGTTGCTGCCAACTCTCTCCGTTTTATCATTTATAGCAGTTTATATATACAAACCGTATATTGCAGCAACAATCGTTTTGTTCTCTGTTACAATGATGTCCTGAGGAATGACAATAAGCAGTCTTGAAACTTGAATTTTTAAAAAATTACCAAAGAATTATGGTTCAACATTAAATGAGGTGCTTGATTAGATGGAAAGAAATTAAATCAATATAGTTTAAGGTATACAAACTGAATTTAATGTTCTAATTTTAAAGAACAAATGCTTGTAAGTTCCCCCACTGCACACAACAGGCATTGTCACTACCATGCTGTGGGGTACCACACATGGAATTTGCAAGCATACTTTTAAATCAATCATTCACCATCAATTCAAGGCAACATGATCAGGCTGCCCAAATTCCTCTTTTCACTGTATTTCACAAATGTGGTTTAATACCCCTCTTCTGAAGCCAAAATGCAATTAAAAGGAGAGTCTCCCTGCGGAAACTATTTGGCAAAGCTTTTCTTGCACCATTCTAAACGAACAATGTAAATTACATTGAAGTGTGTTATTATATCACTCGAGGGTGCCATCATGATAAAAATTATGAGCAGCAATTCTCCTTTAGGCTCTCCCAGAGAAAAAATAAACTTGCCAAATATTTCTTGCACGCCATTTGCCAGGTTACCATTCTCCTGTTAGACAGATAGTTAAACTCAAATTGAGAGCATTCTGGTTTCTGAGTCACAGATCTCTTGTGCAAGCTGAATTCCAAGGCTAGGGTATATAAAATAGGCCAATTCTTCACACTCAATAGTGATGCAATTTGGACAAAAGCTACTCTGCTAATTTAAGTGGACATTAAAGACTCCACAGCTCCATTTGAAGTGCATAGACCCTCCTTAATAACCCAGCCACATCAGTGTTACCTCCATACAGAGCCATGTCTGCTGCATTCACTTTACTTTGAAGTACATCTTAAAATTGTTGGAATATTTGAGGTATTGGCAAAGGTCTCAAGAACTCAAAGCATAATTTCTGATATTTACCACAATTTTTGTTTCTTTTCTCCTTGCAACCCTTTGGTTGGAGCCACAGACACTTCTGAGCATGTATTTTCAGGTACAATAATAACCTTAAAAATCTTACAGTAATGATTGTATAAAGCCTATAATAATGTCAGATGACTTGTAATGGCTGCTGGAAGGACAGAAAGTAAGCAAGGGCATAATCCCACCAAGCAGAACCAATTGCATTTATTTAGTGGGTGGACAAGCTTAGTTTTACTCTTGCAACAGGCAACCACAGCAGCGGACAATTAAATGAGAAAACGGCAGCTGGGATCCTGTGAAAATAACCTAAGGCTGTGCCCCAACGTGATCAATCTTTAAAATTGATGCAATTTAACATTAAATGTAGCTTGGCACACATCACCTCTATAATCGCCACTGTTTGTTGAAAATGTTTTTTTTTAAAGCTCATGCAAAGCTTTTATAATACGCTCCATTAAGTTCAACATGAACATGCTCGACTCTGCCATTTTACAATTGTGATTTCTTTTTTAAAAAACCGAGATTGCAAGTAAGACGCGATGTTAAATGTTAATAGATGTATGCACATAACAGTTCAGGTACCAGAAGATAAAGCAAGTGTACACAAAGAGGACAATGGTGCTACATTGGAATTCCAGTCACTTCTCTCTTCCAGAGATATCAGTGAAAAATATTTGATGAGATTTAATATACTTGGCCCTTTTTAAAAAAAAAGTTTTCATTACTTCATGCAGACTGATGAGAAAATATTAGTAACTTCGAGTTCTATTAATTACAATCTTGAAAACTTGGGGAATTTTTTTGTCTGAAATGTTTAAGAATCACAGGTCAAGTTTGGCAATAATTAAGGGTGTCAAAATAGTCTGTAACAATAAAAGTTTACATAGCTACTGCAGTCAATGCAGTAGGTCATTACCCACCTTCTCTAATGCAATAAAAGCTGGCCTCACATTAAGGAAAGTAGGCATTTCAAATTGGAGGCAAAAATATTACCAAATAAGCAGAAACAAACTTCTTATCCTAGAGTGATGTGATTTCAATTCCCACTTCAGAGGCTTGAGCACAAAGTAATCTAGATTGATATTGGTGATACCACACATTCTTCAGAGGAGAAGCTAAACCAGGACACTTTAACTCCGCCCCCGCCCCCCACCCCGGTACCCAACCCCAACAATATCTGAAATTCTCACTGATGATGTCACGGGAAACAAGTTATTTCCCATTCAACATCGCAACAAGCACATTAACTTTGGTCATTATCCCATTGTTGGATGTCAGAGTTTGTTATGAACAAATTGACTGCTGCATTTTCTACATTATAAAACAGCCAAAACCAGAAAATGACTTTTTTTTTTAAACAGAAGAGTCCTCCCACTACTGCAAGTATTACAATGAGTAAACACTTGAAGTACAACTGGCTAACAAACCTTTCCTTAGGAAAACAGCCTTTTTGACCACAATCTCTTCAAAATTATGGAATGCCCAATACAAATGTATGTTTTTTTTCTATAATTTCAGATGATCCATTCATTCACTGCCACAAATGTGTTGAATCCAGCATGCAACTGAAGCATTAAATTCTTCATTGATTTAAACGTGCTGAGACATTGGACATCCACAAGAGTCACAATATACACCCAGTGACCAGTTTATTAAATACACCTGCTCGTTAATGCAAATATCTAATCAGCCAATCACGTGGCAGCAACTTAATGCAAAAAGCATGCAGACATGGTCAAGACATTCAGTTGTTGTTCAGACCAAGAAACAGAATATGGGGAAAAAAACATGATCTAACTGATCGGCAGAGCAGCAGTGGCTGGAGTTTATGCGAGAAATGAGGAATGTGCAAGACAGGTATATTCCAAAAAAGAAGAAATTTTCAAGTGGAAAAAGGATGCAACCGTGGTTGACAAGAGAAGTCAAAGCTAAAGTTAAAGCAAAGGAGAGGGCATACAAGGAAGCAAAAATTAGTGGGAAGACAGGATTGGGAAGTCTTTAAAACCTTACAAAAGGAAACCAAGAAGGTCATTAAGAGAGAAAAGATTAACTATGAAAGGAAACTAGCAAATAATATAAAAGAGGATACTAAAAGCTTTTTCAAGTATATAAAGAGTAAAAGACAGGTGAGAGTAGATATACGACCGATAGAAAATGATACTGGAGAAATTGTAATGGGAGATGAGGAGATGGCAGAGGAACTGAACAAGTATTTTGCATCAGTCTTCACTGAGGAAGACAGCAGGATACCGGACACTCAAGGGTGGCAGGGAAGAGAAGTGTGCGCAGTCACAATTACAACAGAGAAAGTACTCAGGAAGCTGAATAGTCTAAAGGTAGATAAATCTCCCGGACCAGATGGAATGCACCCTTGTGTTCTGAAGGAAGTAACTGTGGAGATTGCGGAGGCATTGGCAATGATCTTTCAAAAGTCGATAGATTCTGGCATGGTTCCGGAGGAATGGAAGATTGCAAACGTCACTCCGCTATTTCAGAAGGGGGCAAGGAAGCGAAAAGGAAATTATAGACCTGTTAGCTTGACGTCGGTGGTTGGGAAGTTGTTGGAGTCGATTGTCAAGGATGAGGTTACAGAGTACCTGGAGGCATATGACAAGATAGGCAGAACTCAGCATGGATTCCTTAAAGGAAAATCCTGCCTGACAAACCTATTACAATTTTTTGAGGAAATTACCAGTAGGCTAGACAAGGGAGATGCAGTGGATGTTGTATATTTGGATTTTCAGAAGGCCTTTGACAAGGTGCCACACATGAGGCTGCTTAACAAGATAAAAGCCTATGGAATTACAGGAAAGTTACATACATGGATAGAGCGTTGGCTGATTGGCAGGAAACAGAGAGTGGGAATAAAGGGATCCTATTCTGGTTGGCTGCCGGTTACCAGTGGTGTTCCACAGGGATCAGTGTTGGGGCCGCTTCTTTTTACATTGTACATCAACGATTTGGATTATGGAATAGATGGCTTTGTGGCTAAGTTTGCTGACGATACGAAGATAGGTGGAGGGGCCGGTAGTGCTGAGGAAACGGAGAGTCTGCAGAGAAACTTGGATAGATTGGAAGAATGGGCAGAGAAGTGGCAAATGAAGTACAATGTTGGAAAGTGTATGGTTATGCACTTTGGCAGAAAAAATAAACGGGCAGACTATTATTTAAATGGGGAAAGAATTCAAAGTTCGGAGATGCAACGGGACTTGGGAGTCCTCGTACAGGATTCCCTTAAAATTAACCTCCAGGTTGAGTCGGTAGCGAAGAAGGCGAATGCAATGTTGGCATTCATTTCTAGAAGAATAGAGTATAGGAGCAGGGATGTGATGTTGAGGCTCTATAAGGCGCTGGTGAGACCTCACTTGGAGTACTGTGAGCAGTTTTGGTCTCCTTATTTAAGAAAGGATGTGCTGACGTTGGAGAGGGTACAGAGAGGATTCACTAGAATGATTCCGGGAATGAGAGGGTTAACATATGAGGAACGTTTGTCCGCTCTTGGACTGTATTCCTTGGAGTTTAGAAGAATGAGGGGAGACCTCATAGAAACATTTCGAATGTTAAAAGGCATGGACAGAGTGGATGTGGCAAAGTTGTTTCCCATGATGGGGGAGTCTAGTATGAGAGGGCATGACTTCAGGATTGAAGGGCGCCCTTTCAGAACAGAAATGCGAAAAATTTTTTTTAGTCAGAAGGTGGTGAATCTATGGAATTTGTTGCCATGGGCAGCAGTGGAGGCCAAGTCATTGGGTGTCTTTAAGGCAAAGATTGATAGGTATCTGAGTAGCCAGGGCATCAAAGGTTATGGTGAGAAGGCGGGGCAGTGGGACTAAATAGGATAAAATGGATCAGCTCATGATAAAATGGCGGAGCAGACTCGATGGGCCAAATGGCCTACTTCTGCTCCTTTGTCTTATGGTCTTATGGACTTTGACCCCATGGAATGATTGTTGGCGCCAGATGGGGTGGTTTGAGTATCTCAAAAACTCGGATCTCCTGGGATTTTCCTGCGCAGCAGTCTCTAGAGTTTAGAGTATGGTGCGAGAAACAAAATACATCCAGTGCGTGGCAGTTCTGTGGGCAGAAATGCCTTGTTAATGGAAGAGGTCAGAGGAGAATGGCCAGACTGGTTCAAGCTAACAGAAAGGTGACAGTATCTCAAATAACCATGTGTTATTACTATGACAATTACCGTACTATAGGTTACAATAAGAAATATAAATAAATTGTGCAAATAGAGACCAAAATAGTGAGATGATGCTCATTGGTCCATAGACCATTCAGAAATCTGACAATAGGGAAGAAGCTGTTCCTAAAACACTGAGTATGCATCTTCAGGTTCCTGATAGGAATAATGAGAAGAGGGCATGTCCTGGATGGTGACACATTAAACAGAGAGAGCACACTGGAGACAAGTGTTGGGGGATTTCATTCAAATAATGTCAAGCATGGGCAATTGTCTGTTAACAGAGACTTGGGATTTGATACGTTTAAGGACAGGGTCAGAGATGAGAAGATCCATCAGCATGCTTCTGAAGATTGCGCCATGTTTGCAAGGAATGTCACAAGTGGGCAATGAGGAGAACGGGGTGGAGGCCTGCAGTATACACAAATGGAACAGCTTGAGTAAATGAAGGATATTATTGGCATGTAAAGAAGAGAACAGGTGTAAAATACAGTTAGTTCACATATCCAGTAAGTTTTGAATCAACAATGAAGTGCATTCACTCCTGAACAGATTGATGCTTACCCTCCCTTAAATAAACTAATAAACTTTTATTGCCACATCATGGTCCATTATGCCAAAATTTTGTTCCTCACCTCTCTCCCAGTGAACAGGGCATTACAAGATGAAAAGGAAAACAACCAACACAAAATGAATTCAAAATTGCAAGGACAGCAATAAATAGGTGTAAGTATTGCTGGATTTTAATATGAAATTTTATTCAGCTATTATGGCATGGGCGTCACAGAAATTCATTAGGACTGTACAATTTATAATGAATCCAATTTAGCATCTCAGCTTTTACACAAATCGCATTGAACCATACGCAATTGAAAATGGACTGGAGTTGATCAATATTTCAAATTACTGTCAGTCTATATCATCAGAGAGAAGGACAAACTGACATCTGCTATTAACTTTATAATTATTGCTTACTTAACTGAGACACATTGTTGATGGAAGAAACCTTTGATACCTTTCTCTGTAAAGAAAGAAAGAACGCAGGACCCGTGTGTAATCACTCCACCAAGTGCATCGTGTGTTGAAAAGTCTCTACCGCACAGGAACCAATTTATGTAGTGTAATGTCTCAGAAACAGTAAAGCAAATGAGCAATGATCTAATTTGGAGACAACAGGCTGCGAGAAATGATAACCCCTGATTTAAATATAGGTTCAGTCATGCTCACCTGAAGAGACAGGTGGGAAAGCAGGGAGATGGGTGGGAAAGCAGTCAGGCAGAAAGGTAGACCAGGCAGTTATTGTGTTACAAACTCTGTCTGAGCGATTGTCAGCCATGTGAACAGCAAATGCTGCTCCATAGTTACCGATCACAAACCCCGAACCATTGACTGAACTAAGCTTTTGTCCCCTCTGTGGAAGTGAATTCATGTGAAAAGCATGTAATTAGGGAGAGTTTTAATTGACCACAAAATAACATACATTCTATCAAAGGAGAGACCACCTCAAAATTCTATAGCTTCAAGCCACTTGGTTGTGTTCTAGGCAACTGGTGCTCCTATTTTTAAGAAAATCTTTTGTTTAATGTGACCCAGGACTTCCCATATTAATCACAAAGTTTGTAACTTTGCTCTGGGTCTTTTTGCATGTATGATGCACTAACTTGCTGAGCGATCCAGGCATTCACATCGATGTGTGTTACACAACATTTGTACATCGACATGCTACTCCTTCAAAAAGTCACTTACATTGGATCTCGTACATGGTAGAATTTTGCTGGAGCAGGTCCCCATATAAAACAGCCATTGGCTCATTAAACACTGAAATTTGTGCGCCTTTTTGCCACCAAAGTAGGTCTCCACGACATGTTCCTCTGTAAAATTACTAGAATGATGAACAGCTCATTATTCATGTCTGCCAACTGCAAGACACTCCAAACTGGTACCAATGAGAACTGACACTTGCTGCTTGGTTGGTTAGTAGTCAGAGACAAAAGAAAAAAATAGGAACTGGTATCTCCCATCCAACTTGAATAATGTGGTTTTTCGATCATGTCCACAGTCAAATGATCTGCTGTATTATTAGACTGGATTATGCTGGCACTGCAGCTCGACATTCTAAACTTACCAGTCGAGATCTGACCTGGATTTTATAACAAAACATCACTCGATTTCAAAAGAACCTAAAGTCCATGCGAATGGATATTGTTGGACGGGGGAGATGGAGCAGAATAAGTTGATTACTTCTGTTCATTTTAATGCTCTTTAAAAATAATATTGATATTTTAAAAAGGTTATATTTAATGTTAAGTGTAATTAAAACCTCAACATATTTAACAGACAATAAATCTATGGTTTGGGATTTGCTGGCTGTCAAAAGTCTTCCAGTAGTTTGGTGGCCAAGACCTACATTGCTCGATTACTTTGCTTGTGGTCCATGAAACCATGCCTTACCATTTGCCTCCAACTGCCTGAGCCAGCAGCAGCTAGGAATCTGGTAAAATCAATTGCAAAGGAAGAGTCAACACTGACAAGAAGTGCTAGCCAGTGGGCCTCATATTGGAAAATCCGGACCATTGTGGGATTTGCACATCAGTGACCACTGGAGTCCTGGACTAGATGCAAATTCCTACAATGTCCACAGAAACATCAGGTGTCAAGACATTCCACTGCGTGGTAGATGGGAAGAGCATTCAAAGTAAAAAAAAACTAGTGTCAGGTTCTAAAGGGCGCATAATGTGTTGGCCAACATTGCCTCATTTCATAGCTGCATAACTATTCATGGATTTTATTTATTTATAAAGCTGGCAAACCCTGGATATTCTTTAGAACAAATTAAAATAAAACTTGGAATGCTAAACTTTTAAGCCTTTGATCAGGTTCAGTTAAAGGCCAATTGTATAGCTCAGTGTCACTGAGAAGATTTGAGCTTCATAGAATGATAAGGTAAAAGGTCAATGATGTTGAATTCTGCCCATGTTGATGTGCAACCACCCGAAGCAACAATAACTCATCCAGTACAAAATATTATGGTCACAAGTGCTTTGAGAGAGGCCATGAGTATCTGGGAGTTTCTAGCAGCCGAAGAACACAAAAAGATGAGAAGAATAATTTCACTAATTTAAAATAATGTGCAGGATCTTGGCAGTTTTAATGTAATTACAGGCAGTTCTGCTATAATGCTGCTTCCATGATGTGAGTTAGTTATAATGTGATTGTCGGATTGGGGAACGCTCTTTGCATTATGGGGGCCACATTGGTATCAGGTATGGAGCTACCAATACATAGGATCAGATAAAGGGTTGTAAACTCAGCCAGCTCCATCAAGGACATCTTCAAAAGGCGATGTTTCAACTGGGTAGCATCCCATCATTAAGGACCCTCACCACCAAGGACATCCTCTTCTCACTGCTATTATCAGTGAGGAGAAACCGGAGCCTGAAGGCACAGAGTCAATGTTTAATGAACAGCTTCCTCTCCACTGTCAGATTTCTGAATGGTCCATGAACACTACCACACTTTATTACTCTCTTTTTGCACTACGTACTTGTATTTCTTACTGTAACACACAGTAATTTTTCTATGTATTGTACTGCACTGCTGCTGCAAAAATAACAAATTTCTTGACATATGTCAGTGATAACAAACCTGATTCCAACAGCTGTTTTTTTGAAGGCAATTGCAGTTTGCTCTGCTAAAATGTGACTTTTTATAACATAAAGTTTCTTAGGAACATAGACATCACATTATAATGGAACTATCTGTATTGTGGATGTTGTTCATTACTCTGCTAAAGGTTCCTGCCAAGTTTGCACATTGGTTTGCTGATAACCTTTTACTTCAGCCCTATGTATCTGATGTTTCCAGAAAATATTCACAGAACGAACATCTAGCAATTCAAAATATAATCTTGAGCCTCAGATTCTACCACAGTGTTGAAATGTTAAATACTAAAAGAAAGTTAAGGAGGAAAGAGAATCAGAATTGAACTAAGGCATGAAAGAAAGCAGCAAAGTTTTGACTTCCTCCATCCACACAAGCCCTTATCATTCCCCATTGACAGTCTGAGACAGCACAACACATACAGATAAGTAATGTAATTCCATTGCTAACAGCTAACAACAGTCAAACTTGGCCCCCTCTCTGCCATTTGAACCGCAAATTTCACAATTATGAATGATGCCAAATTGTACAGAAAGGCTGAGGTAATTTTCTTTCAATGCCTTCAGTGGGATGCAATACATAGCATGATGACTTAACAGTCAGGAGAAGCAACATCAAGGTCACCAGGCCATCCAATGCAAGCAAAATTCTGATCTTTCCAAAACTGAGAAATCTTTCACAACTGCTGCATAAGAATACCCAGGGCTGCTGAAATTGTCTGCTTTGTGTTGCACTTTTCTTCTTGCCTCTTGCCAAGGCCGCCTGATGAGAAAATAAACAGTAATGTGCACAGATCGACAAAGATGCAGTTGTTATTTTTTTTAAAAAAAGCTCACTCCACCTCCCCCCCATCCCCCCCCCGTCACCTGACCATTCTGGTTCACTGCCTGAAGCTGCAGGCACAGCTCTTCCCTACAAAGCAGTGATGTGACTAGAAGCAGTTTGCTTGTTGCTGAAGCAATTTGTGAATGGCACACAACAGCAAAAGGAAGAAGAGAAAGGGGGAGGAGCCAGAGGCCCCACCCCTCCAGTGTTCCTGCCTATCATGGTGGGACAGTGCATCTGCCTCTGGACACTGATCCAAGCATCAAACAAGGTATATAAATCCTCTCCAGCAGAATCACATGCCACTTGTAGGAGAGTAAAGGGCATCAGAGCAACAGAGTCACAGAATCAGATCTTTCAACCAAGATTCCAGCCTCTATTTCCCAGAATGTCCAGTTGCATGACAGGCCCACCACAAAGTACATGCTCCCAAAGGGTCCCCAGAGTCCTCAACATTTGATTCCAGAGCCAATGATATCTCACAGCATCAGGTCAAATATGATAAGGAAACTACATGCTTAACATAATCCATTGTTTGAATGTCATTGGAAAAAAACAACTAGGCAGTTTATTGAAACAGTTCATTGGCACAGGTACTGACTGAGCTGCCCAATGAGGCTTATGAGAAATGAATAAACAAACATAAAAGAAAAATCTATTCCTGCATCCATGACAGTATTGATAGGAATGATCAACTGTCCTTTGTTTTGTGATGCAATCACCATGCCAAGGTAGGAAATAAACGAAAAAGTGATGTGGCTATTCAGAGATAGAGCATGGTATCTGGCCCAATGAGCCCACAATTACACTCGTGACTGATTAACCTACTAACCCATACATCTTTGGAATTACTCCCCCATTCATCTATCAATCAATCAATAAGTTATGGAAGTTGTTAATGATTATGCTTTTGGAGCTTGCAATCAACATAAGCCTCCTCACTGATGCTCTGTTTAGACCACTTGGCTCTAGACAGATTCAGTCCAAGCATGAACAGAAGGGCTAAGTTCCGGAGAAAAGACAAAAACAACTTTCTTTGATGTTGCAGTATTTGACTGAATAAGCAACACAAACATTTTAAAAACTGGGTGCAAAGGAAAAGAGGGTGCAAACTCTCCAGTGCCAATTTGTGAGACATAGCACTTCAGCTTAAGAATACCCCCACATGGCCATCTATTGTAAACTGCTTTATCAGTAAACTTTCCACCATCAAATTTAAAAAGGTTAGGTAATGACAGTACAACATTTAATTCCACTTGCAACTCCTCCAATGAAGAAGACTGTGCCTGTAGCAGGAAGACCTGGACAACAATTTAGTCTTGGCTGATCAGAGGCAAAGTACGTTCATGCAATACAAGATTTAGTTAATAGTCATCACAAGAAGAGGAAGTCTACTTCCATCTCATATTCAATGGCATTGACACAATAGAAGACCCTTCATCGGAAGTGGATTTGCTGAAAGAGGAATAGGTGATTCAACTCGCTGATCCTACAATCAAAAAGCAAAAAAGAAAAACACCAGATGCTAAAAAGATGTGAGAGCGCTGTCAACGATGGTTGAGTAGATAAGGTAAATGGAATGTATCCCAGAAGCACTGGTTGAGAAAGTCTCATCAGTAGAACTGTTGCAATGGAGCCAGACAAACTGGAAGAACAGAATAGAGACCTTTCATGAGGGGATGTACTTAAGGCAGTTGCGGAGTCTATGGGCTCATGAAGGTCATTAACCTTTCTGATGAAATGGAGGTACAGGAATGGAAAAAGCCAGAGGTGGACCAAGTGAACCTGAGATGGGCTGAAGAGACAGGTTATCAACTAATGAATATCAGAATATGTTGAAAACTGTCACAGAAATCATGAGGCTTTCAAGATCTACACATGAATAAGTAGCAGGAATAGTTATTAATGTACCATAAAAAGTAGTCATGGTGGTGTTCTGAGGATTATTCTTACATGTTCAATAAGTGAATTCGATTAACATTCTATCATTTCTGAACTGGAGGATGTGAAGGAGATTCAAGAAATTGTGATATATTCTGACAGTGTTCAGCCAGGTGAAAGTGGTGGAGGAGCAAGTCTGGTTGGACATGAAAATGAGCATGAAGAAGAAAGCCTTTGGGCTATCATGTTATAGCATGGAGAAAAAGCTGAGCCAGTTGGAACCAGGAAATTTGAAACTGTCAAGTAGAAGGCACCAGAGGATTCATAGATACAAGTGGGGAAAGACTGCACGAAGAACAATACAATTAATATACAGAAAAATAGGTTCCATGGGAATTCAGTAAGTTGAGAGAATGAGTCCTTAGAACTGTTGCAAAAGATATAGGGAAAACTGTGCGGGTTGAAAAAATGAGATTGGAACAGTGGAGGGAGGACCCGAATGAATGGAGAGTGTGTCTGGGATAAAATTATCATAAGTTTAATGCTGAAGTCCGTAAACTAATTTTGTTTAGTGATGTAACACACAAAGTGTGTTGCTTGAATTTCCAGCATCTGCAGAATTCCTGTTGTTTTTGTTTAGTGATGTGTAGCCTTCTGAAAGTCACAACATTAACTATTTACCCTCATCTGATCTCTTGGTTACAACATCCAAAAGTAGATTAGCTGTATATGATTTACTTTTCATAAATCCATGCCAACTCCACCTGAACCAACCACTTTCTAACTGTCCAATTACTGCTTCATTAACATAACAGATCTGAGCACTTTCCCCATCATAATACGGTTCCCTGTTTTCTTTCTCCTTGCTTAAACACTTCCCTTCCTTACTTCCTTCCAACCTGTGGGAAATGTTCCAGATTCCACAAAATGTTAAAATACAACCAGCATATTCACCATGGCCATAGCCAGCTCCTTCAAACCCACTGGATCAACTATTGGCTTTTTAATCACCTTTCAGACCAATTAATTTATCCACAACTTAATTTTTTTTTACCTATTACTCTTCATTCACTTTAGACATGTTGTTGCCCATTCTCTCTTGCATCTTCTGTGAAATATAATTCTTTTTCTGCATTTTCCTTAGTCCCCAATATAGTCTCTACCATCTCAGTATGTAAAGGATGCATATTAACTCTTTTTTTTCCTTTTTGGCTCATATTTTGACATCTTTTTGTTGCTCTCCAGACTACTCAATATTACTTTTCCTTTCCCTTCTCAATGCCTTGGTCCTCCTTTGCAGAATATTTCCAATCCTCAGGCTTATTGCTTTTTGGTGCATAAAAAGCCTTTTCCTTTGATCTAGTACTATGTTATCTTCATAGGCATGACTGGGCCTTTTTTCCTTTTTTGTTAAATCACATCTTTAATTTTGTTTCAAGAATCAAGGCCATGATTTGCTTTATTGCAATATAAGTCTTTAGCTTCAGATTGAAAATAAATCACTATCAATTTTTATATAAAGTTCAATCATATTGTGATCACTGCTCTTTTAAGGCTCGTTAACCACCAGATAACCAATTAAATTTTCTCATTACACAATACTACTAAATCTAAAATTGGCTTTTCTTTCATTGGTTACTTTAAATCTTCATCAAAAAACATATACGATTGTATACAATCATAAAATATACGAGGGTGATTGATAAGTTTGTGGTCTAAGGTAGAAGGAGTCAATTTTAGAAAACCTAGCACATTTACTTTTCAACATAGTCCCCTCCTACATTTACACACTTAGTCCAGTGGTCGTGGAGCATACGAATCCCTTCTTTGTAGAAGTCGGCGTCGTGGACCTCCAGCAAGCGGTCCACAGCAGAGGTGATTGATAAGTTTGTGGCCTAAGGTAGATGTTATACAACTCTCGTTACGTGCATGTGCAGTTCAACTCTAACTGATTATGCAGAAAGTTTGAAGTTAATAACTCACCTCCTTCTACCTTAGGCCACGAACTTATCAATCACCCCCGCAGTGGACCACTTACTGGAGCTCCAAGATGCCGACTTCTACAAAGAAGTCTACTTCTATAAAGTATGCTCCACGACTGCTGGACAAAGTGTGTAAATGTAGGAGGGGACTATGTTGAAAAACAAATGTGCTAGGTTTTCTAAAATTGACTCCTTCTACCTTAGGCCACGAACTTATCCCCTCGTATATATAATGCATTATTATCACTGAGGTCCTTTGGAGTATGCAGGCCTCTCCTTCACATGTTTTACAAGTCCATTGTCACCAGTACAATCTACTATTCGGTGGTGTGCTGGGACAATGGCATCAACACAGGTGATGCCAACAGGCACAATAAATAGATTGGAAAGGTTGGCTCTGTTATTTGAGTCAAACTGGACATATTGGAGGCTGTGGTAGAACAAAGGACCCTATGGAAAATCCTGGCAATTCTGGACAATGTTTCTCACCCTCTTCATGTCACCTTGGCTGAACAGAGAAACACTTTCAGTAATAGACTAAGACAACTACGCTTCTCCAAAGAGCACTATATGAGGTCATTCATATACCCCCCAGCCATTAGGCTCTATAATGAGTTAACCTATAGCCGGGGAAGTGATGACCCTTCCTGTTAGAATGTTATTAACCTCTATTTACCACACCCTGCTATTGCAGACACCCTGTGCAATACTACCAACACTTCTTATCTGGACAGTGTGGACAGTGTGAATGTGCACCCAATACTGGATAATATTATGGTAATTCTTACACTATCATATCAGTATGAACTTGGAAATCTTGTAAATCTTGTAATTTTTGACCTGGAAATTTTGTACATCTTATTTTTAAGGAAACTTATTTTTTATTTTTTCTTACTTCACTTGTAATATTTGTATGTCTGTGCACTTGTAATATTACTGTGACACTTTGGGAATAATAAAGTATCTATTTATCTATCTGCTCTCAGTAAACTGTACACTTGCATTCCCAGATCCCTCTTTTCCACAACACTTTTCAGGGCCTTGCCATTCACTTTATAGGTCCCCAAAGACCACAAGACGAAGGAGCAGAATTAGGCCATTTGGCCCATCAAGTCTGCTCCGCCATTCGATCAGGGCTGATTTATTGTCCCTCTCAACCCCATTTTCCTGCCCTCTCCCCATAACCTTTGAAGCAGTTAGTAATCCATAATCTATTGTCCTCAGCTTTAAATATACCTAATGACTTGGCCTCCACAGCTGTCTGTGACAATAAATTCCACAGATTCACAACCATCTGGCTAAAGAAATTCCTCCTCATCTCTGTCTTAAAGGGACATCCTTGTATTCTTAGGCCGTGTCCTCTGGTCCTGGACTCTCTAAATATATTCTCCATTTATAATCCAGTAAGGGAGTTTTAAAGAAAGGATAATACCAACAAAAACAAGTCAGTAATATGACATTTTAAAACAATTAGGAATTTTACTGCATATGCACGGAAGAGAACATATAAAATGTCAAACTTAATTTCTAAGTTAAATATAGCTGTCTTCACAACTCCAGTTCTGTAAGGCTTTGGTAAAACCAAATCGGAAGAATGGGTCTCCTCACCATGAAAAAATATACGCTCAGTGGTCACTTAATTAGGTACAGGAATTGAACGTGGTGTGGTCCTTTGCTGCTGTAGCATATCCTCAAGGTTCAACGTGCTGTGCATTGAGAGATGCTCTTCTGTGCACTGTTGTAATGTGTGGTTATTTGAGTTACAGGGGCCTTCTTTGTCAGCTTGAACCAGACTGAACATTTTGATCTAACCTCTCTCGTTAACAAGACATTTTCATCCACAGAACTACCATTCACTCTGGATTTTTTTTAATATTGTTTTTTATCCACACCATTCTCTGTAAACTCAAAACTGTGGTGCTTGATAATTCCAAGAAACCAGCAATTTCTGAGATCCTCAAACCACCCCATCTTGCACCAACAATTAGTCCACAAGCAAAATCACTTAGATAACATTTCTTCCCCACTCTGATGTTTGGTCTGAACAACAACTGAACCTCTTCACTGTGTCTGCATGGAGTTGCTGAAACATAATTGGCTGATTAAATATTTGCATTAATGAGAAGGTGTACCTAATAAAGTGGTCGCTAAATCTTTTTTTCTTAGGGTACAATGCAGCTTTAACAATTGCTGGGATGACTTCTCCCACTGGATGGTAGAAATTTGTATTCACTAAAGTTTAGAATGAATACAAGCTCATTTAAACAAAGTTCTTGGATGGTTTGGCAGGATATAAACTGAAGGGATTCTTGCCCAGAAATGTGAATCTAGAACCAATTCAAAGCAAGAACTTGGCATCATTACTGAGATAAGGAAAATATATTTTACTCAGAAGTTGTGAGGTAATATATTCTCCACCCAATATTTGTAAATGTGTAATTTTTGGTCAATTTCAAGATTGAAAACTATAAAGCTTTGAAAATGCTTTTCCAGAGAAAGGAGGACTAAATGGGAAGATGGAGTTGAAGCTAAGGACCAACTCTAATCTGATTGAACACAGAGCAGGTTCAATGGGCAGTATGGTCTATTCCTGATCCTCTTTCTTATTATTAAATTAAATTGTATTAAAAACACCTCTGTGAAAAATTCCTCATCTCCCACTCACAATCTCCTAAGACTAATTTAGAATTTAACCAAGTAATTAGATCTAATATGCACAATTGCAAATTCAGAATAAGTCTTGAGAGCTGCGCATCCTGTAAAAGAAATTCAATTTCCCACACTAGGGGTGCTGGCTATTAGAAAGGACTGACTTGCCACAGATAGGAAAGCTTGTCCTTCTAATATTTCTTCTTGACCCCTAAAAACCATCAATTTGTCCCAATGTTGCACTGGAGTCTACAAAATCAATGCCATTTCTCGGGTGGACCTAAGACACAAGAAGTGGACAATATATTTTGCACTACCTGACATCCGAGCAGAAGGTGACACTAATGTATCATGCCAGCTGCTGTCATCAAGTACTGATTATTACTTGATGGCATCTACTGGGTAATTAATAAATTGAGACTTCACCATCAGTCACAGTTGATTTAATATTGATACTTCACTTCTTAGTTTACAGATCTGTAAATATTTCACGCCGATTTTTATATTCTCATGGGTTGAGAGAGTCACTGTTAAGGCCAGAACTGAATGGTCATTCCTAATGTACCTCATTTTTGTGATGATGAACAGACTTCATGAACCTGCAACAGTCCTTGTGGTGAAGGGTTCCAGAGTGCATTAGGTCACAAGTCTTATTAAACCTAAGCCTTGCTGCTTGACAGAAAGGAGTGGGTTCCTTTGACATTACAGCCAGTAGTTCAGAGTTAATAAAATTGTCTTGCGTTAAATAAATCAGGCTGGTTATGGATAATGTGTGGATATGGATCACAGACAGAAACAGACACACACCCGGGTATACATATTTATAAAATTTGTAACTGGTAGGATGCATTGAGGGAGCAGTTAGAAGAGCATACGGGGATCCTGGACTTCACAAACAAAAACATAAAAAAAGCTAAACCAAACTAAACAGGCATCCAATGCTGGTCATCACACATCTGGAAGGATGTAACAAATTTTGGACAGTATTCATTAAGGAACTACTGGGATTGTTCCTGGGCCAATAGACTTCAGCTGCAAGGTTAGATTGCAGAAAGTAGACTTGCTCTTGGAGCAAGATAAAGAGGAGTTTGGTGGAGGTAGACATGATCATAATGGGTTTAAGATTAGATTAAGCAGAAAGAAGTTCTTCCTTTTAACAGATGACTTAAAGACATGGAAACAGAAGTTTAAGAGGATGGCAGAGGACTTACAAAATGCAAGGATCTTTGGCTCCTTCTGCTCATAAGGATGTTGAAAGTACTTACGAAGTTTTTAAAAAGGGAATTGTATAACATAAGGAAAATAACTCCCAGTGCTATAGTAAGGAAGGAGGGACAATAGATGAATAGATAGCTCTAGAAGAGGCTAGGATGGACACAATGGGCCAAATGGCTTCCTCTATCAATATTTTGGTATATCACTGGCATAATTGGATTAGAAATCATGTTTCTAGACCTTTCATCCGGTAATAGTATTCTGTGACTCTGCGATTTTAAATTATAGTCACTACAACAAAACTTTGTAGCTGATCAAGGGAAAGTGCTGATAGCAGATCTCTCAGTTTTGAAATCACTCAAGGCCCATAGATGAAATTACTAGCTCAGATTGCTAGCTTATGGTGTAAAAAAAAACAGATTTTTGCTTCTCTAATTCCTTATCAGAAGAGTGCAACGATGTCCCACTATATTTAAAGATTTGTTTTGTACAGAAGGAACAAGGTTTGAATCTGGTCTTTGGCTTAAAGGCAATGAGCACAATTTATTTTATTTTTGTTTATTGAGATATGGCGCAGAACCAACCACTCCAGCTGTGTTGCTCAGCAACCACTCCCCCTCCTCCCTCCCCTCCCCCCATTTAACCTGAGCCCAACCACAGGACAATGACCAATTAACCTACCAACTGGTACGTCTTTGGAACGTGGGAGGAAACCAAAGTACCCACAGGAAATCCATGTGGTCACAGGGAGAGCGTACGAACTCCTTATAGGCAGTGGTAGGAATTGAAAGTGGGTCTCTGGTACTGTAAAGCATTGCGCTAACCACTATGCTACCATGCTGCCCCACGTACTTTTAATCACATGCCATCTCCAATTGATGGGTTTGGGCAGTGTGAGCGATTTCTGTTTTAGAAAATCTAAAATTCAACTCCAAATCATTTCCTACACTGCACTTTCTTTATAGCTATTACACTTTGTTCTGCATTCTGTTATTGTTTTACCTTGATCTTCTTCAATGCACTGAGTAACACAAAGTAAGCAAGACAAGCTTTTCACTGTACCCGGGTACACGTGATAATAACCTAAGTCCAGTTCCAAATTTGAGCCAACCTGCTCAGATATTTAGGGAGTTCAGTAGCACTTAAAATGTTAAAATGAGGCCCATTTTAATTTTAACACTCTTATTGACTTGATTTAACTAACTTTGGTGAAATCTGGTTGATAACTGCTAGATCCATAAGGTCAGTAAAGCACAGGTTTGGAGTGAATCCTCCAAGCTAACCTGTGATGACCCTCCCCAAAGTCAAACCACAGTATATTTCTGGGTTTCACATCAAAACATCCTCTCACACTACTGACTGAAGAGCTAACATGCAACCAGCATCTCCAACACCATCACACTGAGCACAGGGGCCCCCCAGGGCTGTGTGCTCAGTCCACTGCTGTTCACTCTGCTGACCCACGACTGTGCTGCAACACACAGCTCGAATCACATCATCAAGTTTGCCGATGACACGACCGTGGTGGGTCTCATCAGCAAGAACGATGAGTCAGCATACAGAGAGGAGGTGCAGCAGCTAACAGACTGGTGCAGAGCCAACAACCTGTCTCTGAATATGAACAAAACAAAAGAGATGGTTGTTGACTTCAGGAGGACACGGAGCGACCACTCTCTGCTGAAAATCGACGACTCGGTAAAGATCGTTAAGAGCAACAAATTTCTTGGTGTTCACCTGGCAGAAAATCTCACCTGGTCCCTCAACACCAGCTCCAAGGCAAAGAAAGCCCAGCAGCATCTCTACTTTCTGTGAAGGCTGAGAAAACTCTATCTCCCACCCCCCCCATCCTCACCACATTCTACAGAGGTTGTATTGAGAGCATCCTGAGCAGCTGATATCACTGCCTGGTTCGGAACTTGCATCATCTGGGATTGCAAGACCCTGCAGCAGATAGTGAGGTCAGCTGAGAAGATCATCGGGGTCTCTCTTCCCACCATTACAGACATTTACACCACACGCTGCATCTGTAAAGCAAACAGCATTAAGAAGGACCCCACACGCCCCTCATACAAACTCTTCTCCCTCCTGCCATCTGGCAAAAGACACCAAAATATGCGGGCTCTCATGACCAGACTATGTAACAATTTCTTCCCCCAAGCCATCAGGCTGCTCAATACCCAGAGCCTGGACTGACACCGACCTACTATACCCTCTACTGTGCCCATTGTCTTGTTTATTATTTATTGTAATGCCTGCACTGTTTTGTGCACTTTATGCAGTCCTGGGTAGGTCTGTAGTCTAGTGTAGTTTTGTGTTGTTTTACGTAGTTCAGTGTATTTTTTGTATTGTTCATGTAGCACCATGGTCCTGAAAAACGTTGTCTTGTCTTCACTGTGTACTGTAGACATGGAGACATGATAGAGGTGTACAAGATATTAAGAGGAATAGATAGAGTGGATAGCCAGTGCCTCTTCCCCAGGGCACCACTGCTCAATACAAGAGGACATGACTTTAAGGTAAGGAGTAGGAAGTTCAAGGGGGATATTAGAGGAAGGTTTTTCACTCAGAGAGTGGTTGGTGTGTGGAATGCACTGCCTGAGTCAGTGGGGGAAGCAGTTACACTAGTGAAGTTTAAGAGACTACTAGACAGGTATATGGAGGAATTTAAGATGGGGGGGTTATATGGAAGGCAGAGTTTGAGGGTCGGCACAACCTTGTGGGCCGAAGGGCCTGTAATGTGCTGTACTAGTCTATGTTATATAAAACATAAAAAGTAACTCGACTTGATTAGGAGTCAACTCTACTGTCACCCTATTGTTTAGCCAGATCATAGCACTGTCCTAGGAAGAAAACCCATTTACCATATTGTAGATATATACCATGTTGGGGTTGATAGACACTTTTAATATTCTAAGCATAACAGTAGTGTTGCACCAAGAACTGGGGTTAAAAAAAAACTATTGTTTGAGCTTCTTGATATGCTCTCTTTTGCTTGCAGGAATTCAAAAGAATCAATTATTTAAAAGTATTCAACATACACCTTGTACCCATTAGCTGAGTAATTTTGTTGCTGAATAACAGTTCCGCAAGACCACTTAATTCAACCTGTATAATAGTATTGTTACATGTATAGTGAAAAGTTTGTCTTACATACTGTTTACACAGACCAATCATTACAAAGTGCATTGAACTAGAATAAAGTAAAATAATAAACAAGCAGAATGAAGTGTAAAAGCTACTGAAAAGAGTGCAGTGCTGGTAAAATGATGAAGTGCAAGGTCATAACATGATAGATTGTGAGGCCAAGACTCCATTTTATCATACAAGAGGTTCATTCAAGAGTCTAATGACAGTGGGATAAAAGCTACATTAGGATACGTACAGTGGGATAGAAGCTACATTCTTAAAATAAAATATGTCATATAGTTACATGCTTTCAAGTAATTATATCCTACATCACATAGTATTGGCATATACAGGTGTCCCCCGCTTTACGAAAGTTTGCTTTTCGCCACTCCACTTTTACGAAAGACCTACATTAGTACCTGTTTGCGCTAACTGAAAGAAATCTGAAGAGGATTTTCGCTTTTATGAAAAAAGGTGCCTCCAACCTGATGGCATGAACATTGACTTCTCTACCTTCTGTTAATACTCCTCCTCCCCTTCTTAGCCCATCACTTATTTATTATTTTTTATTTTTCCCCTCTTTCTCTCATTTTTTCTCCCTCTGTCCCTCTCACTATATCTTCCTCTGATGCTCCCCTTCCCTTTTCTTTCTCCCTAGGCCTCCTGTCCTATTATCCTCTCCCTTCTCCAGCCTTGTACCTTCTTGCCAATCAACTTTCCAGCTCTTAGCTCCATTCCTCCCCCTCTCATATCTCTTACTATCTCTTCTTTCAGTTAGTCCTAACGAAGGGCCTCGGCCCGAAACGTTGACTGTACCTCTTCCTAGAGATGCTGCCTGGCCTGCTGCATTCCACCAGCATTTTGTATGTGTTGCCTGCATTAAACATGTGTTTACCCCGAGAAAGACTACCATGACTGTGAAGCCTTGCGCGGGCAGGTGTGTGAGCATACGTGTACGTGCCGATTTTTTCTACAAGTCGGTTTTTGGCCGAATCTTTCCAATTCTCGTAAGTGAAACTACACTGTACATACATTATTTCTACGTTATATAGGCTGTGTATTTATCATATCATTCCTGCTTTCACTATATGTTAGTGTTATTTTAGGTTTTATGTGCTATTTGGTATGATTTGGTAGGTTATTTTTTGGGTCTGGGAACGCTCAAAAATTTTCCCCATATAAATTAATGGTAATTGCTTCTTCGCTTTACACTATTTCAGCTTATGAACAGTTTCATAGGAACACTCTACCTTCGGATAGCGGGGGAAACCTGTACTACTTCGTTTACTTATCAAAACTCACTCTGATTGCTACTATTGCTTGCTCTGATAGAATTTGAAAGGACAGTATTGAGCCAACTAGGATTCATTGACATGTCCAAGAACACACATGCAACACAACCTGAGCTCTGCTTTATATTAGCCAGAGGGGAAGACAGTTACTCTTTTGAATATCTAAATAGTTTCTCAACCAAGAAACAGCACATTTTTTCCCCAACGCCTGATGGTATAATAATGCAAAAACATATTTGAACATGTAGAGTGTTAAATATATGGCTGATCATGAGGACTCAACCCAAGTCCAATTAACAGCTGCTGTAGTCTTAACAAGATGCTGTAGCAAGTGTCATGTATATACATATATATTGAGAAAATGATTAAAGCTGGTATTCTTCGTAACTGAAAAAAAATAGGTGAATACTGTTCAGACACCAAGATACAGATCAATTAAATACACTGTTTATTTCTAAAAGACTCTAAATCTCTGACAAAGGGCAAACGTGTGGGTGTGTGTTCTGATGAAGGACATACACCCATACATCCTGATGAAGGGTCTTGGCCTGAAACATCAACTGTTTGCTCGCTTCCAAGGGCCTGCTGAGTTCTTCCAGCAGTTTGTGTGTGTGTGTGTGTGTGTGTGTTGCTTTGGATTTCCAGCATCCATATATCTTCTCGTGTTTGAAACGTATGGGTGCCATAGTAGCATAGCGGTTAGTGCGACGCTATTACAGCTCAGGGCTTTGGAGTTCCATTCTGATGTCACCTGTAAGGAGTCTGTACGCCCTCCCTGTGGAATGCATGTGTGTTCTCAGTGGGCTCCGGTTTCCTCCCGCAGTCCAAAGACATACTGGCCAGTAGGTTAATTGGTCATTATAAATTGTCCTGTGATTAAGCTAGGATTAAATCACGGGTTGCTGGGTGGTGCAGCTCGAAAGGCTGTTAGGGCCTATTCTGCACAAATCTCAATAAATAAATAAAAATCTGTCACAGTCCAGGCAGATGATTTAAATGAAATTTACTATCTAAACAAACACCTACAGTGCTCCTATCTAATAAAGTTTCAGTAAATTTTCCTTGAACTAGAATCATGGAATCAAGGCATAATTGCAGCCATGTGACCCATTGAAACCCATGTTGGGTTCCAATAGAGATATCAATTCATCCCACTGAGACACAAGAGACTGCTGATGCCGGAAGAACTCAGTTAGTCAGGTTGGATCTGGGGTAAAGGAGAGCGGGGAAGGAACAAAAGTATTACTGAAGTAGAGCTTCATCCCGAAACATTGAAAATTGTTTTTGTCCCACAGATGCTGTTCAATGACTGAGGGCTTTGCTACTTCACTGTCCCAATGGGATGAATATGTTTAAGAAATGGAGGAACTCATTGTGGGTCAGGCAGATGAAGGGTCTCAACCCAAAATGTCAATTACCCTATTTGCTTCCACAGATGCTGCCTGACCTACTGAGAGCATTTTGTTTTTTGTTCCGGATTTGCATCTGCAGTCTTGTGTCTCTGTATTAAGAATTGGATGTTTAGACAATAGTGAGATATTTTTCCTAGCCAAACCAACATCAGTGTTGTATGGGATACATTTAGTATTATACCACAGATGTCACTATACTAGATCTGTGGTAAGAGTTCAAAGCATAGATCTGAATACAAAAGCTCAAATCACAAATCTAAAAGGAAAAGCTAGTCTCAGTAAGAGTAAATACAAAACCTCTAGAGTGCTTTAAAGTCCATTGAATTTCTTTGCAGTAAGGAATTCAGCCATCCTTACTCAATCTGGCCTATTTGTGACTCCATACCCAACAATGCGGTTGAGTGTTAACAGCTTCTTCAGCTCAGGGTTCATTAGTGATGCACAATAAATGGCAGAATTACCAGCACGGTCCACCCCACTTGAATAAATTCAAACTAAACTTTGCTCTGTAAAAATTCTCATTATGCCAGAGTATTTTCCATCATCCAAAGTTGATCATCTCTTTAAATGGATCAAAAACATATTGTTAGATCATAAAGCTCAGGCTAAAACCTTCAAATTAATCAGCTCATACAAAAATTTCATCTGGGTGCAGAGTTTCTAATTTATACCTCACTGCCAACAGATGTGTCTAAATTCCTTTGCTTTTTACGTTATTCACATAATTTTGCCAGATTCCATCTTTCAGGCAACCCTTGCAGCTAAGCCCTAGATTCTATGTTGTAGATAGAAAGATTTTTTTTTAATTGCTCATATATGCAAATTCATTCTTTATCTAATGAACATACCAGAGTTGTTTCTTCATATGATCCTCATCTTCCTAAATCAATTGAATGCAGTTAAACCTTGACTCCAAACTAATTTGACATACTTAACAGAGAATGACTGCAGTAACTAGAAAAGTTGTAATGACTAAGCTTGTTTGGACAAAGCAGAGGGAAATATAGAAATATAGCAGAGCTCACAATGGAAGCATTAAATGATAACTAACATTCTTTCCCTCATCCATGGAAGCTAGCTAACTGAGGTCTAGATGAAGATGTCAAAGACTCTCTTTGATTTGAACACGATCAATAAGTTCTGAAAAGCCTGTGCTGTTCCAAATAATATCCAAATTTGGGAAAAGATGATTGCATACATAGTTGAACAGATAGCGCATGAGGCATACTTAATTGGAAGACTTAGGCTCTTTGCTTTTCAAGTTACTTAATGTCTCCCCCAACTAGAAGCCCTCAATGAATCAAGAGATCTGCAATCTGCTGAGGGTCAGATCAGTGGTGTTTAAGTACTAAGATAGCTTTAGCTAACATTCTCATGGTGGATGACATTTTAAAATTGTTAGCCATGACTCAGTAGCTCTTTCACCACTGAGTCACAACATTGAGTTTAATTGTCACATTCCAGAGAACCATGCACCAAAATCTAGACTGACTCTTCAGTTTAGTGTGGGAATGCTGCACTGTCAAAGATGCTACCTTCTGGATAAGACGTTACACAAAGGTCCTTTCTGCCCTCTCGATGGCCATTTCAGAGAAGAGTAAACAAATTATCTGTGTTCTTCTGCACAATATTTATCCTTCAACCAAACTAGGCTATCCAATTCTAATACATTGCTTTTGTGAGAGCTAGCTGCCCCTTTTCCTACATAATAACACTGTTGCTCAAAAAGTACTTCACCTGAGGCCACAGAAGGAAAACCTGATTTTTATAATTTTTTCTTAAAATTATTTTATAACCATTAATAACAAGCGCACCTCAGTCGCCACCTTCTGAATGAATCAAGAAGACTGCTTTCACTGAATTGACAGGATGACTGTTTCTAGTGAAATGTCTTGACCTGGAAAGGGTTATTTGACAGAACTAAATGTGGACATTACTTGCAGTGCATCTATCAAAACAACATGAGCACAGTTATTCCCCCAAGGCCTTAATGTGAAAGATATAATACATATAAAACAAAAGTTCTACAGCAATAACTAGCTTGGACATCTGATGCATCATAGTGACTGTGTGTGAAACAATAATACAACTGTAATCCAACTGGTACATGTCATGGGATGGCAAGATGGCTGTCTTCTGTATTATCATGAGACCACTTACAATAAGAGGGTGGCACTGCAATAAGAGGGTGGCACAGCCTCACAGTACCAGGGACCCAGATTCGATCCGGACTTCTGGGGTTTGCACCATCTCCCTGTGATCGCTTAGTTTTTATTTTTAATTCCTGGGTGCTCCAGCTTCCTCCCTTGTCCCAAAGAGGAGTAGGTTGGTAGGTAGGTTAATTGGCCAGTGCAATTTGCCTCGAGTGTGTGGGTAGGTGGTAGAATCTGGGGGTTGTTGATGGGAATGTGGGAAGATAAGAAGAAATAGGTTTAATGTAAGAGAAGAGTAAATGGGTGATTGACGGTCACTGGTGACATGGTGGGCTCAAGGGTTTGTTACCATGTTGTGCTGCTTTATGACTCCAACAATTTGCATTAATATAGTATCTTTGGTGTAATAAGTCCCAAGGAAAAAAATGAAATAAAATCCAGTGGGAACTACAGGAGGAAAATCACCAAAAGCATCGTTAAACAACAAATTTAATGTCATCTAAGTCAGTGATAATAATCTCATTCTGATGAACAACCTCCTGACAATCCCCAACATATTCAACTATACTGACATTTTACAACAACAACTTTTTACTTTCAGTGGCTGAGATTTGATTGGGGGAGATGTCAAATGGCTTTGATCGTAACTTTTTGACTGGCTACAATTGTCACAACATATCAGCAAATTGTTTCATTGGCGGGCAAGCTTTTATGTATATTTACCTACATGATGAATGCCAACATTTATTGCATATCCATAGCTACCGTTGAGAAGCTGGTGCTGACTCTCCTCTGTGAACCTCTGCAGTCCTTTTGGTGAAGGTATTCCCATAGTTCTGCTGGATGAAGGGGCCTCTTTGTTGTTATGAGGCTGCATATTGGTGGTTGGGATCATATATTTCCAAGTCAGCTGTTTATAAAAGATCCTAAGACACAATTTCAAGGAGAAACAAAAATCACCTGTGCTCTTCTGACTGATATTTATTCCTCAAACAACATAACAAAACAGGTTATTGAATTGTTACTGCACTGTCTTTGGGAGAGTTGCAATGTTACAACGGGGATGGAGACAACGAGACCGCAATCAGTAAGGAAGGCAATACCACGTCCAATATGACTATTTTAAACCATGGTGCTCCACGAGGTTGTGCCCTCAGCCCTCTACTCTATACCCCGTGGCCAGATTCTGCAAGTCTACAGATGATACCATCATAGTGGACCATATCTCAAATAATGATGAGTTCGACAACAGGAAGGAAATAGAGAGCTTAGTGACGTGGTGTCATGACAACAACCTGTCCCTCAATGCCGACAAAGCAAAAGCCTGGTCATTAACTACAGAAGAGGGAGCAATGCACATGCTCCTGTCTACATCAGTGTTAAGGTTGAGAGCCTCAAGTTCCTGGGTATGAACAGCACCAATAGGTGTCCTGGTCCAACCATGTGAATCCAATGGCTAAGAAAGCTCACCAATGCCTTTAATTCATCAGGAGGCAAAAGAAACTTGTTAACCATTACCAATTTTAATCAACCCACCATAGAAAGCGCTCTGTCTGGATACATGATGGCCTGGTATGGTAACTACTCGGTACATAATGCAAAGAGTTATGAACACAGCTCAGCACATCATGGGAACCAGCTTCCCCTCTATGGACTATGTCTATACTCTGTCAATGTCTATGTGTCAGTAAAGCTAATCAGAGACTCTGCCTATCCTGGACATTCTCTCTTCTCCACTCTCCCTTTGGGCAGTAGATACAAAACATTAAAGCCCGTGCACTGCCAAGTTCAAGGACGGCTTCTATCCAAATGTTATCAGTCTCTTGAACTGACCTCCTGCACGCTAAGGAGTAGTCTTGGACTTCCAATCCACCTCATCATGATCTTGCACGTTAACATTTATCTACATTCCAATTTTTCAGAAGCTTTTGCACTTTATTTTGCATCATTATAGTTTTACCTAATTCTAGCTCAAGGCACTGTGTAATGATTTGGTCTGTATGAACAGTATGCAAGACAATCTTTTCAATGTATCTAGATACATGTGACAACAACAAACTAATACAAATCTGAACCAACAGTCAGGCAGCATCTGTGCAGGAAAATGGACAGTTACTGTTTCAGGTCAAGATCTGTTCAGGAGTTCCTCTTGGACGTCGCAACAGATTAAAGATTAGCTTTATTTGTCAAGTGTATATCGAAACAGTAAAACATACAGTGAAATGCATTGTTTACATCAACAACCAAGACAGTCAGAGGATCTGCTGGGGGCAGCAACATAGCATGCCCAAAACTCATTAACCCTAACCTTTACGTCTTTGTTTAGAATGTGGGAGGAAACCACAAGCTCCTGGAGGAAACCATAAAACACGGGGAGAATGGATCAACACTTCAAATGTACTTTTGTTACTTGGGACTATCCACAGTCATAATGCAATGCACTGTGTAATGATTTGATCTGTATGAACAGCATACAAGACAATCTTCTCTATGTATCTAAAAACATGTGACAACAATGTATATCCTGGATTTCTATTGATTTACAGATGGTGGTATGATAATGCACATGTTACCTTATCCTTCTCGATGCTTGTCAGCTTAGATTTGGGCGGTGCTAATAATGACCCCTTGGAAAACTGCTGCAGTCCGTATGATAAATGGTACATACCGCAGAGACAGAGTGCAGATGGAGCAGCGAGCATTTAGGTTGATACATCTGGTGCAATCAAGCAAATCGAACTGCCTAGATGGTATCAAGCTTCTTGAGAATTATTGGAACTGCCCTCATTCAGAGAAATGGTAAGCATTCTATTGTATACCTAATATGCGCACCTAATTGGTGGCGGAAAGGGATTAAGAGAGCCTGGCCTCCGCTTATAGCCCTGATATTTATTTAATTAACTTTCTAATCAAAAGGTGTCCTCAAGGCATTGATGGTGAAGGATTCTACTATTATAATACCATTGACTATCAAGAGGAGATGGTTACATTCGCTATCAGGGTGAGTGACCATGCTGTATCTTAAGCCAGGGATCCCCAAGCTTTTTTGCACCGTGGACCAGTTTAATATTGACAGTATTCTTGTGGACCAGCTGACCCGGGGGTGGGGGGGCGGTTGTTCAAGTAGGGTGAAACTCACCTCAACACGTCTTTTACAGTTAGGCTTGCCAACTTTCTCACTCCCAAATAAGGGACAAAAGCAGCAGTCAAATCCCGAGACACTTGTGTTTACCCCATGAAAGACTACCATGACCATGAAGCCTTGATGGGCACCTGTTTGCGCATGTGCATACGTGCCTTTTTTTTTCCACAAATTAGTTTTGGCTTAATCTTCCCGACTATACTGTACATACATTATTTCTTCTTTATATAGGCTGTGTATTTATCATATCATTCCTGCTTTTACCATATGTTAGTGTTATTTTCGGTTTTATGTGTTATTTGGTATGATTTGGTAGGTTATTTTTTGGGTCTGGGAACGCTCAAAATTTTTTCCGATATAAATTAATGGTAATTACTTCTTTGCTTTACGCCATTTCAGCACGAAAGGTTTCATACCTTAGCGGGGGAAATAGGGGACAAGGGCAGTCTGGTATGGGACAAACCAATTTAGCTCAATATACGGGATGTCCCGGCAAATACGGGACAGTTGGCAACCCTATGTTCAAGTTCAACAGTGCGTGACAGGGAATGAGGAAAAGTGCAGCTGACTCGTATCGTTTCCTCGCAGCCCGGTAGCACATGCTTTGCGGCCCGGTAGTTGGGGACCGCTGTCTTAACCTATAGTCATCTCATAATTATGAATGGAAGTCCAAAGACATTTAGTGGTAGACCTAGTCAGAGGCCAGCTATTGGAAGCCCAAGTATCACTATTTTAAGAGCACTACTAATTTTGGACAAATCAATTTGTGAAATGCTTTTCGACTACGCTTTGCTGCAATACAGAATTTAGTTTGATAAACTTATTCATCACTCTATCTTTGATTTCTCTGGCAAGTAAAAACTTCCACCAACAACTGTCAACTTTATCTTTTGATCACCTCCTTCACAACCAATATTTTTTTGACCACACTGACAAGTGTTTTCTTCAATCCCAGAGATACAATCTGAGTACTATATTTCAAGTGAAAGGCACTAGATCAACATGTTTGCCTTTTTAATAAGCATCAGCAACTGAATAAGTCAAACATGTATATTATCTTACTGCGATCAAACTGGTGTTGAGAAAGCTAGATGCTAAGGAGGACCAACACAGCCTAGCCACTAGGCTCCAAAAGCTTAGACCATATGAACTATTAAATTTTCTTTAGATAACTACAAAGCATTGTTAGCAGAACTTTGTAAGATATCCAAATGGATAGAAAGACAACTCCTTAAGATTTAGGAGAAAAGCTAGAGCACCTCACATTTTTTCGTAACCCTCACCATCTCTGAAGTACTGGAGAACATTCCTCCTTTTTCTGTCTCTTTAACTGACTTACCAAGTAATGGTGAGAAGATGAGATATACATTAAGGCAGTAATAAGTGGTGCTGAAGACATTCAAAATCCTGTAAATTACAGGTTAACATTTGAACTGAAGTTCATCATTCAGTTCCTTGAATCTGCTCTATGCCATTGAAATAATAGGCCAATCTATACCTCAACACGTCTCATCTTTACTTAATAGCTTTTTGTACCCTCATGCTACATAGATCTACTCAGCTGAGCCATAAATATTCTAATTGATCTGACATCCACAGCACCTTTGGGATGAGTTCCAAACTCACAATATAAGATTGCTTTATATGAAAAAAAAAGTTTCTGAATTTCACTGAATAGTCTTGCTCTAGCTTCAAGATTGTCTTTTCTTTTTTGTTGGACTCTGTTTCTCTGGAACAACTCAGATATGTCCTCTTAACCTTGAAAGCACAATTGTGTAGCTGAAAGCTACCTTCATTATTGAACCCTGACAGCATTGTTATTTGATGAATCTGCACCATTCCTCTCCAAGGCCAATGCACAGACATTGCACAACCAATGGGGTTGAACAAGGCTCCATACAAATGAACTTCCTGTTCCCAACCTTTTTTATATAATCACCAACATTCTATTTGATACTTCGATTATTTTGAGTGTACATTAGTTTATGTTGATTTGCACAGAGACTCTAGGACCCTTCTAAAATACCCAACAAGCTTAAAAACAATTTTTTTAAATTCTTAAGTCCTTCAGTAAAATGCCACATTGCAGCTGAATGATACACCTTCAGTTACAGAATTGGAGAATAAATAGCTAAATAAGCACTGGATTAACTCAAGAGAGTACGGGAAAAGCCAGCCTATTCAAGATGGAGGAAGCAGAAAGCTTCCATCAGGAATAATGATGAAACCACTGCTTCTGGTAACAAATTAATAACTTAAACTTGGGAACAAGTAACTTGATATGAAAATTTGCAGATAATATCCAACCAAGGGCTCGGTCTAACATTGAGAAACAATGCACATAATACAGGAAGTCATCAGAATACGTGCAGGCTGAACAGCTAAGTGCAAATAAACTTTAAAATCTCAGGTCAATTGGAAGTGATGCCCTTTAGTTGGCATAAATGAAAACATCTGTGTTAACTTAAAAATATAGGGAAGTAGACACAAATAATCTTGGGATGCATGTAAGGAAACAATCAAAAACACTGCAGGCTAGATAGTTAAAGAGATAACAAACTTGGATTGCTTCCATAGGTACCAAGTTCAAAATCAGTAAGGTCATGGCAAAATGTAATGACTTTGAGCAGAGGAAGAAAACAGGAGCCAAGGATGGGGCAGTGGCAATAGGCAATCTATGTGCATACTTGTACAGACAAGGGCTACTTACAAGTAAGCCTTTGTACCATGTATGTCAGGGAAATCACAAGCCTATTTCTCTTCCACATGTTATTCCCAGTGATAATTTCTGAAAACATAGCAAGTTTTCACATTTAAGAAGATGACATACGGTTCTGCCTCACCAAGTCCTCTTAAATCATAAACTGTTTTAGACCATCTTTCGGCATGTCTGATATCAAGTACTGAATTTCTGGAAAGTCCACGTATAAATATTGGTAAGATGCAAGGCAATGTCTTCAGTTCTCATCATATACTCTATTCTCTCTCTCTCTAAGCATTCTCATTCACACTCTCGCTGGCAACAATCTTAGACTGAAACACATGATTCACAAGCCAGTTGTCAAATCTCATTGCAAGCTAAGTTTCTGATCGCATAGCCTTTACCAAGGCAACCTTAATAATCTCCAGTGATTCTACTCACGTAAATCTGAACAACAAAACCTTCATTCATGCTTTGGTTATTACTAGACTCAATTATCACAACACCTAGGCAACTCCAGTTTTCCATCTTCCATCATCAATATCTCTGCTTCATCAAGTCCTCTGAAGTTTCCTGACCCTCAGCTTCAGCAGGGCCTGAACTCTGGACTTCCTTCCTCTCTATAAGTTACTTCTCTTTCCTGTCCCTTTCCTCCTAAACGATACAATCCACCTTCAGTACCTAAATGCCCCCTCCCATGTCTCAGCATCAAATGTTGTTTGGGGCGGGGCTGCTAATACACTAAATGGCCGAGGAATCAAAGATTCAGAATCCTACAGCAATTAAACTCCTAATGACCCAAAGCTTGTCCACCATCTATGAGACTCAAAGTAATGTGACAGAATGCTCTCCACTTGCCTCTATGAGTTCAGCTTCAATAACATTCAAGAAGCTCAAGGTAATATTTCTCCTCCCCCCCCCCCCCCCGGCTGAAATGGCTAACATGAGAGGGCACAATTTTAAGGTGCTTGGAAGTAGGTACTGAGGAAATATCACGGGTAAGTTTTTTTTAAAATGCAGAGTGGTGAGTGTGTGGAATGAGCTGCGGGCGACGGTGGTGGAGGCAGATACGATAAGGTCTTTTGGGAGTCTCCTGGACAGGTACATGGAGTTCAGAAAAATAGAGGGCTATGAGTAACCCTAGGTGATTTCTAAAGTCAGTACATTTTCGGCATAGCATTGTAAGACAAAGGGCCTGTATTGTGCTGTAGGTTTTCTAGGCTTCTATGTTTCTAATACAGGACAGAGCATCCCTGTTAGGTCCACATCCATAAACGTTCACTCACTCAATCACCAATGCACAGTAGAAGTTTCTATAAGATACAATACTGCAACTCACCAATGCTGCTTTGACAGCACCTTCCAGAGCCATGACCTTCACCAGCTGGAAGGACAAGGGTAGCAAAAGTATGGGAGTGCCACCACTTGGAAGTTGCCTCCAAAACTATACATTATTCTGCTTTGGAAATACATTGTCATTCCTTCACGGTCCTGGCAGCAAAACCCTGGAACTCTCCCCTAATGGCATGATGGATGATCTACACCTCAAAGGCTGCAATGGCTGAAGAAAACAGCACTGTCCCAAACGGCATTTAGGGTTGGGTAATTAAATGCTGACTCCGACTATGAAGTCCACGTCTCCTAAATATATACAAAACCTAAAGGTGTTGAATAAGTTATAGTAAGCTCGTTTTGCATAATTGTAAATTATTGGCCTTCATAACTTAGTGCCACTGATAGACATATAATTTTCTGAAATCAGCAAGTTATTATCAAATGTATCTAGGCATGGTCCTGAGACCAAGTTTTCATTATTGGCACATTGGAGCAGCTGATCACAGGTCCAGTGACTCAGGTTCAATCCTGACTTCCTGTATGCAGTCTGCATGGAGTTGGCATATTTGCTCGTCTTCACTCAATTCCCAAAGACAAATGGGTTAGTAGGTTAATTGGCTTTTGTAAAACTCTCCTTGCGTGGTAAAATCCAAGGGAATTTGATGGTAATGATGATAATGAGAATAAAAATGGTCTACATAGATCCAGAAGGCCAAAGGGCCTACCTTCCATTCTGTATTAGTTGATAACTGTCAATTGTACAACTATTTTCACAATTCCAGGACATATCAAATCACTGACAATTGTGTTCTTCTAAAAAGTTTTACTCATTATAAATGCAGCAGCCAAATTACAAAGAGCAAGCCTCCATAACCCACAATGTAATAATACATAATATGCACCTCCCAAAAAAAAGTGAAATTGATTGAGATATAAATATTGGGTAGGAAACTAGGGAACATACTCTTTTTCCTCACAATTGTGCACCTGAATCTTTTGCACCCAAATGATGATAGAGAGGGCCTTGCTTTGACACCTCCTCTGAAACACTGCAAGGGATTGTCAATCTAGACATTGGAATTTGAACACAAGCCACATACTGGGACACGCCTGGCAACTTAACATGTCGAGGTCCAGTGAAAACTCAGGCCAATGATAGATTACTCCAGAAATCTAAGGTCCCTTGATTTCCCTGGACATACTTGTGACCTGGGCTGAACGAAAGACAGATGTATAAAAGGATTTCCACACTCCTGAGGAACTGGGAATAAAGAGAAGTGAGATGTATTTTAATCACATTGCTGATATCCCTAGTTGTTGAAGCTTATTGAAAGAGATTTACTACACCATGAATGTGTATACTAGAGCAATTCAAAACAAGTAGTTTTATATCTTAAAGTGGTCCATGTCAAATAAGTTTTTTTTTAAATGCAAGAACTTTGAAAGACAGAAGCCAAGTTTAAATGTGTGAATGCAATGAAAATCTTTGCATGGGAGGAGGAAACAAATGAATGCAAGTATGGTGTCCGCTATGTCAGAAAGTTGCATTCCCCTAGGAACAGCTCAAGCCTGAGGTAGTAATAACAATAATCCAACGTCCAAGTTAATCATTTTGCCTCAGCAACACAGGAGCCAGTCTATTAAAAAGCAACACATCCCAAGATGAGACAAACTGCCACTGTCAAACTACATGAAAGATTCTAGATGGAAACGCAACATTTGAAATCTACTCACAAACAAAACTCAAGAATGTAATTATGTAGAAAGTGCTCAAATTTCACCGTATTATTTATACATTGTAAAACCACTCACCTTTAGGAAAATTTTTTTGGCTCCATGACTATAGAACACAGCACTGAAACAGCGTAAGCACACTACAGGTCATTCAGCCCGCAATGTTGTGCTGACCCTTTATAAACTACACCAAGATCAATCTAACCCTTCCCTCCCACATAGTCCATTATTTTTCTTCAGCTGTTGGCAATCTGCACAACACGAAGCAGTACAGAAGCACAACCACTCCACGTTGCACAGTATCGGAAAAGCTGCAGAGGATTGTAAACTCAGCAGTCTCCATCACGGGCAGTAGCCTCCCCAGCATCGAGAACATCTTCAAAAGACAATGCCTCAAAAAAAGTGACGTCCATCATTATGGACCTCCACCACCCAGAACATGCCAAACAGAGGTACAGGAGCCTGAAGACAGTCTCAACATTTTAGAAACAGCTTCTTCCCCTCTGCCATCAGATTTCTGAACTGTCCATGAAAAAAAAATATTACATATTGCAATTTATAGTATATTTTATGTATCACACTGTACTGCTGCCACAGAACAAATTTCACAATGTATGTCAATGATAATAAACCTGATTCAGAGACCTGTACACTTAGTCAAATATGCAAATATCTAATCAGCCAATCATGTGGCAGGAACTCAATGCATAAAAGCATGAACATGGTCAAGAAGTTCAGTTATTGTTCAGAATGGGGAAGAAATGTGATCCAAGTGACTTTGACCGTGGAACGATTATTGGTGCCGGATTTGTGGGGGGGAGGGCTGAGTATCTCAGAAACTGATCTCCTGGGAATTTCGTGCACAGTCGTCTCCAGAGCAGGGGCTCGCAATCTGGGGTCCAGGGGCCCTTCAGTTAACAGCAAGGCTCTTTGGCATAAAAAAGTTTGGGAACACCTGCTCTAGAGTTTATAGAGAGTGGTTCAAAATACAAACATTGTACAAAAAAAAATCCAGTGAGCAGGAGTACTGTGGGTGAAAATGTCTTGTTGATGAGAGGTCAGAGGAGAATGGCCAGACTGGTTTAAGTGGATGGGAAGGTGACAGTAACTCAAACAACCATATATTATAATAGTGGTGGGCAGGAGAGCATCTCTGAGTGCACAACACACCAAGCCTTGAAGCGGATGAGCAGCCGCCGCCGCCTTCTACTCCTATAAAGTGACCACTGAGTACATGCTCAAGGTTGAAGGAATACAATCCATGGAATACTGGGCTTCGGATTCCTGAACTGGCCTTGGATGACTCAGATTCATGTTGTCACCAGACTGCCAGGAAATGAATTCCAACTGTAACACTTTATCATTTGGCATTGCAATTTTGGCAATGACTATATAACTTTTATGCCAAAACTACAAAACAGTAAAGATGTGAGTGTTTTAAATGCACTAAGCAACATCTGTTCATCAGCATCTAACTACGTCCTTAACTGAGATTGAGCACATGCATGTGGCTTGGGTCAAAATGAAGTGTTTCCAACTAGACCATAATGATTGAAATTACAAATTTTGATTTGCAACACATCCTTTGATGACAAATCAATACAACCAGTAAACTGACTGAAACACAACGGCATAGCTCTTCGCATACATGACATTTTACTTTCCATAAATTCTGAACTAAAAGGTCACGTTTTTCACACATTCTCCTCAATTCGCAGTAATTACCAATCATGCAACACAAATGGTACACATATGCTTCTTATCACATTTTTACCTGATCATTTTTTTTAAAAAAAAAGCTCACTAAAAAACTATTTTCCAAAAACGCAAAGCACCCAGCGCATCTCAACTGATGTATCACTGTGGGAGTAAATGCTGTTCCATTGGAGGAATACAAGAGACCACAGTAGCATAGCAGTTAGTGCGTCACTATTACAGCTCAGAGCGGAGTTCAGTTCTGCTGTCCCCTGTGAGAATGTTTGTACGTTCTTCCCGAGTACCTGGGTTTCCTCCGAGTGCTCTGGCTTCCTCCCACAATCCAAAAACATAGAGGTTAGTAGATTAATTGGTCATTGTAAATTGTCCTGTGATTGGGGTGGGATTAAATCAGTGGGGTGCGAGGCAGCACGGCTCAGTGGACCAGAAGGACCGGTTCCCTGCTTTATCTCTAAATAAAAACAATAAAAAATAAAGTTGTATCAACTATGAACAACCTTGAAAGGGGGACAAACCTGACCAAAGTATTTACAGAAGGGTCTCCCTATTCTTTCCACAGAGAAATCCATCACCAGGGTCCTTCTAGTTGCCCAGCGGCTGCTTCATTCAGTGTGGATGCCATCCAGAGAAGCAGAGTGCAGATCTTCACTGAACAACAACCTCAAGGACAATTCAGAGGGGGAGCAACAACCATTTTACATGGCCTTTTTTAATCCCGATGAAGATTTCACGAATAGTGAAGAACTGTGTAACACTCTCAAATTGAGCTGCTTACCATCATCTTCAGCTTGCTTCATGACAGCACGTAAACCAGGATCCCAACCACAGGCTCTACAAGGAGACAATCTCAGTGATGACCAGGGTCAAACAAGGCTGCATCACGTAACCCTGAGATTCATTTTCTTGCAGGTATATTCAGTAAATTCAAGAATCATAATAGAATCAATTAAAGATTGCACTGAACAGGGCAGTCAAACAACCCTTTTGCAAAAGACAACAAATTTCAAATACAAAAGTGGGAAGAAAAACACAATATATAACTAAATTATAGATCAAGATTAAACGTAGTGAAACACTGGTCACAATATACAAGGATTGATCCCCATTTACATCCAGGCTCAAAATTAAAGGGACACGATACCTTATATTTCAGCTGCAACAAGGTACAAAGTTGAGACAAGGCATAGATAAGCATGACTAACCATAAATTGGAGCTGGCCCCTTTGCAATTCTGCACAAGGGCTGACATTATTGGCTGGAAGTCAGAACTCAGGGTCGTCGTATACGAAAGGCACAAGCTCCACAGCACAAACCAAACTGCCACAGAACTGGTGCTATGTGCCAGTGTGATAGATGCCAACTGAAACAGCCACCTAGAGGGCATTGATGTACATTACCAGTGCTGGTGAAGGTTTGGGCTGCCTTTGATATGCACACCGGGGATGGATGGCATCTTTGCAATGCAGGATGCAGTTCAAGTCCTACTCCAGTTAGCCTAACTTCTGTGGCTGGGAAAGTGTTGGAGTCTGTTATTAAGGATGAAGCTTCGTGGTACTTGGAGACTAATGATAAAGTAAATCAAAGCCAGCATGGTTTCTGTGAAGGGAAATCTTGCCTGACAAATCTGTTAGAGTTCTTCTTGGAAGTAATAAGCAGGGTGGACAAAGGCGGTGTATGGCATTTACTTGGATTTTCAAAAGGCATTTGATAAGGACCCACACAGGAGGGTGCTTAACAAAATAAAATTTTATGGCATTACAGGAAAGATACTTGGCGTGGATAGAGGAATGGCTGACAGGCAGGAAGAATGGGCAAAAAAGTGGCAGACAGAATACAGTGTTGGGAAATGTATGGTAATGCATTTTGGTAAAAGAACAATTGTGGACTATTATCTAAATGGGGAGTAAGTTCAATCATCACAGGTGTAAAGGGACTTTGGAGTCCTCATGCAAGACTCCCAGATAGTTACTTTACAGGAAGAGTCAGTGGTAAAGAAAGCAAAAACAATGTTAGCATTTATTTCAAGAGTAGAAAAATATAAAAGCAAGGAGATAATGCTGAGTCTTTAAAAGACACTAGTCAGGCCACACCTGGAGTATTGTCAACAGATTTGGGCCTCATATCTCAGAAAGGATGTGTTGTCATTTGTGAGAGACTAGAGGAGGTTCATAAGGATGATTCTGGGAATGAACATTCTGGGATTAACATATGAGGAGTGTTTGGCAGCTTTGGGCCTGTACTCACTGGAATTCAGAAGAATGCAGGGGGATCTCATGGAAACTTAGTGAATGTTGAAAAGGCTAGGTAAGGTGGATGTGGAGAGGATGTTTCCTATTGTGGGGGTATCCAGCACAGCCTTAAAATTGAGGGACGACCTTTTAGAACAGCGGTAAGGAAGAATATTTTTTGCCAGAGAGTAGTGAATCTGAAGAAGGCTCTGCCACAGACTGCAGTGGAGGCCAAGTCCCTGGGTATATTTAAAGCGGAAGCTGATATTTCCCGATTGGTCAGGTCATCAAAGGATATGGCAAGAAGATGGGTATATGGGGTTGAGAGGGATCTGGGATCAGTCATGATGGAATGGTTGAGCAGGCTCAATGGGCTGAATGGCCTAATTCTGCTCCTATGTCTAGTGATGCAGACACTAAAGCATAGACTGACAACTCACTGCAGTACTGAGAGCACACTGCACTGTTAGAGCTGTTCTCAGATGAGATGTTAAACTAAGGCATTTGGGTGGATATACAGAGCCTCATGCTACTGTTTCAAAAGCACAGAAATGACCTCAGAAACCTGACCAACACATATTCTTCCCAACAAGTGATAACCAGTAGTGCTGCTACTTGGGAATTTGTCATGTATAACCTGATTGCCACTTTTCTAGATCACAAGGAATGACTAAATTTGAGCATTACACTGGTTGTAAAGTGCATTGCTAGGCTCCCGCAATGCACGACTTTCTTTACAATATCACCTCACTACCTTTGGTAGAGCACTGACAGATGGCACAACATGAAACAGCGAGAGAAAAAAAAATCCACTTCTCACATCTATGCTTGGTCCATTCCAATAATCAACAAGTAGCAATTGAATGCAATGTTTAAATTATTTTATTAAAAGAAAAACACCGTGGGCAATGGTGAACTTCTACTTCCCCTTTCCAGATCTTTTTTTTGTAGTCATAGAGCAAATACAGCATGAAAACAGATCCTTCAGCCCAACTCACCCATGCTGGCCAAGGTATCAATCTAAGCTAGTCCCACCTGCTGACATTTAGCCCGTATCCCTCTAAACCTTTTCCATCCATATACCTGTCCAAATGTTGTTGAGATGTTCCCTTGTCTTAATCTAACCCCAAATCCAATTAATCTTATCTCACTGGCTAACTTTTGGCAGTTCCAGGACCATATGCAAATTGCAATAGTCTGTTAAATATGCAAACCCTGGATCTATTGAGAAATTTGGATGATTTGGCACTGAATTCAAGCCCAACTGATTTCAAAAGTCTGAGAACAAGTCAAAAGGCGTGTGATGGATTTCAGAAGAATTATTTTTGGTTTAAATAATTTTTTTTTTACATTTTAAACTATTTAAATTCTAAGTTGTTCTGAATGACCAAGACATTTACTTGTTTGAAAACCTCTTGAAGTGTAAGAGGCTTTCACTGCTAGAGATGGAGCTTTATCTGCTGTCAGAGGATAGTAGAGCAGTGTCAGTGTGGAATTCCCTTGGCATGGCACTGGAAGCTCAATGTTGTTTAGACCACAACACTGGAGCCCTGGATGTTTTCAGCCAATTGGGTGGCCTTCAGCTTCCAGTTCAAGCAAGCACAGGCTTTGGGCCTGTAGATTAAAATTCCAGACAGAGGTACCTGGGCAAACTGATGGTACACTACTATTCATAAACTGGTACTGCTTGAAGGGTTGGATCTTACTAGATATTAATTCTATTACCGCTGTCATATTGGGTAGCTGCACTCGAAGACATTAGAGATGGTATCTGGCCATCATCCATTCAAGCACACAGCAGCAATTTTTCAGTATGTTGACAAGTTTCAAATTTAATGTGATTAAAAGCATTAACTGAAGATCCCCAAGGGAAGAACATGTTCACAGTCTACGGAGCTCAGAAAACTCTACCCAATGTATAGTAGTCACTTCTTTAAATAATGGCTGGAATTTTACATTTGTGGGATAAAATAAGTAATTTTATTAGTACTCTGAAGCAGCTTATTTTTTGGGGGAAAAAAGGAAATAGTACCAAATACACAAAATTATACAGATTGCTTGAACAGAGACTCACAGCGGAAAAAAATCACATTTATTCAACAATTTAGCTTTCTCAGTACAGCTGATAGTCATTAAGATTACGTGCAACCTGGAGGATCACTATGGTTTTCAACATTATATCCCTGTTGTTCAAATCAGTGAAACTGTAGCTATGGCATAGTTCAAATTTAAAAAAAAATCAAAACGTGCAACTTATTCACCTAACTTTTTCTTTTGAACTAAAAAAAATTGAAAGCCCTTACACTTGCACAGGGAGGACCCAGGGCTGCACAGTAGCACAGTGATTAGCACAATGCTTTACAATACCAGCCACCCGGATTCATCTCCTGCCGCAGCCTGTAAGGAATTTGTATGTTCTTCCCATGACCGGGTGGTTGTCCTCTGGGTGCTCCTGTTACCTCCCACAGTCCAAAGACATGCTGGTTAGTAGGATAATTAGTTATTATAAATTTCAGATGATTAGGCTAGCATTAAATTGGGGGATTCTTGGGCGGTGCAGCTCTAAGAACTGGATAGGCCTACTGCATCTCAATCAATCAATAAGCAAAATCCAAATGAGATGTTGAAAATGATTGCGGAGTTAAATAGGTTGGAGAAGGAGGCGCTCTCCCACTTCAAACCCCGGTTTGTGTGGATGCTGTGTAATCTGCTACCCTGTTACAACTCAGTGCCAAGAAATAACAGATAGCACACTGCATATGATTAAAGGAATTATATTTATGAATCTTAACTTAACTAAAGGGTTAGTTAAAAAGAAGAAAAACAAAAACAGCCCATTATAATTAAACAGTCAAATGTGCCAAGTTGGAGCACAAGTCTTCCAAGAGTCATAGATATCTACTGATCCTCAGTAGACCCCAGCACCTGGCTCCATCGAATCACGGTCCCCCACCAGGTTAAATCCTACGACCAGTTCTCTCCAGTGTCTTCTTTCCTCTTCTCCTGCCAAACAAAAAACAAACCCTAGACCAACCTTAGTGTCCCTCACAAAACTTCCCCCCCCCGTGTTCTCTTGAACCTGCTCCCAGTTCTACCACCCTAATTGGATGACGCACATTCCTCAGCATCCCTCATCTTCAACAATTACCCAAACAGGCTAAAAGTAGAACAGACAACTCTGACAGAACTGCTAAAATGAAATAACTGCAGCATAGCAGTAAAAATGTGAACCAGGATGTTACAACTCCCCCACCCCACCAAAAATAGTCACATCTTCATGACTTCGAAATAATTTATCATTCCTTCATTAATAGCACCGCTTTCAAGGAATTTCATGTTGTCAGGACCTCTGATCAATTTGTAAATAGTAGTGACATATCTCACCAGGGGGATAGGCATAACACACTGTTCATCCAGTGCAACACAGGCCAGCGTATCTGGGGGTCTCCTGACTCTTTGAGACCTCCTTATCCCATCATCAACTTCTTCAGTTTCAGACACTCCTTGGGATCTTTCTTGTCTACATGGCGAGGCCTCCCCCGCCCATTACTCGTGCCCTCCAGCAACACAGATCCCTCTGGCACTTCCCCACCCCCTCGCAGTGTTCTTTTGAACCTTCTCCTGTTCCACCATCCTAATTGGATGACACACATTCCTCAGCATCCCTCACCTTCAACAATAACCCAAACATGCTGAAAGCAGAACAGACTGCTCTTACAGATGCCTTTTTCACCACACACCTGGTATGTACAGACCATGTGAGATCCTCGGTGATGTGTATGCAGAGGAACTTAAAGCCGATCACCCTCTCAACCCCAGATCCATTGATGTCAATAGGGGTTATCCTGTCTACTAAACTGCAGAATTTGCTTCTTTGCCCACACCATAGTTTTCTCAGTAAACATGAAAGACAACATAAATCCACAAGGCATTCATTTTCTCTGTCCTCCGGAAATCTCTAGAGGAACTTGGGCAATCACAGGATATTCTCCCTTCCTTCAGCCTGGGAACACCAAAAGGCATGGTTCACATGCAAATTATGACAGTCTACGTAAAATACTGGGGAGGTAGAGTGTCAGATATCATAAGCCAACAGGGAACTATTAGCTTAAAAGAGCAGGAGAAATAAATATAATGAAAAAATGTGTATAAATAGATTAACCATACAAACATAGCCAAATCTGGTATCAAAACTTAAATGTCCCTCCCAAATTAGTTGAAACTGAATCATAATATTACTACAAAAAAGAACATCTGCATGCCAACGTTATTAATAATGTCAATGATACACTGTTTTAAATAATTTTGTTACATGCATTCAGCCCTCATTCTTTCTATACACAAAGAATTTGAATACAAACTGTAGTTTTTGTTTGCATTCATGCTGTACATGGGTCGCTTCAAATACTAACTGAAATTAAATACTGTAACTACTTAAGGAAACAGGAATGCAGAAAGCAACAGTAGATCTGCAAGAACATGAATCATTCTGGAATAGGTAAGGAAGCGCTATTTTGCATAATGTACTTTTGCATACAATGGTGCAAAGAATAAAACAATTCTATTCATAATTACTTCATGGCTAATAGAACAAAATCTTAATTTTACACAGCTGCAAGCTGCACTATTTAAAGAGAGCCACAATTAAAGTACTTTGTCAATTAAAAAAATATAAATCTGGCAGTAATTGAAAATGTTTTCGACAAAATGAAAAAAAATGTAATAACTTTTTCAGTTTCAGCCCAACATTCTTTTTCGCTCCTTTTCTTACAAATCAACATTATTAAAATAGATTATCTGGTCATTATCACATAGCTGTCTGTGGTAGCTCAAACTGCACAAATTCCCTGCTGTGTTTCCTTCATTATAGCATTAAATATACACTTTGAAAATACTTCAGCGAGTGGAAATTACTTTTTAAGTATTCCATAAAGGATGAAAGAAGTTCCATAATAATTCATTATTCTTTCCATTTAATTGTGATCTGCAGTAAAAGGGTTTGATTCTGAATTCTACAATACACATGTAAAACCTGCAAAATTAAAAATCAAATTCTACACTTTAAAACTCTCATGTAGACCTTATGGATAAAATGGTAAGCACTCAGTGACCACTTGACTTGGTACCTAAAAATTATTTGGTCTTTGGCTGCTGTAGCCTATCTACTTCAAGGTTTGACATGTTATGTGCTCAGAGGTGCTCCTCTGCACACCACTGTTGTAATGATGGTTATTTGAGATACTGAGGCCTTCCTGTCAGCTTGATCCAGTCAGGCTATTCTCCTCTAACTTCTCTCATCAACAAGCCATTTGCACTCACAGAACTGTTACTCACTAGATTTTTGAGTGCTGTGCATGAAAATCCCATGAGATCAGCAGTTCCTGAGATACCGAAACCACCCCATCTGCACCAATAATCATTCCACAGTCAAAGTCACTTAGATCACATTTCTTCCCCATTCTGAAGCTTGCTCTGAACAACAACTGAACCTCTTGACCACGTCTGCATGCATTTATGCATTGAGTTGCTGCCTCATGATTGGCTGATTAGATATTTGCATTAACAAGATGTACACATGAACCTAATAAAGTGGCCACTGACTGTATATCATCATTTCCTGTTCAGAGTATTCTTTAAATACATGTAAAAACTGGCATCGAAACAAACACATAAGGAGAAATAAAGACCGATAGTGGGTTTATTTGGGCAAGATGAATCATTTTTCATGGCACATGACACCAATTCATGGACAGGATGGTGATGTAGTAATGGAATAGTCTCCAGTGAAATTGGATGGAACTAGTGTCTCCTGGAAAAGATAAATGGAGAATTGACAAAGTTTTAAATGAGTAAGAAATGGGATGAGATCTACAGGAAAGCGGCTTAAGTGTGAAATAAATTGCAAGAGACAGTGTTATTTGACAGCAGGAGACCAAGTGGAGCAGAAGTCCGAAAAGAGGATTAACTCTAAATGAAGAGGAATTGCTACTGAAACATCAACGCACAGAGTGTCTGCCAAATAAAAAGGAGAGTTGGGGTAATAATGGGAGGAATCAGGGATCGCAGAGAAATGTCTACAAAAACAATCTGGCAGAATACACCACACTGAGAAAAAAATAGGAAGGAAAAAAGGATTGGAGCAAATGGTACTTATTAAGAATAACATGATAACCCTTAAGTAAAGGGACGCAGAATGAGGAAGAAAAAAAACAGTACCCATTTGGAAATTGACTAGAAAGGAGCATCATATTTATAAACATAATCTATAACCTCACAGCTGAAAATAAGTGGAGGGAGAAACATGCAGACAAATTCAGGAAATGGGTAGAAGACTTTAATCATGGAACTTGGCAGATGAGGTCTCCAATGGGAGAAGGGAATGGAGTCCTACTCTCATACAGGACTTCTATATAACTATTTTGTTTAAAAAAAAGCCCAACAATGTGAATGAACAGGGGGGAAAATAGCCAATAAAACAAGCATAGGAACATCTAGGCATTAGTGAGCACACATAATGTTTCATGATGATAAACTGTTAATGTGAAAAGATTAAAGGATTACAGAAATTTGACTTTATTAAGGGTTGAGAATAGAAAGATAAAAAATGCACAATATCGATAAACAATAATGACAATCAAACACTGTTCCACAGAGCACACAAATATGTATTTCACAGAAAATAAACACCCCAAGACACAAGTAAACAAATGAGGTGAAGCAAACGAGCATACAGTAAGTACGTGAACCGCAGATGATATGGGATTAATGAAAAGTCAAATACATTAATTGGGAAGGCAAAAAAGAACCCTATCATTGGGACTATGAAGATTATTCAGCACAGTAAACAGGTTCCCCCCCCCCCCCCCACACCAAACACTTCAATTTAAATGGAAAAGGAAAACTGCGTTAGGAAAAGGGGATGAGCAAAACCATACCAAAGATAAAGAAACTGACAAAAATATTAATTATTTTGCTTCACTTTATACAGAGGAGATAGAATAGGTAGATTTCGTATTGGATGATGAGAAAAGTAATTAAAATAGAAAATTGAATGCATTAAATAAACTAATCAAACAGACAGCAAAAACCAAAGTCCATATAAAACTTCAAAAAGTGAGAGCAACCCATTTAAAAATTCAAGAACCCAAAGAGTTAGGCCAGGATGGATATGAGAGGCTACTTCTTCTTGTGGGGAAAATAATCAATCTCATAATCACTGTCCAAACATAATGGGTCTTCTATTTAATATGTACAAGATGAACTTTTTCATAAGACTTTAAGACCATAAGACATAGGAGCAGAATTAGTCCATTCGACCCATCGAATCTGTTCCACCATTCCATCATTGTGGATTTATTATCCCTCTCAACCCCAGTCTCCCGCCTTCTCCCCATAACCTTTGATGCCCTGACTCCTCAAGAACCTATCAGCCTCCGCTTTAAATATACTCCGTGACTTGGCCTCCACAGCTATCTGTGGCAATTTTCACCATCCTCTCCCGAAAGAAATTTCTCATCTCTGTTCTAAAGACAAGTACCTCTATTCTGAGGCTGTGCTCTCTGGTACTAGTCTCCCCCAATATAGGAAACATCCTCTCCATGTCCACTGTATCTAGGCATTTCGATATTCGATGGGTTTCAATGAACCATTTCTCACTCTTCTAAAGTCCAGTGAGTACAGGCCCAGCGCAATCAAACACTCCTCATACTTTTCATTCCCAACATCAGTCTTGTGAATCTCCTCTGCCCCTCTCCAAAGCCAGCAAATCTTTTATGGGACCCAGTAAATTGCAAATCTTCGGGATTTTCCTCAAAAGTATTATAAAAGCAGAACCATTGAATATTTGTAAGACAGAATTAGACAAGCAAAGGGTGAAAAATGACTGGGGTTGGATGGAAATGCAGAGTTAAAATTATAATCAGATCAGTCGCTGGTGAAGCAGGCTTCAGGGAGCCAGGGGCTCACTGCTGTTTATAATTCATGTGCACTCATGGCAAAGGAATCTGGAGATAACAGAAATAGAATCTACTAACATTTAATAACTTGGTTATTTCTGAAGGGACAGAATTGAAAAGTAGGGAAGCTTCACCAAATCTTGGTTAGATCATACTTACCACCATATTAAAACAAGGATATAGGGGCATTGATGAGGACACAGAATTCACAAGGATGAGCAGACTGGTTTATTTTTCTTGGAAATAAGCTCTGATTGAATCACTGAGATTATTTAAAATTACTGAAAGGTATTGTCAAAATGGACATTAAAAGAATTTACACTTCTGGGGATTAACGTAATTAAAGGCCATCAATTTACAACTGGCAGCAGGGTATTAAAAGGAATTCAGAAGAAACTGTTTTATCCAAGGAATGTAAAATGGGATGAAATAATGGAAGCAAATACTGTTGATGTATTGATGAGTAGACTGGCCTAGCAAACAAGGGAGAAGGGTTCTGCTGATTCACAAGCAAGGAAAGAGGAGGCACGATGGTGCGGCAGTCAGTGCTGCTGCCACAGAGCTCTAGGGGCATGGGTTCAATTCTCACACAGGATGCTGTGTGTCTGAAGTTTGTGTGTTCTCCTTTTCATTGACTGGCCTCACTCCAGCTGTTTCATTTCCTTCCCACATTCCAGAGAAACGGCTTCTATAAACCACACCGGAAGTGGGCAGAAGAATTGGTCAGGGGTGGGTGGGGCTTGATTCAGGGGGGCATGAGAGAAAATAGATTACAGGGAAATAAGGGGGAATGGGATTGACAACAATATAGGAAGAGCTAGCACAGTCTAATAAAATAACCTGCTTCTTTGTCATAAGAAAATGTAAACATATTGAGGAGGCCCGAGTGTAGCATTAATGCCATCATGAATTAGTCAGTCTGAATGGACTGCTTCTGTGCCAAATATCCCACACGACCCCGTCCAATACACTTCAGCATCATGGGACAAGTGCTCAGTTAATGGAGATCAAAGCAGAAAACTGCTTGGTCAACAGCTTCTCCCTACAACATATAGAAGAGAATCATTTTCCAACATTAGTTTGGGCAGTAGTGAAAGGGGCTTCCCTTCCTCCACTATCAACTCTGCTCTTAAACGCATCTCCCCCATTTCACGTACATCTGCTCTCACTCCATCCTCCCGCCACCCCACTAGGAATAGGGTTCCCCTGGTCCTCACCTACCACCCCACCAGCCTCCGGGTCCAACATATTATTCTCCGTAACTTCCGCCACCTCCAACGGGATCCCACCACTAAGGACATCTTCCCCCCCCCCACCGGCTTTCTGCACGGATCGCTCCCTACGCAACTCCCTTGTCCATTCGTCCCCCCCATCCCTCCCCACTGATCTCCCTCCTGGCACTTATCCGTGTAAGCGGAACAAGTGCTACACATGCCCTTACACTTCCTCCCTTACCACCAATCAGGGCCCCAAACAGTCCTTCCAGGTGAGGCAACACTTCAACTGTGAGTCGACTGGGGTGATATACTGCGTCCGGTGCTCCCGATGTGGCCTTTTATATATTGGCGAGACCCGACGCAGACTGGGAGACCGCTTTGCTGAACATCTACGCTCTGTCTGCCAGAGAAAGCAGGATCTCCCAGTGGCCACACATTTTAATTCCACATCCCATTCCCATTCTGACATGTCTATCCACGGCCTCCTCTACTGTAAAGATGAAGCCACACTCAGGTTGGAGGAACAATACCTTATATTCCGTCTGGGTAGCCTCCAATCTGATGGCATGAACATCGACTTCTCTAACTTCCGCTAAGGCCCCACCTCCCCCTCGTACCCCATCTGTTACTTATTTTTATGCACACATTCTTTCTCTCACTCTCCTTTTTCTCCCTCTGTCCCTCTGAATATACCCCTTGCCCATCCTCTGGGTCCCCTCCCCTCCTTGTCTTTCTTCCAGGACCTCCTGTCCCATGATCCTCTCGTATCCCTTTTGCCTATCACCTGTCCAGCTCTTGGCTCTATCCCTCCCCCTCCTGTCTTCTCCTATCATTTTGGATCTCCCCCTCCCCCTCCAACTTTCAAATCCCTTACTCACTCTTCCTTCAGTTAGTCCTGACGAAGGGTCTCGGCCTGAAACGTCAACTGCACCTCTACCTACAGATGCTGCCTGGCCTGCTGCGTTCACCAGCAACTTTGATGTGTGTAGTTTGGGCAGTAGCAGGATGCATTGCTTGGTGTATAGCAAAATATCAAATACCATGAAGTAACAGGAAGATAAAGAAGAAATTTTGCAGGCAAATTGAGGAATGGTGCAACCAAGATTACTGTTATTCATCATTTACAAAATAATTTGTATCCAAATCAGAAGTACAGTACATTTAATGCCTGAAGCTGGGAAGAGAGTAACTGCATGTCAACAGAGAACTAAAACACAAAAAGCACATTATGAAAATGCAGAACAGACACAAAGGTGGCAAATTAATTTCAAAAAGTAGGGAAAAAATTAGAGTGAATGTTTGGTAGGAAAGACAAGAAATAACCAATTCATTGCATGTTTAAGTGGACCAAAGTAAAGGAACTTTCAGGGATAGCAGATGCAAAGGTCAAAAGCAGAGAAAAAATTTGATCAACTCATCAAAAAAAAGCAAGATCACTATAGGAACTGAAGTGAAGAGTGAAGGTAATGGTAAACTGAAGAAGCTTGGCTAGCCCAAACTTAGGAATATCATGCATTGTTGGAGGGTGAAGATTATAAAAAGGATAATGAGACAATATAGGAGTTGCAAAACAAAAAGAAAATGGTTTACTGGAACTATGCATTAATAACTACAAAGACTAAAAAGGCTGAGACTCTGTACTCTGAGAAAGACAGACATAGGAAAAATACTTTCACTTATGGCAGGGGGTCCCAACTTTTTTATGTAATGGGCCCATACCACTAAGCAAGGGGTCCATGGACCCCAAGTTGGAAACTCCCAATTATGGAGAAACCAGAACAAATGACAGATGAAGCAGAGACTCGCTGAAACATCCAAATGGGATTTCAGGAGAATCTTCACCCAGAAATTGGTCTCAAGATTGAAGTCGTCAACAGAGGGATTCACAGAGATTAGAAAAACTTACAGATTTAAAGGTAGCAATAGATAAATCGGACAGAAGGAACAGTTGATGAAATTAGATGGAGAGCAAAGGCATGCACTAAATAGTTTGCATGCTATAACCACACTAAATTTACCTCCAGCGACAACCATTCATTTCAACTGTAGTGGTCTGTAAAATAATAATATTTACAGAAGAGCACATTTTTAACAACTCCTATTCCCGACACCATGCTGTTTGAAGATTCAATTTCACCATGCATCCCTTGCTTCACTGAGACCTCTTGTGCTCATCAAGCAGACTCAGCTATGCCCGGCTGCTCAGCCCACAGAAGTCGGGGTCTCAGCCACTCTCAGCTTCCAAGCCTCGATCACCGTGGGATACTGACACTGGCTTCTCTGTCCCCAGCTGCATTAGCAAGGTCATCCAAACCATGTAGTTCAGGAGAGGAACTTCTATTATGCCTTCTATCAAGAAAATCTAGCAAATCAGACATAGGATTGCTTGAGATGCAATCTTCCCCAAGGTGCAGATATTTAGAGACTCCCCCCAAGTCTTTACAGAGACCATGCTTATGACCTCCTACCAGGAGTCCTTGGCTGTAACTTGAGAGCTTCTGCAGCCCCCTTGCAAAAGGAGCACATCTTCTACAACTATTTTCTTCCACCAATCATTTTCTTAACTCTGACTCCTTGGGAAAATTAAACTACCAGTTCCCAAATATGGAGTCAACAGATTTGTTTAAACATGAAAATCAGATCCTTGACTTCAATTATGGAGAGGGAGAATACATTAACTAGAACATAATGTCAAGCTTTTATGAAATATTGGTTTGGTTTCAGCTGAAATGTTCTATCCAACTCTGGGAAGGATTTCAAGACTTCACAGGAGATATACAATTGCAAACTCATCTGAATACAAGATCTTGCTGCAACTGTACAGCATCCTGGTGAGACTGTATCAGTCAATGTATGACATAAATGGCTGGTCTCCCTATCCTAGGGAGAATATAATTGTGATACAGGAAGTACCAAGAAGCTTTATCAGCTTGATTCCTCTGATGGCGAGTTTGTTGTGCAAGGGGAGATTAAACAGACTGTGCTCATACTCTTGAGTTTAGAGAATAAGAGGTAATCTTATTGACACATGCAATAGTCTTTTGGGGTTTGACAGGGTAAATATAGAGCTGATATGTCCCTTGGCTGCTCTAGAACCAGGGGTTGTAGTTTCAAAATATGGGGGTGTCTATTCAGAACAGAGGTGAATTGAAATGTCTTCACCCAAAGCATATTGAATCCTTGGGATTTTTCTTTCAATAGGGCTATGGAATTTCAATTCTTTGGAGGTTCACAGCAGCAATCAAGATTATTAAAAGTCAGTTGGACAGGTACATGGATAGGAAAGGTTTAGGAGCTTACAGGCCAAAAACTGGCAAATAGGAGTAGTTTGACATCTTGGTTGTCATGGACCAGTTGGGCGGAAAGGCCCGTTTCCATCTGTACTATTCCATGACTAAGAGATTTGCAAACATAAAGGAAATAAAAAGATAAGGAGTTAGTGCAGGAAAAGATCATGCAGGGAGGGATGGATGGCCTTTTCCTCCCATATATTATGTTATGTACAGTACTGTGCAAAAGTCTTGGGTAACTAGGGTGTCAAAGACGTTTGCACAGCACTGTAGTAACTTTATGTTTTGCACTTTACTGCTGCCACAAAAAAAAACTAATTTCATGACATATGTGAGTGATGACAAACCCGATTCTGATACGGGTCTCTATTGTGGACTGTGAGTGGAAAGGGGAAGGGAGAGGGGAGGGAGCGATAAGCACCAAAGAGATATTCTATAATGAACAACAAACCATTCAAATTACCTTACCTGGTGTCTTAGGGCCGGGTGTGTCTACATCCCCACCTTGCCATTCCTCCTTTGCCACCCGTCCCACGCACCACCATTCCCAGCATTCTTTGCTCCCACCAGATTTACAAACTCGCTCTCTGTTCCACATTGACGAATACAGTATTATGCAAAAGTCTTGTGCCTGAGACTTTTGCATATTGTACCAGAATAGTAATGGGAAAAATAAAAAATATATTATCTATATGGTGAAACATTACCGATACAGGGAGGTCATGGTGTTGAGAGTACACCACTTGCAAAATGTTAGTGTGCAAGGGAGGCAAGTAATTAAAAAAACAATCGAGTGTTGCTTATTGACAAGGAAATGAATAACAATGAAGATATGTTTCAACTGCGAGGCTGATGTGATCACATCTGGAGTTCCTTATACAGTACTGGTCTCCTCTCTCAAGGATGTCAGTGCAGTTCAGATGAGGTTTACTGGGTTAATGGCTGGAATGAATGAGTTGCCTTGTGAGGAAAGGTTGGATAGACTTCATCCTGTTGAGAAACCAGGACTAGGGGTCACTGTGTGAAAAGCTGGGGGGGGGGGGCGCGGAGGTCGCTCATTTAAAACAGAGGAGATCAAATTCATTCTCTCTCTGTCTCTATGGGTGGCACGGTAGCATAGCGGATAGTGTGGCACTTCATAGTGCCAGCAATGAGTGGTGGGGGTCCGATTCCTGTCACTGTCTGTAAGGAGTTTTTAATGACTCTGCACAACTCTCTGGGTTTCCTACGGGTAACTCCAGTTTCCTCCCACATTCCAAAGTCACACAGTTTCAGATACATTGTGGGCATGCTACTATTGGTGCCAGAAGCAAGACAGTACCCGTGGGTTGCTCCAGCATATCCCTGACATGCATTTCATGTATGTTTCAAAATACATCTGACAAATAAAACTAAATGTTATCTGATGAATCATTAGAATATCCTTCCTGCAAAGATAAAGGAAGCAGGATAGAGAGGGGTGGCGGTGGGTGGGGTGAAAGGAACAAGGAAGGGTAAAGTTACTGCAGATAGACTGAAGTGTAGAGTCAAGGATATAATTACGTCTTATTAAATGGCAGGGCAGGATTGAGGAGCTGAGTTCATGATTCAGTTTGTTTCTTTGCAGGGGTGTGGATCTTCAATTATGCAAAAAGATGTACTAGTACATAATTTCAAGTGGAGAAAGACAACATGAAACTTAAAATTAATGCTCAAAACTGCAAGGTTCTGATGTAAATAACTAAAAGCCTTTCAGTGGCAGAAGGGTCAGTAAGCAGAACCCTGAAGATTTCAGGTTGGCAAAAGAACTAGTGAGCTATGAAGAAATAAAAATGTACAGTTCAAAGTAAATTTATTATCAAAGTACATATATGCTACCAATAACAACGCTGAAATTCATTTTTTGTGGGCATGCTCAATAAATCCAATAACCATAATAGAATCAATGAAAGACCGCACCTACAGGGTGCAAAAGACAACAAACTGTCAATACAAAAGAAAAAAAAAGCAACAAACGTCAAAAACATGAGATGAAGAATCCTTGAATGTGAGTTCATAGGTTGTGGATGCAAACACAAGGAAATCTGTAGATGCTGGAAATTCAAACAACACACACAAAAAATGCTGGTGAACACAGCAGGCCAGGCAGCACCTATACTTCATCACTGGCACTGTGAAGTCCAACACTATCCACTATGCTACCTGTTGAGAGAAGGAGAGAATTTGATCTCCTCTGTTTTAAATGAGCGAGCGACCCCCCCCCCCAGCCCTTTTCACACAGTGACCCCTAGTTCTAGTTTCTCAACAGGATGAAGTCTATCCAACCTTTCCTCACAAGGCAACTCATTCATTCCAGGCATTAACCCAGTGAACCTCATCTGAACTGCTAATAACATCCTTGAGTCCCGACGAAGGGTCTCGGCCTGAAACGTCGACTGTACCTCTTCCTATAGATGCTGCCTGGTCTGCTGCGTTCACCAGCATATTTTGTCATAGGTTGTGGGAACAGTTCAGTGTTGGGACAAGTGAAGTTATCCCCTTTAGTTCAAGAGCCTGATGGTTGAGGGGTAATAACTCTGCCTGGTGAAAGCAGATTCGGTGATAAACTTGATAAAAAGAATTGGGCATATATGTGAAATGGAAAAAAAATGCAAGACTGAGAAACACACCCTGTAGTAATGGTGTTGATTGGTTGCAGGAACGAAACATGAAAGTGAATTGCAATTAGATATTCAAAGATCTGACACATGTATGAATGGCCAACTGGAACATTCTATGGCACCACTCTGCAATTGCTGGGGTTGGTCTGATGCATTCAGTGGCCTTGAGAAGGGACTGCAGTCCTGCATATAATTTAACAATCTGTAGGCTACACGTAATGGAAAGGAAAGAGTAAGGTGACTGGAAAGCAGAACATATCATGCCTATACTGTATTTGACAACTGCTTTTAAACCAGCTTATACACACACAACAGTTATATGACTTCCCTATGAAAAGGTCTAATGAGAAATACAACATATTTTATTTTGACTTTGGATTGCAAGTTCCATTGTCTATTCATACAATGTGAAAAATTACTTTGTGCAATGCAAAAAGTTCCTCCAATACAAAACCAAAACTGCTCTGCAATGTAACACAAAAACGGCAAACCAGCATACTTTTCCATCATTTTTCGACCTACTGTATCAGGTACAATTGAATCCAGTTGATTGGCTCATATTTTATCTGTTTTAATGGAAGAAGTTACAACCTAGCAATCAGATACTACCATCATTAATGTTAAAAGCCACGAATGAAAAAAAAATGGACAACCCAGTAATATTTCCCAGTGAAACAAAAGAAAATGCGAACTAACCTACTGCCTTAAAATGCCTATTTCAAAAATACTGACATCCAAGCAGAGGACTTCAGCAAAGTATTAGTAACAGCATGATCCATGAAATTGTTATGATATATCCACACAATAGAATTAATTTTATTTTTGCACATTGGCTGTAATAATTTCTCAGAACTTGCCATATTTATATCAGCAAGACTGTGAGATCAGTATAATTCACTGTGACACTGACTGCAACTTTAGGGTTTCAGCACCCGCACAGTATCAAAAGGAAATCTCTAAATTAATATCAGTGCCTCAGACCTCCTTTGCAGATAGCTCTTTTTCTTAAAAAAAACAACTTGTCCCCTGCAACAGATGGGAATTTTAAGGTATTTGTGAACACATTATAAGATGCACCAAAAATGAGGAATAATTGAATTCTTAAGTAAATTAACATGCCATAATTAGTTCTCCTCAGTTCCTCTGGCCTTGAAAGCTGATTTTCTGTATGTGGATTTTAATTCAAATGTTAAATGTTCAAAATATATTTTAATATATATTATTTTAATAAAAACTGGTGATCTCTCAGCTTCTGTCTTAATTTTATTGTGAATATGTGTTCACTGAGATGAGCGGAGAGATCTTAGGCCCAAGTTCATAACTCCCTGAAAGTGATAACACAAGCAGATAGAGTGCTAAAGGCAGCATACAGCATGCTTGTCTTCCCTGGTCAAGGCACTGGGTAGAAGTGACATGTGCAGCTATAGAAAACGTTGGTTAGGCTGTACTTGGAATATTGTGTGCAGATCTGGTCACCCCATTCCAGAAAGGTTCTGGAGGCTCCAGTGAAGGTGCAGATGAGGTTTTTCAGGATGCTGCCTGAATTACTGGGTATTAGCTATAAGAAGCTGGACAAACTTCAATTATTTTCTCTGGTGCATCAGAGGCTGAGGAGAGACCCAATAGAAGTTTATAAAATTATGAAGAAGAATCAGAATTCCCCCCACCCCCAAGCTAGAAATAACAAATACTTGAGGGCATAACCTCAAGATGAGAGAGCAGGGAAGTTTAAAGGAAATGTGAGAGGCAAGTGTTTTTTTTTTGTTTTACACAGGGCAAGGTGGGTACCTGGAATATCCTGCCCAGAGCAGTGGTGCAAGCAGATACAAAAGTGGTATCTAAGAGCATCTTAGATGGGCACATGAATATGTCGAGAATGGAAGGATATAGCTCGTATGCAGGCAGAAGGCAGTAGTTTAATTTGGCATCATGGTTCACACATAGTGGGCTGAAGGGCCTGAAACTGTCCTGTACTGTTCTACGTTTTAAGATATTCCAAATATTACCCTAAAACTGTTCTTTTTCCATTCTGGTGTGATGTATGAGTGAAACCTTCAATGAAATTCGCTGCCTAGCTGACTCAATGACATGGAAGTTACTGCAGAACATAGAACAGTACAGCACTGCACAGTCAACTTGCCCCTGATGTTGTGCCAATCTTGTTACTCCTCCTCCTCCTGTGTATCATTGTTATCTCTTCATATTCACATGTCTATCCAAGCGCCTCTTAAAACTCCACCAAACTGATTCCACAACTACCCTTGGTAACCCATTCCAGGCACTGCCCCCCCCCCCCACCACTCTCTGTGTAAATGACTTGCATCTCACGGTGCCCTGAAACTGAGACAGCAAAAGGGAAAGACCATCCTCTAAATTTCACCAGACCTTTGTGATCAAAACTACTTTGGGGTCAGAGGCAAAAGCTATGACTTTAGCACTTCGGGTGAAATTCAAACCGATGTTTCTAATCAGTGGTCTTTGCTCATGTGAAAAGTCAGACTCAAGTCCATGGTGACTTAAAATGTTATGCGCTACCTCAAGGGCCTATGCCCATCTCAAGTGAGATCATTCCTTTAAAAACTTGTAAGTCAAATGCCCCGGGTAGTTGAGGAAAATGTTTTTGATTAACTACTGGAAAATAAATAATTAATATTTTCCAACCCATTAAATCTGGTGTTAACAATAGAGGCAGATCAGAAATGGTGTCTCAAGCATCTTGTCTATGAAACAACCACACACAAAATGCTGCAGGAGCTCAGCAGGCCATGCAGCATCTAGGAAAAGAGCACAGTCGACATTTCGGGCCGAAACCCTTCACCAGGACTATCAAAACACAGACTGTACTCTTTTCCTAGATACTGCCTGGCCTGCTGAGTTCCTCCAGCATTTTGGGTGTGTTGCTCGGATTTCCAGCATCTGCAGATTTTCTCGTTTGTGATTTTGTCTGTGATATTTGTTGATATAAAAAGGTGCAATTTGATTTTGGAAAATGGAATTCAACCAAGCAACAAACTGAACAGATCAGGAAGGGAGAGTATTAAACAACAAATAAAAAAGCAGGGGTGAAAACCAGAGAAAACAGCCAATCAAAATAAAGGAAAATCAAAACTTTAAATATGTTTATGAAACATTGCCAGAAGACATCTTGTGCTCTTCATTAATATGAAGACTTTGTCACTCAACTAATGAAATTCAGAAAGAAGTCATCCCAATCTTGCCAATACCAGCCAAAGAATCATTGAAGCACACATTGGTTAAGATGATTAACTGATCATTATGGGTATGACTTATTGTCCTGGGTATGACTCTGAACTGCAACCGGTGATGAGGCTCTGACTGGGGACTTTCAGAGCTCTGGGGAAAGTGGAGGTACCCCTTAAGTCATTCATTGCTTCCAGGGCCGCTCTGACCTGGAACGGTAGCATCTGCAAGGGTTCCTGCTCAGGATACGAGCGAAGGCCAATGGCAGATCCGGCAGGTTCAGTAACTGAACTTATGACGGAGAAGGCGGATGAGCTAGGACCTCAAAAGTCAACAGCAAACCACCGTTGCTAGATACTAGGTTTCCTAGAATCTATTTGCTAAAAAAAAACAAAATGTATCACACAACAACAGCATCAAGAGGATCTTCAAGACAATTCTGAAGATGCTTCGCTCAGTAGGGTTGATTCTGGTCAGCAGGGGATCCCTGACCGTCATCAAGCTACTGCTCATAAAATTCAAGTAACACAAAAGAAAATTATTGCCACTTGGAATGCAAGAATCCTATATCAAGCAGGAAGATTAGACAATGTGATAAATGAAACGGAAAGACTAAAGATTAACATCATGGGAATTAGTGAAGTTCGTTGGATAGGTGCTGGAACATGTCAGAATAGAAATAAAACATGTTTATTCTTGTGGAATATCCCATACTAATGGAGTAAGAATTCTTATGGATGAAAACATGGCAAAAAGTGTTTTAGGACATTAGGCAATATCAGAAAGAGTGCTCCTTGTTAAGATTCAGTGGGAAACCATTTGATTTAGCAATTATACAGGTATATGCACCAACAACAGATGGAACAAATGATGATATAGATAAATTCTATGAAGAGATTGAACAAGCAAAGAATGGATGCAAATCTCAAGATATTGTTATTGTCACGGGAGATCTAAATGTTAAAGTAGTACAAGGTGCTGATGGAAATACCATAGGAAAATTTGGACTCGGGGAAAGAAATGAAAGAGGAGAGAAATGGGTAGAATGGTGCAAGATGAATAATCAGGTCATTATGAATACCTACTTTAAAGGCCATCCAAGACGCTTGTGGACCTGGAAAAGTCCAGGTAATAACACTAGAAATCAAATTGACTTTATTATACTATAAACCAACGATTTAGAAACTCAGTGACTCAATGCAAAACATATCCAGGTGCAGACTGTAATAGTGACCATAACCCAGTAGTATGTCACGTAAAAGTAAAACTTAAAAAACTAAAGAAGAAAAAACTTGAACAATCCCTTGCAATTAAAGAAGAAAACTTAAGACAAAAATTTACAATTGAAGTAAGGAATAGATTTCAAAGTCTAGAAATAGAATCTGTTGAAGATGATAGCAATCATGTAGAAATGAAATTTAACTCTCTAAAGGATGCCTTGGTAGAATCAGCAAAGTCAGTGATTCCTAAAAAACGAAAAAGCACAAAGAATAAATGGATGACGGATGAAATCAAAAATCTAATGGAAGAAAGGAGATGGAAGAAAGCAAATCCTATAGAATACAAGTCCTTAGATGAAAAAGTTAAAAGCGTATGTCAAAAAGCCAAAGAATGGTTAAACCAGGAATGTGAGCAAATAGAAAGAATCCCTATTACTGATCCAAAAAGGTTACATCAACAAATCAAGAATATTATTGGTAAAAATCTCCTCTATTCTTCAGGTGGATGTTTGAAAGCAAAGGACAGTACCACTATCATGGAAAAAGATGAGATTATGAACAGATGGACTGAGTATATTCAGGAATTGTTTGAAGGCGATCGAGGTGAAAAACCAGAAATTAAGAAAAACATTGAAGGTTCAAGTATTTTAAAATCTGAAGTTCGTAATGCAATAAATAAGATGAAAGGCAGCAGGTCCTGATGAATTAGTAATAGAACAAATTATCGCTCTTGAAGTTTATGGAATTGAAAAACTTACTGATTTAATCAGTGACATTTATGAGACTGGAATAATACCAGAAGAGATGAAAAAATCAGTATTAATCACTCTTCCTAAGAAACCTGGAGCAATAGAATGTGAATTATATAGGACCATAAGTTTAATGAGTCATATCACCAAGATACTTCTAAGAATTTTGATGACAAGAGCTAAAAGTAAGATACAAGCTGAAATAGGTAAAGAACAATGTGGTTTTGTGAAAGACAAAGGTACATGAAATGCAATATTGATGTTAAGGATACTATCAGAACGAGCTATTCAAATGCAAAAAGGTTTGTTTGTTTGTTTCATCAACCACACAAAAGCATTTGATAAAGTGAAGCACAATAAGTTATTTGAAATATTACGGAAAACTCTAGATCTAGATTCGAAAGACCTCCGCCTAATCAGAAATCTGTACTGGGAACAAACTGCCGCTGTAAGAATAGATGGAGAAGTGAGACAGTTTACGAAAATCAAGACAGGCGTTAGACAAGGGTGTGTTTTCTCCCCTGATTTATTTAATGTGTACAGTGAAACAATATTACAAAAAATAAGACACATCTTGGGAATCAAAGTTGGAGGTGAAAACATCAATAATTTTAGATATCCAGATGACACTGTTAATTGTAAGTACAGAGGAAAAACAACAAAACTTAATTGATATAGTTGTTGAAGAAAGTGCAAAAATGGGTTTATCAATTGCAAAAAGACAATGTATGGTGATATCCAAAAGAAGGAGAATCCTATCTGCAGGCTGAAAATAAACGGGGACGACATAAAACAAGTACAGAACTTTTGCTACTTAGGAAGCTGGGTGAGATCAGATGGCAGGTGCGACATGGACATCAAAAGAAGAATAGGGATGGCAAAAGACACTTTTACAAAAACGAAGAGTATACTGACCAACACTAAACTAGGCATGACAACCCACCTCAGAGTACTGAAATGTTACGTTTATCCAGTTATGTTATATGGCTCAGAATGTTGAATAATAACTAGTAACATGTGGAAACGAATTGTAGCAGCAGAGATGTGGTTTATGAGGAGGATGCAAAGAACATCATGGACGAAACGAATATCTAACGAGGATGTCATGAACAGAGCAAACACAAAAAGAGAAATAATGTATGAGATTGTGAAAAGGCAATGTAACTTCATTGGACATGTGATAAGGAAAGAGGAGTTAGAGTGCACTGTAATTATGGGAAAGATTGAAGGGAAGAAATCAAGAGGAAGACAAAGACAAATGATGATGGAGACAGCAGGCAGAGAACTGGAAATGAATACCAATGAATTGATCCACTTGACCCAAAACAGGAGTGTGTGGGCCATGGCAGTCAAAGTTCAAACTGGGCATGGCACCTGATGATAATGATCATAATATTATGATAGTCTCTATCATAACAAAAACAAAATTTATAGGAAACTGTCAGAAGTTTAATACAGCATTATTAAAAATGTTCAAAGTTCAAAGAAAATTTATTATCAAAGTACATATATGTCACCGTGAGATTCATTTTCAGGCCATGGTACGGCAGATGAGATTCAATATGGACAAATGTGAAGCTTTTGCATTTTGGGAAGTTGAAGGACAGGACTTACACAATAGATGACTGGGCCCTGCAGAGCTTTATAGAACAGAGAGACCCAAGGGTACAAGTACATAGTTCCCTGAAAGTGGCAATACAGGTATGCAAACTGGGGAAGTGCATGGCATGCACACCTTCACAGCCAGCACATTATGTTATTGCTGTCCTGTGATGGTTTGGGTTTGCTAACCACGAAGTTCCAAAATCCAAAAAAAGGACTTTAAGCGCTATCAGATAGAAATAGCCACGAGTACTCTCACTAAAAGATTATACTGTAACTACCCAATCTTCAAAGAATAGTTTACTTCCCTATTTAGCTGCCAACACCACATTGAGTGTTGGGTCCCCTCTCCCTACCACGGAGAAGATACTAAGATACTTTGTGTTGAAAGGTTATCTGAGGAAATATTGTGTGTGTGTGTGTGTGCGTGTGTGTAGTGAAGACACCCAAGTGGAGAAAAAGGGTATAAACTTAGGGAACAGTTCAGGCTTATTTGGATTCGGATAAAGCAGGTGCAGTGAGCTATATCTTACCTCTCGCAGACAAAGCATCTACTATCCACGCAGCTTGTTTGAAAAGCTGCTCTATATACACCTGTTTTAACTTCAAGCTGATTACTGTTTGCCATTTACGTTTCAAGAGCTGAAGAATGACTCCCATTATGAACAGAAACTAAACAACTGTTAGCTGGAAATTTACTTACAACTATATTTGATCTTACAAATGGCAAATGCTACATATAGAAACCCGAGATTAGCAAAAACACAAGAAGTGAATATCCATTGCGGTACAAGGCCATAGCAATAGCAAGACCACACCCTATTTTATGTGCAATTCTGATAATCACATCATTCCTGCAGGATGATTAAGTTAGAGATGGTGCAGAAAAGAAGGCTGAGGGGGTGACCTTATGGAAGTTTATAAAATCCTGAAGGGCAGAAACAAGATGAATTGTCATTGTCATTTTTTCCCTGGTTAGGGGAGTCTAAAACTAGGGACATAGGTTTAAGATGAGGACATAACAAATTTAAAAGGAACTGAAAGGCGTGTATTTCCATATTGAAGGAAGTATTGGTGTTGGCCTGTTATTTTCACATGTACCAAGAAACAGTGCAGAGCTTGTGTTGCACACTGTTTATACAAATCAAACAATAATACAGTGCATTGAACTAGAAAAATGTAAAAAAAAAATGCAGAATAAAGTGTAAAAGCTACTAAAAAGGTGCAGTGTAGGTAACCAATTAAGTGCAAGACCATAACAAGGTTGGCAGAAGGTCCATCTTATTGTACAAGAGGTCCATTCAAGAGTCTGATAACAGTAGGATAAAAGCTATCTTTGTGCCTGGTAGTACATGCTTTAAGGTTTCATATCTACTGCCCTCCCCCCAACGAGATGGATACAACATCTGGGATGGGTGGGGTCTTTGAGTATGCTGGCTGCTTTACGGCGGCAGCAAGTATAGACAAGAGTCCATAGAGGGGAGGCTGGTTCCTGTGATGGGCTGTGTCCACAACTCTCCGCAGTTTCTTGCAGTGACATGTAGAACAGATGCTACACCAAGCCATTATTCATCAAGACCAGCGGTTCCCAACATGGGGTACATGGACCCCTTGCTTAATAGTAGGGGTCCATGGCATTAAAAAAGCTTGGGAATCCCTGATCTAGACAGAATTCTTTCTATGATGCATCAATAAAAATTGGTAAGTGTCGACGGGGACATTCTGAACTTCTTTAGCCTCCTGAGGAAGCAGAGGCACTGGTGAGCTTTATTGGCTGTAACATCAACATAGTTGGACTAGGACAGGGTCTTGGTGATGTTCATAACTAGGAACTTCAGGCCCTCAACACTCTCAGCCTCAACACCGTATGATGTAGACAGGAGCAGATGCACTGTCTGCCTTTCCGAAGTCAATAACTAGCTCTTTTGTTGACATTGAGGGAAAGACTATAGTTATGACACCATGTCACGAAGCTCCCTAACTTCTTCCTGTACTCTGACTCATCATTATTTGAGATGCGGCCAACTACAGTGGCATCATCTGCAATCTTGTAGATGCAGAATATGGCCACACAGTCATAAGTGTACAGGAAGTAGAGTAGGTGGGTATATGGAATGAGCTGCCAACATAAGTAGCAGAGGCAGGTACAAATACAATGCTTAAAAGATATTTGGAGAGGTAATGGATTGGGAAGGTTTAGCAGGATATGGGCCAAATACAGGACTAGCTCAGGAAGGCACTTTGGTCTGTGTGAACAGGGTTTGCCCAAGGGCCAGGAGCATATGTCACTAACATGGACAACATGTAACTGGGGTAGTGGATTCATCCCAATACATCGCAGGTAAAGCCCTCCCAATCACTGAGCACATCTACATGAAATGCTGTCGTAGGAAAGCAGCACCCATCAAAGATCGCTGCCATCCAGCCCATGCTTTTTCCTCGTTGCTGCCATCAGGTGGAAGATACAAGGGCCTCAGGATTTGCACAACCAGGTTCAAGAACAGTTTCCGCCCCCCAACCATCAGGCTCTTGAACAAAAGGGGATGACTACACTCACTTACCCATCCACTGAGATGCCCCCACAACACATCTCACCTTAAAGACTCTTTATCCCATTTTCTCACGTTCTCATTATTTATTGCTATTTGCATTTCCACAGCTTGTTGTCTTCTGCACTCTGTGTTGATCTTTCATTGATCCTGTTACAGTTATTGTTCTACAGATTTGCTGAGCCTGCCCCCAGGAAAATGAATCTCAGGGTTGTATATAGTGACGTATTTGTACTTTGATAATAAAATTTACTTTGAACATCATTATCAGCACTACAAGTTGATGTGGAAATACATCACCACTTCTACATTGACACCAAGCTCCCTATACAATAGCATCGTGACAGTGTCTTCACTGGAAGGACTGAAGGTGGTTCAGAAGACAGCTCACCACCAGTTTTTCAACTGCCACTCATGAAGAGAAATACATACGGACATTATCAATGGTACCCACATTCTGAAAGATCAATGAACACAAAAGAAAGGTGCAGAGCTAAGCTGCTAATTGGCGGAAAAGTTCAATGTGGGCAGCATGGTAGTGTAGTGGCTAGCATAACGCCCTACAATATCAGTGACCCAGATTCATTTCTGGCCGCTGTCTGTAAAGAGCTTGTCCGTCCTCCCCGTGTGCAAGTGGGTTCCCCCCCAGTGCTCTGGTTTCCTTGCACGTTTCAAGGACATACCAAAGATATCAGATTAGATTATGAGGACACGCAGTCGTCTTTTATTGGCATTTAGTAATGCAAGCATTAAGAAATGATACAATGTTCCTCCAGTGTGATATCATAGAAACATAAGACAGACCAAGACTGAAAAACTGACAAAAACCACATAGTATATAGTTACAACAGTGCAAGTAATACCATAATTTAATAAAGAACAGACCATGGGCACGGTGAAAAAAAGTCTCAAAGTCTCTTGAAAGTCCCATCATCTCACGCAGACGGCAGAAGGAAGAAAACTCTCCCTGCCATGAGCTTCCAGCACCGCAAACTTGCCAATGCAGCATCCTGGAAGCACCCGACCACAGTCCAACTCTGAGTTCATCTGAAAACTTCGAGCCTCCGACCAGCCCTCGGACACCGAGCACTGAGCACCATCTCTGCCAAGCACTTTGACTCCAGCCCCGGCCGCCAGCAACAAGCAAAGCCGAGGATTTGGGGCCTTCCCCTCCGGAGATTCTCGCTCACACAATAGCAGCAGCAGCGAAGCGGGCATTTCAGAAGTTTCTCCAGATGTTCCTCCATGCTTCTCACGTCTGCCTCCATCAAATCAGAATTGTGCACGGCATCCTACTTGACAGATACCGATATCATTCATCGAAGAGGCCGCGCGCACTGTGTTGCACCGCCATCTTCTCCTCCCTCCCACCAGCTGTCATTGTAAATTGTCCCCTGATCAGGCTTGGGTTACATCAGGAGTTGCTGGGTGGCGCAGCTCAAACGGCCTGTTCCTCAATAAATAAATGAGTGTGAATGATTATACTTTGCAAGGTCAGACTTGAAGGCAAAGTACAAGGTTAATGGTAAGATTACTAGCATTCTGGAGGAACAGAGGGATCTTAAGCACCACATTCACAGATCCCTCAAAGTTGCAACGGAAGTTGATAGGGTGGTTAAGAAGGCGTATCGTATCTGGACATAGCAGCCAGCATCATTTTCCCAGGGTGGCAATGGCTAATATGAGAGGACACACCTTTAAAGTAATTGGAGGAAAGTATAGGGGAGACATCAGGGGTAGTGTTTTTTTTTAAATACACACAGACAGTAGCAAGTACGTGCTGTACCGTTTGATGCTCCAAGCGTAAGATCAGGCCCTTTCTAATGCTCATGAACAGGAATCTTCTGCATCCATGAGTATTTATGGCACACTACTAAAGGCTTCAGCAGCACAGGTAGCTCTGGGTAAAACTATTACACGCAGAATCATAATTAATGCAATGCACGGCTAATTAATGCAATGCACGGCTAAAGATGGCTCAAAATTTGTCTGAAGCACAAAGTGAAAATTCATGGATCTTGTTGAACCACCAAAGAAGGAAGCCAACCATGAACTAAAAGGAAGAACAGAAAATGTGGCTAAAGAACTCCCAAACATGAGATACCAGTTTGGTGAAGCAACTCAACAAGGGAACTTCCCTGCAAAACGAGATTTGTTGAACTAAAGGGCTCCAAAACCAAATGATCAGAGCCACCATACCTAACCAAAAATGTTGCTGAACTACCAGAGGAAAATGAGGCAAATGCAGGGAATGACTTCTTCCATAACTATCCATCATGCAGGTGGAAGAGATCCTGTGCAATGTGTTTTGTTTTGTCCTCCGCCAGACGTACTATGGACTTCCTATTGATATCCACAACATCAGAGCTGCACTGTCCAACCAATTTTACTTAAGATTAGTAAAATGAAGCAAATTGGTTGGACAGTGAATAAGCTTGATGATCAGTAAAGGAAAGAACACTGCCTGCAGATTTGATGGGTTCTATACCTAACTGGTGTCATAGCTGACATAAAAGATGTTCATCTGAAGCCAATTACCAGAGCCACAGGGAATCACTGAAACAGTCCAGCTCTTCAGCTGAATTTCATCTTTAGGCCCTTCACCAATGCCCTCTTCCTCGTCCCAAGGCAAGGATGGACATATATTCTGACTCATACTGACACGCAAAGTGCTGGGCTCAGTATATTACCAGAGAATGTACAAATTACACAATCTTGAGATTTATTTGCTCACAGGTAGCCACAAAGTAAGAAACCCAAAAGAACCCAATTGAAAAACAATATAAAAAGACCAGCACCCGATTCACAAGAGAAGGACACAAAAACACAAATCATGCAATAATTGAAGCAAACAAGAATATTCTGAACCAAATTGAGTCCTCAGATCTGAACCCCAGAGTAGGGCCAAAGCCTCACATCAGTTCATATTAGCAGACATGGAGCACCTCAGCCGGGGCCGTCTTCGTAGCCTCAGCACCAAGGAGAGAGGTGACCATCAGAAAATGAGCAAAATCTGTTCTCATCTCGGATCCAGACACTGTCTTTTCGGAATATCTGGGCTGGCGTTTAAATTGCCCAAACAGCAGAAGGCTCCAGTGTCCTGGAGGGAGGAAAGAACATTGTGGAGAGCGAGCAAAATTGGCTCTCACCTCTGATCTGGGCTGGCATTTAAATTATCTAAACAGTGGATTATACACTAGGAGTTGGCTACTGTGAAGCACTCGGGGCCTAGACCATGCCACCCAGCGACTCACTCCAGGCCCAGATTTTGCTGCCCACCCCAAAGCTGCTCTCAAACTCTTCAAATCAGCCCAGTGCCAAAGCAATCAAACCTCACACCTGGGTCAACTGTACAGGCATTGAATCTCCTCTGCCCCGACTTCTCCTCTCTGTACCTACAGCAATCCAAACTCGCATCTGGTCCAATTGTACGGGCACTGGAACTCCATCTGCAATACAAAATCATGGCTCATCTCCCAAACTCACTTCGCCATCGCTCACCCCTTCACTGTCTGTGGCGATAATTTAACACAATTTACTTCAGAAAAGGTGTTTTTAGTCATGTTTTCAAGCCAGATTTCTCAACTTTTTAACTATTAGTGAGCTGTCACACGCATTCGGTAGTGCCACCTTAACCAAAAGGTCTCAGCCTGAAATATCGAAAGATTATTCCCCTCCCCCCTCCCCCCTCACAGATGCTGCCGGACCACTGCTATACTACCGTTAGGAGTACCTACAGTTCCATGCCAAGACTGCATTTCTGGAAATCAGATCACTGGCTGTCCTCTTCCTACCTGCATACAGGCCAGGTACAGGCTATAGAGTAAGGCTTCTGAGATAAGAACAACAAAGAGCGGTCACAGGAGCCAGAGGAGTGGCTACAGGACTACTTTGAGTTGGTGGACTGGGCTGTACTCAAGGATTCATCAGAAGAGCTAAATGAATACACCAGGGTTGTTACAGACTTTGTAGATGACTGCGTCCCACAAAATCAGTCAGTTTTCCCCAACCAGAAGCCCTGGATGAACCATGAGATCCTCAATCTGCTTGGGGCCAGATCAGAGGCATTCAGGTCTGGTGACCAAGTAGGAGAATACAGAAGGTTCAGGTACAATCTCCAGAAAGGCATTTCACGTATGAAGTGGCAGTTCCAGAGACTACTGTACTCTTTGCCATCACCCAGGTCTCATTGCATATGAAGCACCAGGTGCATTATACTGTTAACTTTTTAACCTTGTATCGTATATGCACTTTATTAAGTAATATTACCACAAATAAATTAATAAATAATACGTTGTGTGTGTGAGTTTTATGTACTGTATTGTGCACCTTGATCCAGACGAACATGGTTTCATTTGGTGGTATACATGCGAATGGTTGTATAACAATAAACTGGAACTTGAATCACTAAAGGATGCTCGACTGCTGTGGCAGGACTCCAGTACTATCAACTCCTACAAAATTAAACCAAGCAACATAAGTGACAACAATGCTTTATTTGCAGATGAGAAATTGTCCCTTTTATGCTCACTTTGGCTGGCAAAACAGGGAGGAACCTTCACGACTCCCGATGACCCTGTGATTTTACTCTCTGATGGGAGCATCCTTCAGGGTGAACCCACAGAAAGTATCCAGCCCAGATACAGTACCTTCGCCGAGTATGAAAGACCCATGCTGATCAGAGTGGTCACCGATATCTTTAACCTCCCACTTCAGCAGTCTGAAGTACCCACCTGCTTCAAGCAGGCTTCAATTATATTGGTGCCCAAGGAGACCATGGCAATCTGCCTCAATGACTGTTGCCCAGGAGGATTTACAGTCCATCCACAGTGATTAAGTGCTTTGAGAGATTTGTGATGAAACATTATCGACTCCTGTCTGAGAAGTGATGTGGATCCAATCCAATTTGCCTTTTCATTGGTTCTTCACTCAACCCTGAAACAGCGAAGATGCATACATCAAGATGCTCTTCATTGACTACAGATCGGCATTCGATATCATCATCTCTCAAAACCAATCAATAGGCTTCAAGACCTAAACCTCAATATCTCCTTGTGCAACCGGATCCTCAATTTCCTCACTTGCAGACTCCTGTCTGTCCGGATTGGCAACATCTTCTCCATCAGCACAGGTGCAATACAAGACTGTGTGCTTAGCCCCTGCTCTACTCACTTTACACTTACGACTGTAAGGCTAGGAACAGCTCCAATGCCATATTTAAGTTTGCTGAGGACAGAACTGCCACTTGCTGAATCAAAGGTAGTGACAAATCAGCACATAGGATGGAGACTGAAATCCCGACTGAGCGGTGCCACAACAACCTCTCACTCAATACCAGCAAGACCAAGGAGCTGATTATTGACCAGGAGGAGGAAACGGGAGGTCCATCAGCCAATTCTCTTTTGAGGGAATCAGAGGTGGAGAGGGGCAGCAACTTTAAATTCCTTGGCATTGTCACTTCAGAAGATCTGTCCTGGGTTGAGCAAGTAAGTGCTTTCAGGAAGGAAAGAACAACAGCACCTCGATTTTGTTAGAAGTTTGAGAAGATTCAGCATGTCATCTAAAACTTTGATAAATTTCTATAGATATGTGGTGGAGAGTATATTAACTGGTTGCATCACAGCCTGGTGTGGAAACACCAATGCCTCCACTGCCTAGCCCATCAAGGGTAAAGCTCTCCCCACCCCTGAGCACATCTACCTAGAGTGCTGCTGCAGGAAAGCAGCATCCATCAAGGACTCCTGCCATCCAGGCCAGGCTCTCTTCATGCTGCTGCCATCAGGAAGGTAGTACAGGAGCCTCAGGAACCACACAATCAGGGTCATGAACAGTTATTACCTCTGAACCATCAGGCTCTTGAACTAGAGGGGTAACTTCACTTGCCCCATCACTGAGCTATTCCCACAACCTATGGACTCATTTTCAAGGACTCCTCATCTCATGTTCTCAATATTTATTGCTTATTTATGAATCATTATTTCTTTTCTTATTTGCAGTTTGTCATCTTCTGCACATTAGTTGTTTCTCCATACTGTTGTTGGATGCTGCCTTTGATTGATTCTACTGTGTTTCTTGTATTACTGTGAATGCCCACAAGAAAATGAATCTCAGGGTTGTATTATGGTGACATACCTGTATTTCGATAATAAATTTATTTTGAACTTTGAGTATTTTGTGTGTGTTGCTCAAGATTTCCAGCATCTGCCGAATCCTGATGATTAGTCCAACACCAGTCCTAATGAAAGATCTCAGCCCATAGTGTCGACTAGTTACTCTTTTTCATACATGCTGCCTGGCCTAAGTACTCTCAGTAATTTGTGTGTGCTACTTTGATTTCCAGCATCTGCAGACTTTCTTCTTAGCTGCAGAATCTTTTGTGTTTATGAGTCCAGTGCTTAGCTTCATTCACTTTTCTAATAATAAAGTAGCCCGCAGAAAAATTTGGACAATGTCCAGGCATGTGCAGACCAAATAGCATTTGCTCTACCATTATGAAGTAAGACAAATAGAGAATTATGACTAATGACACTCCAGCCTATCCAACCTGTCAATGTTCAATAGCATTACAATCACTGAGGGAGTCATCATTGCTGAGTGCCCTATTATGAACCATGAGAGTCACCACTGATCAGTGCTGTAACAAGAGCAGCTACATGGACATCTTGGCAAGATAAGCAGACCACAGGATCATTCCCTGGAAATCACTTTGTTGATCATTAAAAAAAATTCGGAGATCATGGGCAACATTAAGTTTTTGAGCAATACCAAAATAGACTCAGTAATCATCACTCCACATTTTGTAGATAGTGAACAAACTGGCATAGAAATAATTGAGACTGCTCTTCAGAACCAAAAAGGTTGTGAAAGCTTGGTTGTGTTGAGAGCCACAGAAATGCCAGTTTATTCTATCAGTGAGTATTGCCACTGTAGATATGACAAAAGGATTTAGCCCAGTTCTTTCATCAAATTTGTTATGCATCTTTAGTGAACACATTGCAGTTTCCTTTCCCTGAATATGTTAATCTTATTGAACAAATCTTGCAGAGCTCTTCCATTCACTGTAATTCACCTCCATTTACATCTGGCATTCCACACGGTGCAAGAAAGCCATGATGGTCACATTATATGCCTTTGTCTCTCAGTCACATTCACACAAGCTTTCTAGAATATACAGCTTTGCTGTAAAATTATTAGTAAAACACAGACCCTAAATAGAGTCTAAAAATAAATCCTGTAATAGCACTTGATGTTGGACCAAAAGATTTATTACTAAACAAGTATTCTTAATACCAGTGGAACAGCATATGGAGATGCTATAACTAAAGCACACATGATGAGAACTTAAAAGCAAGATGGTTTGCCTCTCGTGATCGAATATTTGTAAGTAAGCTGGTTCTATGTACAAACTTTGTAGAAAAAGGACCATACAACACATGGAAAATTATCTGAAGCAATTTGAAAAATTTCAATAATGAAAAAATTATGGTCCAGAACATCCTGGAATGTTTCAAATGACTAACAGTAAGCATGGCATTAGATTCATTTTATTTCTGAAGACATTCAAGAGTAATTGACTTACTCTGAAAGCAAAGGAGTGATTCCATCTGGAGTTAACTGGAACAAGGATAAAGGTTCTGGCAGTCAATCTGCTGAGCTGGGGTAAGTTATAAGGACAAATTGTAGTTTAAATACAGGTCATAGAGTCAGATCTATTTACTAGGAGAAACAACAGGCTTGAGAAACATGCTGAAAAACGTGGGTGTAATCCTGAGTTGTGGTGCTGCCCGTTTGTTCTCTATGTCCACTTGGATTTCCTTTCGCATCCCAAGAAATATGCTGTTGTAATAAAGGATAATTACCCTTTTAGTGTAGATAAATACAAAAAAAACTCAGAGAGGAGTTGAGAGGGAGAATGAGCTACTGGGAGTAATGGAGAGAGAACTGATGGCAGCCAGCATGGACCCAATGGCCTCCTGAGTTGTGATTAATAAATAAAGATGGCCTTTTGTGTGCGAGCAGGCATTGCACATCTTCACACACCATCTTGGGCATCCAGCTGTCATTAACACAAGTTCCACACCTGATAAAAATCATTCCACTGGTCCCGGAATTTTTCCTACCCGCACACCTGCCCCTAAACATTGAGAATTTCACTTCTGTGAAGCTGAATCAGTAACTGTGGGGAAAAACAAAAATCCAAAGAATGGTCATGGTTCAGGATGTGAAAAATTGTTTTTCTAGAATTAGGAACAATGTTATTTAATCAAAAGTATTCTCAAAAGACACAAGGAGGATGGCAGCATGCAGGAATCTACAGGCTGAGCAGAGAAAATAATAACAAATTATTGTTGAGTGTAAACCAGTTCGTTAATACAGTTAGCAGCAGGGTATGATAGTTATAAATAAATGCAGGATAAATCATTTCTTGCACCCTCTTGGAACATCCGTTTGTGTTGCCAAGGAATGAAAAGTAGAAAACAGGTATAATCTTCTTTCACTAGGATCGTTTTAGCAGCTGCAATGTTCTGTGGAGGAGGGGACCAGAGTCCAAGGTCCTATAATTGAGGGCAAATCAAAGCAAAAGTGCCACTACCATGCTGTCATCACACACCTCCTACAACACAGCCAAGAACAACACAGGCAAGTCCATAGATCACAACGGCCCAGTAGCCTTTGAATTAGAAATGCAGACATAGGACGACCACCTTCAGCTCAACTAAGGCTATGCTGGCTCTCTGAAAAGGTTGCTTATTAATCCCATACTCCTTCACTTCCCCCATAGTTACCTCCCCCTTGAAAATAAAACAATATTTCCTCCTGTGTGACAACTCGATGAGTCAGCGAGTTCATCCAGTGACTAGCTGAGCCATGCAGACACCCATATTCAATCCTTGTTCTCTGCTAAGTTAACTGCATTCAGTCACAGCAGTCCTGATGCCTCCAGGTTAAGCAGAGAGAAAATTAGCCAGGGCCTCACACCGGAACATTATTCAATAAACCATGTAATCACAAGCACTTCATCTTCCACAGGGATGTAGGAAATGCATTGGTACACAGAGTATATTCTTCATTTTCAAAGGCAAACGTTTGTCATTTAGGACAGCCACATGTGAAATAGCTAGCACAGCAGTAAACAAGTTTCTTATACAATGTCCCAGCTATGTTGTTGGCTGCATTGCAGGACCTCAGCTCAGGAGGATTTACTATTCTGAAACCTCTACAGTGTCTTCTTTTTGGGTGGTAGTTTATTGACAACTTAAATGTAGAATCTCCAACCACAGAAAGAGGACATATGTTGGATCTTTAAAAGAACAGTCCAACAGACCAGCTTTCTCTCCACAACACAAAATATTAACTCCGAATACATTCAGAATAAATGATACCTATATTTTACTAAGTTTTCTGAGGATGAGTGGATAATCTAAAAGATGGACAAGACGACAATTTTCCTTTCTCATTTCTACATCCAAACATAGAAAAGATTGTTCTTAAATAAGATGAACAAATGAATGAATACTACCTGCTCATATAGTATTGGCCCAGAGCAACGTGATTATAATTGCTTAGTACAAACCAGCGTGGCTTAATACAACAGATATCAATCAGCTGTGTACAGCTTCCCACACAGATAACAAGTGTGCTCACACACAATTCCTGTCCAGTTGTCTGACATGACTCACACTTTAATGGAATATATTTGATTGCTGGGTGATTGGATATCACCACCCTACCTCCAAAGGCCTCCCTCACACATCTGTCAACCCTCACAGGAACTGGAGTTTCATAGATCAGAGAGGATACGTGAGCGGAAACTGCAGGAATTTCATGAGGTCTTTGGGTCTCTGTGTCTTGATAATACCATGTACTTGAAGCACACAGTCCTTCTTGAACTCTCCATTCCAAATCTGTGTTAAGTAACAATCCTTGTACAGAGATATCAATAAAGAATGCTCTCAAGAAATAATAAAGGGTACATACTTACAATTGCTCTTCGAACTGCATACATACTTGCACATAAAGTAAGAAAGATTGCTTTCAAAGTTAAATCATACCAGGTTTATTCCATTTCTCAACCTTTTACAGCCCCTACAACCAGAATCAGATTCAAATTTATCACCTTCTTGGAATCACAAAGCACTATAGCACAGAAACTGGCCCTTTGACCCATCTAATCTGAGCCAAACCATTGATATGTCTAGTCCTATTGACCTGCACCCCAACCACAACCCTCCATACCCCATCTATCCATTCACTTACCGAAATTTTTCTCATATGTTGAAATTTGACCCACATTCACCACCTGCGCTGGCAGCTCATTCCATACTCACCACCTTGGGTGAAGAAGTTCTCCCTTAAACATTCTACCTTTCACTCTTAACCCATGACCTCTACTTGTAGTCACACCCAACCTCAATGGAAAAAGCTTGCTTGCATTTACCCTATCCATACCCCTCATAATTTTTTATACCTCTATCAAATCTGCCCTCAATCTTCTACTTTCTACAGAATAAAGCTTAATCCATTCAACCTTTCCTGTAACTCAGGTCAAGTCCCGGCAACATCCTTGTAAATTTTCTATGCATCCTTTCAAACTTATTTACATCTTTCCTGTAGGTAGATGACCAAAACTGCAAATGATACTCCAAATTAGACCTCACCAATGTCTTATACAACTTCAACATAACATCCAATTTCCTGCACTCAATACATTGATTTATCAAGGTCAATGTGCTAAAAAACCTTCTTTTCTATCAAACAATGACACCACTTTCAAGGATTTATGGATCTCTATTCCCAGACCCTCTGTTCTACCACCCACCTGAAAAACCTACCCTGGTTGGTCCTCCCAAAGGGCAACATCTCACATTTGTCTGCATTAAATTAGATCTCCAATTTCTCAGCCCATTTTTTTTTCCAGCTGCTCCAGATCTCACTGCAAGCTTTGACAGTATTCCTTGCTGTCCACTACATCACCATTCTTGGTGCCATCGACAAATTTGCCGATCCATTTAACCACATTGTCATTTATATCAACATTCTGGATGATAATCAATAATGGACCAACACCAATCCCTGTGGCACACACCAGTCACAGGCCTCCAGTCAAAGAGGCAACCATCTATTACCACTCTCTGGCTTCTCCCATGAAGCCAATGTCCAATCCAATTTACTACTTCATTTTGAATGTCAAGCCACTGAACCTCTTTGACCAACTTTCCATGCAAGACCTTGTCAAAGGCCTTGCTAAAGTCCATATAGACAACAATCAATGCGCGCCTTCATCAACTTTCCTGGTAACTTCCTCAGAAAACTCCATAGACATGACCGACCATGCACGAAGCCATGCTGACTATCCTTAACCAGTCTGTGTCTATTCAAATACTAATATATCCAGTCCCTTAGAATACCTTCCAATAACTTTCCCTCAACTGATGCCAGGGTCATTGGCCTATAATTTCCAGGCTTATGCTTAGGACCTTTCTAAAACAACAGAACAACATTAGCTATACTTTAATCCTTCAGTAACTCAGCCGTGGCTAAGGATATTTTAAATATCTCTGCTAGGGTCTCTGCAATTTCTGCACTAGCCTCCCATAGGTTCTGAGGGAACACTTTGTCAGGCCCCAGGGATTTATCTGTTACGCTTTGTAACTCCAAAATATTAAACTAATTAAAAGAAAGACATGGAAGCAAGGTGCACACATATCATATGGTAGCATCATGATATATGCAATTCACGTATTTTACATATAACCCATAATGAATTTAACGAACAAGAAAGCTTAATCAAACAGTATATTGAAAATCTTACTCAAGGGCCGGCTGGTGGCGCAATGAGATCAGCGTCGGACCCTGGAACGGAGGTTCCCGGGTTCAAATCCAGTCGGGGCCGTTCCCGAGTACGCTTTCTATCCGTGCCGGGTTGACTGTCGAGATCACAACTCGACCTCGTAAAATAAAGGGAAAAATACTGCGAAATGTCTGTGTGAGCAGTGGCGCACCACACAGTCTCTCTCTTGCTCCGCGCCTTGTAAAGGCATGAAAAAGACATCGTCCCACCAACATCGCACACACACGCATGGACGCATGCACACCCAGACGCACACACAAAAAAAAATCTTACTCAAATACTACTGAAATATAAATACACAACACTCCTTAGCTACAAACTTCAACTCAATATAAGACCATAAGACATTGGAGCAGAATTAAGCCATTTGGCCCATCCAGTCTGCTCCATCATTCAATCATGGCTGATCCTTTTCTCCCCCCTCTTCAGCCTTCTCCCCGTAAGATTTGATGCCACGTCCAATCAAGAACCTTTCAAACTCTGCCTTAAATACATCCAATGACCTGGCCTCCACAGCTGCCTGTGGTAACAAATTCTACAAATTCACCACACTCTGTTTTATATGGACTCCCCTCTATCCTGAGGCTGTGCCCGCTTGTCCTGGACTCTCGCACCATGAGAAACACATCTTTCCACATCTCTGTCTAAGCCTTTCAAAATTCTAAAGGTTTCAATAAGATCCCCCCTCAACCTCCTAAATTCCACCAAGAACAAACCTAGAGCCAAAAGTTCCTCGTATGATAATCCTTTCATTCCTGGAATCATCCTTGAAAATCTCCTCCGAACCCTCTCCAATGCCAGCACATCTTTTCTTAGATGAGGAGCCCAAAACTGTTCACAATACTCAAGGTGAGGCCTCACCAGTGCCTTATAAACCCTCAGCATCACATCCCTGCTCTTGTAGTCAAGAGCTCTTGAAATGAATGCTAGCATTGCATTTGCCTTCCCCACCACTGACTATACCTGCAAGTTAACCTTTAGGGTATTCTGCACGAGGACTCCCAAGTCCCTTTGCATCTCAGATTGGTGGCTTTTCTCCCCGTTTAGAAAACAGTCTGCACATTTATGCATTTTCCAACATTGTATTTCATTTGCTACTTTCCTGCCCACTCTGCTAATCTGTCTAAGTCCTCCCGCAGCCTGTTTCCTCAACGCTACCTGCCCTTCCACCAATCTTCATATCATCTGCAAACTTGGCAACAAAGCTTCATCATCTAAATCATTGATATACAGCATAAAACACAGCACCAACATCAACCCCTGAGGAACACCACTAGTCATTGGCAGTCAACCAGAAAAGGATACTTTTATTCCCACTCGTTGCCTCCTACCAATCAGCCAATGCTCAGTAACTTTCCTGTAATACCACGGGCTCTTTACTGAGTAAGCAGCCTCATATGTCGCACCTTGTCAAAGGCCTTCTGAAAGTCCAAACACATAACCTACACTGCACCCCCTTTATCTATTATGCTTTTAGTCTCCTCAAAGAATTCCAACAGGCTCGTCAGGCAAGATTTTCCCTCAAGGAAACCATGCAGACTTTGTCCTATCTTGTCCTGTGCCACCAAGTATTCCATAATCTCATCCTTAACAATTGACATCAACCTCTTGCCAACCACTAAGGAAAGGCCAACTGGACTATAATTTCCTTTCTGTTGCCTTCCTCCTTTTTTAAAAGAGTGAAGTGACATTTGCAATTTTCCAATCCTCTGGCATCATGCCAGAGTCCAGTGATTTTTGAAAGATCATTACTAATGCCTCCACAAACTCTACCGCAACCTCTTTCAGAACCCTAGGGTGCAGTGCAGCTGGTCTGGGTGACTTATGTACCCTTAGGTCTTTTAGCTTTTTGAGCACCTTCTCCCTTGTAATAGAAACTGCACTCACTTCTCTTTCCTCACATTCTCCAACATCTGGCACACTGCTGATGTCTTCCACAATGAAGACTGATGCAAAATACTCATTTAGTTAATCTTCCATCTCCTTGTCCCCCATTATTATTTCTCCGGCCTCATTTTCTAGTAGTCCTTTATCAACTCTCATCTCTCTTATTTTTTAACATACTTGAAAAAGCTTTAACTATCCACTTTGATATTGTTGGCTAGCTTGCTTTCATATTTCATCTTTTCCCTCCTGATGATTCTTTTACTCTGTAGTTTTTAAAAGCTTCCCAATCTTTTATCTTCCTACTAATTTTTGCTTTGCTGTACGCCCTCTCTTTTGCTTTTAACATTAGCTTTGACTTCTCTTGTCAACCACCATTGTACTATTTTGCCATTTGAGTATATCTTCATTTTTAGAGTTTATCTATAGTCCACCTTTCATTTTTCCCCAGATACTCATGCCATTGCTGCTCTGCTGGTATCCCTGCCAGCATTTCCTTCCAATTTACTTTGGCCAACTCCTCTCTCATTCCAGCAACACACATAAAAGTTGCTGGTGAACGCAGCAGGCCAGGCAGCATCTCTAGGAAGAGGTGCAGTCGACGTTTCAGGCCGAGATCCTTCGTCAGGACTAACTGAAGGAAGAGTAAGTAAGGGATTTGAAAGTTGGAGGGGGAGGGAGAGATCCAAATTGATAGGAGAAGACAGGAGGGGCAGGGATGGAGCCAAGAGCTGGACAGGTGATAGGCAAAAGGGATACAAGAGGATCATGGGACAGGAGGTCCAGGAAGAAAGACGGGGGGGGGGGGGACTCAGAGGATGGGCAAGGGTTATATTCAGAGGGACAGAGGGAGAAAAGGGAGAGTGAGAGAAAGAATGTGTATAAAAATAAGTAACAGATGGGGTACGAGGGGGAGGTGGGGCATTAGCGGAAGTTAGAGAAGTCGATGTTCATGCCATCAGGTTGGAGGCTACCCAGACGGAATATAAGGTGTTGTTCCTCCAACCTGAATATACCCCTTGCCCATCCTCTGAGTTCCCCCCCCCCTTGTCTTTCTTCCCAGACCTCCTGTCCCATGATCCTCTCGTATCCCCTTTTGCCTATCACCTGTCCAGCTCTCGGCTCCATCCCTCCCCCTCCTGTCTTCTCCTATCATTTTGGATCTCCCCCTCCCCCTCCAACTTTCAAATCCCTTACTCACTCTTCCTTCAGTTAGTCCTGACGAAGGGTCTCGGCCTGAAACGTCGACTGCACCTCTTCCTAGAGATGCTGCCTGGCCTGCTGCGTTCACCAGCAACTTTGATGTGTGTTACTTGAATTTCCAGCATCTGCAGAATTCCTGTTGTTTGCGTTTTTAAATTCCTCTCTCATTCCACTGTAATTTCCTTTACTCCACTGAAATACTGCTACATCAGACTTCACTTTCTCTCTATCAAATTTCAAGTTCAACTCAATCATATTGTGTTCACTGCCTCGTAAGGGTTCTTTTACCTTAAGCTCCCTAATCACCTCCGGTTCATTACATAACACCCAATCCAGTATAGCTGATCCCCTAGTAGGCTCAATGACAAACCACTTTAAAAAGACATCTAGTAGGCATTAAACAAACTCACTCTCTTGAGATCCATTACGAACCTGATTTTCCCAATCACGCTGCATGTTAAAATCTCCAATGACTATTATAACATTGCTCTTTTGACACACCTTTTCTATTTCCCATTGTAACCCGAGGTTCACATTCCAGCTGCTGTTGGGAGGCCTGTATATAACTGCCATCAGGGTCCTTTTACCCTTGTAGTTTCTTAACTCAGCCTACAAGCATTCATCATCCAGTCCTATGTCATATCTTTCTCCTGATTTGATGCCATCCTTTACCAGCAGAGCCATGCCACGCCCTCTGTCTACCTTCCTATTGCTCCAATACAATGTGTAACCTTGGACATTCAGCTCCCAACTACAACCATCCTTCAGCCACAATTCAGTGATGGCACATCATACATGAAAATCTGAAATAGTGCAACATGATTATCCACCTTATTTCTTATACTCCGGCCCTTGAGATATAACACTGTGTACTCCATTTGCTATCCTTGTTGATTCTGCCACTCTAATGCACTGATACTCACCCTGCTGGCTGCAATTTCGTCCTATCATCTGTCTGTCTTTCCAGACAGTCTGATTGCACGCTATTTTTGCTTTTTTAACCATCCGTCCTATCCCGAGTGCCTCCATTCCAGTTCCCATACCCCTGCCAACTTAGTTTAAACCTTCCCCAACAGCTATAACAAACCTGCCCACAAGAATATTGGTGTAACCCCTCATTTTTGTACAGGTCATACCTACCCCCAGAAGAGATCACAACGATCCAAGAAGCTGAAGCCCTGTCCCCTGTACCAGCTTCTCAGCCACGCATTTATCTGCCAAATCATTCTGTTTCTACCCTCACTGGCATTGATGTATATAATGCATCTTAACTATATACACAGCATACCATGTATATATGACTACTAAAAAGACATCCACAACAGAATAAATTTTCAATTGTCCCATTTAGGCCTAAAGGTTTAATTGTTGTGAAGGATTTCTTACTCTTGTGGGATAACGTCTTTCGTCGCCATCTTCAGAAGTTTTCTGATGACTCTGCCATAGTTGGATGCATCAGCAAGGGAGATGAGGCTGAGTACAGGGCTACGGTGGGAAACTTTGTCACATGGTGTGAGCAGAATTATCTGCAGCTTACTGTGAAAAAAACTAAGGAGCTGGTAGTGGACCTGAGGAGGGCTAAGGCAACGGTGACCCCTGTTTCCATCCAGGGAGTCAGTGTGGACATGGTGGAGGATTACAAATACCTGGGGATACGAATTGACAATAAACTGGACTGGTCAAAGAATACTGAGGCTGTCTACAAAAAGGGTCAGAGCCGTCTTTATTTCCTGAGGAGACTGAGGTCCTTTAACATCTGTCGGACGATGCTGAGGATGTTCTACGAGTCTGTGGTGGCCTGTGCTATCATGTTTGCTGTTGTGTGCTGGGGCAGCAGGCTGAGGGTAGCAGACACCAACAGAATCAACAAACTCATTCGTCAGGCCAGTGATGCTGTGGGGATGGAATTGGACTCTCTGACTGTGGTGTCTGAAAAGAGGATGCTGTCCAAGTTGCATGCCACCTTGGACAATGTCTGCTATCCACTACATAATGGACTGGTTGGGCACAGGAGTACATTCAGCCAGAGACTCATTTCACTGAGATGCAACACTGAGTGTCATAGGAAGTCATTCCTGCCTGTGGCCATCAAACTTTACAACTCCTCCCTTGGAGGGTCAGACACCCTGAGCCAATTGGCTGGTCCTGGACTTATTTCCATCTGGCATAATTTACATATTATTATTTAGTTATTTATGGTTTTATATTGCTATATTTATACTCTATTCTTGGTTGGTGCAACTGTAACAAAACCCAATTTCCCTCCGGATCAATAAAGTATGTCTATCTATCTATCTAACGCTACTCTGCTTAGCAAGTGAGACATGGCTGTGAAAAAATTCAGATTCTGGGGCCTCCTCTGTAGTGATTGTAGGAGTTGACTCTGCAACTGCTGGAAGTGGTTCTGACAGCTTTGGACACCTTTTTTCTCCTTCCTTTTTCTTCTTCTAGTTTGTGCACCTTGATCTTGGGAAGGTGTATTTAGTTCACTTTTATTGCTCCCTTGACGATCTAATGTCTCCTCTTGTTCCCTCATCAACAACATCATCTGACAAATCCTCTGTTTTTTATCTCCATCGACTGCTCTCTTTTTGGCCTTCCGTTCATCCAGCTGGGCTTTGATCTCTGCATCTACTTTTACAAGCAGCAACTTTTGTCTCCCACTTGAGGTTCATGCAATAACCTTAATGGCCGCAGAGTAGATTCCAGTTCTTTATACTCACAAAAGCCGAATACTTGCAACTTTCCTGAAGCTCCTTGAACCCTCTTCCTGCTTAAAACCAGGCAACAAACAGCTTATTGTGAAATGATTAATATATCAGAAGTTTTCTCAGGTAAGTTGCTGGCAAAAACTGTTGTTGTCAGACCACTGCTTTCATCACTTTCACGATTCCTTTCAGGAGCTTGGTCCATCCTTGGTCCAACACACTTTCCAACCAAAGGCACAGAGATTTTCCACTAACATTTGTCTGCCTTCGGTTGGGCAATGGTTCATAGTATACAGCAGAGAGACAAGATGTGACATCAACCAGTACCTTTCTTAATTCATTTTCAGTTGACTCTATTCCAGGGGATATGAAATGCAAATGGTGAATGGATCTCTGATCAAGCTGTGGTTGTCTTAGCCAATCATGACCACACAATGCTGGCCCACCTGTTTTTACCACATACAAGCTCAATGAGGCTTGCTGGTTGTTGCATTTCACTGTTACGAATGACATTCCCACAGGAGTTATGTTTTCTCCAGTACAAGTTTTTTGTTGGATACCTGCAGGTTTCTGTTTTGTATCTTGGAAATGTCATTCAAACTAGTTTTGTGGAATGATTGAAACAGCCAAGCCAGTGTCCAATTCCATTTTAATTAATATGCCATTCACTTCTGCTGTAAGCCATATTGCTTGTCTATTGTTAGTTTACATATTGTAAATCTTAAGGTTATCCAGTCCTGTGTCACTCTCATCATTATCAGATTTTTCATCAACAGCATGCAGATTTGTGCTCTTTTTGAAACTGTAACTTGACTTTTTAATCTTTATCTCTTTCATTTGCAGTCCATGTATTTTGTCTGCCTGGCATGTTCTTTGCATGTGTCCTAATTAGTTGCACTTTTTGCAAGTTGGAATACCTGGTAAGGCTTTGAAAATTTGTGGCAACCAACTGGCAGGTGTATTCACGGACATTTTCAACCTCTTACTGCCACGGTCCGAAGTTCCCACTTGCTTCAAAAGTGCAACAGTTATACTAGTGCCCAAGGAGAGTAGTGTGAGCTGCCAAATGACAATCATCCAGTAGCACTAACATCTACAGTGATGAAATGCTTTGAGAGGTTGGTCATGGCCAGAATCAATTCCTGCCTCAGCAAGGACCTGGACCCACTGCAATTTCCCTATTGCCTGAATAGGTCTACAGCAGACACAATCTCAATACGTCTTCACCCGGACAGTACAAACACTTATGCCAGGATGCTGTTCGTTGACTATAGCTCAGCATTTAACACCATCATTCCCACAGTGCTGATCGATAAGCTAGAGAACCTGGGCCTCTGTACCGCCTACTGCAATTGGATTCTCGACTTTCCACCCTGAAGACCACAATCTGCATGGAATCAACACTGGTGTACTTCGGGGATACGTGCTTAGCCCTCTGCTCTAGACCCATGACTCTGCGGCTAGGTATAGCTCAAATACCATCTATAGACATGCTGGTGATACAATCATTGCTGGTAGAATCTCAGATGGAGATGGGAACAACCTTGCACTCAATATCAGTAAGATTGTGGACTTCAGGAAGGCTAAGATGAGGGAACACAAACCAATCCTCAGAGGGATCAGAAGTGGAGAGAGTGAGTAATTTCAAGTTTCTGTGTGTCAAGATCTCTGAGGATCTAACCTGGTCCCAATATTGTGATGCAGCTATAAAAAAGCAAGACAGAGGCTAGCTAGATCTCATTAGGAGTTTGAGGAGATTCAGTTTGTCACCTAAAACACTCGAAAACTTCTACAGATGTACCACGGAGAGCATTCTGACTGGCTGCATCACTGTCTGGTTTGCAGGGGCTACTGCACGGGATCAAAAGAAGCTACAAAAAGTTGCAAAATTAGTCAGCTCCATCTTGGATACTAGTCTCCGTAGTATCCGAGACAACTTCAAGGAGCAGTGCCTCAGAAAGGTGGCGTCCATTATTAAAGACCCCCATCACTCAGGAGGCGACATTTTCTCCTTGCTACCATCAGATAGGAGGTACAGAAGTCTGAATGCACACACTCAATGATTCAGGAAGAGCTTCTTCCCCTCTGCTGTCCAATTTCTAAATGGGTATTGAACTCATGAACACTCTCACTTCTAATATTATTTCTGTTTTTGCACTAGTTTTAATTTAACTATTTAATATACATATATACTTAATGTAATTGATTTACTTTTTCTATATTATCATGTATTGCATGTACTGCTGCCACCAAGTTAACAAATTTCATGACATATGCCAATTATAAACCTGATTCTGAAGTTTTGCCTTTAATTCTGCATTTGTTTGGGGTATATAAGCCCCTGCCACAATGGTAACAATTTGTTCAGCCAAGCCAATTTCTGTGTAAACATTGCAATTTTTGTTCAAGCTCACTTTCATTCATGACTGCAACTCAATTGTGCCTGTCTGCTGTTTCCATTCATACAACGATTTCAACTGCTCTTTTAAATGTAAATTGTGCTTCAGTTAGGAGCCATTTTCGAATGCTTTCTGCAAGATTCCACAAACTAAATGATTTCTCAGTGCATCATTAAGCCCATCACTGAACTGACAATGCTCAGACAGCTTCAATTCAGTTGAAATATTAAATACGCAACATTATTTACCCTAATTTGCCACAAGACAGCAAATACCACCTCCTCTGTAATTGGTATCTGCTGCTTTGCCTCACTTGTATAGATTCTATGTCAATCTCCCGACTAAATACAGATACAAAATATCCATTTAAGATGTCTCCTATTTCTTTCAACTCCACCCATAGATTACCACTCTGATCTTCCAGAGGACCAATTTTGTCCCTTGCTAACCTTCTGCTCTTAATATATTTGTAGAAGCCATTAGGATTCCCTTTCACCTTGCCTGCTAGAGCAACCTCCACCTTCTTTTAGCCTTTCCGATTTCCTTCTTGGGTGTTCTCATGCTGCACAAATACCTTATTCACTCCTACCTGCCTATACATGCTATACACCTTTTTTTTAAAAAAAACCAGAGACTCAATATCTCCTGAAAACCAAGGTCCTCCCTGCCTTTTATTCCGACAGGAACATATAAACATACAAACTCTGCACTCTCAAAATTTCTCTTTTGAAGGCTTCCCACTTACCAAGTACACCTTTGCCAGAAAACAACCTGGAGTTTCTCCAATTTAGAATCTCAACCCAAGGACCAGACCCACCCTTTTCCATGATTACCTTGAAACTAATTGCATTATGAACACGAGATGCAGTGCTCCCCTACACAAACTTTTGTCACCTGCCTTGTCTCATTCCCTAACAGGAGATCTAGTATCACACTCACTCTAGTTGGGACTTCTACGCACTGATTAAGAAAACTTTCCCGAACACATTTCACAAACCCTTTCTCACCCAGCTGTTTTTCAGTATGGGAATCCCAGTCAATAGTGTGGAAAGTTAAAATTACGTACTTTCACAACGTTATACTTCTTGCAGCAGTCTGTGATCTCTCTGCAAATGTGCTCCTTTAATCCCTCTGGCTCTATCATGTCTAAAACAACTGAACCTTGGAACACTGAGCTGCCAGTCCTGCTCCTCCTGTAACCAAGTCTCACTATTGGCTACAATGTCATAATTCCACATACCGATCCATACCCTAAGCTCATCTGCCTTTCCTACAATACTCCTTGCATTGAAATGTTTGCAGCTCAGGGCATTAGCCCCACCATGCTTAACCCCTTGATTCCTGACTTTGTACGTCGGCTTAACAACATCTTTCTCCACAAGCATTCCACCACCTGTTCTGGCGCCCTGGTTCCCATTCCCCCTGCAACTCCAGTTTTAATCCCCCTCCCCACCACTCCCCACCCCATGCAGCTCTATCAAACCTTCCCTCTGGGTATCAGTCCTCTTTCAGTTCAGGTGCAAACCATCCTTTTTGTACAGGTCCCACCTTCCCTGGAAGAGAGCCCAATGATACAAAAATCTGAAGCCTTCTCTTGTGCACCATCTCCTTGCCACCTGTAAACTGTGTGACCTTATTTCAGGCCTCACTCGCACCTGGCACAGATAGCAATCCTGAGATCAAACCTCTGGAAGTCCTCTCCTTTAACTTAGCACCTAACTCCCTGAACTTATATAATGTAACATTTGTTGCTACACAATGCAAAGACAAAGTTGCTATAATTTGCAAAGTAAAGAATTAATGCAAAAGAGTGATAATAAAGATAACAGCTGAAAGGGAGAAGGGATACACTTATTAGACCCGAGATTTGTGACTGCCAGCAGAGGGCAAATTGGGCAGGTTTTGAATTTCCCATTGTCGAAGTATGGCCCATCGCCGGTGCAAGATCCTGCAAGCAATGAAACGCACTCAGCACTGGACAGAGCTATTGATTCAGTGGATTACCACTGATTGCTAATTGAAGCCTTCTGCAGCTAAAAGGTCTGACAGTATCCTTGACAATGTACCACTTGAAGAATGGCCACTTCATCAGTGAGGCAGGGAGCACCAGTAACTCATGGAAATTTCAGGGAAAGAATCAATATATCAGAAGAGATCGAGGTGGAGGGGAAGGAAAGTGAACACATGCCCTTCTTCATTAAATACCTTCATGTCAAAATTCCACAAAAAAAAACCTTAAGCGAGCTCCACAATAAAATGATAGCAAGTGTCTCATTCCCAGACACTTCAACATTACACCATTGCCGATTTACAATTGCTTGATGCAGAATAAAATTAACACTGAATGCAACACAGCAGATTTACACTTCATCCCACATTCTAGTGCCTGGTCTTCCTTCCTCTAAACTCATATGTTCTGGCTTCCCACTGCAGAGTTCAACAACACCAGCACATTTCAAACCCCAGGGTTCTATGGCTTCCCAAGGGGCCACATCACGAAATAAGCCACAAATAAAGAACTGCTTTAAGCAAATGTTAAAAGCAGAATAAACTTCAAACAGCTTTCCATGATGCAGATATATTGTACAAATAGAATTCAAAATAAAACTCATGCAAGGTGTTGATGCAGAAACATGCACAGGAATTTGCATCTGACACCTTTCAAATATACAAGCCATTTCAATACATTACACATTAAATCAACATCAGTGTGGGGGGAGGGGGGCTTGCTCCCTTCCCCACCCCCACAAACATTCCTGCCATTGCTATAACCACTGGACCACACTGTTCTTTATCTTCCATTCAAAGCACTTGATACAACTTGTAATCTTCAACAGGTATTTTAGTCAAATGCAATCAAATTTTTAATTAAATTCAGGCACTCTATTACATCCATATTTTAATAATTATCCAAAGAACATTACTAAACACACATGAAATAAATCTGATCAAATTCTAATCTTAGACCAGTTTATTCAAGAAAACACGGTCTAATACACAGCTATTTCTTAATTTGTAGTGATGAAACCTTGAAGCATTAAAAAACAAGTTTAAAAATTAAGGTGTGCCTTACAAATGCTGACTGCATAATAGATATAATGAATACAGTAAAAGGCTCAAAGTAAAATCTTTTATAAAATACATTTTCTTCTCATTCCAGACATGGTTAATTGCAGTAGATTTAATTTGAATGCAAACAGAAAAAAACACCTTGTGCTCCCAGAAAGTACTACTTCAATATCCATACTCTGCAGAAAATCAATGCTAGAGAAGTATTTCTTATTTGCATTTATTAAGGATAAAATTACTGTGTTTCTGAATTATATAGTAAACAATCCCTGAATATCTGCCGTGACTCCACGCAAAATTAAAGGGTACTTGTTCTAAATCTACACTATTTTTGGTCTTTGTCTCCAACTGCAGACCACAATGTTTTTTTATATCTTAAAATTAATGACTGCATGCCATACAATAAAAGAACACTTACAGAATTTTGTGGACCTTTAATGCAACTACAGTAACCTGTCATTCTAGGGTCTCCCCTCCCCCAACCTGCAGCAATAGAATTAAGATAGCAAAAATATACAATAGGTTGTTTTTAATTGAATTAGAATGGCTGTCACTATTTTAGAAAACATTTTCTTATCAAACTGAAATTAATTAATGGCCTAGTATATCAGTCATATGCAGATTTATTGACTATTCCCACATCTCACATTAAAACTCCATTACAGACTACAGCACCAATTTGTTAAGGAATATGGTCCAATATTTCCCCCTTTTTATCACCCCATTCCTGTCTACTATAGGCCATCCACTACACAACTAATGCAAACGTAACAGACACACATGCTGCAGTTGCAAATTAATCGCTCATAAACGGGGAGCTTTTCGACAGGGATATCTGCTGCATTTTAACGTGCAGGCAAAGCACCCTTCATGCGGTTTTCAAACAGCCAGAATGCTACAATTGGCATCTTTACACACTCATTCGCAGGCCTGGACGAAGTACACCTTCTGATCCCACTCGCTTTAACAAAGATTGCTTCAATGTTAAAGGGGACAGGAAAGGGGAAAAGGAGAGGAACGGGAGGGAATGAGTGGGGGAGGGAAGACTGGGGGGGGGGTGCTGTTTAAACACAGGAACCGCTGAGAGCTAGATAGAAGAGAGCTGCCATACCTGTAGATCCGAATGCAGCATTGCCACTGGCAGGGTGCACAGTGAGGGGAGGGCGGGAGGGGTATGGAGGGGGTTGGTCTGTCAAGAGGGCAAGGCCCGTGGCACTATCCAAGCTCCACAATTCTCTGCTTCCTCGCCTGCTTTTCCCAGTGCAGGTGTCGCGCCTCTCTCTCGGATGCAGCCAAGGTTTTTCCCAAACCTCACCCCCTTTTCCTTTCACACACACAGACACCCTCCTCCTTTTCTTACATCTTTCCCTCTGCACGGCGCCAAGATACGGAATAAAGAGAGAGGGATAATAGCGAAGAGGGAGTAACAATTTGTAAATCTTTTTTCAACGATACAGTTTAATCCATTGCCCTCGTTTTTTTTTGGTTCTAACGTTGGCTCTGGTGGGGAGGGAAGGTAGACGCTTGTTGGGATTAGGGGATGGGGGAAAGGGGGTGGTCACTGCTGCTGAAGTGCCTGTCCCCGTGTCCTGCGGAGGGATGTGCCACACTGACTTCCCTTCCCTCCAGTTGGACATCAGATGCAGCCCCGTGCCATTGTTTCCAGCGCTGTGCTGCTGCTCCCGAAACTCAGGGCGCGCACACTCGCCCGCTCGCTCGCGCGTACGTACATACATAAGCGCGCGCGCGAACCCCCTCCTCCAACAGCACCCCCCCCCACCGTGCAACACACACACCCGCGCGTCGTGCGCGCTCTCCCCCCCCCAATCCATTGTACACGCCGTGGACGCGCGTGGCGTCCATGGGACCCGCTGTACACGGAGCGTGCGCGCGCCCCGGCTTCCCTTTCTCGCCTCGCACGTACCTGACCCGCTTGCAGGTGAGTTTCCCTTATCAAGTTCTGGGTGTTTTCGTTACTTCCCGTCCTTCAGGTTGGTACGCACGTTGAATTTCCGGAATTCTGCAAGTGAAGTTTGTTTTTTTTCCACATTGCAAAATAAAACTACAGCCATTGACAATCTGAAACAACAATAAAAGGCAGAAAATAGGGACGCACCAGGCAGGCGGCTTAGAAGTTTATGTTTTGAGTATGCAGCTGAAAAACAAAAGGCCAACGTTTGTATTCATTACAAAGGGTAGATTTATAAAACAGAGAAGAGACTTGTGTAAAATAAAGGAGCAGACTCACAACGTGAAATAAATAAAACATTGAAAATGCTGGAAATGTCAGGTCATACAACAGAGATGCCCCATCATGCCTTTGCCGACTTTTTAAACACATTTACCGTTTGCCTGTAAGATGATATTCCCTGCCATTTTAAGTTTCCATCTAAATTCCTCTAACTATATTTGGTGTCTCCACTTTGCCTGGCAATTTATTACAAATATCAATCATTCTGTGAAGCAATATACCCACTAATATCCCCTTTAAATCTCCTACATCTCACCCTAAGATTGCCCATTTTGTATTCATACCACTGATATGGAAAAATTATTTGACTATATCAGGTATCTGTGCCTTTTATATTCTTGAATTGGAATTGGTTTATTATTGTCTTCTACTACTACTACTATGTCGACTCAGGCCTAGGGGGCTGGCGTCGGGCAAATGATTATTGTCACACATACAGAGAAAGGCTTGACTTGCATACTGTTGGGCCATAAGACTGTAAGACATTGGAGCAGAGAATTAGGCTATCACCATTCAAGCATTCGAATCATCATCACTGATCCATTTTCCTTCTCAACCCCACTCTCCTGCCTTCTTCCCTTAACCTTTGACGCCCTGACAAATCAACCTCAAATCAGGGCCGAACATGATATACCCCAGGTTGCTGTGGGAAGTGAGAGAAGAGATCGCTGGAGCAGTAGCTATGATCTTTGAATCCTCTTTGGCCGCAGGGGAGGTGCCGGAGGATTGGAGAATGGCAAATGTAGTTCTCTTGTTTAAAAAAGGTAATAGGGAGAATCCTGGGAACTATAGACTGGTGAGTCTTACGTCCGTGGCCTGCAAACTATTGGAAAGGATTCTTAAGGATAGGATCTACGAGCATTTGGAGAAGTACAGTCTACTCAAGGATAGTTAACATGGCTTTGTGAAGGGAAAGTCATGCCTCACGAGCCTAATTGAGTTTGTTGAAGAGGTAACAAAAGAAATTGATGAGGGTAGGGCAGTAGATGTAGTCTACATGGATTTTAGCGAGGCATTTGACAAGGTCCCCCACGAGAGACTCATCCAGAAGGTCATGAGGCATGGGATCAGTGGAACCTTGGCTGTTTGGATAAAAAATTAGCTTACAGGAAGAGAGCAGAGGGTAGTAGCGGAAGGAAAGTATTCTGCCTGGAGGTTGGTGACTAGTGGAGTGCCGCAAGGATCTGTCCTGGGACCTCTGCTCTTTGTGATTTTTATAAATGACCTGGATGAAGAGGCAGAACGATGGGTAAGTAAGTTTGCAGATGACACGAAGTTTGGAGGAGTTGTGGATGGAGCAGTAGGTTGTTGAAGGTTACAAGAAGAAATAGACAGGATGCACAGTTGGGCAGAAAAGTGGCAGCTGGAGTTCAATCTGGATAAGTGTGAGGTGATGTATTTTGGAAGGACAAATCAGAAAGCTGGGTACAGGGTTAATGATTACTTAAGAATGTGCATGAACAGAGGGACCTTGGGGTTCAAAGCCGTACATCCCTCAAGGTCGCTGCACAGGTTGATAGGATAGTTAAGAAGGCCTATGGGATGATAGGCTTCATTAATAGGGGGATTGAGTGCAAGAGTAGAGAGGTCATGTTGCAACTCTACAAATCTCTGGTGAGACTACACTTAGAGTATTGTGTTCAGTTCTGGTCACCTCATTATAGGAAGGATGTGGAAGCTATGGAGAGGGTGCAGAGGAGATTTACCAGGATGTTCCCTGGACTGGAAAATAAGTCTTATGAGGCAAGGTTAGCAGAGCTGGGACTTTTCTCTTTGGAGTGTAGAAGGATGAGAGGGGACTTGATAGAGGTCTACAAGATTATGAGAGGCATAGATAGGGTGGATAGCCAGTACCTGTTTCCCAGGGCACGAATAGCAAACGCTAGAGGGCATATGTACAAAGTTAAGGGAGGGAAGTTTAGGGAGACATCGGGGTAAGTTTTTTTACACAGAGGGTTGTGGGTGCCTGGAATGACTTGCCAGGGATGGTGATGGAGGCTAAAACATTAGGGGTATTAGAGAGCCTCTTGGACAGGCACGTGGATGAAAGAAAAATAGAGGGTTATGGGGTAGTGTGGGTTTAGTACTTTTTTTTAGGAATATATAGGTTGGCACAACATCGAGGGCCGAAAGGCCTGTACTGTGCTGTAGTATTCTAGTGACTAGTGTCTAATCTCCACTTTAAATATACCCATTGGCTTGCCACAAGCCGTCTGTGGCAATGAATTTCGCAGATTCACTACCCTCTGGCTAAAGAAGTTCCTCCTCACCTCTGTTTTAAATGACTGTCCTTGCATTCTGAGATTGGCCCTCTGGTCCTAGATTCCCCCACTACAGGAATTATCGTCTCCACGTCCACTATCTAGGCCTTTCAGTACTCGATGGGTTCAATGAGATCCTACCTCATTTTTCTAAATTCAGGTGACCGCAGGCCCAGAGCCATCAAGTACTCCTCATGCAATAACCCTTTCATTCACATGATCATTCTCATAACCTCCTCAGGACTCTCTCCAACACCAGCACATTCTTTCTTAGATATGGGGCTTAAAACTGCTCATAATACTCTAAATGTGGTCTGACCAATGTCATAGAGTAATACTGTAGTGCCATAGAGAAGTACAGCACACAAACAGGCCCATTGGTGCATTTAGTCCATGCTGAAACCATTTAAACTGTACTCCCATTGACTGCACCTACATACCTCTACTATCCATGTACCCATCCAAATTTCTCTTAAGCTCTCCTGCACCACTTATGCCGGCAGCTCATTCCACAGTCTCATGACCCTCTGAGTGAAGTTTCACCCCATGTTCCCTTTAAACTTTTCACCTTTCACTCTTAACCCATGACCTCTAGTTTAGTCCCACCCAACTTCAGTGGGAAAAAACTGCTTACATTTACCCATACTATACCTCTCATAATTTTGTATATCTCTATCAAATCTCCCCTCAGTCTTCTACATTCTAAGGAATAAAATCCTAACCTGTTCAATCTTTCCTTATATCTCGGGTCTTTCAGACCTGGCAACATCCTTGTAAATTTTCTCTGTACTCTTTTAAACTTATTTGTATCTTTCCAACAGATGGGTGACCAAAACTGCACACAATACTCACCAAGAAGAGAGAATCTGCAGACGCTGGAAATCCAAGCAACACACACAAAATGCTGAAGGAACTCAGCAGGCCAGGCAGCATCAATGGAAACGAGTACAGTCGATGTTTCAGGCAGAAACCCTTCATCAGGACTGGAGGAAAAAAGACGAGAAGTCAGAGTGAGAAGGTAGCGGGGGGGGGGCGGAAGAAATACAAGGTGAGAGGTGAATCTGGAAGGGTTGGAGGGGTGAAGTAAAGAGCTGGGAAGTTGACTGGTGAAAAAAAATGGCTGGAGAAGTGGGAATCTGATAGGAGACGACAGAAGGCCATGGAAGAAAGGGAAGGGGGAGGAGCACCAGAGGGGAGTGATGGGCAGGTAAGGAGATAAGGAGAGAGAGGGAAATGGAATGGGGAATGGTGAAGGGGCATTACTGGAAGTACTCACCAACATCTTTTACAACTTCAACATAACATCCCATCTCCTGTACTCGATACTTTGATTTATGAAAGTCAATGTGCCAAAAGCTTTCTTTATAAACCTATTTATCTGTGATAACACTTTTAAAGAATTATGGACCTGTATTCCCAGATCCCATTGTTCTACCACACACCTCAGTGCCCTACCGTTCACTGTGTAAGACCTACCTTGGCTGGTTGTACCAAAGTGCAACACCTCGCACTTGTCTGCATTAAATTCCACCTGCCATTTTTCAGCCCATTTTTCCAGCTGATCCAGATCCTTCTGCAAGCCATGATAGCCTTCGTCACTGTCCACGACACCCCCAATCTTGGTGTCCATCGGCAAATTAGCTGATCCAGTTCACCACTATCATCCAGATCTATTGATATAGATGACAAACAACAACGGACCCAGCACCGATCCCTGCGGCACACAGCTAGTCTCAAGGCCTCCAGTCAAAGGCAACTCTCTAGCTTCTCCCACAAAGCCAATGTCTAATCCAATTTACTACCTCATCTTGAATGCTGAGGGACTGAACTTTCTTGACCAACTTCCTATGTAGGACCTCGTCAATACCTTGCTGAAGTCTATGTAGACAACATCAATTTTCTTGCTAACTTCCTCAGAAAACTCTACAAGATTGGTTAGACGTGACCTAGCACGCATGAAGCTATACTGACTATCCTTAATCAGTTCATGTCTAGCCAAATACTTATATATCGGTCCTTTATAAATTCTCAGCAGATGATGCAGATCTGTACATAAAGACAAATCACTACACAGCGCATTGAGGTAGGTAGCACAAGGTGAAACAATAACAATAAAATGTAGCACTATAGAGAAAGTGCAGAGCACGTAAACAATCACCCCTAGCCTCTTTCACTATCTGGAAAACGAGTACAGACAATTCAATTTCACTTAACTAACATCTTCAGTCTAGGTAAGATCTGAGTGAACCTTCTGTGCACTGTCTCCCAGCACTATCAGAACCTGCTATGGTGTAGCATCCAGAGTTAATGTTTCAGGTCAACGCTTGTCAAGCTGAGCAAACATGTTTAAAGTTGCTGAGAAAGAGGTGGAGAGGGAGGAACCAAATGACACTGTCAAATGTACAACAAGAGGCAGACTTATGTAGCCTGCTTTGTCAATCAAAAATACCTTGGCTGTAACCCCAATGCTCACTTATCCCCTGATAAATTTTCACCAATCGAGAATCTATCTCCCTCTTCCTTAAAATCATTGGGGGAATTGATTAGAACGTGGGGAGAATAAAATATGGGATTAGCATAGGATTAGCGTAAATTGGTTGTTAACGGTTATTATAGATTTATAATAACCAAAGGAATTACCTCTGCCCTGTAACACCCTATGATGGCAATTGCTGGGAATCTGAAGTCAAAGAGAATGTTGGAAATACCCAGTTAGATCTGATCAGGAGAGACAAACTGAATTAATATTACAGATTGATGAGCTTTATCAAGATAGAATTGTTATCTGAAAATGTGCATTCCAAATTGAGGGCTGTAATGTGCAGAGACTAGATATGGGAATCTGCTCTTCAAGCTGGTTTGAGCAGAATAAAAGGCTAAAGACCAAAAGGTTTGACTAAGTTGGATAATTAGTGAGATGATCTGGAAATTCAAGGTGCTCTTTGCAGACTGAACAGAGGTGTTCTGTTTCTGTTAGGTTTCTCCATTGTGGATGAAGCCACATTAGGAGCACTGAATACAGGATTGGCTAAATTGTAATTGAATCATTCCTTCACCTGGAGGGACTGTTTGGTTTCCTGGATGATAGGAAATGGGTTATGTATTGCATCCACTGCAATTGAACAGGAGAAAACAGAATATCACAAACAGTGGATCAGATGTTGGAGGCCTCTATTCGAATTGCTGTCTATCTGGTGGGGGAAGAGTTTGTTGCCGATTCTCGAGTCAGAGAATTCCGGGGAGGAGGGGGGAAGCAACACAGCAGATTTTAACATCATAACCAGCAAGTTGTTTTTCATCTTGTGTGACACCTCTCTTTTGGTGCCCCTTTCTATGGGACAGAGAGGGAGAGAATGAGAATTGTCAGGGGAATGATTAGGTTCTGTTGTACTGCAGGTCGTGGTCTTTCTTGCTTGGTGGGTGGAGGGTGCTGATGCTTTTTGCTGAAGTGGGGGAGAGTCAATGCTTTGCTGCTGCTTGTGTGTGGGAGGGGTTCTTGCGGTTCTAACATTTTTTCTGCCACTCATTCATTGGGTACCCTTCTGTTTTTGTGGATGTCTGCAAAGAACAGGACTTTTAGGTTGTATATTGTATACATTCTCTGATATTAAATGGAACTATGATAAAAGGGAACAGATGTTGATGGTGGTGGAAGAATGAACCACCATTGTGGACAAATGATGAGAATGGATGGTTAATGTTTCTGATTGTGGCAATATGTTCAAGGTGGTGGAAATGACTAATGAAGCAGCTATTGAGAGTGAAAGTGAATCAAAGGAAACTCCATCTTTGTTCAATATGGGAGGAGAGGAAGGTGGAAGAGAAGGAAATGGAACAGCAACACACATCAAAGTTGCTGGTGAACACAGCAGGCCAGGCAGCATCTCTAGGCAGAGGTACAGTCGACGTTTTGGGCCGAGACCCTTCGTCAGGACTAACTGAAAGAAAAGCTAGTAAGAGATTTGAAAGTGGGAGGGGGAGGGGGAGATCCGAAATGATAGGAGAAGACAGGAGGGGGAAGGGATGGAGCCAAGAGCTGGACAGTTGATTGGCAAAAGGGATATGAGAGGATCATGGGGCAGGAGGCCTAGGGAGAAAGAAAAGGGGGAGGGGAGGAACGCTCTGTCCGCCAGAGAAAGCAGGATCTCCCAGTGGCCACACATTTTAATTCCACGCCCATTCCCATTCTGATAAGTCTATCCACGGCCTCCTCTACTGTAAAGATGAAGCCACACTCAGGTTGAAGGAACAACACCTTATATTCCGTCTGGGTAGCCTCCAACCTGATGGCATGAACATTGACTTCTCAAACTTCCGCTAATGCCCCACCTCCCCCTCGTACCCCATCCGTTATTTATTTGTTTATATACACACATTCTTTTTCTCTCTCTCCTTTTTCTCCCTCTGTCCCTACTATTCCCCTCGCCCATCCTCTGGGCTCCCCCTCCCCACCTTTCTTTCTCCCTGGGCCTCCTGTCCCATGATCCTCTCATATCCCTTTTGCCAATCAACTGTCCAGCTCTTGGCTCCATCCCTCCCCCTCCCATCTTCTCCTACCAGTTCGGATCTCCCCCTCCCCCTCCCACTTTCAAATCTCTTACTAGCTTTTCTTTCAGTTAGTCCTGACGAAGGGTCTCGGCCCGAAACGTCAACTGTAGCTCTTCCTGGAGATGCTGCCTGACCTGCTGCGTTCACCAGCAACTTTTATGTGTGTTGCTTGAAATTCCAGCATCTGCAGAATTCCTCGTGTTTGTGGTTTTTAAATGGAACAGGTTTGGCTACATAATATCAATCGTAATGGAGGGGAAAGATATGGTTAAGGAAAAATGAAGTTATCTTAAAGCTACTGGTCTGTGAAGTAAGTTGGTTTATTATTGTCACATATACCAAGGTACAATAGAAAGGTTATTTTGCATACAATTGATACTGATCAATTCGGTTCACAGTCATTGAGATAGTGCAATGTAAAACAATAACAGAATACGTTGTTACAGTACAGTGCAGGTAGATGTAAGGTGCAAAGACACAAAGAGGTGGATTGTAAAGTTGAGTCTATCTTATCATACTAGGGAAATGTTCAGTAGTTTTACAACAGTATGGTGGAACTTGTCCTTTAGCTTGGTGCCACAGGTTTTTTGGGCTATCTTCTGTTTGATAGGAAAGGGGAGAAGAGAGAGCATCTGGGGTGGATGGAATCTTTTATTTTCTAGATGCTTTACTGAGGCAGTGAGAAATGTAGACGGAGTCCATGGAGGATGGCTGGTTTTTGTGATAAGCTAAGCTGTGTCCACAGCTATCTACAAGTTTTTGTGGTCTCATGTAGAGCAGTTGCCATACCAAGCCATGCTGCGTCCAGAAAACTAAGTGAGGATCAAAGGGTGTCATGCCAAATTTCTTTAGTGTCATAATCAGAAGAGCGAATCAGAACAGATACAGTATTTTCTTCTCATTATAGCTGTGATGCACGATTAAAACAACTAGTGTAAATAAATGGTTAAACAAGTAGAAAATTGGGGGAAACTGCAAGAAAGTGAGAGATGTTCATTCCTGCCTTGGAACACAAGATCAAAGCAGCTTTAAACATTAAGAATTGCTAAAATCACTGGTCAATGTCTCAAATAGGCAAGAAAAAGATGAAAGGAGACTCTTGATACTTGCATTGAACTTCATTGCCGCACGAGCCATGCAAGAGAGGTCATAATGGAAATGGAAACATTAATATGCAGGGAATGGGGAGATATGGATCATGTGCAGGCAGAAGAGATTTAGTTTAATTTAACATTGTGTTTGACACAGACCTCATGGGCTAAAGTGCCTGTTTCTGTGCTGTTCTGTTCTTCATTCTGTGCGTGGTTATTGAAAATAAAAATACAGACACTGGAAATCTGAACTAAAAGATGGAAAATGGTCGAAACCCTAGTAGATCAGACAGCATCTGTAGAAAGTGAAATATTTAACATTTCAGCTTAAAAAAAACATCAGAAAAGATCACAGATTAGCTTTATTTGTCACATACACATCAAAATATCGAAACATACATTGAGATGCGTAGTTTGTGTCATCTTATGGTAAGATGGCAGCACACATGTTCGCAGCAGCCACTCCGGGTCCAACTAATGGTGTAATTGTTCATCCTTTACATCATTTTTATAATCACAACACACTTGGGTATTAAGAACATCAAGTACTCTAGGTTTACTCAACAGCAAGTTGTTGGATAGTGATGGCACTGGACGTTGCCTATCGTGTCGCCTACTACAGCAACACAGGGATGAAGGTATTAAGAGTCAGTGCGAAGAGGCAGAGTGTATTTCAACAAACAGTGTCTTAGACTTTTTTATTGTGATTGCAAGACCTTGTTAGATATTGGTAATGTAGAATACTACAAGTCTGGTTCACTGCTGAGACCAGATGGGGGTGCAGCTGTATTACCTCAGTTGTTGCATGGATCAGGGGCAGTCATGCCATGGGGTCACCTCTTCCAGCCATGCAGGGGAGGAAATGCCAGAGGTGGTGTGGGAGGGTGCAGAGGTTTCTGTGAGCATAGTGGATTCCTTGCTTCTGTCATTGGTGCTGCTCCCCAGTGTTCACTTGGTGGAAGACACGTTGGTTTGTGCTCCTCTATGGCTGCACGCGTGCACAATGAGTTGTTCTTGCAGAAATGTGGCTCCAGGACAACTTCCAATGCACCATCAATCCACAGGCCATAGCACTCGGGGACTTAGACTTCTTTTTGTGGGAGTGTATATTTTTCTAATATAGTAACTATATATCCTATGGGCTGTTGCTTGTGCCTGACTACTGGCCTTGGAGGAACACAGTTTTGTTTGGCGGTATCTGTGTGTGTGGTTGACTATTAAACAAACTTAGACCAACAGTCCAAAGATGTACAGGAGACAGCCCATTACTATTGCTATGCTTCTGCTGCCAACATAGCGTGTCCATAACTTACTAACCCTAACACATTTGGAATATGGGAGGAAACCAGAGCACCTGGAGGAAACCCACACAGTACAATCAGCACAAATTGAAACCCAATCTTACAGCTGGTGCTATAAAGCATTATGCTAATTGCCACACTAGCATGCTGTCTCTGAATAGCGAAATTAGTTAAGTTGCAGAGACAATAGGGGAGGGATAGTTAGGGCAAAGGAAATATATCTGATAGAACAAGACTATGGTTGCCCAAGCGATCCTGATATTTGCGCAGCTCTCTGGATTATATATTAATAAGGATATACAGAAAGGGAGAAAAAACATTAAAGAGAAAGAAATCAGAGAAAGGGACACAATTAGCTCCAAAATGTGACTTTTACTCCCAAAATAAGGGTAGGAGTCATGTGTTTATCCCACGTACAAATTCCCCAATTTCCCACATCATAATGGGCATGAAAATGTTTCTTCAGTCCCGGGTCAAAATCCCAAAACACTCCAACTGGCACTTTGTGAATCATCACAAAGGCCTCAGTGGTTCAAGAAGACAATTCACTGACATCTTTTTAGAGATGGATAGTAAATACTAGATGTGATAGCAATGTCTACACTGCTTGACTAAAGTGAAAATGTTACTTTCACTGTGTCCTCACTGGTAATCAATCAGATGTAAAGTTCTTTTGAATAACAAGTAGTCAAGAATTCCATTCTTCTAGAAGTTTTCATAACAATGTCAACTGGTGTATATCAGAAATCTGCCCTTCTGTTTTTGGTGTATGAGGGGTATTTGTATGATCAGGATGATCAAGTGGTCAAGATGTTGATCAACTGTGATCTAAATGCTTGTCAGAGCAGGTCTGAAAGGCAGTGTGACCAATTCATGTGGTAATGTTCCTGTAGGTTTTCACAGACTTGCAGGAAAATGGCATGATGCTTTTCTCCAAGTTGACAATAATTCTGTCATCTCTTCCCCCCACCCCCCAAAAAAATTATTGTCTTTATATCCTGGAATTTAAGAACAGAGCTTTCTGAATGGCTGTGGATCACCAGTTACTTCCTTCATAAGTTTTGAAAACTGCTTGTTTCAATTGTTTCCTCTGTGGCTTCAAGAACCAATTAATTATTACCATCACGGACCAGGACAGTTCTAAATATTTTATTGGAATATAGACACTGCAGCTACAGTTCTACTGACACAGGTCAGTGTTGACATTAGCTGCTTGTTCTCCATGTAAGTTTTCTTAAGGTGTGCTGGTTTCTTCCTCCATTACAGAGATGTACTGGCAAATTAATTGATTACTACAGATTACAGGACAAAGGACATCCTGCTTTTGTAAGACTTTTGAACGGACTTCTTGTATGATAATATGAATTCTTGATTTCACAACCTACCTTGTCAAGGCCTTGCACCTTACTGGCTGCCTACATTGCATTTCCCTGTACCAGTAACAACATATTTCTGCATTGTTTTGCTCTTTACACTGCCTTGATGCACGGATATGATTCAATGATCTATGCAGATGCAAAAGGAAGTTTTCTACCGTACCTCAGTAATTCTAGCATAGAATGGACACAGGAGAATCAGGTGTAGATGGTGAGTACATAAAAACAGATTACAAGAAAGTGTTCTGAGAGATGACATCAACTCAATGAAACCAAATCTGACTGAAATGATTCAATTGTCACCACAATCACTGGACTGTATAATTATGGGCAACCCTATCACTAATTAGAAAAGGAGCAAAGATTAAAAAAAAATGTTCTTTACCTTGTTACATATAATGCTATATACCCCAGGCTACTGTGGGAAGCGAGGGAAGAAATTGCTGAGCCTCTGGTTATTATTTTTGCATCATCAATAGGAATGGGAAAAGTACTAGATGATTGGAGGGTTGCAAATTCAGAATCAGAATCCTTTATTATCACCAAGTATGTGGACATATACAGGGAATTTGATGCCGGTTTCCCTGAGCTCTCGCTGTACAGAATCAAAAAGCAAACAATAGTGCAAATAATCGTGAACTCTATACAATGAAGTGTACCTGTGAATGTACAGGTGGACTTGGTTTATAATAGAATAAAATTCAAGTGTTCATAAGACTGATGGCATACAGAAAGAAACTGTTCTTGTACCTATTTGTCCTGGCATACAGTGATCAAAAGCGCCTACCAGAAGTAAGGAGTTGGAATGGGTGATGTCCAGGGTGTGATGGGTCTACAATGAGGCTGCTTGCTCGCTTCCTGACCCTAGATGCATATAAGTCCTGGATCGAGGGCAGCTTCACACCAATAATCCTTTCCGCAGCCCTGACGCTTCTTTGGAGTCTATTCTTGTCTTGTTTGGTAGCTGATCCAAACCAGACAGTGATGGACGAACAGAGAACAGACTGGATTATTCCTGAATAGAATTGAATTAGCAGCTCCTGAGGCAGGTTGTACTTCCTGAGTTGACGTAGGAAATACAACCTCTGCTGAGCCTTTTTGATAACAGTGTCCGCGTTAGGTGTCCACTTCGGGTCCTGGGAGATTGTGACACCCAGAAACCTGAAGGTCTCCACAGCAGACACAGTACTGTTGCGTATAGTGAGTGGGGGGAGTATTGGGGGGCTCCTCCTGAAGTCCACTGTCATCTCCACAGTCTTGAGCGTACTTGGCTCCAGATTGTTCTGACCACACCAGAGGGCCAGCCGTTCCACCACCCGTCAAATATTTTTCTCCTTGTTCAAAAAAGGGATTAGTGATAACCCAGGAAATTATAGACCAGTGAGTCTTACTTCAGTGGTGGGCAAGTTATTGGAGAAGATCCTGAGAGGCAGGATTTATGAGCATTTAGAGAGACATAATCTGATCTGGGATGGGAGAATGTGCAGATAATAAGGAACTTGTATTGGAAACAGGAAGAGGCAGTCAGGGTAGAAAATGAGCTATCACCATGGGCATGTATTAAACGAGGCGTAAGGCAAGGCCGTGTTGGATCACCGGATTTGTTTAACCTCTACGGAGAATGGATTTTTCGGGAATGTGACCATCAGGAGACAGGTATTCCAATTGGAGGCCGGAAGGTGGATAATGTCAGGTATGCGGACGACACAGCGTTGTTAGCTGACAGCGAATGCGAATTGCAAATTATGCTGAATAAAGTGAATGAGAAAAGCCTTGACTACAGACTTAAAATCAACCATAAGAAAACAAAATCGATGGTGGTAAGCAAAACAAACACTAAAGACTCATTCATGATGGTATTGTTACAAGTGAATGGACAAAACATTGAATAGGCGTGAAAGTTTGATTATCTTGGCAGTTGTCTGACAGATGATGGGAGATGTGAAGTTGAGATCAGGAAGAGAATAGGTATGGCTAAGACCCTGTTCATGAAGCTAAACGATCTACTATGCAATTGGAAGGTAGACATCCAAAGTAGAATCCGCTTACTCGAGTGTGATGTATAGTCAGTACTGAGGTATGGAGCAGAAACATGGACCCTGAAGAAGGATGACATGAAACGAATTAACGCTTTTGAAATGTGGTACTATCAATGAATGTTGAAGATCAGCTGGGTAGAGCAAGTTTCAAATGAGAGGGTTTTGTCCGAAGCTGGTAAACCACGGATATTGCTGGAGAAGATTATGAAGTTAAAGGTTGCTTATCGTGGACACATTATGCGGAGAGATTACACCATGTCGGAGGGAAAGCTGGAGGGAAAGAAAGGAAGAGGAAGGCAAAGAACAACGTGGCTGGTTAACATCAAGGATTGGACCAAGCTGGACAAATCTAGGGATGTTGTGGACAAGTGTCGGGACAGAGCAGTGTGGAGAGAAATCGTCTGCCAACTGGAAATTTCAGATGCGACCTAACGACGACGAATCTGCTTAGGGTTAGTCAGCATGGCTTTGTCCAGGGCAGGTTATGCCTTACGAGACAATTGAATTCTTTGAGGATGTAACAAGACACATTGATGAGGGTAGAGCAGTGGATGTAGTGTATGTGGATTTCAGTAAGGCATTTGTTAAGGTTCCCTTGCAAGGTTCATTCAGAAAGTAAGGAGGCATGGGATCCAAGGAGACCTTGCTTTGTGAATCCAGAATTGGCTTGCCCACAGAAAGGAAAGAGTGGTTATAGATGTTTTGTATTCTGCATGGGGGTCAGTGAGCAGTGGTGTTCCGCAGGATTCATTTCTGGGACCCCTCCTCTTTGTGATTTTTATAAGTAACCTGGATGAGGAAATAGAAGGGTGGGTTGGTAGGTTTGCTGATAACACAGTGGGGATGTTGTGGATAGTCTGGAGGGTTGTCAGAGGTCACAGCCGGACAGTGCTAGGATGCAGAACTGGGCTAAGAAGTGGCAGATGGAGTTCAACCCAGATAAGTGTGAAGTGGTTTATTTTGGTAAGACAAATTTGAAGATAGAATATAATATAAATGGTTAGACTCTTTGCATTGTGGAGGATCAGAGAGATCTGGGGTCCATGTCCATAGGATACTCAAAGCTGCTTAGAAAATAAGCTTAGGAGCTTAGAAAAATAGAGGTCTATGCAGTAGGGTAATTCTAGGCATTCTACATTAGATTACATTGTCGGCACAACATTGTGGGCCAAAGGGCCTGCAATGTACCGTAGATTTCTATGTTTGCTGTGACTGACATTCAAGTTTCCGTCAAAGTATTGACCAGAGCCAGAGAATGAGACATTGCCATAAAATCATCAATAAACACTTAAATATTAGAGTCCAAATAAGAAATTGCTTGGATTTATCATATAAAAAAACTGAGTTGTTGTATAATTGTACTGGAATAATACCGCAGCTGTGACTGTCTCCTTCACAAATACATAGGATCACACCACTTTAACGTGATGAAGTGCAATCATTGATCACTAAAAGCTTGCACAGGAAGTAATGATGCAACACATCAAGTTAGTTCTGATAACATTGAATGGTTTGCTAAATGTACTATTATAACATTATTTATATGGATATTATGAAATACTGACAAAGTTTAGTTTGGTAAAATTTTGGAATTTACAATTCAGATGTTTCCAAATGAATTAGGTGATAAAAGACATGACAGGATCTGCTGAATTGTTTAAACATACCAATATTATTGAGGAGAAAATTAGATAAGATCCTGAATTAAGATAATATATAGGCAACTAGTACTGTTGTTAAATGACAAACACAAGAAAATCTGCAGATTCTGGAAGTACAAAGCAACACACACAAAATTCTGGAGGAAATCAGCAGGCCAGGCAGCATCTATGGAAATCTCGATGAAGGATCTTGGACAGAAACATCAACTGTTTACTCTTTACCTTGTGTCTCCAATGCAGGGGGAAAACTGGAAACTTAAACAAGGTCTGTTCTACCATTCAGGAAGTTCATGCCTGATCCTCGGATCTATTTTCTCTCACCACCTGCCCCCTCCCCGCAGTGGTGTCCACAAGTTTCAACAGTCTCAACAATCAAGCATCCACTCTGGGAAATACTACACTCTGGAGTGACCACCTTTTTTTTGAGGAATACCAAGCAATAATGCAGGGAAGGGAAGGAACACCTCAGCAACAATAGCCACCCTTTTCATTAACATCACAGTAAGTTTTTTTTTAATTGCCTTTAAAGAGGATTCTTCTTACAGAAGTATGTTTGGAATTGCGAAGAACAAATTCAGTGATCAAATGGAAGGAAAGTGGAATTCACACAAATTTTCTGTGAAGCAGTATAATTTTTAACAAGTCTATTTTCAAAGTGCATTATTGTTAAACATGTATTCCAAAGAGGACACCCATATTAACACTGTAAAGCTATAGTTAACGCATTTACTGTGGAAGGTGGGAGGTACTATTGTCTTCTGTTACAAAAGCAGAAAGTGCTGAAAATTCTTAGGTCAGTCTGCAGCTGTGGGAAGAAAAACAGTGTCAACTTTGGAAACACGAAACATTGACTTCCTTTCTCATTCCACAGATGCAGCCTGACCTGCTGAGTATTTATAGGATGCTGCCTGGCCTGCTGCATTCACCAGCAACTTTGGTGTGCGTTGCTTGAATTTCCAGCATCTGCAGAATTCCTCCTGTTTACATTTATAGGATGTGCTTGTTTTAAATAAAGTTTCCCAGCATCTGCAGTTTATTATTGATTTTTTTCCCCATCTAGGCATATTCTCTCAGATATATCAAATAAAATATTTCCAGCATGTATAAACACTCAACAATTTATTGTGGACTTGTTTAGCCATGTCCAAAGTCTTTAGAGTTGCAGTGCATTGTCAGTTTTTTTTTTGCTCAAGTATATTAGGGTAATAAATATAGAGAAATGACAGTTAGGTGCAAAGCAATAGCTCAATTGAACTATTATGATAATAAAACCACAAAACCAGCTTACTGCCAGCTGTTGTTCTTCAAAAGATGAAAACTACTATAATGATTTACAATTGTTATGCAACACCATATAATCACAGTAGGTCATTTAAGTTATTCCTAATCATTTCAGTAGCAATCTACTAGAAAATAAATAGAGCAAGAATTTGTACACAGCTTAACCAGAGTTACTGTTAATGGAGGATATTTATAGGATATTTATCTTTGGGGGGGGGAGAGAGAGAATGTACAATTTTCAACACTTGGTTATCTGACATGTTAAAACTCAAACGGTTCCTGTGCAGAATAACTGAGTTATTTGGATGCCAGATTTGTGCTCATTAACATGTTTTGTTGGAGGTTGGTGATTGGCTGAGGGATCTAATTCATTGATATGTCAAACCAAAAGGCTGGCATAGCAGGCTTCTCGGGATGCCTTGAACATACCAGTTTCATATGGCATCAAATCCAGATGGCTAAGAAAGAAAGAAAGGATCTGCATGTCTTGTTCCTCGACCTGGCCAATGCCTACGGATCAGTTCCTCATTCCCTACTGTGGACTGCTTTTGAATTCTTTCAGGTGCCTGCAACAATAACAAATCTGGTAAAACACTACTTCCAGGATCTGCAAGTTTGTCTTACAACATCAGACTTCACCACAGCTTGGCAACCACTGGAAGCAGGCATCATGGCAGGGTGTACCATCTCCCCATGGGCCTTTACCATGGCAATGGAGCTCATTATCAGAGCCTCAAAATGGGTTGCGGGAGGAAAAGGGCTAGTTACCACTGATACGAGCCTATATGGACGATATAACAATACTGACGACAACTGCCCCCTGCACCAAGAGACTTCTGAGAAAGCTTCATCAAATCATCACATGGGCAAGGAAGATCAAGCCCAGCAAGTACAGAGGCATCTCCATTGTCAAAGGTCAGGTCACGCATAAAACATTTCATATTGATGGAACACCTGTCCCAACTGTCTCAGAAATACCAGTGAAGAGCTTGGGCCGATGGTATGATGCTAAGCTCAAGGACACCGAGCAGTTTAAACCCAAAAAGGATACCATCATGTACACAGCTCATATCAACAAGACCTGGCTGCCGGGAAAACTCAAACTGTGGTGCTTCCAGTTCGGAATACACCCAAGACTCACGTGGCCTTTAACAGTGTATGAAATCCCCATCAACAAGGTGGAAAAGCTCGAAAGAGTGATCAGCACACATGTGAAACAGTGGCTTGGATTTCCACGATGTTTAAGTCCTGTTGGACTGTACGTGAACGGCAAATTAGAATTACCAATTGCAAGTCTTGTGATAGAATTCAAATGCACCAAAGCAAGGTTGATCATTACCCTCACTGAATCTGAAGATACTGTTATTCGAACAGCGGCCCCCCGTGTGGCAACAGGGAGGAGGTGGACCCCATCTGAAGCTGTTCAGAGTGCGAAGTCTGCTCTTCGCTTCAGGGATGCAGTTGGCCAAGTCCAACTTGGGAGAGCCGGGCTCGGGCTCGTCCTAAAGACTCCTCAATGGCACAAGGCAACATCAGTGCAGAAGAGACGGCTCATGGTGGAGGAGTTGAGAAGACAGGAGGAGGCAGAGCAACACACCAGGGCCGTCTCAATGGCCAAGCAGGGCCAATGGACTAATTGGGAGAGCCTGGAAAAGAGGAAACTCAGCTGGCGTGACATCTGGGAGATGGAGGGATCTCAGCTAAGTTTTGTGATCAGAGGCACATGACCTCCTACCCACACCCCAGAACCTGAACCAGTGGTGGGGAGAAGACCCCATTTGCTCTCTTTATCAAGCACCTGGATCACTAAGGCACATTTTAACAGGATGCACCACGAGCTTCACCCAGGGTGGTACACTTGGCAGCATAACCAAGTTCTCAGGCAGTTGGCATCAATCTTGGAACAGAGATGAATCACCACAAATGCTCTCCCACAAACATCGGCAAGAAATGTTCACATCACAAGATTTGTACCAGCAGGCCAGCCTCAAGAGCACCATATAACATCAAAAGATGCAAATGTTCTGCAGGTTGCTCGGGATTGGAAAATGGACGTGAACTTGGGAAAAAAGCTTGTGTTTCCCCCAGACATTGCGGCTACAACACCCCGGCCAGACATGGTCCTATGGTCCACAACAGCCAAGCTGGCATATGTTGTGGAATTGACAGTACCATGGGAAGATGGTGTTGAAGAAGCTCATGAGAGGAAAAAGAACAAGTACTCTGAACTGGCAACTGAAGCTGCCCAGAATGGCTGGAAGACCAAGATTTTCCCTGTAGAAGTGGGATGCAGGGGATTTATGGCTACATCTATGATCAGTCTATTGAAGATGATGGGGGTGAGGGGTTATTCACTCCAACAAGCAATCAAGTCCTTGTCAAATGCAGCAGAAGAAAGCAGTAATTGGATTTGGATTAAAAGGAAAGACAACAACTGGGCTGCAAGATGAAGACAGGAGGGTAGAACTGAGGTGGGTGTATCTGGGACGCCAGGTAGCACCGTTGAGCCCTCGGGAGATGTCGTGGGCTTATCAACGAAACGTCAAAGGAGGAGGGTGCCCACCTGATGACCCCGATGAGGTATCAACCCTCCTTGTCACCACTCTAAGCCCACTGCCAACATTGAGAGTGCCGACTTATCATAGGGATTGAAACATCAAGTCCCATTAGCTCTACGAGGGGTGATCGATAAGTTCATGGCCTAGGGTAGAAGGAGTCAATTTTAGAAAACCTAGCACATTTTTTTATTTTTCCTACATTTACACACTTAGTCCAGCGGTCGTGGAGCATACGGATCCCTTCTTTGTAGAGGTCGGCATCTTGGACCTCCAGAAAGTGGTCCACAGCAGGGGTCATTGATAAGTTTGTGGCCTAAGGTAGGAGATGAGTTAACTTCAAACTTTCTGCATTTTCACTCAAAGAGATGAAATGCACTTGCATGTAACGAGAGCTGTATAACTCATCACCTTCTACCCAAGGCCACAAACTTATCAATCATCCCAGCTGTGGACCAGCTAGAGATCCAAGATGCTCTCGTTACATGCACATGTAGTTCAACTCTGAGTGATAATGCAGAAAGTTTGAAGTTAATAACTCATCCCCTTCTACGTTAGGCCACAAACTTATCAATCACCCCTGCTGTGGAGCACTTCTACAAAGAAGGGATCCGTATGCTCCACGACCGCTGGACTAGGTGTGTACATGTAGGAGATGGCTATGTTGAAAAATAAATGTGCTAGGTTTTCTAAAATTGACTCCTTCTACCTTAGGCCACGAACTTATCAATCACCCCTCGCACTTTGGCCTGGGGAAGTAACATTTAGTAAGTAACATTCCCTACTCAAGATAGCATTTCTGCACGTTCTCTTGGAAGTGTACTTGTGGAAATCAGGTGATTGAAGTCAGGCTTTGCACTAGCCGCAAGACCACAAATGACACATGTCCAGTCAATGATTGTGAAATGAAAAGACAAGTAGATTGAAATTTGGCAGAACTGCAGACAGATTGGTGGGGAGAGGGGCCAAATTTAGTGTTAAAATTACAAATCAGAGTAGAAATCACATCTGCCAGAACTTAAAATAAATTTATATGCATAGTGCAATTTGACAAAGAAAAATTAACAATGTATCACTTTGTGCAAACAAAGTTTGATATTGCAATTCAATCTGGGGGAAATAAAACACGTGGCAAGGTGACAAAAGGACAGATGCTAGCTTCTAATTTTGGATAAACTCTTAATAATCTACCTGTAATTACAATTCTCCACCCCAACCCCAACTTCAATTTTAATAGTAGTAAGGCAAGACACAATTCGAGCCCTGGGAAATGTATTCAATAATGTAAGATACACACACCAAAATTTAATCGACACTATTGAAAATATTTTTTTAATTTAAGGATGTCTGCCTGGGACGGCTTATCATCCAACCCAGATGGAATCACATTGGATCTTATTCAAATAGACAGACATGCAATGTATTCTTTATTAGCCAGAAAGAACAAAAATAACATATGGCAAGCATGGTCAATGGTGTCAGTGTGTTGCCAAACACTTCTGAATAATCCAGTAGAATACAGTTTTAGTATCAGCTAATAAGCCTGCACTTCACTATGTTTTAACTAGATATATGGATTAAGTGGGCACAGTCAAGAAAGGATAAAAAATGTTAATCATTTACGTCTATCTAGACTGTAATTCAAAGCTGTCAAATTAAAATATTTGATTTACTTAAAATATTTAAATAAGAGTGAAGCATTTAATAAACCTTCCGTAGAAGTTTAAATGAGTTTACAGCTCTATAAAAATAACTTTAAACATATAAAATATTACTAGAATACTGCATAGCAAAATGCAAAAATGATATAGCTTGTAATTTAATGTATTGATTTTGAATGAGCCAGTTGGTCTATATAAATAGTGTTGATAATGAAAATTAAAAACTTGCAGGAGCTAGAAAGCAGAAATAAAAATAGAAAATGCCAGTCAGGCAGCAACCATGGAATGAGAAGCTAGCTGGCTTTTCTGGGTGAAGGCATTTTGACAGAACCGGGAAAGAGAAAATATAACCATCACAACACACACACACTTATTGCAAGAGTCCTTGACTTGAGATATTCATTTTGTTTTCTTACCAGGGTTGCTGTGTGGTTTGCTGAATTTTATCCAGCATTCTGTGTTTTATAACAGATTTATTAATAACATGTAGATTCCACAGACCATGTAAAAGAACAATGGAAAATGCATACAAAGCGATTAGGTTTAGTGGCAGCTCTCCACGCATCTCCTGTTGACTTACTGGGTTTTTTCCTATTGTCAAGGGAACACTTTTTAAAAAGATAATTCCTGTATCAGATCCTGCTTTAGAGTTTGTTATATCTTTTATAAAGCTAGGGTTCAATGTCGAGATCCTTCATTGTGTGCAAAGCAGGCTAATGTACACCCAAAGTATAAAGGAGGCAGCCATATTAGATCTGATTTAAGCAGTAACTGAATGTACAGTATACTATAATACAGTAGGTAATCAAGTTGCAGATAAATCTTTATTTTTATGGGTATTTCCTCGATCATTGTGATACTATGTTTTGAAGTAATTGAAGAAATTCCACATCTGCCTTCCTAGGACAAAAAAACCTAAAAATGATAATTATCCTCTAGAACACCACAGCCCTTCGGCCTTCGATGTTGTGCTGACCCATATATTCCTTTAAAAAAGTATTAAACCCACACTACCCCGTAACTCTCTATTTTCCTTTCATCCATGTGCCAGTGACAGCATTTCTGACAAGGATGGATTAAAGCAAATATTGCTGGGTAATATATTCTACATTTGGCTAATGTACACCCAAAAGTTCCAACTGCATCTGGTTATTGCTTCACAAGGCATAACTGGTATCCATCTAACACAAGGAGAAACAGGCATCCATTCATTCATCTAACCCATTAGCTTACACGACTGACCAAATTTCAACTGATTTCTGAAATTTGCTCAATCATTCCTTGTATTTTCATGAAAATAATGTGATGTTCACCATTTTAGTTTATTTTTTTATGACTTATTAAATTACATATAAGCCAGATAGTATGCTGAATACTAAAAAAAAGGGGTAATGGAGTGATATTTTCTATCAAATCAATCAATGTTATAAGTTATTTTACCATTAAATAGACAACCTTTTGTCAATTAACAGAAGGTTTACATGCACTAGTTTAGAAGAAAAATTGTTCTGCTTGCCGAAATGTGTTTATTGTCAGAAAGTATGTCACCAAAAAAAAATAGTATACAAAGAAAACATGTTCATTACATGGTCCCATTACAAAATCATTTAAATCAACTTAAAAATATTAAGAACAAGCGCCTGATCACAGCTCTCAAAGTACTCTGAATTAGTTCACATACATTGAATAACTTTGAAGGAGCAGTTATCAATATAGGTAAACTTCTACCTTAATTGAAAATAAATGTTAGTTCCACACAACCATTTTCTTAGCATCCTTTTGGGTTACACACAGCATCAAATGAGAAGATTATTTATTTACAGCACTCTACTGATAACCCTATTTGAGGGAAGGTTAAATACACCAATCTGTGTTCAGATTTTTCTCCTGGTTTTCTATGAGAAAAGTCATTGGTTGTCATTTGATTAAGTATACAAGTTTAGCTTTTAACAACCATTTCTTTCATTGGCAATGATTTATATTTATTACAAATAAAAAAACTATTGTGGAAACAAACAAGAGAAGATCAACTATTGTGGAAATTCAGTTTCTAACAGTGCTTAATTTGTACAATGTTGCTTCGCAGAATTCAGCTACATTGGCCCAAATTAAATAATGATTAAAATACACAGATATGTCAGTCTTTGTATTTGCTACATCTACAGGGGGTTTGGTTAAAATTTCTAAGACTTCTTAATTGTACAGCAAGTATAATTCACATTCCAATTTCTGGGAATGATATAACGAAATAAGAAGGGGCATATCATGATGTTCTACAAATCCAAACAATATCATTCCTGGGAACAAGCATAAATAATAGAATTTTAAAAATGCATATGCTGAAAATACTCAGCACGTCAGGCAGCATCTGCAGAGCGAGAAACAGAGTTAGCATCATAGGTCAAAGTGTCTTCAATGCTGCCTTAAAAATACAGGTTTGAAAAAATAATCTTGTAAAACCAAAGTTATATTCCAGCGCAAACAACAGGAATTCTGCAGATGCTGGAAATTCAAGCAACATACATCAAAGTTGCTGGTGAACGCAGCAGGCCAAGCAGCATCTGTAGGAAGAGGTGCAGTCGACGTTTCAGGCCGAGACCCTTCATCAGGACTAACTGAAGGAACTTCAGAAGGGTCTCAGCCTGAAACGTCGACTGCACCTCTTCCTACAGATGCTGCTTGGCCTGCTGCGTTCACCAGCAACTTTGATGTATGTTGTTATATTCCAGCAATGCTTTATGCTTTATTTAAGGGAAGAGCATGAGGATAATGGAAACCATCTTAATTTTATTAAAAATGAATTTGTTTAATTTTCTTTTAAAACCAGAGGTTTAAAAACAGCATAAATCTTTTAAGTAACAAACAATTCAATACTTCAACATTCTGCAGGGAAAACATTGGCACATGGATGCTTATATTTGGATACGATTCTTTTACATTTATTTTAAGCAGCATGTACACACTTTCCCACATTGCATTTAAAATGAATGAGGAAATTTATAGAATGGATTTTTTGTTTTAATTCCACAATACATTTATGGCTTATGCACCTAAATAGATCATAATGCAAAAAGTTGCTCAAGTTTGGATGCAAACAAAATTAACATCACTTTGTTCCATAGTAATTTTTTTAATATAGTGCTCTTCCATTATTGGGGCGGGGGTAGGGACTGAGCAGCATCAGTGTTGTTGGTTTTAATATTAAATATAATTTAATATTAAACGCATTGTCTACAAATGTAAAAAGGAAAAGGGGTTGCACAGTTTATTCTTGAATGAAGTTAATTTTGGTTAATAATTTTTTTTAATTTTTGGGCAAGGTATTTGTCAAATACAGATACAAAAGAAATAAGGTATATTCAATTTTACTTTAAGGATCTACTTGAAATCAAACAATTTAAAGATAAAATAAAATGCTGTTGTCCATATTATTTGGAGTAGCAAAATTGAGTAGAACACAAATACACACACTGCTTTTCCCAGTGCTTCATCCAGTCATAGGCAGTCTTCAGAACTTGGTGAATATCCCCTTCACACAGTTACTCTAAGCACCAATGCATTCTACTTGGTTCATTGTACACTCACCACCATTCAGGAATACAATACTCAGCAATGCTAACTACCAAGTACAATGGGCAAGAGAAGTGATTGGGATCAAATAATGCAACAGCATATTTCATAATGTAAAAACAGAAAAATCACAAATCAAATAACTTTTTATAGAAAAAAATGTGATCTTGGATCAGCATTTAATTACCAAGATTAAAACAGGAACAAAAAAAATCATCACAGTGCTATTTAATATTTCCCATGGCCTAGGGACTATACTGCCAGAGAAACCGGCCCATTTACTTTATCTATTGCAAGAAGTTTAAAACATAATACATTTAGTTTCAGGGAGAATAAAATAGTTTGTACGATACCTTGTTGTGGAAATAGAAACATGAATAAAGTACAATTCAATTGGTTACTCTGTTTTAATTCTTGCAGATGAACTCCAAGATCAAAGACTGAAAACTGAATTGGTTCTATATCAGACTAACAATGATCATGAAAATCACACTGGCTTTTTGGTATTATCATAAATTTTAAGTTGTTAAAAAGCTTTGTTTAGATTAGTGTCACAATGTGTAAATGATGGTGAGCATTAAACATCCAAACAAAATAACAGTTTCATTACAATTATTTATAAGGTGTGATTGATAAGTTTGTGGCCTAGGGTAGAAGAAGTCAATTTTAGAAAACCTAGCACATTTATTTTTCAACATAGTCCCCTCCTATGTTTACACACTTAGTCCAGTGGTCATGGAGCATACGGATCCCTTCTTTGTAGAAGTCGGCATCTTGGACCTCCAGAAAGTGGTCCAAAGTAGGGGTGATTGATAAGTTCATGGCCTAAGGTAGAAGGACATGAGTTATACAGCTCTCATTACATGAACGTGCAGTTCAACACTGAGTGATTATGCAGAAAGTCTGAAGTTAATAACTCATCTCCTTCTACCTTAGGCCACGAACTTATCAATCACTCCTGCTGCGGACCACTTTCTGGAGGTCCAAGATGCTGACTTCGACAAAGAAAGGATCCGTATGCTCCATGACTGCTGGACTAAGTGTGTAAATGTAGGAGGGGACTATGTTGAAAAATAAATGTGCTAGGTTTTCTAAAATTGACTCCTTCTACCTTAGGCCACGAACTTATCAATCACCCCTTGTAATTCCTTCACCACCCCCACCCCACCCCCCCAGGTAACAAAGACAAACCAAACAAAAAAAACTATCGAAGGTACAAATGGTGGCAGGACAGCATTCGCATCCTATGACTATGTAACTTGTCACACAGTACCACCTTCATTCTCAACTAATTGAGATAGGTATTTAGTATGAAGAACAAAACGCAGACGTGGATGACTGAAAAGGAATTTATACAGAATTGTGGGATATTTAAATCAACAGCATATACACAGAGGCTAAGCAGCTCAAGAGATAACCCGAGGCAAATTCCTTCACAGCCTTTATAATGGTAAACTTTCCCTGAAAATATTGGCATCTTATCTCAAATTAATGACTATTAAATTATCAATGGGCTATTTAAATAATTCTGGATGTATTATAAAAGGACTGTAAACAAAGTTCAAAATGTGCATTATTAGTAAATGCTGTTTCAGAAGACAAAAAAAAAGAATTCAGCTGTGTCTTATTCCCAAGCTTATTTCATTATGTATTCTAGTAGACTGCCCAATTGGAAACGTTTACAATAGGTAATATGTTGAAACCAGAATCCAACTCTAAATATTTACACAATTTATTCCTCAAGGATTATAATGTTACTACCAACATAGTTGTGAGCAAAAACAAACACTAGTTTAGCTTCCCATGACTATTCCTAAAATGTGGCCCATGCCAATACTGATACAGTATTGGTTCACCACTACATTACAGAAATTCAGTAAAGACACCTGTAATGCACTAAAATCCCCCATTATGTACAATTCCTTAAAAATTATACATAAGAAATGCATGGATGTTGCAATGGAATATTTATTTGATAGATTTTTGATACCAATTTTCAATTTGCTGTTCCATGAAAGGACCCTCAGCATCAGGGTTACCAACCAAAAATATTTTGACCATTTTGTTTACGAAAATAAAAAAATCTTTACTAAAAAGGGGTTTCTCCCATTTTACTGTTCAAAATGGTCTATTTATACATTGGTATCCAACAACTCTGCCAGTGCAAAATGCCTAATACTAGATTAAAATATTTTTAACAAGAGCAGTTTCCACAACCTTTGACACTGTTCAGAATCTCTTCTGATAATTTTCTTCTTTCCTCTTCCTTGGAAGGCACATCTCTCTTTACTTCTTTACTACTGGAATTTTTGTTGAACACTCTGTTATTTTGTGTGTGCCACAGCTCAGAGTAAAGACTGTTGGCATTGTTCAAGAGAGACAAATGGGTTCCTCGCTCTGCAATTTTACCCTGCAGTGAATTAGAAACAAAAGTCATAAAAACATTGGGGGACTTGTACTCGAGTAAACAAAGCCTTGTTATCAGATGTTACTAATGATCCACCCATATGGTTTATAAGACTTAAGCAAAATGTCCTAATTAAGAGGCCAAAGTTTCATGGAAATAGTTAAAAAGGTATTAAAAAAATCAAACTAACATTTAACTGTACTTAAATAATATACAGAACAAGTTACAATACGACTAATTCTACTACAGTATTATAAAACTATATTAGTTCCTAATAGTTACTGATTGAGAAATTCATCCCAAGCATACTGCTGTTTTCTTTTGATTAACCGTAAATTAACAAAATCAATGCAGACACACAGTGCAGATAAATGAACTGCCTTCCAACAATGCTTCATACTATTGCATCCTCCAAACCCTCATTTTCATTGTAACATTAAAGATGTTTGCTGATATTTTCAAATTATTTGTGGTTCTTAACTAGAAGTAGTTAAATCGTTTCATTTTCACTCATGGCTGTTTCTGGCATCTCCAAGCCTCAATGCTAGAAACTGCAGTGGGCAAAACAGTTATGAATTGTCTTACTGCTTATTACTTACCAACTATTAGTGACAAAAATAACTTTTTTTGAACAATCACACGCAAGTGACGCTAATTAAAAACTGTTTGTTCTAAGCACGGTGTAATATCTTAACAGCCGCACAATGTGCTGTGATTGATGCTTGGTAGAAACTGTTTGGCAACAATGTGCTGTCCTAATTAAGCGGCACCGTGTCCCAAAAAAACAAACAGAATCTATGCTGTTTTCTCAATTTGTTTTTGTTTTTTGAGTTATCCCAAATACAGTAAACAGCTGCCCCAATTAACCAGAGTCCACTGTGTTTGATTTCTATAAAGTGACAGATGACTGGAATGAGTTTACAAAGTAAAAGTACAACTAAAGTTGAGTTGAATGCCCACCTGATTGAAGCTGGTAACCAATATATAAAAACTTAAATTATTAGGTTATTTCCTGATACAATCATATGGAAGCCCCATCCATGAGTAAAAGCCACTTGTGAGGAACATAGGAGGCAGTGGATTGCCAGGTCAACCTATTTCAGGTACTTGTTATTTTTACTAAGTGTTTTCTACCATCCCATGAATGCTTTTTATTTTTTTTAATGCAAAAGTAATTTTTAGGAATAATTCAATCCTAATTTTTTCCTTATTATGCAATGCCCCCCCGCCCCAATGCATTCATTAAGATTTATTTGAAGTGGTACAAGTTATCAGGACATGCAAAATAATTTAGACTGTTTCTCTGTACCAAAGATGCAACCTCACTTTTCACCTGTAGCACCAAATTTAATAAGTGTGCCCTACTTATACAGTACATATATGGTCAGGTCACACTGCCAAAAATCATTCAGATATTACAAAGTTCAATGCAAAAATCACAAGACCCAAGTTAGTGACAACTGACAAAATGATGAGTACCTCAACATAACAACTGATTCATCATGTTACTTATGCAGTTTTCAGGATAGGAACATCTCTGGCACAGACGTTATTTATCATCCATCTGTTGTTTTCGCTGAACAGAGTGGCCTGCTAGTCTACTCCAGAAGACATTTAAGTATTAAGTTTGGAATCTCGTATGAACCACATTGATAAGGACACTAGTGAACCAGAATGGGTTTGTACATTAATCCTTGGTCATTGTTATCCAATTTAAATTCCTGAACTGCAACACTGTGACTTTAACTCTGAATTGTTAGCCCAAACCTCCTGGTTACTTGTCGAATGACAAGCTTACCAAAATATCCAGCTGCCTATCCAGAGGACCTGATTATGAAAGGCAAATACACTCAGTGGCTACTTTCTTAGGTACACCAGCTTGTTAATGCAAATATCTAATCAGCCAATCAGGTATCAGCAACTCAGTGCACAAAAGCACGCAGAAGTTCAGTTCTGGTTCAGACCAATCATCAGAATACTGAGGAAACATGATCTAAGTGACTTTGACGGTGGAAACTACTACTACTTCTTTCAAAAATGATTCTGCTACAAATGGAATCTGTGACTTACATCTTGGTGGCGTTTTCAGGCTACTTGAGCAATCTCGTGCTTTGCTGCCTCCGAGAGAGTTTGGGGAGGTTTCAAATGGAGCATGTGGACTTGAGGCCAAGAAGCCTGGAGACGGGGTGCAAGCCCAGCATTGACTCCATTTCTTGCCAATCAAAACATCAAGCAAGATTGAAATCAACGAGGACGAGAGCGGAAGGTGAGTGGGTGTTCAGCGCTGTATGCTTGCAGTCCCTATCACTTGATGCTGCCAGAAGATGGTGCTGGAATCTTGGTTTTTATGCGAGGTTTAAATAGATGCTGTTTGTGGATTGGACTCTGTATGATATGTTCCTGGTTTCTGGTTACTTCTTTGTTTTTATTGCTATTTTGTGCAATTTTGATTGGAACAAACTGGCTCTGAGGCCTACAGTCAAGGAACAACAGAGTGCTAAATTGAACTGAAGTAAACTGAATATTCCTAAATTGTTTCAATTACTTTGTGGTTCGATATTTTGTATTGCGTTTTTCACTCTTTTTTTTTGCTGTTTGTGTGATTTGTTCTTTTTTGCACGTTGGGTGTTTGATGGTTTCTTTGAACAGGTTCCATGGTGCTTTGTTTCATGGCTGTGTGTGTTAGAAGATGAACCTCGGGGTTGTATACTGCATATAGACTTTGATAATAAATATATTTTAAATCTTTGAATGATTGTTGGTGCCAAATTGGGGTGGTTTGAGTATCAGAGACAGTGCAGATCTCCTGGGATTTTTACAAACAACAGTCTCCAGAATTTACAGAGAATGGTGCGAAAAGCAAAACTATTCAGTGAGCAGCAGTTATGTGGTTGAAAATGCCTTGTTAATGGGAGAGGTCATTGGAGAACAGCCAGACTGGTTCAAGCTGACAGGAAGGTGACAGTAACTCAAATAACCACATTATAACAGTGGCACACAGAGGAGCATCTCTGAACACAAAACATGTCAAACCTTGAAGTGACTGAACTACAAGAAGAAAAGACCACACTGGGTTCCATTCCTGTCCCTAATAAAAGTGGCCACTGAATGTACATAATGATAGACAAATTAATTTTGAAAATTGATTTTAATCAGGCACACAAGGCCTAATACTATGTGCTCCAATCTCCTTATAAAAATACAGCGAAATACCTAGTGAACTTTGCAAAGGCACTACTATTCACACTGTGACCATAGGTTATTTGCAGCATGCCCTGTCTTCACAGCTGAGAATCCCTATATTCACAGTTTGAAGACAAGAACTCCAGAGCAGATGTTCATTGTGTGGAATAACAAAGATAAACTATCCCCACATTTACTGAGCAGCTTATAAAGACACTACAGGGTCACTAACGGAGCTGAGTAAATCTGCAGTTGCATTCCCTCCTTTTCTTCAGGGTGTCAGATTTTTAACTGCTGTGGAATTCACTTTGAAACAAGGAACTCGATGTACTGGAAATTACAGAAATTGACCTATTACTAAAGATAATATTTGGAAAAACTGCAGCTTGGATTCTGGCCACTGATAAAGTACTTATTAGCAATATGCTCTGAAGCATTCTCAAAAAGTGGTTATCCTACCTTATCCAGAACCAGAATTTCATCTGCATCAACAATTGTAGTAAGCCTATGAGCAATAAACACGGATGTACGATGTTGAATCAGGTCCCTCACTGCATTGAGAATATTCTGTGGAGAGTAGAAATTGGTTCTCTCATTAGTGTAAGGAAAACTGAAAACCAGAAAACTCAAAACAACACAACTTAAACAAAACAGAATACAAAAGCTTATTCAAAAATTAATCTTAGCATAAAAATCAATGAGATTAAATTAATCCCAATTAAAACAATTTACATAAAATTCGTTATTACGAAGTGGGTTTGATTTGGTGTGATATATTTGATCAGAAAAACATACCTCTTCAGTTATGGCATCTAACGACGACGTAGCTTCATCATACAATATAATGTGAGGGTTTTTCAGTATTGTCCTAGCAATTGCAACTCTTTGTTTTTCTCCACCTGAGAGATTAAGACCACACTTTGAATAACAATGATCTATTTGAAGTTATCTGGTTCTTCCAGAAGTCACACATGAGGGTGAAGCACGAGTAGATGAGTTTAAATAGTAAAAGCTCTATAAAAAGTGTTTTGAAAAAACATCTTAATATGAAGGTTTAACTACAAACTCGCGTTTGAAAGCTTAGAACAATTTACCATTCATATAAAGTTATACTGGTGTGGTTTCATTTTGCATTAGATAATCTTGTGACTGTGCTCACTAGTGTTGAATTTGGAAGTTACAATATCTTACCAAAACAAGAATCTCTTGCAAAATTTTAACTACTAGCACAAATTACACGCTTAAAATACTCATTCAACATAAACAGAAATAATGGATATTCCATCTGCAAGAACTAAACAGAGTTACTAAATAGAAAGATTGAAGTTTCTCTTCAGTGGCAGGGTTGGGAAGGGGGTGGAGTTCAGATTTATTGTTAGTCCAGGGACAGACACTTAAACATTAACAAATGAAGAATTCAGTGAACAGCACTGCTTTTTATGTTAAAGTGGCAAGATCAACCTGTGGTAATGTGGAACATTCCTGAAGAAGAAAGTACTTATAATTCTGTTGCTGGCCACAGAAGAAAGACCAAAGCAATGTATCATCCGTAGTTACATAAATATTTTAAGATGGTGGTTGCTCTAACATTTCCAAAACCAGAGTTACTTGTATCATTTACCATCCAGAAGTGTTAAATTTTGAATTACAGGTTTCCCCCGCTATCCAAAAGTAGAGCATTCCTATGACACCTTTTGTAAGCTGAAATGGCGTAAAGCGAAGAAGCAATTACCATTAATTTATATGGGAAAAATTTTTGAGCGTTCTCAGACCCAAAAAATAACCTACCAAATCATACCAAATAACACATAAAACCTAAAATAACATATAGTAAAAGCAGGAATGATATGATAAATACACAGCCTATATAAAGTAGAAATAGTGTATGTACAGTGTAGTTTCACTTATCAGAATCGGGAAGATTTAGCCAAAACCGATTTGTAGAAAAAAAACCGGCACGTACACACACGTGCACACACCTGCCCATGCAAGGCTTCACGGTCATGGTAGTCTTTCTCGGGGTAATCACAAGTTCTATGAGTCTGTGGTGGCCAGTGCTATCATGTTTGCTGTTGTGTGCTGGGGCAGCAGGCTGAGGGTAGCAGACACCAACAGAATCAACAAACTCATTCGTAAGGCCAGTGATGTTGTGGGGATGGAACTGGACTCTCTGACGGTGGTGTCTGAAAAGAGGATGCTGTCTAAGTTGCATGCCATCTTGGACAATATCTCCCATCCACTACATAATGGACTGGCTGGGCACAGGAGTACATTCAGCCAGAGACTCATTCCACCGAGATGCAACACAGAGCGTCATAGGAAGTCATTCCTGCCTGTGGCCATCAAACTTTACAACTCCTCCCTTGGAGGGTCAGACACCCTGAACTTAGGCTGGTCCTGGACTTATTTCCTGGCATAATTTACATATTACTATTTAACTATTTATGGTTTTATTACTATTTATTAATTATGGTGCAACTGTAATGAAAACCAATTTCCCCCGGGATCAATAAAGTATGACTATGACTAAAGCGGGCGCCTTTTTTCGTAAAAGCGAAAATCCTCTTCAGATTTCTTTTGGTTAGCGAAAACAGGTACTCATGTAGGTCTTTCGTAAAAGCAAAGTGGCATAAAGCAAACTCGTGTAAAGCAAACTTTCGTAAAGCGAGGGACAACTGTATTGCCCAATAACTGGTAAGGAAAGTGAACATGACAGAATTTTAGTAATTACGCCCTTTCATATCTGAAGTATTCATCAGAACATTACTTTTGGTCAGTGAGGAAGAAGAAATGATAACAGAATTATTGGAAGAAATGAGTTTATTCAAGAACCTGAAGAATAAAAATCTTATTTTCTATTCTTTTAAATTTAGCAGAGAAAACAAACAATCTTCTACACAATTGCCTCCAGTTCCTTTATGCAGATGCTACATTGTTTGGTAAAGAATCAATGTTTTGTCGCTGTGAATCATTTTGATTTGTAACTAGTAATTTAGCCCAAGGAGAGAAATCTGGCAGTGAGAATATGCAGAAATTATATGATGATTTTTTTTTAAGAAGATTTTGTTAACTGAGGAATAAATACTAGTCAAGACATATGGGATAGCCCTTCCCTCTTTCTCCCCGCCCCCTCCCCACCAAAACTGAGAATGTAGAGAGAATCTTTAACATCTATGTCATTTGCTCACCTCTATGTTTGAAAAACAAACTGGGAAAAATTAAAAGCTGCAGGTGCTAAAAACCTGAAATAAAAACCTGATTTTGTAGATTGAAAGGGCTGACTAACATTTTCCACAATGAAGTTATTCAGAAATGCAAAATTGAAACTTTTCTTTCTAGATCAAGGTGGCAGGAAGGGTGTAAAGAATACCTAGGTGCTGACAATTAAAAAAAAATTAAGTCCCAGGAGCAGGCACACAATGATGGCTAAATTATACTGTGTGTTTCAAGAAGCTATGCTTAGCAATTCTTACCTTTGCAGAATTACAAACATTAAAACTATGTAAGAAATCCATTATGGGAACATTTTCCAACTGACATTCCGGTTAAAAATGTTGCAGAACTCTTTTGGGTGTAATTCATAATTTCATGTTTAATCCTCAGTAGATAAGAAGACAAGGCAGATTCTGCTGGCAGTTTATTTAAAGGTATTTGGCAAAGTTAGTTCAGCATCAAAGGGATAACTTCGGCATGGAGTCATAATTGGACAGAGCACTGTGGTGCAAGGCATAGGGTAGTTGTCCTAAGTGTGCCGCCTAAACAAATAAATCCTTAGGGTTTAATTGTGTTATACACAACTGATTCACCATGGCTCAAAGTCAGCAGTTATCATACTATGTTGCATGCCAACATGATGGCAAACTTTTCAACTTCAACACAATGGCAGAAGAATGCATAATGAAAACTTAGTATCGAATCCTGCTGTTGACCTGTTTTTTTGCACCTTGGCTATTCATTCTTTCATCATAGTCCAAAATCCAAAGGAAATTCGATTAATGTAACTTAATGATTAAATGGTCAGTCACCATTTCCACAGATACAAGATGGAAAATGTACATTGTCTCACTGGTAACAAGCCCCACCTAGTGGCCTCAGCTATGATGAAAATGTAGCAAACATATTCAGGGTAAATTCAACCACTAAAAGTATTGGTACAGTACAACAATGTCCACACAATCAAATTAGGATCTCCAGTTGTTGTTTAACTCACCAGAAAGCTTTAGTCCACGTTCACCAACTTGAGTGTTGTAACCATGTGGCATTTTGAGAATGGAGTCGTGAAGGCCAGCAATCTTAGCAACGTGGTATACTTCTTCTGCCTTTGCATTGATGTTCCCATATTGAAGGTTATAGAAAATTGTATTGTGGAACAGAACAGCATCCTATGAGGCAAGAAAAACAAGCAATTCCAATTTTCAATGCAGGATCATTTAATAATCACATGTTTCACTTAATCTTGTATACAGGAATTAAAATTTTGCTTACAGACTCCATTTCTTGTGACAAAAAATGGACTTCCGACAGTAATTCAAACCTTCATTCATTTATTCTCAGAATGAGCATTTAATATAGAATAGTTTTTCAGGAATGATTCCTTATGGATGCAAAAAGGAAATTAAGACTATTGCAAAACAAAAAAATACTGGAGAAACTCAGCAGGTCAAGCCGCACCTATGGAAATTAACGAACAGTTGACATTTTCGGGCCAACACCCTTCGTCAGGACTGGAAGAGAAGAGATGCCAAAATAAAAAGGTGGGAGGAGAAGAAGGAGGACAAACTAGAAGATGATAGGTGAAGCCTGGTGGTTGGGTGAGGGGGGTGAAGTAAGAAGCTGGGAAGTGATTGATGGAAAATGCTAAGGGCTGGAGTAGGAGGAATCTGATAAAAGAGCAGCATGAATCATAGCAGAAAGGGAAGAAAGAGGGGCACCAGATGGAGGTGATAAGCAGGAGAGGAGGAGGAGTGGGAAATAGAAGAGAAAAGCGGAGCGGAAAAAATTACCAAAAGGAGAAATCAATATTCATGCCATCAGGTTGGAGGCTACCTAGATGAACACGAGGTGCTGTTGCTCCATGCTGAAAGTGGCCTCTTCATGGTAGAAGAGCAGGCCATGAACCAACATGTCAGAATGGTAATGGGGATAGGAATTAAAATGTTTGGCCATTTTAAGTTGCAGAAAACATCCTGTTGGATGCAGAAGCTCATGGGGTGATAGGTAAGGACAATAGGAACTCTAACCTTGTTAGGGCGGCGGGAAGAGGGGTGAGCATGGATGTCTGGGAAATGGAGATGTGGATGAGGGCAGCATCGATGGAGGAAACCCCATTCTTAAGGGAAGGAGGCCATCCCTGATGTCCTGGGAACAGATGCGGTAGCGAAGGAGGAACTGAGAAAGGGGAATAGCATTTTTTAGGAGAAAGAGCGGGAAGAGGTATAGTTAAGATAGCCATGGAAATCAGAAGGTTTACAAAAGATAATGGTAGGCAGTTTGTCTACAAAGATGAAGACAGAGAGATTGAGAGAGGGCAGAGAGGTGTGAATTTAAAGGCAATGTGGAAGTTGGACAACTAAGTTAATGATGGGCTCAGTATGGGTACATGAATCTGCACCAATGTAGACATCAATGTAGAGGAGACAGAGTTGGGGAGCATTATCAGGACTGTTCCATGCAGCCAGCAAAAAGGCAGGCATAGCTGGGGCTCATGGCTACCCCTTGAATTTGGTGGAAGTGGGAGCAGATGAGCCAAATGTAAAAGAAACATGTTTAAAATATCAATTGGACACAATAAGTATGAAACTATAATAGACAGAAGGGCTTTCACTTTATTAAAGTTAAACCTGATATTTTCATTTTCAAAATGATGCCATAAATAAAATGTCTTAATTGATTACAGAAAAGCCACATATCCTCTTATAACCAAAGATGTAGTGGAAGACATTGTAGAGGCATTAGTAACCATCTTTCAAGAATCACTAGATTCTGGAATGGTTCCAGAGGTCTGGAAAATTGCAAATGTCACTCCACTATTTAAGACGGGAGTACTGGCAGAAGAAAGGAAATTATAGGCCAATTAGCCTGATTTCAGTTGTTGGGAAGATGTTCGAGTCTATAACTAAGGATGAGGTTTCAGGGTACTTGGAGGCACACGATAAAATAGGTCAAAAATCAGCATGGTTTCCTTATGGGAAAATCTTGCCTGACAAACCTGTTGGAATTCCTTGAGGAAATAACAGGCAGGACAGACATAGGTGAGTCAGTAGAAGTTTACTTGGATTTTCAGAAGGCCTTTTGACAAGGTGCCCACACATGAGGCTGCTTAACAAGATAAGAGCCCGTGGTATTACAGGAAATGTACTAGAATTTCCTGTAACACCACTGGGACACCACGGGCGCAGCAGAGATCGCACTTTCTGAGGAAGCTTAAACAAGCATCACTCCCCACTAACATCTTAACTACATTCTACAGAGGCGGGGTTGAGAGGGTGCTGACCTTTTACATCACAGCCTGGTACTCCAGCTGCAGTGCTGTCAACAAAAAAAGCCTTGCAGAGGGTGGTTAGGGGAGCAGAGAAGGTTACTGGGGTCTCCCTACCTTCTGTCCAAGACCTCTTTCAGAGTCAATGCCTCCAGAAGACACGGTACATCATTAAAGACCCCTCACACCCTCTCCATGAACTGTTTGTTCTTCCGCCATCAGGCAAACGTTACAGAAGCATCAAAACTAAAACCACAAGGCTACTAAACAGCTTCCTCCCACAAGCAGTCAGACTGCTAAATAGCTGCTCCACCTGACTCTGCTTTGGACACTTTTAACTTGCACTGGACACTTATAATTGATTTAACTGACATGTGGCTGTTGTGTTTTACTATTTATTGTTATGTTTATTATTTAGTGTTGCGTTTGTTATGTTATGATTGCACTGCCCCTGAGGAACACTGTCTCATTCTGCCCTGCAGAGCTTGATATATGGTTAGAATGACAATAAAGTTTTTTGAATCTTTGAATTTTTGAATGGATAGATGATTGATTGGCTAACTGGCAGGAGGCAAAGAGTGGAAATGGAACCTTCTCTGGTTGGTGGCCGGCAACGTGGTGTTCTGCAGGGGTCGGTGTTGAGACCGCTTCTTTACAGATTATATGTTAATCTGACAGAATTGTCCGATATGTTGGATGACAGAATTGACAGCTTTGTGGCTAACTTTGTGGACAATATGAAGGTAGGTGGAGGGGCAGATGGTGTTGAGGAAGCAGAAAGTCTGCAGAAGGACTTAGATTAGGAAAATAGGCAAAGAAATGGCAAATGGAATATAGTATAGGGAAATGCATGATCATCTACTTTTCGTATAAGGAATAACAGTGTAGACCATTTCCTAAACAAGGAGAAAATTAAAAAAATCAATGATGCAAGGGGACTTGGGAGTCCTTGCACAGGATTCCCTACAGGTTAACTTGCAGGTTGAATTGGTGGTAAGGAAAGCAAATGCAATCTTAACATTTCTTTTGAGAGGACTGAGGCTGTATAAGGCATTGGTTTGACCATATATGGAGTACTGTAAGCAGTTTTGGGCCATTTATCTAAAAGAAGTGCTGGCATTGGAAAGAGTTCAGAGGAGATTCACTAGAATAATAATAATTCCAGATAGCGGATGACTTCCTCCCACGCCGTTCTGATGTAGTTGGAATTCGCGTATGAGGCAAGTTACAGCAGTAGTTTGCCATTGCCTTCTGCTGGGTGAGTTTTTTTTTTCCCCGAAGAGATCACCAGCTCTTAACCCCGCACGGATGGAAAGCGTGCTGGGGGGAGCCGGCTGGGTTTGAACTTTGGAACCTCCACTCCGCAGTCCAGCGCTGATGCCACTACCCCACCAGCCGGCTCACTAGAATACCAGGAATGAAAGGGTTAACATTTGAGGAACTTTTTATGGGAATAGGCCTGTACTCACTGGAGTTTAGAAGACTGGGGGGGTGGGGTAAGAGAATCCGAAAGAAACCTACTGAACATTTAAAAGTTTGGATAGAGTGGATGTGGGAAGGATGTTTCCTATAGTGGGTGAGTCTAGGACCAGAGGGCACAGCCTTAGAATAGATGGCACCCATTTGGAGCAGAGATGAGAAGGAATGCCTTTAGCCAGAGAGTAGTGAATCTGTGGAATTCTTTATCACAGACAGCTATGGGGGCCAAGTCATCGGGTATATTTAAAGTGGAATCCATAAAAGAATGCAGTTACTGTACTATTGTTTCAATGGAGTCCTTTGATAACATGTGGTTTAAGATGATACTTACTTTGAAATAAAAGAAGGATTACTGAAAATAATCAGCAGGCCAGACAGAGTTTGGAGAGAGAGAAAGAAACCTATTGTTTTTGGATGATGACTTTTCATCAGAAAAGATTATATAGAAAATAAATCATAATTAATAGATGGTATGGTTTGCTGGATGGTAAAATTCTGACAATAAGCAAAGAAAGTTATACTTTGATGCATCTGGTGTTACATCCATAAAAAGTTTTGACAAAGCAAAGTCCTCCTAAAATAATTTGGACTATTTTAAGTTCACTATTTCTTCAATAATCATTTACCTGACAAAATCTTGCGCAAATAATTTGTGAAAGTAATAGTGTGGGAGATTTGGCGAGGGACTTAATTGGTAATGAAAGCTCACTAATACGCAACTGTAGTCTCTTCTATTTATTGTTGTGGAGAAGTTATTGTTTCATAAGTTTTAACAGTTCCTCTGAAGATCCAAAATGCCTTTGCAACAGTGTACAAATTAACTTTCTACAGTGACACTGAACAATGGCCAAAGGATTGAGAAACATTACATAATAGTCCCAATATTTATTTCTATTCCTTGCAATGCCTTTAGAAAAGTGTCCTAAAGTGCTTAAAAGCAAGTATATCATTGGAAATGACAAGAGACAGTGAGCATGTTGTGGCCTTTCCAGCATCACTACTTTTAAAGTATTCAAAGAGAGCCCTTGGACAGAAATGTCTGTAGATAGCCTACAGCATCTAAACACAGCATCTAGTGGCCCAGCCAACACAACTGTGTTTCAAAATGAAATATGGACTAAATGCATTCCTTAAAGATTTATTACATTCAAAGGCACCAGCATTTTTGAATCCTAAGATTAGCATGCAAGATGAATACTGCATGAACATCTCATCATAGCTAATGCATTTATGCAACTAAGTTATTCTAAATCAGATAAACAACAAACTACCATCTGTCATTGCAGTCAGCTTCAAGTTGGGCTTCCAATTTCAAAATATTGCCCAAAGCAAGAATAATTCAGACCACTATTGTGTGTAACAATTCGACTGATAATTTTCTTAAGGCAATGAAATTTATGCTATTCACTTGTTTTGAGTATGACAACTGTTCTGCAAGTTAGCACTATACATCAGTTTGCATTTCTCCCCAAAGGATATCAGATCTAGATTCAGATGTTCCTTCACTTTGAGGCTAGATTTGGGAAACTGCATAAATAAGTTTTAACTGCACACAATATACGCAAGAGCAGATTTTTAAAATGCTGTTTTGTCACATGATGATCTTTACCTGTGGTACAATGCCAATGGCCTTCCGTAAGCTTTCCAAACTGACATCTTTAATATTCTGGCCAGCCACATATATGTTCCCTTTCTGAGGTTCATAGAAGCGGAACAGCAACCTCACTATTGTACTTTTTCTAATTCAAAGGAAAAATATTTTACTGTTATTTAAAATGAATGCAGAAGCATGAATGAGCCTACAGTACAAATGACTAATTACTGTACGAGAGAATTCTTTCCTATGATTTTCAAACTATAAACTTGATTGTCTCACTAGTAAATAGTTAGGTGGACAAGCATTCAAAGATTTAATAATACAATGATAATTCAGATACAAATTATTAATAATCAATTTTGAGATAAGATACTGATCCAGATGAAGTATATTGACAAGTATTAAAATTAGAGGCCTGAGAAAACTAGTATCAGCTTTCCATTTTAAAAAAGTGGTCCAGAAAATTATAGGGCAGTTAGCTTAAAGTTGGTGTTAAGATCAAGGATGAACATTTTGTAAGAATGCAAAATACAAATTTAAAAAATATCGAAAACAGATAACTGTCTAATCAGTCTTACTTAGAGGAAGCAGACTAGATCAGCCTTACTAGATTGTAGAAGAAAAAAAGCACAACAGAAAGGGCTGAAGCAAACTTACGTTTGAATCTTTCTATAACATTCAGTGGGGTACCACTAAGTGGTATAGAAAGATTCAGAAGACATGCAGAACTGAGGGTGAAGTAACAGAATGGGTTGCAAGTTGGATGCAAATCAGTAAACAGATTACAAAATAAATGCAGCTACTAAGACGGCATAGAAATCCGTGTTGTGGTACTACATAGTGCTTGGAGGTGGAATATTTTAATTCACCTTTTCTATAATACAGAGATCTGGTGATGGGCATCAGAAATAATTTTAAAAATGCAGATGACAGTAAATTTCAACTCTATAAAACTCTGGTTAGGCCACACTTGGGAGTACTGTGTCCAGTTCTGGTCGCCTCACTATAGGAAGGACGTGGAAGCATTGGAAAGGGTATAGAGGAGATTTACCAGGATGCTGCCTGGTTTAGAGAGTATGCATTATGATCAGAGATTAAGGGAGCTAGGGCTTTATTCTTTGGAGAGGAGGAGGATGAGAGGAGACATGATAGAGGTATACAAGATATTAAGAGGAATAGATAGAGTGGACAGCCAGCACCTCTTCCCCAGGGCACCACTGCTCAATACAAGAGGACATGGCTTTAAGGTAAGGGGTGGGAAGTTCAAGGGGGATATTAGAGGAAGGTTTTTTTACTCAGAGAGTGGTTGGTGTGTGGAATGCACTGCCTGAGTCAGTGGTGGAGGCAGATACACTAATGAAATTTAAGAGACCTCTAGACAGGTATATGGAGGAATTTAAGGTGGGGGGGTTATATGGGAGGCAGGGTTTAAGGGTCGGCACAACATTGTGGGCCAAAGGGCCTGTACTGTGCTGTACTATTCTATGTTCTATAAATTTAAAGATAAAGTTTGTCACATTTGTCTTATAAGACTGGACATGCAATGACAAATGATTTTTAATGTAGATTAGTGCACAACAGTGCATCCAGGTGAAAAAAGTCAGGAAATCACATGCTGCTTGGATAGAATCTAAATTTTATAGAAACAAAGAGGGGTCTTAGTGGGAACACAAAGTAGCAATAAGTTATCAGATGGCAAACAAAAAGGCACTGGAGTTCATTTTGAAGATATTCTGTTGCACTTATACAGACACTTCTGATATTATACATTATTATGAAGAAATCAGAATTAAGGCTAGACAGACTGGAAATATTTTCTCTAGAAAAGAGAACACAAAATGTTGTCCAATGGGGGAGTTTTCAAGAATACGTGTAGTGGAAAAGGCTTCCATTTTTGACTAAGTCCCAAAAGGGGAATCACAAATATAAAATAAATCTTCATTAAACCCAACAGAGTATGCAAGTAAACTCCTCTACTGAGGAGTTGTAAAACTGTAAAAAGGGAGATCACAAAGAAAGGCTGAGGCAAACAGTGCAAATGCTTTAAAAGGAAGCTAGACAGGCACAGAGGGAAGGGCAAAAGGAGATAATGATCTAGCTAATTAAGGATACCAACATGGATGGGCTGAATAGACATCTTTCATCCAATACCTCATTTAGTTTTTAGCATAATTATTTGCATTTTAAGAGATTCAAAATAATCCTTCATGCATTTTCCCTGACAATCTTTCCTTTACAAAACGTCAAAATTCTTTTGCTTCTGTAATGTGAAACATGTTAGGAATAAGAATCACACTTTAAAAAAATACCAAATTAAGTAACTGTACCAGGATATCAATTAACTTCCTTACTGTGAATGACTTTGGTCAAAAAGATGCTTTGAAGAACCAAGAAAGTTTGCAGACAGAAAGGTTGTTGAAAATTTAATTACCAATTGCCCACATAGTGATAAGCATAAGTAAACTGGAGGTGAACCAGAGTAAACCAGAAAGAAAACAATTGAAGTACATTTCTGCAAAAAAAAAAGAATCATCTGGTACAAGTTCTCGTCCATACATATCCAAATGATACCAATGGTTCAACATTGCACTGGACCATAGTGGGGAAGTGACTTATTATTAATTGGTCACTCCCATATAAGAGTAAGAGAAAAAAACATGCAAAACATAGACATAAAAAGATAGAAGAGAAAAATCTAGAAAACATTTCTAAAGACTACCACTATACAGTACTTACTTACCCTGAACCACTACCACCTACAATTGCCACCTTTTTCCCAGCAGGAACTTCAAATGATACTCCATTAAGGACCTTTTGGCCATCCAGATATTCAAAGTAAACATCATCAAAAGTGATGATAGAATTTTCAGGAGAAACTTGAAGTACTGGAGCTGTTTGTGCCTCCTACAAAAGCACAAAAAGAACCATTAATTTGCATTATACCCAATGACCTAACTACATCTGGTTTGCAAAAATAAACCTATGGTGCCTCTTCAGATATTGTAATTAGTAATTACTGGATTATTTACTTTAAATATTCAATCAAAAATCTATTTAATTTTTATATCGTATATAAATTTCAGTCTAAAAATTCAGAACTTTAAAACTTAGAGCCTACATCACTGATTTTGTAAAATTGCACCATCTTACCTTAATCTTTGTGTCAATGCTTAGCAAAGTAAACAATGTGTTCATGTCTATTAGTGCCTGCCGTGTCTCTCTATACACAGTCCCCAGAAAGTTTAAGGGAAGAGACAACTGGAAAAGTAGTCCATTTACCATCACCAGATCTCCCACTGTCAGTGTACCTACAAAAGTGAATGGAACATTACAAGAAATTTCCATTCTGCTTTTCCATTTGAGCTCAAGCAAGACAAACAAAAAACATTTTATCTTAAATATTTTGGAATTAAATGTTTGTCTTATCCAATTTATGCTGATGAGTTTCCCCAACTCTTTATTCAGAATGACATATGATTATACTGTAAAAGACAATATTAATCATAATTAGAAATCTGGCATATTAAAGCATGACCTGTTATACTCACTTTTTCTTCATTTCATTTGAATCGGATAGAAAGGAAGGTGGTGTAAGATGAGAGATAATAATCAAACAATGCAATGCTAAACAAAATGTTTGACAAACACTTTATACACTGTTACTGAAATGCAGGCACAGCATTAGGTATGCTTACATGAGGAATTTTGACATTGCAAAAAGTAGATCCTAATTTTTTCAGATTATTGCTGGTTTATTGGTCAATGAAATCCTAAGATTTTTTCCCTGCATTTGACAATTGATAAAAGGATACCCAGCACATCAAAAAAAGTTTCAATTATTTCCATTTCCATAACAGATAAAGGGAGAGAGGTGTCAACGAAGAAATAATTTGTCTAATCCCATATGTTTCACATACTCGTTTGCTGCTTTCTTTTTCTGACCACTGGTATCATCTCCATTGCCAGCTGAATACTGCCAGCCTGTCAGTTTGTCCAGAAAAGTCAACTTAATTGTGTATTTATCAATGTAATCAACATGTTCATTGAGAATTGTGAAACAGCAGTCTCACCAGTACTTAAAACACACCTGTGATCTTACACACAGCCACAGCATAGGTGTTAATCAGCTACCTTCCGACACTAAACAACCCAAGTTCTCTAACAGACGTTTAATGAGTTATACAAACTGCACCTTAATGAAGAATGTGGGAGATCTTCCCAAAATAAAACAAGAAAGAAAAATGCAGATTATCAAGCATAAAACACATTAACAAGTTTAACAACAGTACCTGCCAAGATTCTTTGACTTGCAAGTAACATGATACCAGTCAAACCAAGGCTGAAGATAAGATTTTGACCAAAGTTCAGTACTGCAAGACTTGAGGTAGTCTTCAGAGACGCATCTTCATAAGATTTCAAGAATCCATCATACCTCTCAGCCTCATACTTCTCATTATTGAAATACTGCAATTGGAATTTTTACTTTAGCACTCTTGTCAATCAGTAACTCATTTAGGTATTAAAGTCTATTAAATGTAAAGCAAATAAGTTACATATTACAAAGCATAAATAGACATCTGAAGGTTGTTGTTCAGAATGCAGTACATTTCTGACTTACTGCACAATTAAATTATTTTGATATTTTCTGAAATTATTTCCTGTTTCACTAGGAGCACCAGTCTGTGCCCAGATCCTCCCATGGGTAGGACATTAGCTTCACGCTCAGGACTTCCCATGGAAATCCGAAGTTTTGTTTGGATCGGCCAAATACCCACTTCCCAGAGTATCTTGGATACAGACACAAATATTATCGCCAGATTATGTTTATTGTCATTCAGAAAATCAAAAGAGACTGATTTATGTTTTCTCTAACTGGATTGTATTCACAATCATAACATACAGCTCATGCTAGGGGGAATGGCCTCAACCTTTACATTTCTGCACTACTTGAAATTTTGCAGAATGGTGCCAGAATTTTAAGCATATATATTCCTAGAACGAGGGAAAAGATTGCTTTAAAAAACTATTCAGAATCTAACAGAACTGAATTCAGAGCATTGTACCTTCACAGTTTCATAATTCAGGAGAGAGTCTATTGCGGCATTGCCAGCATCATTGTCAGCCTTATTCATTGTGATTCGGAACCGAGTTCTACAAATGAGAAATTATGCTGAAGTTACAAAGTTGCCACCAAAGGGCACTAGCATGAATGAAGAAAAGTAAAAAGCAAATGTTGGTTCTACAGTACCTCCACTGTGTAATACCAACGGTGAAAGCCGAATATGCACCCAAAGTCCCCAGGGTTATTAAAGCAAATGACCCACCGCATTTAAAGTACTGCAAAAAAAACATTAAATTGAAAACAGTATTTATTAATCAAAATTTAAGTGATTTGAACAAATTAAACCAAATATGAAAAATGCAGATTGATGTGAAGATAAATATGTATTTCAAAAATCTATCTTGACTTAGTTTGCTCAATGATTAAATTTATTAGGTACAGGTCAACCTTCACTAACCCAACTACCTGTAATCTGGTTCCTTCGATAATCTGGCACTGATTATGCTTAATGTGATCCTTCTGTAATTCGGCATTTTCACTAATCCAGCACTCCTCAGGTCCCAATGGTGCCGGATTAGTGAAGGTCGACCTGTACTGGACCTTGTCCACTAGATATCAAGAAAAATTATAGATATCAACAGGATTGCCAATAAACTGCAAACTATAAACCTTAATACAATTTACAGTGAATACATCTGTGAAGGGTGTGATGGAGACTTGGGCTATGATAGTTTAAACCACCCTATCTAATGAAGTACTTTTTTATGAACTTAAGAATTTTGTTGTCGCATGATGATTTACTTGGGAAGCAAACAACAACATTCACTGAGACAATAATTCCTAAGTGATGATGGAAATGTTTAATACTTAATACAAATACACTGAGTATTTTTAAAAATAGTCACTATGATCTACTTTCTTTAAAAAAAAGATGCTTTTCATACATTAAGAAATTTGAATACATGATCATATTCACATTTCTTAAATCACCACTTTCTTGACGATGGGGCCGGACTGTTGCCTTAACTTGCCAACCACCAACCAACATTCCTCCCCAACTGTGGAAGGCAAAGTGAGCTGATGTTCCACACCTTACTGGCATTCATTGAGGTGAAGCTGGCACCAAGAATGGACATTGGCCTTGCTCTCAGAACAACATACATGGGGCACCACTCACAGAAGATGAGTAGTGCCGACGCAATTGGCAATCGCCTCTGATCTGGGCCGACATTTACGTGCTGGGCGGCACCTAATTAATTAGCTTGTTTATTTCGGCTTTTTTCTTAAAGATGTGTTGGGTGCGTCCCGGCCACCGCTGCATTCTCCGCAGCAATATATCGGTCCGCAGCCCGGAGGTTGGGGTGGTGGGACACTGGGGTATCATCTCTTCGTCGTCTGTTTCCATCAGGGCAGGCAGGTCATCTTCTTCTATGTCTGCCTGCCTCGATGTCAAAGGTCGAGGTTCGTCATCTGCTGTGGCTGATGTGGAAGGCTTGAAAAATGACAGTATGCTTGACTGCTTAGCCTCGCACATTTTTCTATCATACAGTTCTTTGTAAGCACTCAAACCGACTTGCAAGTATGCCCTAAACCTAGGTACCCTTTTAAAATTAAAGTTGTACTTTTCTGCAATCATTGCAGCGAAAATCTCATGCAGTTGCTTCACATTCAGTTCCTGGACGACTTCACGTTTGGTCCATTCGCTACTGCATTCGGTTTAGATTGTTATCCTTTCCTCTTCCAATTGCATCAGCTCTTCATCTATCAGTTCTCGGTCATGGGATGCCAAAACCTCTTCAACATCATCTTCGTCAACTTCCACAAGCCAAACTCACTTTGTCCTTACTTCGTTCACCACGATCGAAACACTTAATTATGTCTCGTTTTACACCCTTACAAGCTCTTTTAGGCTTTTCCTATACCTTAGAACTCATCTTGCTAATGGCTGCTCACAGACACGTGTTTAAGCAATGCCGGCTAGAATGCAGTTCCGGGGGAGGTGCTTGGCTGCTCGGGGCACGTGCTGCCTTTCATCACGCGCTGCTTTCTCAGGCACTGCCTTTTTTTATAACAGTGAAAACACCTTCTGTTAGCGAAAACAGATAACTAATGTAGGTCTTTCGTAACAGCGAGGTTTCGTAAAGCGAATGTTCGAAAAGCGGAGGACACCTGTACCGTATATTCGAAACAGGGATCAATTAAGTTTGCGAATACAGGTGTCTCCCGCTTTTCAAATGTTTGCTTTATGAAACCTCACTGTTACAAAAGACCTACATTCGTTCCCTGGTTTCGCTAACAGAAGGTGTTTTCACTGTTACGAAAAAAGGCAGCGCGCGCCCCGAGCAGCCGCTCTCCCCCTTTATTCGGAACTGCATTCTAGCCAGCATTGCTTAATCACGTGCCTGTGAGCAGCCGTTAGCAAGATGAGTTCGAAGGTATTGGAAAAGCCAAAAAGAGCTTGTAAGGGTGTTACACTTAGCGTAAAACTAGACATAATTAAGCCTTTCGATCGTGGTGAACCAAGTAAGGACGAAGTGAGTTTGGCTTGTGGAAGGTGACAAAGGTGATGTTGAAGAGCTTTTGGCATCCCATGACCAAGAACTGATAGATGAAGAGCTGATGCAATTGGAAGAGGAAAGGATTACAATCGAAACCAAATGCAGTAGCGAACAGACCAAAAGTGAAGTCATCCAGGAACTGTATGTGATGCAACTGCGTGAGATTTTCACTGCAATGATAAAGAACGACTTTAATTTTGAAAGGGTATGTCGGTTTAGGGCATATTTGCAAGATGGTTTGAGTGCTTACAAAGAACTGTATGATAGAAAAATGCGCGAGGCTAGCAGTCAAGTAAGCCTTCAGCAGATGACGAACCTCAACCTTCAATATCGAGGCAGGCAGTCATAGGAGAAGATGACCTGCCTGCCCTGATCGACGATGAGATGACACCCCAGTGTCCCACCACCCCAACCTCTGGGCCGCGGAGAATGCAGTGGTAGCCGGGACGCACCCAGCATATCTTTAAGAAAAAAGCCGAGATAAACAAGCTAATTAATTACGTGCCGCTCGGCACGTAAATGTTGGTCCAGATCAGAGGCGACGCAATCGGCAATCGCCTCTGATCTGGGCCGACATTTACATGCGGGGCGGTACCTAATTAGCTTGTTCATTTCGGCTTTTTTCTTAAAGATGTGCTGGGTGCGTCCCGGCCACTGCTGTACCCCTGCATGCTTCGCGGATCGGTATCGGTTCGCGGCCCGGAGGGTGGGGGCCACTGCACCACCCTAACCTCCAACGACTCAGCCTAACACACCATCATCAGTGTGCTCCATGTCTTCCCGATTCCCGTAAGTGATACTACACTGTACATATATTATTTCTACTTTATATAGGCTGTGTATTTTTTAGGTGTTATTTGGTATGATTTGGCAGCTTCATAGCTTAAGGGTTACTGGAGAGAGTGTTTCTGCCGAGAGCGCTTCCATGAGATTTTCGCTACCGAGAACAGTGTGGAAATGATTGTAGAGAAGTATTTCTACTTTATATAGGCTGTGTATTTATCATATCATTCCTGCCTTTACTATATGTTACTGTTATTTTACGTTTTATGTGTTATTTGGCATGATTTGGTAGGTTATTTTTGGGTCTGCGAAAGCTCACAAATTTTTCCCATATAAATAAATGGTAATTGCTTTTTAGTTTTACGACCTTCCGGTTTACGAACCATTTCATAGGAACGCTCTACCTTCGGATGGCGGGGGAAACCTGTATTAGGAGAATCAAGCTGGCAGTTCCTATTTGGCCGACTTTACAAAAAGAGATGATAATTTAAATGGTATTGGTGCGTTGTGAATTGAGAGTATACATGTTTAGATTTCAATTTCCTGCACAGTGAATTTCCAACATTTACTAAGCAACCTCCCTAGGCTGAGCACAAGGAAATAAGCATGTTTACATGTTCCTTAGAATACAAATGCACACAGAGGTCTGATAAAAATCCAACCAAAAAGCACAGCTCCAGTGACGCAGGGTCAGTGTTGATCTCCAGTGCTGTTTGTGTAGAGTTTTTCCTCTTGATCACACAGGTTTCCTCTGGGTGTTTGTTTCTTTTCACATCCAAAGGTGTGCTCATTGGCAGGTTAATCGGCCAATATAAATGGCAGTGGTAGAATCAGTGTTGGGGTGCTGGGATGGGAGAGGAGGGTTATCGACAGGGCGATTCGTGGGATGTGAGCGAATGTAGGGAGAATAAGATCAGTGTAAGGTTACTGTAAATGGGTGATGATAAATATGGATTCTGCAGGTTGGAGGGACTATTTCTATGGTGTGTGGTTCTCCAAGACTTAACAATTCTAAGTGTCCCTATTGATATATTCTCTGTATAAATAGTCCTTTGCCTGATACTTTTGGCTCAACTCCTGCTGGATAACCTTCAACTTGGTTACACACTTGATCTTGTCAGAGCATGTTTGTCTTTCAGTGCAAAAAGGTGACTGGAAGTGAATGCTGATAATTATCACATTCCAGAGTGCAGGACTCCGTATTGAGGAATGAACTGAAATTCACTGCAGCCACCGTAGTAAAGACTATTATGGAAAAGGAACACAGTCCAAAGTTCTACTGCCTATAAAAAGGGGGTTGGGTCCTGTGTAACCACCTCCCAAAGACATCATGGCATATTGTTTAAAGATAAACAGAGATTGCATTGATGCTTGTAAATAGAATATATTGATTCAGTGGTACAAAGAATGTAAAGAAAGATGATTGTATTGTATATCTTGTATTTTAGTCTATACAGGAATTATAATGCAATATTATTTTTATTTTCTGAATAAACACCTCTAACAGACTATTAGTTGCTGAACACAAAGCCAAGATCTCAGAGCTTCTATATTGTAAAGCAGCACAAACCACCTGTGTCCTAATCCTTTTAGCCTGCAAATAGCTAATGTAGTTTTCTCCTGCTTCTGTGAAAGCCGAGCCAAATGACATAGATACCAAAATTGTCCAGGTGAAATACTACAATTATCTGCAGAAAATGCAGACATGATTTTAAAAAATTAACAGCATATTTCTTACACCAATCTGAATGTAATGATCTTCAAATTTGCTTCATTACTTTAGAACCTCTTCCCATTTAGCTCTTCATCTGCCTTTCCAAATCAAGATTATTACAGTGGACATCAGGTCCAATGGAAAGTGTTGATCTTATATTCATGTCTATTGGCAGTACATGACAACCATGTGGCATGTAAATATTACTCAACAGCACACCAGAAGATATAGGAACAGAATTAGGCCATTTGGCCCATTCAGTCTGCTCCACCATTTCAGTATGGCTGATCCAATTTACTTCTCAGCCCCAATCTTCTGCCTTCTCCCCACATCCCTTCATGCCCTGACCAATCAAGAATCCATCAACCTCTGACTTAAATATACATAAACACTTGGCCTCCACAGCTGCCTATGGGAAATAATTCCAGATTCACTACTCTCTGGCTAAAGAAATTTCTTCTCATCTCCTTTCACCATTCGATAAGTTTCAATGAGGTCACCCCTCAATCTTCTAAATGTTAGTGAATACAGGCCCAGATCCATCAAATGCTCTCCACGTAACAAGCCATTCAATCCTGGAATTATTTTAGTAAACTTCCTTTGAACCCTGTCCAGTTTCAGCACATCATTTCTAAGAAAAGGAGCACAAATCTGCTCACAATATTCCAAGTGAGGCCTCATCAGTTCTTTATAAAGTTTCAACATTACATCCTTGCTTTTATATTCTAGTCTTCTTGAAATGAATGCTAATATTTGCCTTCCTCACCACAGACTCAACCTGCAAATTAACCTTTAGGGAATCCTACACAAGGACTCCCAAGTCCTTTTATGCCTCAGTTGTTTGTATTTTCTCTCCATTTAGAAAATAGTCAACCCTTTCTTCTACCAAAGCGCATGACCATACACTTCTTGACACTGTATTCCATTTGCCACTTTTTTGCCCATTCTCCTAATCTAAGTCCTTCTGTAGCCTCTCTACTTCCTCAAAACCACCTGCCCCTCCATCCATCTTCAAATTATCTGCAAACTTTGCAACAAAGCCATCAATTCCATCACCTAAATCACTGACATATAAAGTATAAAGAATCGGTCCCAAAACAGACCTCTGTAGAACACCACTAGTCACCAGCAGCCAGCCAAAAAAGGGTCCCTTTATTCACACTCTTCGCCCCCTGCCAATCAGCCATTGCTTTATCCATGCTAGAATCTATCCTATATCTTTCCATGGGTTCGTAGCTTGTTAAGCAGCCTCATGTGTAGCAGGCACCTTGTTAAAGGCCTTCTTAAAATCCAAGTATATAACATCTTTTGTCTATCCTGGTTGTTATTTCTTCAAAGAATTCCAACAAATTTGTTAGCCAAGATTTTCCCTTGAGGAAACCATGCCTACTATGGCCTATTTTATCTTGTGCCTTCACGTACCCCGAGACCTCATCCTTAATAATCGACTCCAACATCTTCCCACCACTGAGGTCTGAAGAACTGGCCTATGGTTTCCTTTCTTCTGCTTCTCTCCCTTCTTGAAGAGTGGAGTGACATTTGCAATTTAGCAGTCTGCTAGAACCAATCCAGAATCTGGTGACTCTTGAAAAAGCATTACTAATGTCTCCACAATCTCTTCAGCCACCTCTTTCAGGACCCTGGGATGTACATCATCTGATTAGGTTACTTATCTACCGTCAGACCTTTCAGTTTCCCCAAGAGCTTTCTCTCTAGTTATGGTAACTTCACACACTTCATGCTCCTTGACACCTGAAACTTCCACCATATTGCTAGTGTCTTCCACAGTGAAGACTGATGCAAAATACTTAGTTAGTTCATCCGCCATTATACAACTACCAATCCAGAATAGCTGATACCCTCGTGGGCTCAACCATGTACTGCTCTAAAAAGCCATATCGTAGTCACTCTATAAAATTCCTCCTCCTATAATCAAGCACCAACCTAATTTTCCCAATCTACCTGCACACTGTAAGTCCCCAATGGCTAATGTAACATTGCCCCTTTGGCCTACAGTTTCAACCTCCTGTGTGGGGATCTGCATACAACTCTCATCAGGGTCTTTTTACCCTCGCAGTTCCTTAGCTCTATCCACAATGATTCAACACCTTCCGACCCTATATCACATCTTTCTAATGATTTGATATCATTTTTTACCAACAGAGCAACGTCGCCCCCTCTCGCTTCCTGCCTGTGCTTTCTATGCAATATGTATCCTTGGATATTAAGCTCTCAGCTATAATCTTCTTTCAGCCATGATTTAGAGATGCCTATAACTTCATACCTGCCAATCAGCAACTGTGCTGCAAGTCAATCTACGTTATTCTGTATACTGTGTGCATTCAAATACAACACCTTCAGTCCCATATTCACTCTTTTTGATTTTGTCCACTTTTTATGTTGCAACTCATACTCTTAACTGTAATTTTGCCCTATCAACAGCCTCTCCTCAATACACATTGCTTCTGTTTGTAAACCAGCTACCTCATCTTCAGCACTATTATCTGCCTTTCCTATGAAATCGAACCCACATTCACCACTTGCGCTGACAGCCTGTTGACACTCTCGCCAACCTAAGTGAAGATCCCCCGTCATGTTCCCCTTAAACATTTCACCTTTCATCCTTAACCCGTGATCTCTAGTGGTAGCCTCATCCAACCTCAGTGAAAAAAGCCTGCTTGCATTTACCCTATCGATACCCCTTAGTTTTGTGTACCTCCATCAAATCTCCCCTCATTTCTCTAGGTTCTAGGGAATTAAGTCCTAACCTATTAAACCTTTTCCTATAACTCAGATCCTCAAGTCCCAGCAACATCCTTGTAAATTTTCTCTCATGTCTTTCTATCTTTTGACAGCTTTCCTGGGGGTAGGTGACCAAAACTGCTCACAATACTCCAATTTAGGACTCACTAATGTTTTATACAATTTCAACATAACATCCTAACTCCTGTACTCAATAAAATGATTTATGAAGGCCAATGTGCCAAAAATCTCTCATTACAACCCAATCTACCTGTGACGCCTCTTTCAATGAATTATGGATTTGTATTCCCAGATCCCTTGGCTCTACTGCATTCATCAGTGCCCTACTGCTCATGGTGTAAGACCTACCCTAGTTGGCATTTTCAGCAAAGGGCCAAAAAGCAGTTTTAAGCAAACACATTACTTACCAAAATGCTGCTAACAAGCAGTACTTCAAATGTAGTGGGACCGAGGTTAAACACTAAGGCGCTGAGCACAAAACTGATTCCTCTTGTTCCTCTGTCTATGGCTTTTGAGAGTGCACCTGTCTGTCTGCTGAGGTGAAAGCCCAAATCTAAGTTGTGCAGGTGGAGGAAAACATTTTTAGCTATTCGCCTGATGGAACTTTGAGCTACTTTGCCAAAGACAGCATTCCTCAGCTCATTGAAGGCAGCTGCGCAAACCCTGGAAACACCATCTGCAAAGGAATTCAGAAGATTCAAGTTGCCTTTTGTTTTTAAAATTTAAGTCAGCAATTCAAAGTTGCTTCGTGTAAAATTTCAAAATTTCAAAAGTGAACACAAAATTAATAGATTAAATAGATCTATCATGATCTGCCCGTTATGTTTAGGGCAGAGATGGGCAGCCATCTGTCTGTTTTTAGCCATGTCCTCTATAGTGCCCCAGGTGTGGTTCAGGGTCCTCATTTCTGCAAATAAATCTATAGTATACCAAAATTGCATTTCTTATTTGAACAAAAATACAATTTAACTATCTCAGCAAATTCTATGCCTAACACACAAAATAATTCCAACCATCTTCAGTCTGAGTATATTGATCTCAGCTGGGCTGTGACAAGCCGATAACAGCTGCAGCATTGCAGGCTTTGGAAGAGAGATGCAAAATATTGAAAAAAGGACCTCTGTAATGATCACTTTCTGGCAAGCCCAGCACGAAGTGCATGTGAATATGTTTTTTTTGAGGACAGGATATAACTCTGCTTGGATCCATCCAATTATTGGCAAAACTTACTCCTTCTCAGCACGGAAACTCGCATGAAAAATGACAATTTATTCAATGTACTGGACAGCAGCTGATATCTGAGTAACTGAATCTCAGCAAGAAATTGCTGAAAGGAGGGAGAAACAATTAAAAAAAAATCAGTGAGTAAATAACAAATGCAGTGCCCATTCAAAACAAAGAATGGCAATTGGCACAAGATATTTGATCAATGTTTTTGCAGGCTCCATATAAAGGTTCCAGCATTACAAACAGAAATGTTTCTGGGGAATTTATGGCAATTATTGACAAGCTGTTTCAATAATATAATGGATCTATGCAATGCTTTAAATACAGCTATTTCCTCATGCTGATTCCTGTATGTTGTTTCCAGTTGTCCACATTGCTACCTGGTTTTGAATCCATTCCCTGGAACATTTATTGACATGAAGGAGAGCTTGGCAATAAAGAAAAAGCAGAGATATGCCACTAACTGGATAGCTCACCAAACATCCATCAAGGTAAAATAAACTAAATAGTTCCATGATACCATCTACCACAATAGCTGAATGTCCATAGATCATGGCATGGTGGACTGGGGAAAAAACCTAATCAATTTGCAGTGCATTTGCCCAGTGAGCACATATTTGATGCTTCAATTGTTTTTTTTCCCAGATGGTCATTTGCCACATGCATGTCTTATTTATTTATTTCTAATTGAAACATTTACATGACTCACTTTGATACAATGATACATACTCTCAAAAAATCACTTCAGTAACAGCCTCCAGTTATATAACACATTTATGCAACATGAAGATAAATCCCTGCAATTCTAATCATCAGAATTATTTAGTAGTAGCTGCAAGTCAGTCAACATCTGTCAAGCAAATTAAAATATTTTACTTACAGCCAATAAGAACAGTTGTTGCCATGGTGATGACTGTACTGGTTGCATCATTGAGGTTCAAAACACTACCTGACATTTGGTTGAGTTCATCTACTGCATATTTAAACATGAAAGGAACCATTACATTTGTGAGCTGCAAAGACACAAGAACAAAACAGTACAAAAGGTTGAACATTATACTGAGTGAGTTATATGACTGATTTACAATTTCCTGAAGAAAGGTCCTGGAGGCAATTTGAAATGTCAAGTCCATGCTACTGGAAAAAGTTGGCAGTAAAGATTTAATTGACTACAACAGCTAATAGCTGGCAGCTGATGCTCGTATTATTATTGCTTCATTGTATTTACATGTCAGCTTTTAACAACAACAATACTACTCGTTTTACACTTATGACTGAGACCAAGTACTGCTCCAATGCCATATTTTAAGTTTGCTGATGACACCACACTCGTGATAAATCAGCACATAGGTAGGAAATTAAAAATCTGGCTCTTACTCAATGTTAGCACGACCACGGGTCTAATTATTGACGTGTCCATAAGCCAGTCCTCATCGGGGAATCAGAGGTGGAGTTGGTCAACAACTTTAAGTTCCTCAGAGCTACAATTTCAGAGGACCTGTCCTGGGCCCAGCACCTAAGTGCAAGTATGACGAAAATATGACAGTGCCTCTACTTCTTGAGGAGTTTGTGAAGATTAAATGTGACATCTAAAACTTTGACAAACTTCAATAGATACATGATTAGGAGTCTGACTGGCTGCATCATAGCCTGGTACGGAAACATCAAGCCCTTGAATGAAAAATCCTATAAAAAGTATGGCCCTTTCCATCACGGGTAAAGCCCTCCACATCACCGAGCATATCTACATGGAGTGTTGTCGCAGGAAAGCAGCAACCATCATCAGGGACCCCCACCACCCAGGTCATGCTCCCTTCTCACTGATGCCATCAGAAAGAAGATAGGGGAGCCTCAGGACTCACACCACTATCCCTCAACCATCAGGCTACTTAAACCAAAGGGGGGGATAACTTCACTCAGCTTCACTTACCTCACCACTGAACTGTTCCACAGTCTCTTTCACTTTCAAGGACCCTTCATTTCATGCTCTCAATATTTGTTATTTATTTATTGCTTATTTATTATTATTATTTCTTCTTTATTTTTGTCTTTGCACAGTTTCTTGAATTTTGCACTCTGTTGTCTTTCATTGATTCTATTGTGGTTATTGGATTTATTGAGTATGTCTGCAAGAAAATTAATCTCAGGGATGTACCATGGTGGTATATATGTACTTCGACAATAAATTTACTTTGAATTTTTGAACTTTGGGCAGCAGTTCGATTAATGTGCAAAGAACTCTGCTAAATCATCCCATTTTAAGAAAACAATAATTGATGATTCTTATTATTTAAATATCAAGATATCTAACATCAGTTCAAATCACTCTTACTACTTAAAATTTTTTCATCAACCAGACTACACAATATTCACAATAATCACTTTCATGTTTAAACATAAAACATTTACTTTATGTGTTGCCTCTTTATTGTATTTGCTGTACTGTTCATGAATCAAGAGATGTCGAGGAAACATGAAAGTGATTATTGTGAATGGGAAGTCCAGATCAAATACTCACCTGTACCTCTACTGGTGACTACGAACATGTAATACTTAAGTCTAGTTGATGACAAAATTTTAAAGTTGTAGAGTGATTTGATTATAGGAAAATGTTACAGATTGATATTCCTAAAATATGAAGTAGTAATTTTCAGAAGAAAATGTAAAGGTCTTTGCAATAGTTGAATTGGTAAGCTAACGAAAGCCTGCTGTGTAGCAATGTATCTGGTGGCAATCAGGATTTCTTCACTTTCACTTAGTCCCTCTTTAGTTTTCCCACAGATTTATCCCCCAGGAATCTTGCATTTTTACGATCTTACACAAATGTTAAGTGGATAAGGAAAGAAAGAAGGCTTGAGGGATGAAGTAGCATAGACATATGGGTTGTATAATCTGCTTTTGTGAATAGAGAAACGTTCAAGCAAGGATCAGCTAAAACAAAGTCAACACTGGAAACACATCATTGCCAAACACCCTGCAATTTTGGATGTTTCTTCCATTCACCCTAGGTGATTGTAGAGACAGTATTTTGAGAAAATATAACTATCCTAATTTTCCTAGCAATCTAAAAATTTTGTGGAGGAGTATTCATCATCTTTTACTAAAGACCATAGTTCCAAGTAACACCATGCTCAAAGACCACTTTCAAAACTGCTCGGAATATTTTACCACGAAGTAGACAGGATTCCACCACAATTTCAAATGTGAATTCTGCAAAATTTAAAATTTTCCAAGTAACTGAAGGAAGAATAGGTAATATTAATAAGTGGAAAAACTAATGAGCAACACACAAAATGCTAGAGGAACTCAGCAGGTCAAGCAGCACCTACAGAGGGGAATAAACAGTCAACATTTCAAGCAGAGGTGCTTCATTAGAACTGGAAAGGAAGGAGAAAGAAGCCAGAATAAGACAGTGAGTGATGGGAAAGAGTACAAGCTGGTAGGTAATAAGATGAAAGCAGGTGAGGGGGAAGATGGGTGGGTGGGGCAGAGGAGTGAAGTAAGAAGTTGGGAGTGGATAGGTGGAAGAGGCAAAGGACAGAAGAAATCTGATATGAGATAACAGTTGACCATGGAAGAAAGTTAAAGAGGAGGGGCACCAAATGGAGGTAATGAGCAAATGAGAAGGGGTGAAAGGGGAATGAAAATGGGGAATTGAAAGTGGGGGGGCAGAGAGAAAATTCAAAAAGTCCCAGAGGTCATGCCATCAAGTTGGAGGGTACCCAGACAGAATATGAGCTGTTGCTCCTCTAACCTGAATGTGGCCTCATCACGGCAGTAGAGGAGGCCATGAACAGATGCGTTGGAATGGGAATGGGAAGCTGAATTGAAAAGACTGGTTACTAGGAAAAAGTGCCTTTTCTGGCAGACACAGCAAATTTGCTCAATGAAGTGATCACTAATCTACAACACTGTTGCAGAGGAGGCCACACCGGGAGTGCCAGATACAGCTGATGACCCCTCACCTGGAAGGACTTTTTGGGGCATTAAAGGAGGTGGTGTATGGACAGGTGTAGTATTTATCCTGCTTGCAGGGATAAGTGTCAGAAAAGAGATCAGTGAGGAGGGATGAATGGACAAGAGAGTCAAATAGTGAACGGAGTGGAGTAGGAAAGACCTGCTTAGTGGTAGGATCCCGTTGTATGTGCTGAAAGTGATGGAGAATGACATGCTGGATACGGAAGCCCATGGAATGGTAAGAAAGAACAAAGGGAACCCCCATCCCTGTTATGGTGGGGTGACGGCAGATGTGTGAGAAATAGAGATGTGGGTGAGGGCAGCATCTAATACTTATAATGAACTTTTATAATTTAAAAAGAAACTGATATTTATAATTAAAGGACTACTTCTTCCACTTGGCCAGTCACAGGGTTACGGTTGACACCATTCTAGCTATGTGGGTACTGAAGTGATTAATGAGACCAATGTGGGAACTGAAGATTCTTCCAGACAAGACAGGCCCTGGCTAACAGTTTGTGAAGTAGTGCTCTCCTTCCTCCGCTTATGCAGGGCTTCTCTGGTCCCCATAACTATACCAAATACTCCTCCTCCACTTATAATGATCATGAACTAAAGATGCCTAGGAATCATGAGGACACTGCACTTCTTCACCTGCTTTGACTTTGATCAGCTGCTTGAATCTTTTCATCCATACATGCTGGTAATTTCTTCGGGGGTTCTCTTGTTCAATTGGTAAATAAAGCTTTAGGTAGCATTGCCTCAAACTAGTGGACACGCAATAAGAGGAAGTGGCAGTAAACTGATGTTTAGTGAACATCCAGAATGAGCTGAGTGGAAGGGGCAGTTGAGAGAATGCACACCAGTCTTCATTGAGGGGTCAGCAGTGGAAAGAGCGAACAGCTTCAAGTTTCTGGACATGAGCATCTCAGAGGGTCTATGCTGAGCCCATCATATTGATGCAAGCATGAAAAAGGCATGCCAGTGGCTATACTTCATTAGGAGTTTGAGGAGATCTGGTACGTTACCAAAGACTCCAGCAAATTTATCAAGACGTACCGTGGAAAGCATCCCGACTGGTTACATCACTGCCTGTTATGGAGGCTCCAATGCACAGGAGGGTTGTAAACTCAGCCAGCTCTATCATGGGCACAAACCACCCCACCAGAAGACACCTTCAAAAGGCACTGCCTCTAGAAGGTGGCATCCATCCTTAAGAATCCTCACCATTCGGGCTATGCCCTCTTCTCATTACTACCATCAGAGAGGTATGGGAGCTTAAAGATGCACACTCAACATTTTAGGAACAGCTTCTTTGCCTCTGCCTGTTTTCTGAATAGTCCATACTCCTATGAATATTACCTCCATTCCACTTCTGCACATTTATTTTCATTTTTATTATAACCTATAGCGATTTTTGTTTTATGCTTTGCACTGTACTGCTACCACAAAACCAATTTCACCATATGCGAGTGATGATAAACCTGATTCTGATCGGAATGAATTCCCGACAACAAGCTTAAGTCGGCAAAAAAATAAGGACAATAAATCTGCAAAAGTATGGAAGATAATAGTTGGATATTTAATTGGGTTATTTGATCCAATGATGTAGCGCAATATTGTGGTTATTTACTGAAGAGTTAAATGAAAATGCAAAATCTGTATTTAAAAGAAAATTTATACCAGAGAGAAATACCATTGAAACAGATGAGGAAAATTATGTTGCATGGTGAAACCATGAGATATGGTCTTATGAAAAGTCTAAGACCATAACACATAGGAGCAAAATTAGGTAATTTGACCCATTGAGCCTACTCTGCCATTTGATCAAGACTGATTCATTTCTCTCTCAACCCCGTTCTCTCACCTTCTCCCCGTAAACATTCACACCCTGACTTATCAAGAATCTTTCAACCTCTGCCTTAAATACACTCGATGACCTGGCCTCACCACCCTCTGGCTAAAGAAATTCCTCCTCATCTCCATTCTAAACGGACATACCTCAATTCTGGTTCTAGACTCCCCCACTACAGAAAACATCCACTCTGTTTGGGCCTTTCAACATTCGATAGTTTTAAATGAGATTCCCCCCCCCCGCCCCCGCCAATTCTTCCAAATTCCAGCAAGTACAGGACCAAGACCATTAAACGCTCATCATATGATAAGCCTTCCAATCGCGGAATCATTTTCGTGAACCTCCTTTGAACCCTCTCCAATGTCAGCATGTCCTTTCTTAGATAAGGGGTTCAAAACAACTCAATAACATACCATTGAACAGATGAGGAAAATTATATTGCATGGTGAAACCAATGGTAAGCTTTCAGTAGAATGCAGTTATGTTTTTTTACATAGATTTGATGTTAAAAATTAAAGTCTGCATAACAAAATTAAGCTTCAAAAACTACACATTATCTTAAGTTAGCATTTAAAATATGAAAATCACTGCAGAGCTTATAATCAAAACAAAAAACACATGTCAAACAGAAAATGCCACACTGGAATGAATAATGAGATTTACCCCACTATGAAAGAAGACCAAGCTGCTTAGGGAGGATGCAGTCACATGGATATTATTTAAATGAAGTTCTCGAGTGAATAAAGCCAGGATTTTCAGGACACAGGATATACGGTTAATATCATTATTGCAGCTGATGACACTAAATACTAACATGGTTTTGGGGCAGAAAAGGGGGTCTTCAGCAACAAAGGAGTGTTTTACCATGAAACAAAGATTTCAGCAGTCACTGTAAGCTTAGATTGCCATTTCATTTCAGCAAGACCATCTTGTTAGATGTATTAAACTACCATCTTCTGATTATATGTAAAAACTTACAAATTTGATGATGAATACAAAACCAGTGTCTGATTTATCTTATACAGATAATATTAATAAATTGCTTTTGATCCTGCTTTCCCTTCTCCCATTCCACAACCTTGCATCGATATTTGACTGAGGGGAGGAGGGGTGAGAGCAGATGGGTAACTTGAATTGAAAGCTATTAAGTGCCATCACACTAGTTTTATTTATTCATTGAGATACAGCGCAGAATAGACCCTTTGAGCCACGTTGCCCAGCAATTCCCCAATTTAATCCTAGTTTAATTACAGGACAATTTATAATGACCAATTATCCTACCAATCGATATGTCTTTAAACTGTGGGAGGAAACCAGAGAACCTGGAGGAAACACACACAGTCACAGGGAGAACACAAAAACTCCATACATGCAGTAGTGGGAATTGAACCCGGATCGCCTATACTGTAAAGAGTTATGCTAACTACTGTGTTACTGTGCCATGGAGAGGATAGAAAACAAGTATCCATGCAAACATCAACATATTTAGACACTAATCTATTGTGTGAGGTTAATATTTAAGAAACAGAAATCGAAAATGCTGGAGACACTCAGTAGGCCAGGCAGTATCAACAAAGAAAGCAGAGCAACGCACACAAAATGCTGGAGGAACTCAGGAGGCCAGGCAGCATCTATAGAAAAGAGTAAAGTCGATGTTTCAGGCTGAGACTCTTCATCAGAACTGGAGAAAGGAGAAAAGAGAAGATGAGGAGTCGGAGTTAGAAGGTGGGGGGAGAGGAGGGGAGGGAAAAACACAAGGTGACAGGTGAAACTGGGAGGGTGGGGAGGGGTGAAGTAAAGAACTGGGAAGTTCATTGGTGAAAGAGATACAGGGCTGGAGAAGGGGGAATCTGATGCTGATTAACCTACTGAGTTCGTCCAGCATTTTGTGTGTGTTGCTATCAGATAGAATGAATGCAACTCCTTAAGCTTTAAGACAGCTATAGCTAAGTATGAACACAGAGAAATTTTTTTATTTGTGAGTGAGTATTAAACTGGAACAGGGCAAATTACAAGAGTTTTAGCCAAAAATAAGAGTTAATTGGGAAAAGCTGTTTTTGGGCAAGTCTACTCCTGACACGTGGAGAGTGTTTAAAGACAACTGTACAGAGTACAGGCACGTTCGAGTGAAAAGGACAAGAATGGCAAGGTAAAGGAATTTTGACTGTCGAGAGGGATGGGGAATTTAGTCAAGGGGATAAAAAAGGAAAACATATGTAAAGCTTAGAAGACTCGAATTAAACAGAGCCCTTGAAGATTATAAAGAAACGAGAAGAGTGTGGGGAGCCAGGAGGGTCCATGAAAAGTCCTTGGCAAGTATGATTAAAGACAAGGCTGTCTATGCATACATAAAGAGCAAGAGGTTAACCAGACAGCAGGTAGGATCACTCAAGGATAAAAGAGAGAACATGTGCTTCAAGGTGCAGTACGTGGCTGAGGTCTTAGGTGAGTATTTTGCTTCATCCTTTATCAAGAAGGACATGGAGGAAAGGAAGATCAATGAGTGGCATGCTAATTTGCTAGAGCATTTCCAGTTAAAAAAGGTAGTGTTCAGTCTGTAAGAGAACATTAAGGTGAATAAGTCCCCAGGGCATGATGGGATATACCACAAGCTATTGCAGGAGATGGATTTCCTGGGGCCTTGACCAATATCATCATATCCTCTCTAGCCATATGTGAAGTCCTCTTGTTTTGGCGAGTAGCTAATGTTGTTCCACTACTCAAGAAGGAAAATAGGGATGACGCTGGCAACTATAGATCGATGAGACTCATTTCAGTGAATGGGAAGATCCTGGGAAGGATCCTTAGTAGTAGGATTTAAGAGCATTTGGAAAAGGCATGGCTTAATTAGAGACAGTCAGCACAGCTTTGTGTGGGGTGGCTAACTTGAGTTTTTCAAGGCGGCAATAAAGGTGACTGATGAAGGAGAGCTGTGAATGTTGTCTACAAGGATTTTAGCAATGCGTTTGATAAGGTCCCTTATGGGAGGCTCATCCATAAGATTAAGATGTATAGGATCCATGGTGAATTTGTCATTTGGATTCAGAACTGGCTTGCCCATAGAAAACAAACAGTAGTGATCAATGAAACTTACTCTGGCTGGAGGTCAGTAACTATTGGATCCAGCCCAGGACCGCTGCTGTTTGCGATATTTATTAATAATCTGGATGAAAACGTAGGTGTGTGGGTTGGTTAGTCTGCACACAGTAGAAAAGTGGTGGTGTTGTGGATGGTGTAAAAGGTTGGCAAAAGATACAGTGGGATTATACACTCAGTGGCCACTTTATTTGGTACCTCTTGCTGTTCGAGTATAGAGAGCAGTTTTGGGAATTGATTCTGGTAATGAAAGGGTTGAAAGCGTAAACATATGAGGAGTATTTGATAGCTCTGTGCCTTTTACTCACTGGAGTTTAGAAGAATGGGGCCGGGGATGGGACGGGGGTGAGAAGATCTCATTGAAATCTACCGGGTATTGAAAAGGCTGGACACAGTGAATGTATAGAGCATGTTTCCAATTGTGGATGAGCCTAGGACCAGAGGGCACAGCAGCTTCAAAGGGCTGAGTGGCCTAATTCTGCTTCTACGTTTTAGGGTATTATGTATGTATCCTGTTACCTCAAGCTGCAAACCTCCATTTCCCATTCTTCTGGACATCCCATCTTCTTCAGACACAATTCCCTTGTCCTCTTCCACCTACCAATAACTACAACCTGCAACAAGATGTCACTATCATACACATAAAGCCCTTCCTTTTTAACAGTATATTAAGGAGACAAGGCAGAACACCACAGAACAGTTGAATACAAATCGAGTGCTGTTTGAGAATTCCATGACCCTTGCATCCAGGTACAATATTCATTTAATTGGAATGGAGGCTAAATGATATAATCTAGAATTCACTCCCAAGATTAGCAGAGGGAGAAATCTCATGGACATTTAACACACATGATAGTTGAAGAGAACATCCTGTCAAGTCCAATCAGTCTAAATTACTAGATTTCCATGATTCTCACTACATGATTCTAATAAAACTCTCTGAAGTTAAGATACACAAATATTTTAACTACACATTCTCTTGGTATAATTTTACAATAAAAAGGCAAAATGTAAATTTTTATTCCATTGGGCCGAACAATAAAATTAATCAACACAAACTGCAAGACACATGTACAAAAAAACTTTAAAAAATCTGCAGAAATCACCAACCTTTGCTCCACCTAAAAGACCGAGAGACAGCGCCACCCTTCCACGGAGATCAGGTCTATCTTTTGGCCAAACATATGTCAGCATTGCTTTGAGGATTTTCCTTGCATCAATATCTTTGAACTGAAAGATAAAAATAGTGAAATAAGTGTACAACCAATACTAGATAAGTTTATGTAAATAGTCTATATTTCTGTTCTGTGATCATTATTGAGGATAATGTAAATGGAACTTTGCAGAGACCAAGTTGTCCTTCTGGTTCAAGTTCATTATCTCAACAAATATGTTGATGGTTGGGCTCAGTAGGATCTCCTGCTAAAGTTTCATTGCAATCAGTGAAATCTAAAAAAACATACAGAATGAAAAGAATGCTCAATATTTTTTACTGTCAAGATTTCTTAAAAAGGATTTCTATTGATTTTATTTGACAGCACATTGGTATCAGATGACAGCTTCATTGGATTATTTAAAAAACTTACAACATCCTTAATCTAGATTCTTGTCTATGAAATGCTCCACATTTACACTACAACTTTCCCTACAGTATTGTTCAGCAGTTACCAGGCAAATAAAATATACATTAGGTCAAATTAACAGAATGGAATAAAGGGGAAACAAAAGGCCATATTAAAGTATGGATTTTGACATAACATTTCAAAAAAAGGGAAATAGGAAATGATTTTGTTAAAGTTTTAATAGCCTTAAAGGATAACGTGACAATCAGACACAAATGAGGATTTCTTTGTCTTGGCTTTCACGGAACAGCTTCTTAGTGGAAATTATAGATATGGAGGAGATTAAATGAGATAATTATAGATAAGGAAATAGTGCTACAAATCAAATCTCAGAATACTATTGTAAAAAGAAAAAAAACTTTCAAATTCTCTTAGATGGAAATGTTATTCTACAGGACCGAGAAAGACTACAATTGTGGAATTAAAAAACATGGTTTATAGCCATGTAAGAGCTTTTTGAAGTCACAGTAAGGATGAAATTAATAATCAGTTGGAACAACATGACCAGAACAAATGCATAAAAATAAAATTGAGAATTAAAAACTTAGTGCAATAGAAAAATGTATTTCCAATAGTGTGGAAACTGTATAAAAGACTCCAAAATAAAAAGATGACAAACACAAAACCTGGGAATAAATTTAAACAGAAAAACATTAAAGAATGTATAGGGAAAAGATGAAAAGATAGTTCTAGAGAAGCCAAAAAATGAGAACAGGAGAACAGTTTAAAGCATCCATGTATGCAAATAAAAACTTATTTTGATGTGAAATTGTTGAGTTTTAGAAAGCTGTTAGGTACCTGATGTCAATTTAGGATACTGTATAAATTAGTCGCAAGAGACTTCACTCTCAGAAAGAAAGTGAATGCCAATGAAGTTACTGATCTGTAGAATACCTTAGCTAATTTCAGTCCAAAAGTTTAACTGAGCCTATCATTTTCAATCTCTTCCCCTGTCCCAAATTGATCTTTACTTTGTATGTCTTTCCACTTAAGTTCAACAAACTCAAGGAACAGTACTGATTAAGCCTATCACAACTTGACTCAAGAGGTCAAATTTATTATAGTCAATGTCTTGATATTTTAGTCTATCATAATGGTTCTCTGTATTGTTTTAATCATCTCATTGTCAACCATGTCTTTTGAACTTCTCTCTTCCACCTTAGGGAGCCTTCACTTATTTGGTCCCCTCTCTTTCCTTGTCGTCACTACAAGTTCAAAATTCAAAGTAAATTTGTTATCAAAGTTACATATATGTGACTATACACTACTGTGAAATTCATTTTCTTGCAGATATTTACAGGGAAAAGAATTATTAAATTCATGAAAAACTACATAAACAAAGACTAACAACCAATGTGCAAAAGACACACAACGCAAATACAAATAATAATACTGAGGACACGAGTCGAAGAGACCTTGAAAGTGATTCTATTGGTCACAGAATCACTTCATAGAAGTGATGATTGAAGTTATTCATGCCAGCTCAGGCGTCTGATGGTTGTAGGGTAATAACTGTAAAACCCACCTTTTTCCCTAGTTCTAATAAAGTTGCAAACTTGAAACATTAAAACACTTTCTCTCTCCATAGATGTTGTCTGACCTTTTGAGCATTACTAGTATTTTTTGCAGATTGAGCTTCAATGGCATAAGTATATACAGATTGAGCACTCTTTATCTGAAATTCAAAAATCCAAAAACCTCTGAAATCCAAAAGTTTTTTGAGCTATGTCAAGACATCACAAATGGAAAATTTCCCAAGGCGCTGGGAAGATTCCCAGGCAATGTGCAGGTCTCTGCGCACCACCAACAGTTCTGAGAAGTGACCTCACATATGTAATGAACAGAAGTTGATGAAAAATAGAAAAACACGGCATAACCTGAAAGATGAAGATCTCAATTGTGTGTTGAAAGAGTGAACCCATCAGCATAGGAGTGAACATATGCCACTTTACTGTATGTTGTGAAAACAGCAAATATCTATCACGATTAACTTAAAATTGAAGCTAATTGTGAATATTCAGCAAACTGATTGCATAAATTTAAGAAAAGGCACTGCATTAATTTTTAAAAATATCTGTGGGTGATAAAGTGTCTGCTAATCACGAAGTAACAGAGAAATTCATTGATGAGCTTGCCAAGATAAATCTCTAGTGAAAGTCTAAGCCACTGAATGGCTGCCTCAGTACACGTGTGATGAACAAGTATAAGACAAAGTCTGCTTAGGAATGATGGCGATGCCAAACAGCCATAGGTTGTCCATGTAGGCAGCCAAGAAAGTGACAGCTCATCTTTCTGATGGTTCAATATACACATTGTTTCATGCACAAGATTAAAAATATTATATAAAACTACCTTCTGGGTATATATACAAGCTGTATATGTAATATAAATGGGTTTCGTGTTTAGACTTGGGTCCCACCCCCAAGCTATCCCATTACATGGATGCAAATATTCCAAACTCCAAAGTCCACAAACTTCCAGCCCCAAGCATTTCAGTAAGGAATGTTCAACCTGTACACTCACACTTCGAAGGAGTTTTTCCAAAATCAGATATGCAAATTTATATATGCATGGCAGATTCCTAACTCAAGCTTTTCACACATTTACAGGGCACAAGTACTTTAAACACCTTTCAGGGAGCAATATACAGAAAATGCACTGCAGAAACTTGGCAAAGCTTTTCCTACTGCTCCCAAACTTGTAACCTCTACAGACACATGAGAAAACCTCCTAATTATTCTCCAGGTTGCACATTATTACAGTTGAGGGAAATTGCTGGTGCTCCTCACCGAACACTGAAAAACTGCAGGCATCCTTGAACCAATAGACTTAGAGATAGACAATAAATCTGGACAAGTAATGCTCAAAATCGCATGAGTGAAAGTCAAACAATACCAAACATTTATTTTATGAATAATATGTTTTTTTCAGGTAAAACTCAGTCATCAGATATTAAAAATTCAATCATAAAATGGAAATAGTTACAGTTTTGGGGTCAGAATGAAGGCCTCCACCAGCATGCCCATGCCAGTCCGTCCGTTTATCTACAAAATGCCACCATTGTGCAGTCTGAAACAAAAAAGAAAAAACAAGAAAAATTTTTTAAATTATTTAAGAATAGAAAATTTAAATTATTGACCTCCATAACACATTTAAAAACTTCACTGCTGATGCCACAAAACTTATACCACTCTTATGTTTTATTAGAATTCAGCTCCACTACCAGAAGACTTCGGCAGAATGGGGAAGTTCCCATTTTTAAAAAAAATCTTGTTATTAAAAACATTATTCATAAAAAAATTTACAAAAATAAACCACGCAATACATTTTCATCTTTACATTCATAGTCTATGTTTCCTGTACTGTTCTATTATATTCGTCCACATTAATAGCACTGCTGCCACTCATGTGGCCCCCTGGGGTGGTAGTTGAGGGGCTTCCTCACCCAAACTGGCCCATCTCTCTCCAGTATCAGAAGACCCCTACACTGTGGCCCTCCCCCACCAAGCCATAGTTGTGGCGACACCAAGCTTCAGTGTGTCCCTCAGTACCTATTCCTACAGCCTGAAATATGCCAGTCAGCAAAATTCCTCCACAGACATCTAGCAGACTAACAACTTTTGCACAGAGCAAAGTGAATCTTTCACCTAGTTGATGATCACCTCCATGTGTATCCCTGACAACAGCCCATTTTTCAAATGTTCCACACCGATAAGGAGGACTGCATCACTGATGAAGGATGTGCACAGACACATGGGCAGGATAAAAGAATGCCTCTTACCCTTTTCCTTACTGTTTCATTGTCCTAGAATAATAATTTTGATAGGAATCAAAATCTGTGTCTAACAGATTCACCGTTGTAAAAACAAGAGGTGTGAAAATTGAATAGTCATTCAAGATTATTCAAATAAACTTCATTATATTCCAGTTCTTTTCAATTTTATTGCAACGAATAGAGGTTAAACAAGTGACAGGTTTTGAAAAAACCTAAAGGGACTTTAAGAAAGAGGACCATGGAGGAGGTACAACCCATGTTTGCTCACTGCAATAAATGTAAAGCTGACCTTCAAAGGCAGCAGATATCATAACAACAACGGTAATAATAAAGCATTATTGAAAGGTGAGGATTCAGTATGTTTCTCACCAATCTCTACACCTCATATGGCTATTTCCAAACTACAGAGGAATGAACAACAATCTCTGCAAATGTTCTTTCGAGCTGTCAGAACCATACATCAATAATGCGGGGTAAGAGCTACCTGTTCTTTCCTTCAATACAAGATCTATTTTTAGTAGCATGAAGATTTGGGTGAGAGAGGAAGAAAGCTGCATTGATTAAAAAAAAAGAAAACACCAGAAATAATTAGCTAGTCAAATGGAATCTGTGGAGTAAAAAAAAGAGTCCACATCAAACTAGGTAGGAACAGTGAAGTGGCCAAAAGAGACCAGAGGAAGAAAGAATTGGGAAAGAAAAATGACTGGGAATGGAAGGTTGGAGCATGACTGCAGTCTGTAGCAGACAATACAGTCACAAAGATATCCTGTGCATTTCAATAGACTGAGAAGCGATTCAGCAGAAGTGTGCTTGAAATAGCTACCATGGTAAATTAGTCTCATGAGAAGTGTTCATGGAATCCAGAGTAAATACTGGGACAGCTAAACCTTGAGTCCCTGGATAACAAAGGAATATGGATACAAAATTACAAAAAAAAAATCAGCACATGTCAGACTTCAAAATATTAGTCTGGTAAGATTAAAAAATGTGCAAAAGCAAACTTAAAGGAAAATTGGAAAAGGAAAGTGAAAGTATGAAAAAGATGGCAAGCTAAATGAAAAGCATTGTATTTACTTTGATAACCACATAAAGAGCATGGCCTAATAGGTTGCAAAAGGATTAAAGGTATGTGGAATACTAAGTAGAAAAGATGCCAAATAAACAATGGATTCCGGTTGATTGGGCTATCGGATAATCAGGACAGCTGTTTATTTGGGACAACCCTTAAAGAACAAAAACTAACCTAGAAAATAGCCAGGATGCTCTTCATTTATTTGGGACCCTATGCAACTTACTTGGTACAGGAAACTGTTGTGGAACAGTTTCTAAGTAGCAACAGTCACATGAACTTGTGTGGCCTTTAGATACTACACCACGCTTAGAGCAAACAGTTTTTAAATAGTGTCAGTTGCGTGTGCTTGTGTTCAAAAAGCAGTCGTTGATAGGTGGTGATAAGTAAGCAGCAGCAAGACAATTTAGAATTGTTTTGCTCACTGTGGTTTCAAGTATTCAAGCATGAAGATGCCAGAAATGGCCATGAGTGAAAATGAAACTACTTCAACAAGAACTATGAAGAATATAAAGGTATCAACAATCATCTTGAATATTCCAATGAAAGTGAAGATTTGGAGGATACAGTCATTGATAGCATTGTATGAAAGCAGTGCATCTTCTGCACTTAAGTATCTGCACTAATTTTGTTCATTTACAATCAAAAGAACACAGTCATGTATTGGTTATCCATCATATCCAATGATGACAGTGAAACCCGTGGAGGTGAGTTTTTAAAGTGGAAAAGCCAGTGCACTGTGAAAGTTCCAGTTTCTCCACTTCAGAAGTCTGGCTCCAGTGCTACAAGTAGTTGTCACAAACTGGGGTCTTCCTTGGTTGCAGCAGATAACTTCTGTGCCTCATCATGCTCTTCGCTCTCCACGAAGCATTGCAGAACTGCAATGTTGACTTCACTGTTGATCTCATCCACCCAGTCCACCAGAAGTGACTTTTCACATGCTAGAACAGGAACGTTCCTACTTCACCTGGGTATGAGGCCTGCCGGCAACCCTCACCTGGTTTAGCCCTATAAAACCCTATATCAGAACGGTATGTATTTCCTGATGCACTCTATTTTCTGCTCTGTTGCTTTCTCTTTAAACAATTTCTAGAAGTTCAAGTCGAGGACCCCTTATCTGAAATGCTTGGGGCCAGAAGTGTTTTGGATTTTGGAATATATAACAGTAAAAATTATTACTTAATGTAATGACAAGTAATTATATTACTTGTCAGTATGTGCGGGCTAACAAAAGCAGTACAGCAACATCAGGGGAAATACCTGAATCAGCTGATGAACAACAACAAACAACAGCAGGCTTTCAGTCTCCACTTACAATGCCATGATTTGATTAAGAGGTTATGCAATACTGTATTTGTATTTTACTTTTTTTAGATTTGATATGATATAAAAACAAAAGATTGAATTTTAATTCCAAGTTAATGTAATGAAAACTACGTAAAAAGTCAACATTTTATTTTAATGCAATAATGCACTGGTCATGTTACACTCAAACAAAAATAATACGTTTTGTAATTACCAAAGGCGTGATGATCTTTGCTTAAAAAAGAAGATAATGCTGCATCAAACATGATAACTACATCAGGTCTTAGAAACTTGAGGGAGAGGGTACATCATCATTAACAACACTGCAGTTGAGGGACCTGAAAGCAGATGATCTTGGGATGAGGGGACACTGTGATGTTTCTTCCAGTGTTGTCTGCCTCATTAACAAAGTTCAAAGTACATTTATTATCAAAGAATGTGGCCCAATTAACAGTGGGCGCACAGCACAGCGACGAGGTTTCTCACAGGTCAGCGACGCTCGTTTAAAAGGAGAACTTTGCAGGCGTTTGGACATTCCAGAGGCCCAATCAGCAATGGGAGCAGAGCACAGCAAATTAAATAGAAGTACAGAAGGGCCAAGCAGAGCAGCCATTGTTGGGAGTAGGCTAGTGCTAAGAGTTGGAGTGTCAGGCTTTAGCTCGGAAGAGCTGTTGGCTCTGGGTAAGTTTCTGTTAAGGTTCCCTTTTTCCCTCTCTCTTGCTGTACTTAGTGTAGTAAATGGCTATTGTGTGTTCCTCATGCCAGATGCTGGAGTCCTGAGACCCAGAGTCTCCCAGGGAACTACATCTGCATGAAGTGCATCCAGCTGCAGCTTCTTGAAGACCGTGTAGGGATCTGAAGTAGCAGTTGGATGACCTACAGCTTATACGAGAGAGTGAGGAGATGATCGATCAGAGTTACAGGGAAGTAGTCACCCCAAAGTTGCAGGAGAGGAGTAGCTGGGTAACTGTCAGAAGAAATGGAAATGTGAACAGGCAGTTAGCACAGAGCACCACTATGGCCTTTCCCCTCAATAATAAGTATACCATTTGGATACTGTTGTCCCAGAAGAATGACATGGAGACCAGGTTACTGGCACTGAGCATGGGTCCATGGTGCAGAAGGTAGAGAGGAAGAGGAGGGGAGCGGTAGTGATAGGGGACTCAGTAGTCAGAGGAACAGACAGGAGATTCTGTGGATGTGAAAGAGACACCTGGATGATATGTTGCCTCCCCAGTGCCAGGGTCAGCGACATCTCAGATCGTGTCCACAACATTTTAGAGAGGCAGGGGGAGCAGCCAGATGTCTTGGTACATATTGGTACCAATGACAAAGAAAGGAAAAGCAATGAGGTCCTGAAGAGAGAATTTAGAGAGCTAGGTAGATAGCCAAGAAGCAGGATCTCCAGGGTAGTAATTTCTGGACTGCTACCTGTGCCTCGTGCTAGATGATTTGGCAGATAACTGTGTGGCTGAGAAGCTGGTGCAGGGGACAGGGCTTCAGGTTCTTGGATCATTTGGATCTCATCTGGGGGAGGTATGACCTATACAAAAGGGACGGATTGCAGCTGAACCAGAGGGGGACCAATATTCTCGCAGGCAGGTTTGTTAAGAGTTGTTGGGGAGGGATTAAACTAATTTGGCGTAGGGTAGGAACCAGAATAGGATGGTTTGTGGAAAAAAAGCAAAGATAGCGTGCAGTCAGACAGTCAGCAAGGGCAGGAAGGACAAAACTGCAGCGAGCAGGGTGACTATCAGTGCATTAGAGATGCAAAATCAAAAAGAGTAGCAAATATAGCACTCAAAGTGTTGTACATCAATGCATGGAATATAAAAAAATAAGGTGGATGATCTCGTTGCACTATGACAGATTGTCAGGTATGATGTTGTGGCCATCACTGAATCGTGGCTGAAGGATGGCTGTAGATGGGAGTTGAATGTCCAAGGTTACATGCTGTATCGGAGGGATAGCAAAGTAGGCAGAGGGGGTGGCTTGGCTCTGCTGGTAAAGAATGGCATTAGATCAGTGCAAAGGTAAAAGGAGCCTGATGGCAACTATAGCAGGCCTCCCAACATCAGCTGGGATGTGGACCACAGATTACAAAAGGAAGTAGAAAAGGCATGTCAAAAGGGCAATGTTACATAACCATATAAAATTACAGCACAGAAACAGGCCATCTCGGCCCTTCTAGTCCATGCCGAACTCTTACCCTATCCTATTCCCACTGACCTGCACTCAGCCCATAACCTTCCATTCCTTTCCTGTCCATATATCTATCCAATTTAACTTTAAACGACAACATAGAACCTGCCTCAACCACTTCTGCTGGAAGCTCGTTCCACACAGCTACCACTCTCTGAGTAAAGAAGTTCCCCCTCATGTTACCCCTAAACTTTTGTCCTCTAATTCTCAACCCATGCCCTCTTGTTTGAATCTTCCCCACTCTCAATGGAAAAAGTCTAACCACGTCAACTCTATCAATCCCCCTCATACTTTTAAACACCTCTATCAAGTGTCCCCTCAACCCTCTATGCTCCAAAGAATAAAGACCTAACTTGTTCAACCTTTCTCTGCATCTTAGGAGATGAAACCCAGGCAACATTTTAGTAAACCACCTCTGTACTCTCTCAATTTTATTGACATCCTTCCTATAATTCGGTGACCAGAACTGTACACAATACTCCAGATTTGGCCTTACCAATGCTTTATACAAATTCAACGTTACATCCCAACTCCTATACTCAATGCTCTGATTAATAAAGACCAGCAAACCAAAAGTTTTCTTCACCACCCTATCCACATGAGATTCTATCTTCAGGGAACTATGCACCATTATTCCTAGAACCCTCTGTTCTAAAGCATTCTTTAATTCCCTACTATTTACCATGTATGTCCTATTTTGATTAGATCTACCAAAATGTAGCACTTCACATTTTTCAGCATTAAACTCCATCTGCCATCTTTCAGCCGACTCTTCTAACTGTCCTAAATCTCTCTGCAAGTTTTGAAAACCTACCTCATCATCCACAACACCACCTATTTTAGTATCATCTTCATACTTACTAATCCAATTTACCACCCCATCATCTAGATCATTAATATATATTACAAACAGCATTGGACCCAGTACAGATCCTTGAGGCACACCACTACACACCGTCCTCCAATCTGACACACAGTTATCCACCACTACTCTCTGTCGTTTCCCATCTAGCCACTGCTGAATCCATTTTACTACTTCCATATTAATGCCTAACAATTGAACCTTCCTAACTAACCTTCCATGTGGAACCTTGTCAAAGGCCTTACTGAAGTCCATATAGACAACATCCACCATTTTACCCTCGTCAACTTTCTTAGTAACCTCATCAAAAAATTCAATAAGATTTGTCAAACATGACTATCCACGCACAAATCCATGTTGACTGTTCCTAATCAGACCCTGTCTATCCAGAAAATTATATATACCATCTCTAAGAATACTTTCCATCAATTTACCCACCACTGACGATAGATATGATAGTCATGGGAGATTTTAACATGCAGATCGATTGAGAAAATCAGGTTGGTAATAGATCTCAAGAAAGTGATTTTGTTGAATGCCTCAGAGATGGCTTTTTAGAGCAGTTTGTCATTGAGCCTACCAGAGGATCAGTTATATTGGATTGGGTGTTATGTTATGAACCAGAGGCGATTAGGAGGCTTAAGGTAAAAGAGGCCTTACTGATCACAATATAATTGAGTTCAACTTGAAATTTGATAAGGAGAAAGTAAAGTCTGATGTAGCAGTATTTTAGTGGAATAAAGGAAATTACAGTGAGAGAGAAGTTGGCCAAAATAAATTGGTCATCCTGCCAGCAGAGAAGCAATGCAGCGAGTTTTTGGGAAAAATGAGGAAGGTGCAGGACGGATGTATTATAAAAACAAAGAAATACCGAAATGGCAAAATAGAACAACCGTGGCTGACAAGGAAGTCAAAGCTAATTTAAAAACAAAAGAGGGGGCACACAACAAAGCAAAAATTAGCAGGAAGATAGAGGATTGGGATGCTTTTAAAAAAAAACTATAGTCAGCAACTAAAAGAATCATTAAGAGGTAGAAGATGAAATATGAAAGCAAGGTAGCAAACAATATCAAAGTGGATAGTAAAAGCTTTTTCAAGTATGTAAAAAAATAAATGAGAGATGAGAGTGGATATAGGACCGCTAGAAAAAGAGACCGCAGAAATAATAACAGGAGACAAGGAGACGTCAGATGAACTAAACGAGTATTTTGCATCAGTCTTCACTGTGGAAGACACTAGCAGTGTGCCAGGTGTCGTAGTGTGTGAAGGAAGAGAAGTGAGTGTGGTTACGACTACAAGGGAGAAGGAGCTCAAAAAGCTGAAAGACCTAAGGGTACATTAGGCACCCGGACGAGATGAAATGCACCTTAGGGTTCTGAAAGAGGTAGCTGTAGAGATTGTGGAGGCATTAATAATGATCTTCCAAAAATCACTGGACGCTGGCAAGGAGCCATAGGACTGGAAAATGGGAAATATCACTCCACTATTTAAGAAAGGAGGGAGGCAGCAGTAAAGAAATTATAGACCAGTTAGCCTGACCTCAGTGGTTGGGAAGATGTTGGAGTCAATTGTTAAGGATGAGGTTATGGAGTACTTAGTGACACAGGACAAGATAGGACAAACTCAGCATGGTTTCCTTAAGGGCAAAATCTTGCCTGACAAACCTAAGAGTCAGTGGTATTACAGGAAAGTTACTAACATGATTAGGGCATTGGCTGATTGGTAGGAGGCAGCAAGTGGGAATAAAAGGGTCTTAGTCTGGTTGGCTGCCAGTAACTAGTGGTCTTCCACAGGAGTTGGTGCTGGGACCACTTCTTTTTATGCTGTATATCAATGACTTAGATGATGGAATAGATGGCTTTGTTGGCACGTTTGCAGATGATACGAAGATTGGTGGAGGGGCAGGTAGTGGTGAGGAAACAGGTAGGCTGCAGAAGGACTTAGACTGATTAGGAGAATGGGCAAGAAAATGGCAATTGAAATACAATGATAGAAAATGCATGGTCATACACTTTGGTTGTAGAAATAAATGTGCAGACTATTTTCTAAATGGGGAGAAAATCCAAAAATCTAAGATGCAAAGGCACTTGGGAGTTCTTGTGCAGAGCATCCTAACGGTTAACTTGCAGGTTGAATTGGTGGTGAGGAAGGCAAATGCAATCACAAAGAGAAAGTCTGCAGATGCTGGAAATCTGAGCAACACACACAAAATGCTGGAGGAACTCAGCAGGCCAGACAGCATCTATGGAAGAGAGTACAGTAGACATTTTAGGCCAAAACCCTTTGGCAGGACTGGAGAAAAAAAGCTTTGGACTGGGTTTAAAAGGTGGGAGGGGGGGTAGAAACACAAGCTGACAAGTGAAACCTGAACAGGGAGGATGAAATAAAGAGCAGGGAAGTTAATTGATGAAAGAGACAGAAGACCATGGAAGTAAGAAAAGGGGGAAGGAGCACCAGAGGGAGGCGATGGGCAGGCAAGGAGATAAGGTGAGAGAAGGAAAAGGGGATTGGAAATGTTGAAGGAGAGGGTGGGTGGGAGGCATTACCAGAAGTTTGAGAAATCGATGTTCATGCCATCAGGCTGGAGGCTACCCAAATGGAATATAAGGTATTGTTCCTCCAACTCAAGTGTGGCCTTACTATGACAGTGGAGGAGGCCATGGATGGATATATCGGAATGGGAATTGGAAGTGGAATTCAAATGGGTGACCACTAGGAAATCCCACTTTTTTAAGTTAAGTTTTTTTTCTTGTTAGTGCATAGCTAGTGTGCTGAGAATGGATCTGGAGGTAGCGCATGTTCCTTGTGTGAGATCTGGGAAAATGGCAGACCTCTAGACTCCCTGATAACTACATCTACACAAAGTGCATTGAGCTACAGCTCCTTAGGAAACAGTATTAAGGAAACGGAGCTGCAGCTTGACGAACTTCAGCTCATATGGGAGAATGAGGAAGTGATGGATAGGGATTCTGTAACTCCTAAGTTGCAGGAGGCAGGTGCCTAAGTGACTGTCAGGAGGAGGAAAGGGAATGGGCAGCCAGTGCAGAATAACCCTGTAGCAGTTCTCCTCAATAACAATATCACTTTCGATACTGTTAGGGGATGGACAACCTACGGTGGGAATCGGCAGCGACCAGGTCTCTGGCACTGAGTCTGGCTTTGTGGCTCAGAAGTGAAGGGGTAAGAAGGGAAGTGCAGTAACTATGGGGGATTCCATAATTAGAGAAGCAGAAAGCAGATTCTGTGGACATGAAAGAGGATCCCGGGTGGTATGTTGCCTCCCAGCTGTCAGGGTCAGGAATGTCTCGGATCAGGTCCAAGGCATTCAAAAGGGGGAGGGTGAACAGCTGGAAGTCGTGGCACTTATTGGTAACAATGATATGGATATGAAAAAGGAGGAGGTCCTGAAGAGAGAATATAGGGAGTTAGGCAGAAAGCTGAAAAGCAGAACCCTCAGGGTAGTAACCTCCAGATTGCTGCCTGTGTCACCTGCTAGTAAGGGCAAGAACAGGATGATTTGGCACATGAATGCATGGCTGAACGATCAGTGCAGGGGGCAAGGTTTCAGATTCCTGGACCACTGGGATCTATGACATGTATAAAAAGGATAGGTTACACCTGAATCCGAGGGGGCAGGTTTGCTAGAGCTGTTGGGGAGGATTTAAATTAATTTGGCATGGGGATGTGAACCGGATTGATAGGGCCAAGGCTGGGGCAGTTGGTATACAGTACAGTAGATACAGTGTGTAGTGAGACTGTGAGGAAAGACAAGATAATTGGGCAAAATTGCAGTCAGTGGGATGGGTTAAAGTGTAACAGGGGACCAAAATCAAAAAGGGCATTGAATACAGGCCTGAAGGTTTTATATTTGAATGTACACAGTATACAGAATAAGGCAGATGTGTTAGAGAATGGCAGGTATGATGTTGTGGGCATCTCCAAGTCGCGGCTGAAAGAAGATCATAGTTGGGAGCTTAACATCCAAGGATACACATTGTATCAAAAGGACAGGCAGGTATGCAGAGAGGGTGGGCAAAACTGCTGGTAAAAAAAATGAAATCAAATTTTTAGAAACATAGGATCAGGATATGTAGAATCCCTGTGGGCAGAGTTACGAAACTGCAAGGGTAAAAAGACCCTCATGGGAGTTCTATACAGCCTCCAAACAGCTGCCAGGGCATGGGCTACAAATTACAAAGGGCTATAGAAAAAGTATGTAAAAGGGCAAAATTGCATTAGTCTTGGGGGATTTCAATATGCAGGTAGATTGGGAAAATCCAGTTGGTGCTGGATCCCAAGAGAAGGAATTTGTAGAATGTCTACATGATGGCTTTTTAGACCAGCTTGTGGTTGAGCCCAATAGCAATTCTGGATGGGGTATTATGTAATGCCCCAGATTTGATTAGGAAGCAATCACAGGGTTCATTTGATTAAGAACCCTTCGGAGGGAGCAATCATAAAATGACAGAATACGCCCTGCAGTTTGAGAAGGAGAGCTAAAATCATATGTATTAGTATTACAGTGGAATAAAGGGAATTACAGAGCATGAGAGAGGAGCTGGCCAAAGTTGATTGGAAAGGGACACATTCAGGGATGATGGTAAAACAGCAATGACTGGTATTTCTAGGATAGATTTGGAAGGCACAGGAAAGATACATCCCAAAGATGAAGTAGAGTTCTAAAGGGGGGTGAGGCAATCATGGCTGACAAGAAAAGGCAAAAACAGTATAAAAGCAAAAGAGAGGGCATATCATATAGCAAACATTAGTGGGAAGGCAGAGGACAGGGAAGTTTTTAAAAACCAACAGAAGCCGACTAAAGAGCCATAGAGAAAAGATGAAATACGAAGGTAAGCTAGCCAATTGTACACAAAAAAAACATCTTTTTTCAGGTATATAAAGAGTAAAAGAGAAATGAGAGTGGAGATCAGACCATTGGATAATTACATTGTAAAGGTAGCAATGGGGGACAAAGAAACAGCAGAGGAACTTTGTAAGTACTTTACGCCAGTCCTCACTGTGGAAGACATCAGCAGAATGCCAGAAAAAAAGCACCAGGGGGCAGAAGCAGTGTTGCTACAATAATTCAACAAGTGTTTGGGAAGCTAAAGAGTCCGAAGATAGATAAGTTACTTGGACCAGGTGGACTACACCTCAGGGTTCTGAAAAAGACATTTTTAATAACGATCTTTTAAGAATCACTAGATTCTGAATGGTTCCTGAGGACTGGAAAATTACAAATGTCACTCCACAGTTCACGGGAATGAGGCAGAAGAAAGGAAATTATAAGCCAGTCAGCCTGACTTCAGTGGTTGGAAAGTTGCTGGGAATCTATTATTAAGGATGAGGTTTTGGGGTACTTGGAGGCACATGTAAAGCAGGGCAAAGCATGGAGGGGAAATCTGCCTGACAAATCTGTTGGAAATAACAGGCAGAATAGACAAATGAAAAGTCAGTGGATGATTATTTTATGGATTTTCAAAGGCCATTGCCAGTGTACCACACATAAGGCTGCTTAACAAAATAAGAGCCTATGGTATTATGGGAAAGCTATTAGATTGGATAGAAGATTCACTGACTGACAGCAGGCAAAGAATGGAAATAAAGGGGGCCTGTCCTGGTCGGCTGCCAGTGACTATGGTTGTGCAGTGGGATCAGTGTTGAGACCACTTCTTTTCACATTGTATGTCAGTGATTTGGATGAAGGGATTAATGGTTTTGCAGCCAAGTTTGCATACAAAGTTACTGGAGGTAACTTCTTTACACAGAGTGTAGTGAGAACCTGGAATAAGCCTCCAGAGGAAATGGTCAAGATGGGTAGCCTGACCTCAGCAGATGGGAAGATGTTGGAGTTGATCATTAATGACGTGAATTTGGGGTACTTGGAGGCACATAATAAAATAGGCCAAAGTCAGCACAGTTTCCTTAAGGGAAAATTTGCCTAACAATCTGTTGGATTCTTTGAGGAAACAACAAGCAGGGTAAACAAGTAGAATTGGTGGATGTTGTGTACATGGATTTTCAATCCGCCTTTGGTAAGGTGCCACACATGAGGCAGCTTAACAAGATAAGATCATACAGTATTACAGGAAAGATACTAGCATGGATAGACCGTTGGCAGGAGACAAAGAGTGGGAGTAAAGGGAGACTTTTCTCACTGGGCTGCTGATAACTAGTGGTTTCCATGGGGGTCAGTGTTGTGATTGCTTCTTTTTACATGACCCGATTTGGATAATGGAATTAATGGCTTTTGGCTAAGTTTACAAAGATAGGTGGAGGGGCAGGTAGTGTTGAAGAACCAGGGAGGCTGCAGAAGAACTTGGACAGATGAGGAGAATGGGCTACAAAGTGGCAGACGGAATATGGTGTCGGGAAGTGTATGGCCATGCACTTTGGTAGAAGAAATAAAAGCATTGACTATTTTCTAATTGGGGAGAAAAGGGACTTGGGAGTCCTCATGCAGGATTCCCTCAAGGTTAGTATGTAGGTTGAATTCGTGGTGAAGAAGGTAAACGCGATGATAGCATTTATTGCAAGAGTACTAGAATATAAAAGCAAAAGTAATACCGGGGCTTTATAAAGCACCGATGAGGCTTCACATGGGGGTGGGGGTGGGGAATCTCACTGAAACCTATCGAATGTTGAAAGGCCTAGACAGAGTGGATGTGGAGAGGATGTTTCCTATGCGGGGGGAAGACAGAGTGTCTAGGACCAAAGGGCACAGCCTCAGAATTGACGGACATCCATTCAGAACGGAGATGTAAAGGAATTTAGCATGTGGATGGTGAATCAGTGGAATTACTTGCCCCAGAAGCTGTGCAGCTCAGGTCGTTAGGTGTAATTAAGACCAAGATTGATAGGTTCTTGATAAGTCAAAGCGTGAAAGATTACGAGAAGATAGAACAGGGTTGAGGGGGAAACAGAACAGCAGACCTGACGGGCCAAATAGCCTAATTCTGCTATGTCTAATGGTCTAAATGGAACATGGAGGGGAGGGCCTTGAAGGCTTATGAGACAAATAAATGTAGACAAGTGGAACTAGTAGGGATGGATCAGTTGGGCTGCAGCACCTTGTTCCATGCTATGTTACTCTGTCGTTACCTAATTCTATGCTTCCAAAGATAATCAGAACCTCATTTTAGTTCACCCACTATTTGAAAGAACTCATCATCTGACATTGAAACTTTCTTCTTCTATTTCCAAAAGGTCAAGTTGCAAACAAATGTCTAAACGAATTTTAGAAGCAATGCAAATCCATATAGTGCTGTTACCATGTGTCAGCCAGATAGCCTTTGACAACTTTTCAAAATAAGGTATGCTAAAGGCAAAGATATATATTTTGAAAAATTGGTTTAAAAAATAATTATTTCATTAGTATTAGACCTGTTTTGCAGAAGAATCCAGCCTAAGAATTACAATTAGGAGCAATACTTTAAATCGTTTCTCAACACACTTGTTTTAGCAATAGTTAACCTTTGCCCCTTACATGTATAGAAGGCTTCAAATGAGGTGATGAAATTCTGAAGACACATGCTGCTCTACGTATTACCAAGGTTAATAATCATTTTTCCATATCTGACTTCAACTGACCATTATTCACAAGCGAAATGGAGTATCATAACTAATACGATTATCAGCTATAAATAACTAAAAGAAATAAGATTTAGCTATATTAAGTGAAACAAGTAAAGCCGCTACATGTGTCACATCGACTTCCCGGTAACAATAGGAAGCGACTGCATATGGCTAAATCCATCTCCACATTGGATCTGCCTCATGCAGTTAATGTTCAGCACCAACACAAAATGAAAATAACGGGCATAGATTTCCGTTCGCAACAAGGACACAAAGTTCTCGGTAAACCTTTGATATGCGAGGGATTAATCGCTGTCATTTGATTCAGTATGTCACGCTGTAGATTTCTTTCGCTTTCATCTGTGCCGGGACATTCTCAGCCGGATACGGAGAGCAGAAACAGAGATAATCGAAGCTGTAGTAACCAGGTCACTATAACTAAAGGACAGGGAGCTCCTGCTGTCCAGACCCAGCCGGCGGCAGACCGTTTGACCACGGTGTCCCGGACCGGACAGATCCCCAACGCTGGCGCTGCGCAGACCCGGCCAGCGGATCGATCCCCGGGCGTCCGCTGCCCAGTGCCGGCCAGTGGGCAGGCAGTTCCGACCACGTCGTCTCCCTTCCCATCCACAATGATCCGACCCACACCGTCCTTCACACAACCTTCGCCCCATTCCCAACCGCTCACCTCGCGCCGTCGCCGAGTCCGATGCCTGGAGCTCCAGAGTACGTGTGCCGAGCTGGCGGGCTGCAGGAGGAAAGCGAGCCGGCGCCTGTGGAGGGACACACCGCACCGTAACGACGCCCACAGCAGCGCCATCTTGGACAACGGCCCGCTGCATGATGGGACGGCTCTCTTTACGTGACCAGAGTTCAGCCTCCCAGCTCAGAGCTACGATCCGGCCAGCACGCATCATTACAGCACTGGCAGCGAGCGTAACCGGGAGGTGTTATCGACAGCACTGAAACATTACTACTGCCCTGGGAGTAGACAGATGAGTATAAAATGGAGCATAATACTATTGGCAGCATTGTTATAGGAAGAACGAAGCTTTAAACATAATTGTGCTGGGAGTATGAGATTAGTATAAAATAGAACACGACAACTGGAAGGTACTATTGACAGGAATATTATCAGGAGAAGTAACATGCAAAGCATTATTACAGGCTAAATAATACCCAAGGCATTATAACTGGGACATTAAATAATACTTAGAATATTATTACCAAGAAAAAAAATGTTTAGAACATGATTGCAGGGTACATTATTATGTGTGTTATTACTTCCAGAAATAAGACTCTTACAACTGGGAGTATAATGCTTTAGAACTGGGAGAATTATTGCTGGGAGAAAAAAATGTTTAGAACATTATTACAGTGTTCAGCAGGAAGAGTACTGCTATTATTGCGAGAATAATAGTTAAGTCAAAATTGCTAGCAGCAATTTTATAAGTAGCAGTGCTATCATAAAGTACTCAATATTTGTATTGGTGAAAAGTATGTCAACAATAACACAACATTACTGACAAGTAATACTCAGAGCATAATTACTGAGAGAAATACACTGCTACTGGAAGGCATTATAAGACCATTCATGCTGGTAACAGCACAATGTGGAACATCAGTAGCAATAGTATTTCTGTATTTCTTCAAGGAAGTTTTGAGCGCATCTTTGAATCTAATAGTCCTATGATGATTGGTATCAACTTTCCATCTCCTTTATTTTTGGCTGGAAATTCAATGGTAGTTCTGTGAACATTGTGACTGATAGCAATAGTACTCAGAATATTATTAGTGATAACAATGTTGGACCAATCTTATTAGTAGTAGTTTTAGCACTAAGCTGTGTTCATTAACAACAAGAATTCCCAGGGGATTGCAGTTACGTAAAAACCTAGAAAATCTTAAGCACAATACAGGCCCTTCGGCCCACAATGCTGTCCTATATAGCTGTAACATTACCACTTGGCTCTTAAACTCAATCCACGGTTGATGAAGGCCAATGCACCGTATGCCTTCTTAACCACAGAGTCAACCTGCGTAGCAGCTTTGAGTGTCCTATGGACTTGGACCCCAAGATCCCTCTGATCCTCCACACTGCCAAGAGTCTTGCAATTAATACTCTATCCTGTCATCATATTTGACCTACCAAAATGAACCACCTCACACTTATCTGGGTTGAACTCCATCTGCCACTTCTCGGCCCAGTTTTGCAACCTATCGATGTCCTGCTGTAACCTCTCACAGCCCTCCACACTATCCACAACACCCCCAAACTTTGTGTCATCAGCAAATTTACTAACTCATCCCTCCACTTCCTCATCCAGGTCATTTATAAAAATCACAATAGGGGTCCCAGAACAGATCTCTGAGGCACACCACTGGTCACCGGCCTCCATGCAGAATATGACCCATCTACAACCACTCTTTGCCTTGTGTGGGCAAGCCAGTTCTGGATCCACAAAGCAAGGTCCCCATGAATCCTATGCCTCCTTACTTTCTCAATTAACCTTGCATGGAGTACCTTATCAAATGCCTTGCTGAAATCCATATACACTACATCTACTACTCTACCCTCATCAATGTGTTTAGTTACATCCTCAAAAAATTCAATCAGGCTCATAAAGGCACGACCTGCATTTGACAAAGCCATGCTGACTACTCTTAATCATATTATGCTTCTCCAAATGTTCATAAATCCTGCCTCTCAAGATCTTTTCCATCAACATACCAACAACTGAAGTAAGGCTCACTGGTTTATAATTTCCTGGGCCAACTCTACTCCCTTTCTTAAATAAGAGAACAACATCTGCAACCCTCCAATCCTCTGGTACCTCTCCCGTCCCCACTGATGATACAAAGATCATTGCCAGAGGTTCAGCAATCTCCTCCCTCGCCTCCCACAGTAGCCTGAGGTACATCATGTTCGGTCCCGGAGACTTATCCAACTTGATGCTTTCCAAAAGCTCCAGCACATCCTTTTTTTTTAAATGTCTATATGCTCAAGCTTTCCAATCTGTTGTAAATCATCCCTACAATTGCCAAGATCCTTTTCCGTAGTGAATACTGAAGAAAATTATTTGTTAACTACCTCTGCTATCTCCTCCGATCCCATACACACTTTTCCACTGTCATACTTGATTGGTTCTGTTCTCTCATGTCTTATCCTCTTGCTCTTCACATACTTGTAGAATGCCTTGGGGTTTTCTTAAATCCTGCTCACCAAGGCCTTCTCATGGCACCTTCTGACTCTCCGAATTTCATTCTTAAACCCCTTCCTGGTAGCCTTATAATCTTCTAGATCTCTATCATCACCTAGTTTTTTGAACCTTTTGTAAGCTTTTCTTTTCTTCTTGACTAGATTTTCAACAGCCTTTGTACACCACGGTTCCTGTACCCCACCATCCTTTCCATGTCTCATTGGAACGTACCTATGCAAGACGCCACTCAAACATCCCCTGAACATTTGCCATATATCTGCCGTACATTTCCCTGAGAACATCTGTTCCCAATTTATGCTTCCAAGTTCCTGCCTGGTAGCTTCATATTTCCCTTTACTCCTATTAAACACTTTCCTAACTTTCCTTTTCCTATCGCTCTCCAATGCTATGGTAAGGGAGATAGAATTATGATCACTATCTCCAAAATGCTCTCCCACTGAGAGACCTGATACCTGACTAGGCTCATTTCCCAATACCAGATCAAATACAGCCTCTCCTCTTGTAGGCTTATCTACGTATTGTGTCGGGGAACACACCCAACAAACTCCACCCCATCTAAACCCCTTGCTCTAGGGAGAAGCTAAACAATATGGGGGAAATTAAAATCTCCCATCATGACAACCCTGTTATTATTACACCTTTCTAGAATCTGTCTCCCTATTTGCTCCTCGATGTCCCTGTTGTTATTGAGTGGTCTATAAAATCAACCAGTAGAGTTATTGACCCCTTCTTGTTTCTAACTTCCACCCACAGAGACTCAGTGGACAATCCCTCCATGACTTCCTCCTTTTCTGCAGCCATGACACTATCTCTGATCAGTAATGCCATGCCCCCCACCTCTTTTGCCTCCCTCCCTGTACTTTCTGAAACATCTAAAGCCTAGCACTCTGAGTAGCCATTCCTGCCCCTGAGCCATCCAAGTCTCTGTAATGGCCACCACATCATAGCTCCAGGTACTGATCCACGCTCTAAGCTCATCTGCTTTGTTCATGATGCTTCTTGCATTAAAATAGACACATCTCAAACCATTGGTCTGATCATATCCCTTCTCTATCACCTGCCTACCCTCCCTCTTGCATTGGTCTCCAAGCTTTCTCTATTTTTTTGAGTTAACCGCCCCTTCCTCCGTCTCTTCAGTTCGGTTCCCACCCACCCCCAGCAATTCTAGCTTAAACTCTCCCCAGTAGCCTTAGCAAACCTCCCTGCCAGAATATTGGTCCCCCTGAGATTCAAGTGCAATTCGTCCTTTTTGTACAGGTCGCGCCTGCCCCAAAGGAGGTCCCAAATTTCCAGAAATCTGAATCCCTGCCCCCTGCTCCAATCCCTCAGCCACGCATTTATCCTCCACCTCACTCTATTCTTATACTCACTGTCACGTGGCACAGGCAGTAATCCCGAGATTACTACCTTTGAGGTGCTGCTTCTCAACTTCCTTCCTAACTCCCTGTAGTCTGTTTTCAGGACCTCCTCCCTTTTCCTACCCATGTCGTTAGTACCAATATGTACCGCGACCTCTGGCTGTTCACCTTCCCACTTCAGGATGTTGTGGATGCAATCAGAAACATCCCGGACCCTGGCACTTGGGAGGCAAACTACCATCCACGTTTCTTTCCTGCATCCACAGATTGTCTGTCTGACCCCCTAACTGTAGGGTTCCCTAAATTGTGGGACAATTTACAATGAGCAATTAACCTACTTTATGATACATCTTTGGGTTGTGGTCTGGATATTGTTATTCTTTGATATTACGAGAGAATTCTTAATGTTATTCTTTGATATTACACCTGGCCAAGTGGTTAAGGCATTCGTCTAGTGATCTGAAGGTCGCTAGTTTGAACCTTGGCTGAGGCAGCGTGTTGTGTCCTTGAGCAAGGCACTTAACCACACATTGCTCTGCGACGACACTGGTGCCAGGCTGTATGGGTCCTAATGCCCTTCCCTTGGACAACATCGGTGTCGTGGAGAGGGGAGACGTGCAGCATGGGCATATAACCTTGCCCAGGCCTGTGCCCCGGAAACCTTCCAAGGTGCAAATCCATGGTCTCACGAGACTAACGGATGCCTATGGGATTAACAATATAGAGAAGTATAAAGTTGCTGGTTGAAATAATATTCTGGACATTACTGCTATTAAGCATGGACAGCCATAGCCAAAGTAGCTATCATTCGTCTTGAAATATTTTGCATGCTTTGTAATTATGATCACACACATTACTGGTAACTTGACTGTGTATTGACAAATCAGGCTTTTACTGACCCCTTTTTTTTTCTTTGCTGAATCTTGTGACATAGATACTTCAAATAATGAACTGAAAGCTTGCCATGTAACTTGTCCTTGACAGCTGTTCCCTATTTCCTGTTGTCAAATCTTCAGATTTATTCTGTACATTTCTTTGCTGCTTTTTTCAGATCTCCTTTGTAGTACATTCCTTGCTGAAGTTGATTGTAATAAATAGAATCAGTTGATCCCCAGAGATGGTTTCACCAAGAGGATTTTCCCTCACCACACCGTTTGTCCAAAGATGGATCAAAGAGCCGTGAGGGTAAGTTCCGCTGACATTAGGGCAACACGTGGGATTAAGGCACCTGGTTAAACTAGAGTCAATGTGTATTGGGAAAAATCATTCCAATGGTTGGAATCACTCCTTACATTAAGAAAGATGGTTGTGATTGTTGCAGGTGAATTGTCCCTACCCCAAGACATTACCAGGCAGTGTCCTAGGTAACCAATCTTCAGTTACTTAATGACTTTATCCCATCATAAGTTTGGAAGTGGGAGTCTTTGCCTGTGATTGTATATATTCAATTACTGTACACTCATAACTTTTCAGCCTATGAAGCAGCCTGTGTCTCCATTCAGCAACAACTTTGAGAAATGGTCAAGTAAGGACTGTGCCAGTAATATGCACACAATGACCATTACAAATGGCACCGGTGTTACTGAATTCCCCCAACATCAGCCATCTGGAGTAGCAATGCACCTAAAACTAAGTGAACCAGCCGTGTAAATATGCCTACAAGAGCAGGTCAGATGTTCTAGCTGTGGCTGGCTGCCCTGCCCCTGAAGTGAGCCTCCCATGGGAGGCAAATTTCAAGCAAGATTTTGTGGTAAGGCATTCACCTCTCAACAGCCCAAAGTCTTTCCATCATTTACAAGTCACAAGTTAGGAGTGTGGTGTAATGCCCATCACCTACCTAGAAGAATCCAATACTCAAGAAGCTATAACATCACTTGAACAAGGCAGCTCACTTGATCGTAACTGCATCAAACACCCCACACGTTAATTCTTTCCACAGTCAGGGCACTGTGGCTTCAATCCCACTGGCTTCACCATCAAAGTTCCCTCAGTATTCATTACGGAAAAAGATCTTGGCGATTGTAGGGATGACTTACAGCAGATTGGAAAGCTTGAGCATATAGACATTAAGAAAGAGGATGTGCTGGAGCTTTTGGAAAGCGTCAAGTTGGATAAGTCATCAGGACCAGACATGATGTACCCCAGGCTACTGTGGGAGGTGAGGGTGGAGATTGCTGAGCCTCTGGCGATGATCTTTGCATCATCAATGGGGACAGGAGAGGTTCCAGAGGATTGGAGGGTTGCGGATGTTGTTCCCTTATTCAAGAAGGGGAGTAGAGATAGCCCAGGAAATTATACACCAGTGAGTCTTACTTCAGTGGTTGGTAAGTTGATGGAGAATATCCTAACAGACAGGATTTATGAACATTTGGGGAGGCATAATATGATTAGGAATTGTCAGCATGGCTTTGTGAAAGACAGGTTGTGTCTTACAACCCTGATTGAATTTTTTGAGGATGTTACTAAACATATTGATGAAGGTAGAGCAGTAAATGTAGTGTATATGGATTTCAGTAAGGCATTTGAAGAGGTACCCCTTGCAAGGTTTATTGAGAGAGTAAGGAGGCATGGGATCCATGGGGACCTTGCTTTGTGGGTCCAAAACTGGCTTGCCCACAGAAGGCAAAGAGTGGTTGTAGACGGGTCATATTCTGTATGCAGTGGTGTGCCTCAGGGATCTGTTCTGGGACCCCTTCTCTTAGTGATTTTTATAAATGACCTTGATGAGGAAGTGGAGGGATGGGTAAGTGAATTTGCTGATGACACAAAGGTTGGGGGTGTTGTGGATAGTGTGGAGGGCTGTCGGAGGTTACAATGGGACATTGATAGAATGCAAAACTGGGCTGAGAAGTGGCAGATGGAGTTCAACCTAGATGAGTGTGAGGTGGTTCATTTTGGTAGGTTAAATATGATGACAGAATATAGTATTAATGGTAAGACTCTTGGCAGTGTGGAGGATCAGAGGGATCTTGGGGTCCGAGTCCATAGGACACTCAAAGCCGCTGCGCAGTTTGACTCTGTGGTTAAGAAGGCATACGGTGCATTGGCCTTCATCAATTGTGGGATTGAGTTTAAGAGCTGAGAGATAATGTTGCAGCTATATAGGACCTTGGTCAGACCCCACTTGGAGTACTGTGCTCAGTTCTGGTTGTCTCACTATGGGAAGGATGTGGAAACCATAGAAAGGGTGCAGAGGAGATTTACAAGTATGTTGCCTGGATTGGAGAGCATGTTTTATGAGAATAGGTTGAGTGAACTCAGCCTTTTCTCCTTGGAGCGACGAAGGATGAGAGGTGACCTGATAGAGATGTACAAGATTATGAGAGGCATTGATCGTGTGGCTAGTCAGAGGCTTTTTCCCAGGGCTGAAATGGCTAACATGAGAGGACACAGTTTTAAGGTGCTTGGAAGTAGGTACAGAGCAGATGTCAGGGGTAAGTTTTTAACGCAGAGAGTGGTGAGTGAGTGAAATGGGCTGCAGGTGACGGTGGTGGAGGCGGTTACAATAGGGTCTTTTAAGAGACTCCTGGATAGGTACATGGAGCTTAGAAAAATAGAGGGCTATGGGTAACCTTAGGTAATTTCTAAAGTAAGGACTTATTTGGCACAGCTTTGTGTGCCGAAGGGCCTGTATTGTGCTGTGGGTTTTCTATGTTTCTAAGTTTTTTTTTTACAGCCATGTGGACCAACCATTGCTCTGAGCAGGAAATTTTTACACAGCCTGAAACCTCTGCAGCACTCTACATATTTTTGGAATATGCATACTATGAACATCTAGAACGAAAATCCGAAAATCACATACTTTTGATTTTATTTTTTAAATTGAAGGGTCTGATGAAATATAGTACAACAAGGAAAATCTTTCATGTTTCATAAACTTTTCTCGTCTGTCTTCATTACAAATTCATTGTTTATACACCATTGTCCGGATTAATTTCACATCCAGGTGAAAGCTACATCCTAATCCTCATTAGATCATCCACATGTTCCTCTTCTAGTCTGTTTCTGTGTGTACATTTGTTTAAATTCATAAGACTGAATGGGCATTTGCACTCAGCACTAGAAGCTTGAAATCTTCCAATGATGTCAACAAAAAATGACAGTTCTTCAAATTCTTCTTTTTAAGCACCGTAGTTCAACATAACAGTGAACATCTTAACTGAACTAGTCTTAACTTTCTCAGAATTGAAATCACATTATTATTGCGATACTTTTGTATTTTGTAAAAGTAATTGAGTATTTTTTTTGCCCGTCTTACATCATTCTCTTTTTGTAATTCAAAACTGGATGCGTTTGTAATAGCAACAGGGTCAAAAGATTGCCATTCTCTTAACTCGTCGTCAGAAAATCTATTATCCATGTGTTTACAGGCACGTTGAATGAATCGAATAATAGGCGCAGTATCGATGTCAGAATTTATCAATGCAAGCAGAACTTTTACTTTGTTTCTCCAATAAACAGTATCGCTAAGATTCCGTGACTGTAACTTGTTTTTTTCTCTTTTCCATTCTGCAGTGCTTCAATTATATTCAAACAGCTTTTCAGAAGGAATTATTAAAGTGACGCCAGATATTGTGCTACTCAATATTGTGGATTGGTCAAAATCTTCAGGCAGTAGTTGCTGATTGGATCGTTACATTCATTAACTAGCTCCTTGCAATACTGGATCAAAACTTCATAATTCCTCATTAAAGCAGTAATTTTAAAATTACATTACCATTATTTAAAGGAAAATCCCAGCTGCTTGGCTACAAAAGCTATGTGTGCGGGAATATTTCAGTTACTGCACAGCCCGGTGCAGCTCAGAGGGAACAATGTTCGCTACCCTAAACAATCATGGACCAGGTATTTGGAGGGTTTAAAAACATCATTTTTTTTTTGGATTGTTTGGTATTCGCTTCCCAAAACAGTATTTCATTCAGGACTTTGTAATAGTAATTGAAAGTATTTTCTGTCCTTACTTGCAGCAAGAATTTACACACGGAATTAGCATCAGTATTCCAGCATTAATATTAAGATGCACATCCATTAAGACAAAATACGTTATGTAGAAAACATCAACGGTGCAAGATTTTATTAGATTACCACCAAAAGAGAAGAATTTGATAATTGAGTTAACCACAAATATCTCCTTCAAAGAGAACTCCTTGGAAACATCAAAAGCTTTGACAAATTTCTATAGGTGCGCAGTGGAAAGTGTATTGACTGGCTGCATCATGGCCTGGTATGGAAACACCAATGTCTTTGAACAGAAAATTGTACAAAAGGTGGTGGATTCCCCCCAATCCATCGCAGGTAAAGCCCTTCCAACCGTTGAGCACATCTACCTCAAACACTGTCCGAGGAAAGCAGCATTCATCATCAAAGATCCTCACCACCAAGGCCATGCTCTCTTCTCACTGCTGCCATCAGATAGAAGGTACATGAGCCTCAGGACTCGCACAACTGGGTTCAAGAACAGATTCTATCCCTCAACCATCAGGCTCTTGAGCAAAGGGGGGTAACTTGGTATCTTGCCATCCATGCAGATGTTACCACAACCAATGAGCCTGCGGACTCTCACAGCTACCTGGACTATTCCTCTTCGCACCCCGTCTCTTGCAAAAATGCCACCCCCTTCTTGCAATTCCTCTGTCTCTGGCGCATCTGCTCTCAGGATGAGGCTTTTCATTCCAGGACGAAGGAGATATCTTCCTTTTTTAAAGCAAGGGGCTTCCCATCCTCCACCATCAACTCTGCTCTCAAACGCATCTCTCCCATTTCACGCACATCTGCTCTCACCCCATCCTCCCACCACCCCACTAGGGATAGGGTTTCCCTTGTCCTCACCTACCACCCCACCAGCCTCCGGGTCCAACATATAATTCTCCGTAACTTCTGCCACCTCCAATGGGATCCCACCACTAAGCACATCTTTCCCTCACCCCCCCTTTCTGCTTTCTGCAGGGATCGCTCCCTACGCGACTCCCTTGTCCATTCGTCCCCCCATCCCTCCCCACCAATCTCCCTCCCGGCTCTTATCCTTGTAAGCGGAACAAGTGCTACACATGCCCTTACACTTCCTCCCTCACCACCACTCAGGGCCCCAGACTCTCCTTCCAGGTGAGGCGACACTTCAGCTGTGAGTCAGCTGGGGTGATATACTGCGTCCAGTGGTCCCGGTGCGGCCTTCTATATATTGGCGAGACCCAACGCAGACTGGGATACCGTTTTGCTGATAACCTACACTCTGTCCGCCAGAGAAAGCAGGATCTCCCAGTGGCCACATATTTTAATTCCACGTCCCATTCCTGTTCTGATCTGTCCATCCACGGCCTTCTCTACTGTCAAGATGAAGCCACACTCAGGTTGGAGGAACAACACCTTATATTCCGTCTAGGTAGCCTCCAACCTGATGGCATGAACATTGACTTCTCTAACTTCCGTTAATGCCCCTCCTCCCCTTCACACCCCATCCCTTATTTATTTATTATTTTTTTTATTTTTCCCCTTTCTTTCTCTCTTTTTTCTCCCTCTGTCCCTCTCACTATATCTTCCTCTGGTGCTCCCCTCCCCCTTTCTTTCTCCCTAGGCCTCCCATCCCATGATCCTCTCCCTTCTCCAGCCTTGTATCCCTTTTGCCAATCAACTGTCCAGTTCTTGGCTCCATCCCTCCTCCTCCTGTCTTCTCCTATCATTTTGGATCTCCCCCTCCCACTTTCAAATCTCTTACTATCTCTTTTTTCAGTTAGCCCTGACGAAGGGTCGTGGCCCGAAACGTCGACTGTACCTCTTCCTAGAGATGCTGCCTGGCCTGCTGCGTTCCACCAGCATTTTTTGTGTGTCACTTGAATTCCCAGCATCTGCAGATTTCCTCGTGTTTGCGATCTCACTTTAAGGACTCTTTATCTAGTTATTTCATGTTCTTGTTATTTATTTATATTTGCATTTGCCCAGCTATGCACTCCAGTTGATCTTTCATTGATCCTGTTATAGTTACTATTCTATAGATTTGCAGGGTATGCCCGCAGAAAAAAATTGAATCTCAGATTGTATGTGATGACATATATGAACTCTGAAAATAAAATTTACTTTGAACTTTGAAGTCTTCTTGCCCAGATGGCGCTGCGCCCAATTGCAACGTCCTATTTAACTCTAAATGTCGATTTTCTGTAATATATTTTATTATTTGTTAATTTATTTGTGGTAATATTACTTGATGTATTCTGTGTATGTGTGTGTGTTTGTGTTATATGTACAGTACTGTGTCGTGCACCTTAATCTGGAAGAAAGTTGTTTAATTTGGTTTATACATATATTCGGTTGGTTGACATTAAACTTGAAGTTGAAATTTTCTAATTTTAAGTAAAAGCGGTCTTTCTTGCCTTGATGAAAAGAATCAGCGTAGCGTGAAGGGACACTAAGTAGAATCAAATAAATGAGTGAATACTTAACGCTTTCTCTGTTGGTATTTCGTAAACAAATTTCGTGAAAATGTAAATCAAAAGAAAAAGTGGGAAATAGGGGTGTTGCGGCGATGAAGAATCAGAAAGGCACCGGCCAGCAGATGGAGCTAGGATATAAAAGGCAGAGTCTGAGATAGCAACGGCAAGAAGTCTGGAGATTTTTTTTCTTCTCTCTCGTTTTCGCTGCCATTTGGCTTCATTTCACGGACTGCGGAAGCTGGAGGCATCATAAGGAGGAGTGGACTGTTGTTCTATGGAAGCTGATTCCCCCCTTTCTAGGATCATGCCTTGTCAAAACACCCAGCAGCAGCAACTCAACAACTCCGAGCGGAACCACACGCTGCCCAAGCAAGTGAGGTTCGCGGCCAGCGTGGAGCCCGAGCCCGAGCCGCTGGGAGCGCAGCTCAAGCTGCTGCCCATGAACGACCAGATCAGGGAGCTGCAGACGATCATCAGAGACAAGTGAGTGGCGATCGAAGGGCCGAGAGGTGGGGGGACGAGACCGATTGCCAGCTCAGTGTGCCGGTGCTGGCGACGTTGGCCTCTTCTCTTTGTGTGCGGAGCCTGGAGGTCCAGGCCTCCACTTCAATGGGGACACCGGCATGAGGAGGGGAATGAGTCACATCCCTGTCTGCAAGATCAAGTTCAACCGAGAGCATGTGTCAAGTGCACAAGCAGCCAGTATATTCTCGGGTTGGAAAGCACAGTGTCTTAACTAAGAGAATGAAATGTGTACAGAAATGTTACTTATCTGTTTATTCAACGGATAGTACAAATCGTTCAGTCATATTTTCTTTTTCAATCTTTTTATTAGTTTCATAAAATATAAACATAACAATAATAGTACAAAGTTACTCGGAATACATTGTTATACTTAACATGAGTAATTATAAAACCAAATAGTACTTAATTAACAAAACTCCCAATCATATAGGATACCAATGAATAATACAGAACAAAACTACTCTAGACAAAAATCATGAAAAAAGAAAAAATATATAACCCCCTCAAAAAAAACTAAACTAAACAGAATTAATCAACTAAACTAAAAAAAAAGACCTGGGCTGTTTTAACATCGTAAAAAATGGAAGAGAAGAAAACCTTAGTGTCGACGACTCTGTTCCTCTCAACCAACACTACAGAGAAGTAAAATAAGTTTGGAAATAGTCAAATTACATCATATGAAAATGCTGCATAAATGGCCTCCAAGTTTTTTTCAAATTTACTGGAAGGGTCATAAACCACACTTCTATTTTTTTTCCAAATTTAAACACAACATAGTTTGTGAAAATCAGTGAAATATAGTATCCAATTCAGCAAAATGGATCTTCTAGCCATTAAAGTAAGAAATGCAATCATCCGACGAGCTGAAGAGGTTACAGTCATATTTTTACATGTTCTTATTTCCGCCTCCGAGCCTAACTGGCCTGATCTAATGCGCACGGCAAGCCGATTTTTACTTTACTGTACAGTACGGGAGGTGTGCTCGTTTACTTCCTGAGGGGCAATTCCCAAATCGTTTGAATAACCCATGTGTCATATAGTGCGGTCACTGGTTTCAAATAGAATAGGAATGCCGGTGGACTTCCGAAGTAAGTCTGCACGTTGTGTTCTAAAAGCGCCGTCCCCGCTATCGGCATGAATTACTTGCAAAAACAACTTGGGAGTAATTCATTCACTTTTATCAAACGAGACAATTAATGGAGGATATACCTATTTTGCCACTTTCTACCCTCTTCATTGCTGAGGGTTTGCTTAGACCCTGAAAAATCACGAACGCCTCTCCCACGTGTGTGTCACAGAACAATACTGCACGGGAGCTGGCCCGTCGGCCCCACTTGTACCTGCAGACCGGGCTGACCATAAACATTTCCTATGCATGTATCTAACCAAGTGCTTTGTATGGTGGTTGAAAATTTGTAACTTTTTCAGTCATTATAAGGTGTGTTTGGGGGGGGGGGAGGGAGCAGAAGAGTATTATCGGAGGATAAGCCCAGTGGTATGACTTTGTTCTGACTTGAATTCTACAGGGTGCATTTAGGTCAGAGGTCATTTGACAGTGATCCAGAGCAAGAATAAAGTAGTGGTTCTGCTACCATCCAGGCAGAGATGGCTCAAAGCACAAGTGAGAGATCTAAACAGGAAGCAACTGGTTTGAGTGGTGGTTTTACACCAGCTTCTCTTTGGGGAGCTTACACCAGATTTGTGGCAAATAATTTTCCTCTGCAAGGTTTTGTCTTTAAAACAAAAATGACATACCACCTTAAAAGTTTCTTGAGGCAGTTGATCTGATCAACCATTCTAGTTACCCCCCCCACACCCTCTCTATCTATTACTTCTGTTGCTACACTGATAAAACTTCAAACCACTTTTTATTATGCTGTAATATAGTATTCCAACTGTATGCACATTTATTCCATATACGTTCTTTAACCTCTGACTTTATTTATAGACAGAGCCTTGAAAAATTAATCAGCCACCACAACTATATTCACATCTTATTGTTTCATTTTCTATATTTTAACTATATTGAAGTAGGATTTTTTGAGCTAATCTACAAAACATTGGGCATCAAGTCAAATCAAAAGAAAAATTCCAAAACCTGTCAATAATTGACTAAAAATGTAAAAAAAATAAAATTGAGGCAAAAAATTATTCATCCCCTTTGTAATTACTGCACAACTTTTTTCAGGTGCAATACTGTACATTACCTTACCAACTCACCCAATTTGATGATGCAGAAAATTGGAGGGTCACCTGTTTTCAATGAATTCATGAAAATAAATGCCTCTTCTGTCTAAGGTCCAACAATATTGTAGATTTTCAACAGACCAAACCAAAATGAAGACACAAGATCATTCAAAACAAGTCAGGGAAATGATAATAGAGTAGCACAAATCTGGGCAAGGGTACAAGACCATCTCAAAGTCACTGGACATACCTTGGAGCTCAGTGCAGTCCATTATGGAAAAATGGAAAAAATATGAAACCATAGCCACATTGCCTAGGTCAGGCTGCCCCTCTAAATTTAGTTACTGGAGAAGAATGGCACTTGTAAGAGAAGCTACTGAACTTCTCTTTTTAAAGCAATGAAGAGGGGAGACTGCCTTTTGATCGCTGACGGGGTCGCTCTGTTACTGAAGAGGGGAGACTGCCTTTTGATCGCTGACGGGGTTGCTCTGTTACTGAAGAGGGGAGACTGCCTTTTGATCGCTGACGGGATCGCTCTGTTACTGAAAAGGGGAGACTGCCTTTGATCGCTGATGGGGTCACTCTGTTACTGAAGAGGGGAGACTGCCTTTTGAATCGCTGACGGGATCGCTCTGTGACTGAAAAGGGGAGACTGCCTTTGATCGCTGATGGGGTCACTCTGTTACTGAAGAGGGGAGACTGCCTTTTGAATCGCTGACAGGATCGCTCTGTGACTGAAGAGGGGAGACTGCCTTTTGATCGCTGACGGGATCGCTCTGTGACTGAAGAGGGGAGACTGCCTTTTGATCGCTGACGGGGTCACTCTGTTACTGAAGAGGGCAAACTGCCTTTTGAATCGCTGACAGGATCGCTCTGCTGCCGCAGAGGGAAAGGCCTACTGCTGTGCCCAGCGAATGTTATCCAGGTTTTTGACATTTTGCGTGTGGACTTGGACTGTAGACTCTTTTCAGTCTTGTAGTTTTTGATATTCTGTGTTTTTTGCTTGATCTTTCCAATTTTTTTGTGTGCGGGGAAGGGGATTTGGGGGTTGATGTGCTTGTTCCTTTTTTTTGTTCATGTTTTATGTGGGGAGGAGGGATTTGGAGGTTGATGATGGTGCTGCTGTCCTTTTGTTTCTTGGTTTTGTGGTTATCTGGAGAAGAAGAATTTCAGAGTTGTATACTGTGATAATAAATGAACCTTTGAACGGACTGTGACGCCAACAGTCACTCTGAGTGAGCTGCAGAAGTCAATGGCTACAACCAGAGATGAAGTTCATGGCTCCACAATCTCTAAAGGCCTTGCACAAAAAGGCAGAGTGGTAAGGAAGAAGCCCAGGCTTTTAAAAAAAAAAGCATATCCTTGGCCATGAAGACTTTGCAAAGCATCACTTAGAAAATACTTTAAAGATGTGGAAGAAAGTTTTGTGGTCATAACTTTTTGGCTGTAACACTGTATATGTGGAATAATCAAATACTGTGCATCAGCCAGGTAACACCATCTCTACTGTAGAGTATGGTGGAGGTAGCATCATGCTATGGGGATGCTTTTCAGCAGCAAGGACTGGAAATCTGGTCAGGATTGATGGTGTTACGTAACCGGCAACAATGAATATCAATCGAGACAGGTTATATAAAAACAACCAAACATTTATTAAACGCGGATAAACGATAAAAAAAAAACAAACGAAAACTTTAACCGGAAGTTAACTGATATGCAGCTGTTCAACAAATTGTCACTTGGCACTGGTTCTTAAAGCGTTAAATGCTAAAACAGTTATTAAAGCGATAAAGTGAGATATAGTTCTTAAAATGGTAAATTCGAAAGTCCAGCAGATTTGTACGTTCAATTGAGAGAGACTTCTCTGGAGAAGGATTTCTTCATAGACGCGACTTTCCTGCTGGTTCTGTCCAAAGGATTCACAATGCAGTAAATAAACAGTTTAAAACAACTGACTTTAATTTCTTTTAGAGAGAGCAAACCTTTGCATGAGCTCTTTGCTCTTTTGGCAAGAGTTATCTCGATGCAGGTCGCTACTCCTTCAACGAAGACTCAATAAGGTCGATCCTTTGTTAAACTGCCGACCGATGCCGACTCCTCTCAATCCTTCAGTCCTGTACTTTGATAAAGTCTTCACTCTCCCTTCTACTGCTGGAATTGAGTAAATCAGCACATCTAGCCAAAAATTTCCAGTCCAGTAGTATTGTCTCTTGCAATAGAACGCACAACCGTTTCAAAAATGAAACTGCGTCACAAAAACAAACACGCAACAGAAATGGAGACACAGCACGTTCTACCTGGAAACCTACAAACTAAAAACTAACTGCGTCATCTGGGGTCTACCCCTATATACCCGTGGTGCACATGTCATCACGTGACCTCACGTCGGCAGGAAAATTACATCAGGTGACCGCCAAAAGACCATTACATCATTCTCACAAAAAACCACAGATCTCCTTTAGGCATGTAACAATGGGAAGATGAATGCTGCTAAATACAGGGAGATCCTGAATTTAAAAACCTGCTAGCCTCTGCCAGAAAGCTTAAACTATGGAGGAAGTTCTCCTTTCAGCAGGACAGCGACTTAAAACACACTGCCAGTGCAGACATGGAGTGGCTTCAAATGAAGAAAGTTGATGTCCTTGAGTGGCCCAGTCAGAGTCCTGACCTTAATCCGATCGAACGCCTCTGGCAAGATCTCAGGATTGTTGTCCACCACTGCTCCCTAACTGACCTGGAAGAGCTTGAGCAATTTTGCAAGGAGGAATGGGCAAATCTTGCTCCATCTCATCGTACAAAGCTAACAGATGCTTATTCAAAAAGACTACTAGCTGTAATAACAACACGAGGTGGTTCAAATACGTATTGAGCGAAGGGGGTGAATACTTTTGACTGCTGAATTTTCAGTTTTTGAATGTTTACTTTTTCATGCTTTACAAGTTTCCTTGTTTTTTGGGTTCTGTGGGAAAAAAAGGAACGTGATTCACAACACACGTCAAAGTTGCTGGTTATCTGGTTAACTTCTCTAACATTGACTTCTCTAACTTCCGCTAATGCCCCACCTCCCCCTCGTACCCCATCTGTTATTTATTTTTATACACACATTCCTTCTCTCACTCTCCTTCTTCTCCCTCTATCCCTCTGTCTATACCCCTTGCCCATTCTCTGTGTTCCCCCCACGCTTGTCTTTCTCCCTGGGCCTCCTGTCCCATGATCCTCTCATATCCCCTTTGCCAATCACCTGTCCAGCTCTTGGCTCCATCCCTCCCCCTCCTGTCTTCTATTATTTTGGATCTCCCCCTCCCCCTCCAACATTCAAATCCCTTACTCACTCTTCCTTCAGTTAGTCCTGACGAAGGGTCTTGGCCTGAAACGTCGACTGTATCTCTTCCTAGAGATGCTGCCTGGCCTGCTGCGAACACCAGCAACTTTGATGTGTGTTGCTTGAATTTCCAGCATCTGCAGAATTCCTGTTGTATGTGATTCACAAAGAAGTTCTCAAGTAAATTAATCAAAATCCCTAGTTATAGTACTCATCTATGTGAACAAAGGATTGGGGGCTGAATACTTTTACAAGGCACTGTAATTCTTTATTCTTTATAATTGTTGAATGTTGTTTTTTATTGCATGTTGTACCAACACAGCAAAGTAGATTCCTAATACATGTAAATGTATATGGTGAACAAAATTGATCCTTGATCCTTTCCACCAATGTTAATTGTAAGCCATAAACTAGTCACTAAAGCCTGAACTGTGCAGAGAGCTGAACATTCTGGATTTAGGCAGAAATTACACTTTAACTGCTGTGTCAGTGCAGAGTGAATTCACAATACACTGGCCTTACAGATATTTTATTGTGACGCTTCTGTGGAATGGTTTTCTGCACAAGTGACACATTTCAATTCTATTCAAATAATTTTGAGTTCCTAAAGGAACAGGAAGGCTTTGCAATGGGCAGTTAAAACGTGCCCAACACATCACTGGCACCAGCCTACCTGCCATCAAGGACACATATACAGAAAGGTGCTGGAAAAAGGCCAAAAATTTCATGAAGGATCCCCCCCCCACTTCACCCTGCCCACTCCTTCCTCCCGCTACTCTTTCCTACTCCCATCAGGGAAGAAGTTTTGCAACATCTACGTCAGGACCACCAGGCTCAAAATCACATGGTTCTCCTAAACTGTTAGGCTGATTAACAACTTCTACACATTAATTGGTCCCAACACCACTGCATACGCATCACCTAGTGTCACTTTATGTGCATGAACTGTCTTGAGATACATAAAGTGTATAAGATAGGTGAGAGTTGATGTTGAACCACTGGAAAATGATGCTGGAGAGGTAGTAATGGGGGACAAGGAAATGGCAGATGAACTGAATAAGTATTTTGCATCAGTCTTCACTGTGGAAGACACTAACAGTATGGTGGATGTTCCAGGTGTCAGGGGTCATGAACTGTGTGAAGTTGCTATAATTAGAGAGAAGGTTCTTGGAAATTGGAAAGGTCTGAAGGTAGTTAAGTCACCTGGACCAGATGGTGTACACCCCAGAGTTCTGAAAGAGCCCACAGTGGCTGAAGATGTCGTGGAGGCATTAGTAACGATTTTTCAAGAATCACTGGATCCTGGAATGGTTCCAGGAGACTAGAACATTACAAATGTCACTCCACCCCTCAAGAAGGGAGAGAGGCAAAAGAAAGGAAACTATAGGCCAGTTAGTCTGACCACAGTGATTAGGAAGTTGTTGGAATCGTTTATTAAGGAGGAGGTTTCAGAATACTTGGAGGCATGTGATAAAATAGGCCATAGTCAGCATGGTTTCTGCAAGGGAAAATCTTGAAGAAATAACAACCAAGGTTGATGTGGTGTACTTTGATTTTCAGAAAGCCTTTGACAAGGTGCCACAAGTGAGGCTGATTAACAAGCTACGAGCCCATGATGTTACAGGAAAGATTCTAGCCTGGATAAAGCAGTGGCTGATTGGCAATGAGTGGGAATAAAGGGAGCCTTTTCTGGCTGGCTGCTGGTGACTGGTGGTGTTCTTCAGGGGTCTGTGTTGGGATCAATTGTATTTGTGTTATGTCAGTGCTTTGGATGATGGAATTGATGGCTTTGTTGCAAAGTTTTCAGACAATATGAAGATAAGTGGAGGAGCAGGTAGTTTTGAGGAAGTAGAGAGGCTACAGAAGGACTTGGCCAGATTAGGAGAATGCACAAAGAAACAGCAGATGGAATACAGTCTTGGGAAGTATATGGTCATGCACTTTGGTAGAAGAAATGATGGGGTTGACTTTTTTAAAAATGGAAAGTGAAAGGGTTGACTATTTTTTAATTGGAAAGAAAATATAAAAAACTAAGTTGCAAAGGGACTTGGGATTCCTTTTGCAGGATTCCCTAAAGGTTAACTTGCAGGTGAGAATGTGGTGAGGAAGGCAAATGTTAGTATTCATTTCAAGAGGACTTGAATATGAACACAAGGATGTAATGTTGAAATTTTTATAAATAACTGGTGAGGCCTCACTTGGAATATTGTGAGCAGTTTTGGGCCCCTTATCTTAGAAATGATGTGCTGAAACTGGAGAGGGTTCAAAGGAGATTCATGAAAATGATTCCAGGATTGAATGGCTTGTCATATGAAAAATGTTTGATGGCTTTTGGCCTGTATTCGCTGGAATTCAGAAGAATGAAGGGTGATCTCATTGAGACCTATCGAGTGGTGAAAGGCCCTGATAGAGTGGATGTTTCCTTTGGTGGGAGAGTCTAAGACCAGAGGACACAACCTCAGAATAGAGTGGCATCATTTTAGAATGAAGATGAAGACGTATTTCTTTAGCCAGAGAGTGGTGAATCTGTGGAATTGTTTGTGGAGGCCAAGTCTTTATATTTAAGGCAGAGGTTGATCATTTCTTGATTGGTCGAGGCATGAAGGGACAAGGTGAGAAGACAGGGGTTTGGGGCTGAGAGGGAAATTGGATCAGTCATGATGAAATGGTGGAGCAGACTCGATCCATTAACAATCATTTTGTTCTCCTTTACACTCGTATACTGAAGAATGACAATAAACAATTTGAATCTAACTTGTATTCATTAGGCTTGGAAGTTAGTTGCTTTTTATAATACACACCTCTGACAATCCTGTCTAAAAGAACAGGGATTAGCAGCGGCAGCAGACGCAGTAGGATATTCTGGATGGCTTAGTGGTGCCACAGGGAGTGCTATTGTCAACACAGCTCTGGGGACTTGGGTTCAATCTTGACCTCTGATTATGTTGAGTGGAGTTAGCATGTTTGTCCCTGTGACTTCCTGGGTTTTCCCTCCATGCTCCAGTTTCTCTCCCATGTCCCAAAGAGTTGCTGGAAGGTTAACTAGCCCCGTGGTATAGTTGATTGGCAGGAGAAATAGTAGGCGATCGATGGGTAGATGGAAAAAAAACAGGTTACAGGGTCGAGGATGGGAATACTCTGAGAGTCAACATTGATTTGGAATCAATGGTCTCCTATGTTTCGTAAAAGTAGAGAGCCAGATCTGTTTAAACTTTCTTTGCTAATCAGATCATGGCTCATTCATTTTTCTGTCCAATCCCCATATTGTCTGACTCCCTTGCTGTTAAAATTAGCCTTAAATATAATCAACAACTGGGCATCTGCAGCTGTCTAGAGGGAGAGAATTACTGAAACTTAGAAATCTCTGTGGGAAGAATCTAAGGCCTGTTATCTTAAGACTAAGCTCTAGTCAGGACCTTGAGCTGTTGCAAACAGCTCTTATGATTTACTATCCATCATTCTCAGAATCTGGGAGACACGAGACTAGGTGCTGGGGTCTGGAGCAGCACACAAAGTGCTGGAGGAACTCAGCAGTTCAGGCAGCATCAGTGAAGGAAAGTGGACAGTTGGTATCTTGTTGAGAGCATAAGATATAGAACCAGAATTGGGCCATGTTCCCTCTCAGCTCCAATGTCCTGCCTTCTCCCTGTAACCCTTCATGCCCTGACTAATCAAGAATCTATCAACCTTTATATTTTTTTAAGGCAAAGACTTGGCCTCCACAGTCACCTGCGACAAGAAGTTCCACAGATCACCACTAGCTAAAGAAATTTCTCCTCATTCCCGTTCTAAAAGGATGCCCCTTTATTTTGAGGCTGTGTCCTCTGGTCCTAGACTCTCCCACCATAGGAAACATCCTCTCCACATCCACTCCATCAAGGCCTTCCTTTCAACAGTCGATAGGTTTCAATTAGGTCAGCCCCCATTCTTCTGAATTCCAGTGAATATAGGCCTGGAGCCATCAAATGCTCTTTTCTGGATTCTCGGAATCTGTTATGATTCATTAAAATTGCCTCATATTCCTTGACACTCTTTATTGCATGGATAATCTTTTTCTTCCAGAGGACAATCCCTTCATTACAGGAACCAGTCTGATGCATCTATGGCAGTAATCCCAATGCATTTTATTAGTTAGAAACAATCATTTGGAATAGTTCTGAAAGCCATTGAGAGATTTGTTTTCACTTAGAGCATTAACATTTGCTGATGCTTTTAAAAATATTGGATTGTTCGTCCTTTAACATTTGAAATAAGCTGCACTCAACAATTATCTTGATTGTAAAGTGGTTTAGGTCTTCGCCCATAAGAAATCGTATTCCACACGCATTGGAAGGTCTCATCTGACAGTGTATGCATAAGGGTTAAATGATCACCTGTTAAGAGTTCTTGTGCGTCACAGTTTGTTGCACTCTCTAAAATCAGTCAGGTTTATTATCCCTGACATATATCGTGAAATTTGTTGTTTTGTGGTGACAGTACAGTGCAATATATAAAAAATTATTACAGGTTACAATAAAAATTAACTGGTGCAGAGGAGGAATAGTGAGCTGGTGTTCATACTGTTCATGGGATGAAATTGTGTGGAAAGAAGTTCAAATTCAGAAAGGATTTGATGGCAACACCTAAACATCTTCACATGAGTGAGATAAGACACACTTAAACTTTTTATCACCAGCCTTTTGACATTGACAGGAGCTGAAGACCGAACATAAAGCTAATATATATATATATATATAGGTGATTCCTAACAACATCAAGGGTGTAGTCAACAATTGAGAGTTAGCACCGTGTAAATTGTCCTGCGTAGTTTTTTTAAAATATAATGTCTGAGTGCATATAAAAAAAAGCCTTTTTGTGAGATGATCTGAAAAATGTCAGGAAGCTCCATGAAAGAGCTAATTCGTTCCAAGTCATTTTCAATCCCTTGTTTAATTATCTTATTTTGTGGTTTCAAATAACAAAAAAAAATCCTTTTTAATATATCATTTTAATTTTATATGTTCAAAAATTAATGACAAATCTCATAAAGACGTAGTGGGCCAGGGTACTACAGGCTGAAATTCTGTCAGCTGGCATTCTGTGGCCTGGTAATTCCCATGGTCCAGATCCATACTAATTAATTCTAACGAAGGTCTTAAAATTAACTAAAATCTGTACTCGTTAGTAGCTAATTAACCTACCAAATCAACTTTTGCAATCTCAGCTGACATTTATAGATGCTTTGGATTACGGACAATTGCTGGAACTCTTACATGACCTGGGGAAGCATCTGCACTTAGGAGGAACAGGTCTGCTGTGATTCAGGGTAATTTCTGTGGTCTGGCACCAACTGGGTCCCAAGTGTGCTGGACTAGAGAGTTTCAACCTGTAATAGGTTGGTAAGGGGGAAGTTTTTGAGAAGCATCTTAAAGTATGAGATAGCTATGTGGAGAAATTTGGCAAGCAAATTCCAGAGTTTAGGTCCCATGCAGCAGGAAGTACGGTTGTCGGGAGGAGTGGGGTATCAATTGTGCTGGAATTGGAAAAGGTGGAGGTTGGTAGGACTGGGAATTACATGGGTGGGGAGGGCTGAGGTCATGACAGGATTTGCCAGTTCCCAGCTTGAGGAAGTGGGAACTTCCTGAAGTGAGATGGTGTGTCATGGTAGCGTAAAGCTATTACAGTGCCAGCGACCCAGGTTCAATTCCCACCACTGCCTTTAACGAGTTGGTACATTCTCAGATGATCCCGTAGATTTTTTTCCCAGGTGCTCCAATTTCCTCCCACATTCCAAAGGCGTATGGATGAGTTAGTAGGTCATGTTTAATTGGTCATGTGTGTAAGTGGATGGCAGGGCTCACTGGGCTGGAAGGTCCATTACCGTGCTATATCTTTAAATAAAATTTTAAATTCAGAATTGGGTTTATTATCACCGGCATGTATCGTGAAATTTGTTATCTTAGTGGCAGCAGTTTAATGCAATATATAATATAAAAGGAAAAAAAAACAAAATAAAATAATAAATAAATAAGTAAATCAATTATAGTATACATATATTGAATAGATTAAAAATCATGCAAAAACCCCCAGAAATAATATATATTAAAGTGAGGTAGTGTCCAAGGGCTTAATGTCCATTTAGGAATCGGATGGTAGAGGGGAAGAAGCTGTTCCTGAATCGCTGAGTGTGTGCCTTCAGGCTTCTGTACCTCCTTCCTGATGGTAACTTAATTAAATTAAGTTCTTCTTGTGAGCAGTGACGCTTGATCTTGCTTCACCTGACAAGAAATGGTGAGTGACCCAGAATACATCAGGAAGGGAAAAGAAACTTAAGACCAGATTCAGATCCAAAGTAGATGGAAAAAATGTCTCTTCACTTTGACTCCAATTGCTGAGAGCCATGAGTTCCTCTTGCAAATCTCCTCCTAATTTGACTGTACTTGATAGCCTTAAGAGAATTCATGGCATGGCTGCTGTGTGAATTAGATAATATTGTATTAGTGCAATCCTAAATTGAGATGAGATGAGGTCATTGGCTAATTCTGCCATTGATCAGGTCTTGGGAGACTTGAGAGTGAGAGTGGCTGTTCGCCATGGAGAAAGTGTGGCATTTCCTGGCATTGAAAGGACAAAGTGCATACAGGAATTGATGTTTGTTTTTGATCCAAACCTATTTCCTGATACATTGCCGTGTAGGCCCTTCCAACCCTTTGAGCCTTGCTGCCCCAGCAACCCCTGACAAACCCGATTAACCCTAACCTAATCATGGGACAATTTACAATGACCAGTTAACCTACCTGGCATGTCTGGACTGTGGGAGGATCCAGAGGAGATAAACACTAATTTCATGGGGAGGATGTCCTTGCAGAACAGCGCCAGAATTGAACTCTGAACTTCAGAACTTCCCAAACTGTAACAGCATCACACTAACTACTTCACTACCATGGTGCCCATTGAAATTGCTTTGCTTTGGCTTGAATTGCAATATAATTTGTTGAAGGGTTAAGGGGATGCACTAAAATAAGATTTGTCACGGTTTTGCCTACATCTAAAGAGGCTGCTACTTTTCCTTTGTCCCCAGAACAACAAGCAGAGGAGACTTTGTGTTCTGTGCTGATCGCTTGGTGAGTAGAAATATAAAATTAACATAAATTCTGTTTTTTTAAAAAAAAGAATTAATTCTCCTTGAAGCCCTCAGTTGAGATTCTTAGTAGTAGTAGTCATACTTTATTGATCTCGGGGGAAATTGGTTTTCGTTACAGTTTTTCGTTTCGTTACAGAAATTGGTTTCCAAAAAAGAAAGGAGTAGGTGTGGCGATGGTAGAGCGTGGCAGGGCTGTAAGCATAGAGCACTACAGCACAGAAACGGCATTTGACTAATCTAGTGCATGCTAGCTTGGTTTTCTGTCTAGTCCCATCTAGCTGCACCTGGCCCGTAGCCCTCCATTACCTCCCTTATCCAAGCTTCCCTTAAATATTGCAATCGAACGCGGGTCTGCCATTGCCGCTGGCAGCTCGTTCCGCACTCGCCCTACCCTCTGAATGAAGAAGTTCCCCATCATGTTCATCGTTCACCCTAAACCCTTTGACCCTCATTGTAGTCTTGCTCAACCTGAGGGGAAAAGGCCCTGCACCTACTCACCCTACCCATCAGAATCAGCACCTCTGAAATGACAATTTTTTAGATCATGGAATGCCATTTTAAAAACAAAACTGCATTTGACATTTTTCTTTAATGGCCAAGAAATAGGCATTGTTGCTGGAGTTGTTTTATAGTCCTGCCGTAAAATGGTCACTAAATCTGTCAATGTAACTGTACGGACAATATCACCTGGAATATTATATTATAGATCAGACTCGTTGTCGAAGAAGGACTGAATCAGCTACCATACACTGAATGTACAGTTACAACTCCAACAGGTATGAAATAAACGTACTGATATAACTCAAATGTTGCCATAATTGGCATGTCTCACTGCTATACTCAACACATACATCTTGGGGCCTAAAATGGGAGACATGCTCAAGGTTCTTTTGTGTGGCTTGCCAATGACTATTTTGGCCATGGCCACGTGCAGCATAGTTTTAGCGCCATAGTCCCATTAATGAATGGGACTTGAACATTTTCACTTGCATGTTGTGTCATCATTGAGTGCACAGGTAAAGTATCAAGTAAGTATACAAGCAGGTTTGGCCTCTGGTGGGGATTGTGGGGATTATGGGGAAGAGAGGCCTGTGTTTAGGATTTGTTTGGGTCTCAGATGGGCATTGTTCAGGTTTTGGGGTGGTGAGGAGAAAAGGAGTTGAGGCTAGCACACACAAAATGCTGGAGGAACTCAGCAGGTCAGGCAGCATCTATGGAAAGGAATAAACAGTCGACATTTTGGGCAGAGGCCCTTCTTCAGGATGGAGAGGGAAGGGAGTAGATGCCTGAATAAAAAGGTGTGGCGGGGAGGGGGTGGGGGTAAGAGGCTAGCTGGAAGGTGATGGGTGAAGCCAGGTGGGTGGGAAAGGTTGAGGGCTGGAGGGTGGACAATAGGAGAAAGTGAAGGAGGAGGGGACCCAAGGGGAAGTAATAGGCAGATGAGAAGAAGTGAAAGGTCAAAGTGGGGAATAGAGGAGGGGAGGGGGAGGGGAAGGGGAAATTTGTTTTACTGGAAGGAGTAATTGATATTCATGCCATCAGGTTGGAGGGTTCCCAGATGGACTACAAGGTGTTGCTCCTCCACCCTGAGGGTAGCTTCATCTTGGGCCAAGAGGAGGCCATCAATTGAGATGTCAGAATGGGAATTGGAATTAAAATGTTTGGAGTCGGGGTGCTGTTGTGAGGATTTGATAGTGCGGGGATGAGTAAGTTACAGATCCCGAGTGGGATTCCAGTTCTAAACTGGGGCCCGCTCTGAAATGGCATTATTAATACACCCTTCGTTTGAGAGCACCCAATAACAGGCAAATTTCAGAACCTGACTCGATTTCCCAGGCAATGCAGAAATCTTGGTAACAGCACAATTAGTTTCTAGAAGTACCTACTAGCTTACTCTTGGAAGCAAATCAGTGCAGAACCCTGACTGGTAAAATGACCACCAGCATCGGGCAAATCTCTCCCTTGTGACTCCTGCAACTACAGAAGTCACCAGCCCGAGGAAATCAATCAACCATTAACCGATAAGTATTGATAAATAATGCCACTGATAGGACTGCTGGATGATTTATGTTTCCTATATTGGAACATCTCTTGCTGATTGTATGGTAACCTGTGGATGTCATCTCTGAAGTAGCAGTTGTGGTGTCATTTCAGAGTTGTTTGCCTTTGGAATTTTCTTTCAAAAAAATTATTTTTATTTATTACAAACAAACAAAAAAAAAAGCACATCTGCAAAAACCACAACTGTAACAAAATCAAATTAAATATTGAGCAGCAAAAGGGAGAAAGATATAAAGGCAAAAGTAAACGTATACAGCAGAGGTTCACCGCACCAGAAAACCTCAGTCCTCACCCCATGAGAAAGTCCAATACAGGGGCCCATATCCTTTCAAAGATGTCCCCTCTGTCTTCTTTACATAGTCTCAGTCTCTCCAAATGTAAAGTATTTGCCAGTTCTCAGCCACAGATCGTACGTAGGCAGAGTCCATTTTCCACATTTGCAGGATTAACTTCTTAGCAATCACCATTCCAAACAATACAGCCATTTTTTCCATACATACTGGCTGAAGATAGGGAGCTTGTTGCTCCAAGGATGGCTATGAGCGGGTCTGGTTCCCACCACTTCCCAAAAGCCTCAGAGAAACAGTGAAAAATACTTTTCCAGTATGCATGAAGCTTACAACATGACCAGAATGATCGTGACAAGTTACTATTCACAGGTTTACATCTATTACAAACTGATGAAACATCAGGGTAGAAACTGTGCAACTTTTCTTTGGAATAATGGAGTCTATATGTTGTTTTAAACTGTTTAAGTCTGTGTCTGACATTGAATTTTGACCTGCCTACTTCACTTGCCCCCTAGCAAGTCCTTACCAATATAGAAACATAGGAAAACCTGCAGCACAACACAGGCCCTTCAGCCCACAATGCTATGCCGAATATGTACTTACTTTAGAAATTACCTAGGGTTACCCATAGCCCTCTAAGCTCCATGTACCTATCCAAGAATCTCTTAAAAGACCCTATGGTATCCGCCTCCACCACCGTTACCGGCAGCCCATTCCACACACTCACCACTCTCTGCGTTTTAAAAACAAAACTTGCCCCTGACGTCTCCTCTGTGCCTACCTCCAGCACCTTAAAACTGCTGTCTCGTGTTAGCCACTTCAGCCCTGGGAAAAAGCCTCTGACTATCCACACGATCAATGCCTCTCAATACCAATATATGGTATCCATTGCGATTTGTCCTGCAAGTGTACTTTTGCTGTGGGTCCTGTTTAGCTGTTTAAGCACATAAGTCACCAGACAATGGACGCCACCATCCAAATTGGGTGTCCAGTGAATAGGAGTTTACTGAGCTCCATATTGATGCCCAGCTGGGACACAGCAAGAACTTGCTCTGATCAATGTGTTTTACTGCCCTTTATAGTATGGGTAGATTTGCAGGGCGGTTCTTGAAGTGGAAACGGCTTCCTTCAGAGGCTTGGGGTGTGGTGCTGACTGTGCGCTGTCTGAGTGGAGTTATCATACTCTCCCTGCGACTGTAGGTGGCTTTTGAATGCTTCAGATTGCTCTCACGGCCCGGAGGTGAGCTGGTTGGTCAGCCGGACATGTGAGGAGCCACGACCAAAGGTCACAGCTTACTGCGGATCACTAACTCAGTGAAAGACAACCATTGGTTTGCCCGAAACCTGTTGGTCTGGCAGCACGTCGTGGAGGCACGCTGTCGACTGCAGGATGACATGCTGGGGAATGCGCTGAAGCTTGGTGCAGCGACTGGAAGGGCTCTGGAAAGCACCACAGGACATGGCTCTTCCACTATTGGAGAGGAAGGACCGGGCTGGATAAGGAAGCCCCTGAATTATTGTAGTAGCATACGATTGGCATGGGGCCACATGAGTGGCACAGTGCTGTTGACTTGTATGAATGTAATAGAACAGTATGAAAGCATTTACTATGAATGTGAAGAATGAAAAGGCATTGCATGGTTTATTCTTGTAAATATTTTATTATGAAGTTTATTTTGATATATTTAAAAAAAAACATGCTGGGCAAGTTTGAGCTGACTGGAATTCCACCTGCTCCGTGTAGTGTCTTAATTAAGGTGACTTTCGATATTGATGTAGTGTGTCAAAAAGCATAAAAGGGAAGTTTAGAGAGAATCAGTTTCGGGGAATAGAGAATTAAAGAGAAGAGGGAATGGGACTAATGGGGTTGCTTTCTGGGTGTCAGTACCAACTCAATGGGCCAAATGGCCTCCTTTGGTAATGTTATAAGATTTCTTTTAAACCTTCATTCTCCATTTGAGGAATATTAGTAAATTGGAGGAGTTTCATTGAGCAAGTCAGAGATGTTTCATCACAGCCCTCCTGAACATGTTTGAGTCAAAACTTTTAACATGATGGGCTTTGACTAGCTTCCCACTCCTTGTGCAGTCAATCGTAGAGAACAGCAGCAGAGAGCAGAGCTGCTCCTGTGACAGCTAGTGGAAGAAGCTGCTGAATTTAAATATATTTGTAGTGAAATGAGCACCTGCACATTTCAAAGAACGTAAGAAATAGGAGCAGGAGTCGGCCATCCGGCCCGTCGAGCCTGCCCCGCCATTCAATAAGATCATGGCTGCTCTGTCCGTAAACTCAGCTCCGCTTACCTGCCTTTTCCCCATAACCCTTAATTCCCTCACTATGTAAAAATCTATCTAACTGTATCTTAAATATATTTAGTGAAAGCCTCAACTGCTTCCCTGGGCAGAGAATTCCACAGATTCACCAATCTCTGGGACAAACAGTTTCTCCTCATCTCTGTCCAAAATGTTCTCCCCTGAATCTTGAGGCAATGCCCCCTAGTTCTAGTCTCACCTACCAATGGAAACAACTTTCCTACTTCTGTCTTAGCTATCTCTTTCAAAATTTTGATCCCTTCTCATTCTTCTGAATTCCAGAGAGTATAGTCCCAGGCGACTCAATCTCTCCTCATAAGTTAACCCCTTCATCTCTGGAATCAACCTGGTGAACCTCCTCTGCACTGCCTCCAAAGCCAGTATATCCTTCCTCAAGTATGGAGACCAGAACTGCACACAGTACTCCAGGTGCGGCCTCATTTTATTACATTTATGCATGAACAATGTAACTATGATATTTGTCTACTCCAGACAGCCACTAAATACAGAAAAGACATCAACTTCCAACCCCTCCCCCCGCCCAGCACAAGAAAGAGAAGAAACAAAACTCTCAAGCCCAAAATGCCCTCCTCTCCCACAGCAAAAAAAAACCCGGGCCAATAACCATCTGGACTCGCAGAAAAAAGCGGCAATGGTAACAATCCCTGACTGTTTGATTGTCCGAACTAAATATTCTACTTATCCAGTGGAAAGTAAGCGGACGTCAAATGATCTGATATCTGATGATTTGCAGCTTATGAGAATGGTGGCATAAGAGCAGGAAGGACTGTGAGGAATTTGGACGACTTGTGTGATGCTAACCTCAGTTAATCTTTAATCTTATACAGGCCATAAATATGAAGGAGTGAAGTTTGAGAAAGGAAACTGTGGTGTTAGTATTATGAGAAGTGGTAAGTAATCATTGTCTACAGATTTTTGTCAGCGAGCATCTTGCAGTAGGCAAATATTTTGACATGATGGAGAGGACAATAGCTTGATTGGAGTTGGCTGGGGCAGGAGTAAGGCAATATCGAATATCAGCCTTTCCCCATCCCTCAGTGTGCCTTATACTCTTTTTATCCTTCCTACTTCAGTGCCTGTCGACACGGGGAGAACGTCCAATCTCCTCAGACAGCAGCGGGAACTGGATCCCAAACTTACAGCTGACACAGTAAAGTGTTGCACTAACCTATACACTGTTGTGCCACCCCCAGCCAACTATGACAGGAATGTTGTCCAGTTTCATTATCCTGATATGCCTGAGAGTCTGTTGGTTCATTACTATGTCAAGGAAAATGATTGTGATGTGTTAAGCATTTTTACTGCTGGATCAAAAGATAATTTAACTGGGAATGTTGGTGTGGCTGTTTTTGTGCCTGAATTACAGGTAACAATAAAGGAACATCTTTCTAATCATTTATCAGGTTTATACAGCAGAACTGGTTGCCATCATTTTGGGCTTACACTGGGTGGAGGGAGTTTGTCCTTGCAAAGTTGTAATTCAGATTCTTTATCGGGTTTCACTAGTATTGAAACAGGTCATTCTAGCAGTTGGTCAGATTTACTGCTGGAAGCTCTTTGAACTTTATGTCATATTCAAAGTATTGGTTTACATGCTCTCTTCTTGTGGATCCCTGCACGTAGAGGTGTTGAGGGGAACGAGTGGGCTGATTGGCCAAAAAATCTGTTAAAAGTTCAGCTGTGGATGTAGACCTTCCACTTGGTGAATCAGAAGCCAAGGGGTTGGTGGGGCTAAGAATAGGGGATTATGGCAAGACTTGCAGGATAATGGGCATGAGAGGAGACACCTTTACAGTTTACACAACACTTTTGGATTGATGGGAGAAGAAGGTAAAACAAGAAGGGAAGGAATTATATTTATTCGATTTAGAATTTGGCATACTATGTTTAATTATTCCTTGTATTTGGAAAACATCACTCTGGGGTGTGTAGGTTTTGTCATCATTATGAAATGGTTGAACACATTTTACAATGTGAAGCATATAAGGTTGAAGGAAAGCAAATGCAGGCTGCACGGCTAGCTTTGGGCGTTGATAGTTCTTATTTAAAAACTAAGTTTCGGAAATGACTTTAATTCACAATATTGTCTTTCATTATTTACAATCTTTAGAGCTTTTTGGGGTAATTTTAATTCACATTTGATAAAGAACTAGTAGGGATTTTTATTTCTGAACTCTCTGCACCACATTCCAGTCTAGTTGGTGGTGGTAATCCACCTTTAAATTGGACTGCCAACCGCCATTAAGAGTCATCAGAAGAAGAGACTCTTATATAAAAGTTAATAAAGTTAAATACTCTTTTAATTAATACTCATTTGATAAAGTAGAATATTCAAAAATACATGCCACACTGAGGTTCTCCTACCAAGTTCTGCAGTTTGATGTGTAGGGTTAATCTGAAAGGACTCGGAGTTATCGATTCATACAGCATGAAAACAAACCCTTCCACATCAGTCATCCAAGATCTGTATCAGAGCTAATCCCATTTGCCTTTGTTTGGCTCGTAACCCTCTAAACTAGGTGTTCCCAATCTTTGTTATGCTGTAGACCCTTACCATTAACCAAGGGGGTCTGTGACCCCAGGTGGGGAACCCCTGCTCTAAACCTTTTCTATCCATGTGCCTGCCCAATATCTTTGAAATATTGTAATTGTACTGTACCTGCCTCTGCAGCTCACTCTACATACTCACTACCTTTTTTTGTGAAGAGGTTTCCCTTCAGTTCCTTTTAAATCTTTCCCCTCTATATTAAATCTGTATCTTTTAGTTTAGACTCCTCTACACTGGGACTATGACTAATTGCCTTATTTTTTTTTATTCCACCGTTGTTTTCTAACTTACCTCTAAGTTACCCATCTGTAACAACTTCACACAATGAAAGCTAACTTGAATTCACAACTAACAGTTCAAATGTCTGCAATAGTTGGAACAGAGACTAAATCAGAATGTTCATACAGGTGAAGCCATGGAGCAGGGTTTACGAGATTGTTGTCGATCAATACGCATTGGAAAAATCCTAATCCAAAGTGATGAAGAGACGCAGAGAGCAAAGGTCTACTATGCAAAATTCCCACCAGACATCTACCGCAGAAAGGTGCTTCTAATGTACCCAATATTGAGTAAGTACCATGTGTTTTTTTTTTGAACACTTTGAGAAAGGAAAGATCTATATGGATGAGAAAGCTGGAAATGAGTTTACACCAGGCATGTACTTGGTATAAAATTAAAACCTGTTTGATCCAAATCTGATCTTAAAACTTTTATTTTAAATCCTGACCATAAAACTAGGTCCAGTCGGGTTTGGGTCAGGTACCTGATGTATCACATTGGGGTCACATGCAGCGTGATGATCCTTTTCACAACTAATGATGCTGGGGAAATCAAGATGAGTTGACTGATCAGATAGATCTAGATTTCATGGGAAAAGATTCCAATTCAGGAATTACTGAAGACTTTGTCATCGATTCTTCATGTTTAGCTATTTTAACTGAATGCAGCATTCCCATATCAACTGTGGATAGTTGCACAACTTGTCTCTGACTTGTATCAGAGAAGCTGTAAGGATGGATTATCCAGTTAGAGGCCTGGATTTTCCTGTCACTAATGAAGGAATGACACAATAAATTTGTTGCTTTGCCCTGCAATTTGTGGTAATTAGAAACCCAGTTAGTTGCTTCCCAGATCATTCATTATCCTTTCTGCTGCCAATACTTTTTGGAAGTGCAAACATTATGTTGGCCTCAGTTTTGCAAAATAGTACAACCTTAACATTGTTCTTGTGTTTTCACCATTTATTCAGAATAGGTTTATTACTTTACTAGATTACACCAAAAATGTTCGCACTATGATAGTAATTCCACAAAAATGAGAAACTCTGAGAACTACTGATGATCCAATGGATAATTCACAGCTACAAGGATAAAATGGCCTGGACTGATCTGAGATGAAAATTTCCATTCTGGATAATGGCTGGTCATCTATTTATACTGCAGGCACAGGCAACACAGTTATAGAAGCTGTGAAAGTTCTGATCGAGCACGGAGTGCAGCCAAACCATATAATCCTACTCAGTCTTTTTTCAACTCCACATGGTAAGTAAGAAACAGACTTTAATATTGGGATGTACACACAAACTTTTTTTTTACATAAAAGGTGCAAGAACTAAAAATGTATTTTAAAACTAAAATTACTGTCTCTAAGCATTGTACAATCAGAATGGCTACATGGACTTGTGGCCAGATTTAGAATGCTGGCGTGAACAGTGAATTCGGTTTTCTCCTTCACTTTGTTGTAAAAATTTTAAAGATTAGATTTATTTCGTCACTTGCACATCGAAGCATACAGGGAAATATGTTGTTTGCGTCAGCAACCGACACAATCAAAATATGTGCCAGGAATTACATGCAAATGTCGCCATTCTTGTGGTACCAGCGTAGCTTCACACAACCTACTAACCCTAACCTATAGGTCTTTGGAAAGTGAGAGGAAACTGGAGCACCCGGAGGGAAACCCACACGGTCATGTACAAACTCCTTACAGACAATGGCAGGAATTGAATCTCAATAGCTGGCACAGCAGAGCGTTACACTAACTGCTATGTTACTGAATCCATCCAGGCAGCAGATGCTAACATGGTCAATTGTGAAGTGCAGCCAAATTTTAATTTTCACTCCTCGGCTGAATAATACAGCCTTACGTTTCCTCTCCAGAGGAAGTAGGAGTGTGCTGGAGTGAATTTGGAAATATCAGGTCTGCAATCCACTGATGTCAAATAGGTTTCCTTAAACTGGTAAAACCCTTTATATTTATACTTCCATTGAGCTGGTGTTTAAAAGTATCTGAGTGGTAGTGTATGCTGGGTTATTCTTCACTCAACTTTGGATATCAGGAAAATGTTGCATCAAAATTAATGAATGAAGATTCACAGCAGTTTTCAGGCATGTAAAAACCCTCCATTTTCTATGTGACCATCAAGCTTTTCCCCTTTAACCCAGTCTTGCTTTGCTCTCCTCTGCTGCTGCCAGCATTTTCCTCTTCATTTGCCAGGTTCCGTTCTTCAGTTATACAGAGGAATGCCATCTTTTCCCATTGTCAATTTAGCATCTCAGCCTCAGTATTTCTTGTTCCCTTGTACCTGTGTGATCCTGCTTGGCATCCACATGTTCTGTACTATTAGGTTGTTTATAATCAGATTATAATATTTCCTGCTGAAGATTGGGAAAATCCGAGGATAAATCACAATTTTCTTTTCCTTCCCACTCATCATTCATCATCTCAATCCCTTCTAGATTCCCTGAAATGAATATTTTAATACAGCCCTTTGTTACTGACCTGAATCCAAAAGACCTGGATTACTGATCCTGAGGCAAATCCATTACATCCATTGTTGAAATTAAATATGAATAAGTTGCGTTCATAATGATGAATATCAGACTACTTAGTTAAAAACCCAAGTTATTAGCTAATGGCTGACAAGGTAGGAAATTGCCATCATTACTATTTAGGCCAGTATGTGACTTCAAACCCACCATTGAAGAGTTTGGCCTTAAGTGCCCTCTGGCTGTTTGGATATTTCATGGCCTTCCAGACCTCATCCAATGGAAGATTATTGAATTGAATTTCTGATCTATGTGATCAATTGTAATTTCCAAATAGTTCCCCCATCCACATTGCTTGGTACCACTTTAGGCAAATTCAAACATAATTCCTGTATTCTGATATGATCCACCATCCCTCAGTACAAATTTTAAATTCTACCTTCTTGCTATTTGTCACCTTAGAAACCTTTTCCTTTGAACTCCTGGTTCCCCCCCCCCCCACCCCCAATCATTAATTCTGCTGTTTGGAGCAATTGTTTGAATTTCCTGCTCCCCACTCTTTGAAATTTTCTCTTTTTCTGTTAGCTCTAACACCTGTTTAGAAATATTTTGAAACGTAAGCCATATTGCTCAGGTGGGTATTGGGAGTACTTTTTAGCAGCAGCTGGGTTGTGGAATTAGCGTATATGGATTACATATACATGGTTGAAAGTGAGTGCGTTGTTGGTTATGCTGCATTAGTGACACTTGCTTGTTGTCCAGTGTGAATGGCTGCACAGTTTGCTTTTCAAGTACAACACTTAAACACTTGCACTTTGCGCTTGTAACTCCGCAAAGATGTGTAGAATTCTTTATCACCAATAGAACAGAGATTTCCTGTGGTTTTCACAAATTACATTAAAACATCAATTTGGTTTATTATTTTCCCCTATAAAGGTGCAAAATCTATAATAGAAGAATTCCCTGAGATCACAATCTTGGCCACAGAGGTCCATCCAGTGGCACCCACCCACTTCGGACAGAAGTATTTTGGCACGGATTGAAGCGCAGATGGGATCCAAGCAAAATCTTTGAATGCATCGTCACTGCTTCCATGGATAAAGGCCTAGTTTGATTCTAGTAGGTGTGTTTGCCCCCAACCAGCTCCCAACCCTACTCTTTGTGGCAAGACAAAATGACAACTACACATCTGAGAGCATTTGATCTGATTTTTTTTTTGCCTCAAGTTCTTTCAAGTTACTTTTATGAGATGTCAGTTCTCTAAAGCACATTCCAATTCCATCATGTTTGCACTGTGCTTGCATGTGTGCTTTTGACATTTATTCATTTTAGCATATTTATTGTTTGCAGCTAGAGGCAGTGCCTAATTGTAAATTAAACTATAATTAAATGTTTTTTTTTTAAAAAAAGCATTAAATTGCATTCTAATTATTTTGCGGTTCCCTTGTCCAGTTTTTCTATTTTCCACTTGAGATTATAGTTTCACCTAAGTGTCACTTTTCACTGTAGCTACAGAGTGAACTGGCTGCCTTTCAGGTTATGGACAGGATGGGCAAGTGGAAATCACAAATGATTCCATTCACAATCTTAGACACACAAGTGCCAAAGGGTCTAGAGGGGCAATTACAATTGCCCTGATCTGTGGAAAGAAGGGGGTAGTCAGTGGTTTACATTAGGACTAAATGTAGTTGCAAGATAGTTAGAAAGACCTACAAAATGCTGTAGGAAAACAGCAGATCAGGTAGCATCTTTTGCCTCGAAACATTAACTCTTTACTTGTCTCCAGAGTTGCTGCCTGCTGTGTTCCTCCACCATTTTGTGTGTGTGTGTTTGTGTGTTACTCTGGATTTCTTACATCTACAGAATTTCTTGTGATTACAATGAATGTTTCCTCCTTTTTTAAAAAACTGCAATAATAGAAACCAGACATCAAACCTGGGATCTTTCTAAACATTAAGTGTAGTGCCACAACAGAGCTGCCTCCCAGTCCTAATTGTTCATAATTTTTGCAACTGTGTCTTACCAAGGTACAGCTAAAGTTAGTTAATAATTTATCTACATTTCAGGATATCAGATGAGAAGGCATTGGAGCAGGAGTAATTCCGTGCATATAATCTGCAGTAAATTATATTGCATATTTGTGGCAATGAATTCTACAGATTCACCACTGTCTGGCTAAAGAAATTCCTCATCTCTAGTCTAAAGGGACATCCTTCATTTCTGAGGCTGTGCACCCTGGTCCTGAACTTTCCCTGCTATTGGGAACCTCCTCCCCACGTCCACTCTATTTAAGCCTTTCAATATTCGATAGGCTTCAATGAAAGTCCCCCATTCATTCTTCTGAATCCCAGCCTGTATGGGCCCAGTACCAGCAAACACTGCTCGTTCATTAACTCTTTCATTCCTAGGATCATTCTTATAAATCTCCTCTTCAATGCCAGTACATCCTTTTCTCAGATAAGGGGCCAAAAACTACTTTTGTTCCAAGTGTGGTTTGACCAGTGCCTTACAAAGCCTCAGCATTACATCCTTGGATCAGTAAGATTCTCTCAATGTTTACTTGAAAACAGTTCGGCTTTTGTGTAGCAGTGCTATTATTACAGATACTGCCCTGCTGATGGAGCAAGTTGAAACAGCCACTGACAGCTGAGAGCTGAGTTTCCTCCCCATTTTCAGTGGGAACAGCACAAGTAGTGGGAAGTCTGCAGTGACTCTCTGATAATCACTGAGGTCAGTGTCAGAGCACCAATGCATTTGCCTGACTTTGCATTGCTGCGGGACTCTCGTAAGCAGTGCATGAGGAAGAGCAACAACCAGAATCCCCTGCTTGTTCAAAAAATACTTCCTGGAGACTCAATAGACTAATCATTACTTGTTTTCTTCATGTTTATTTTTCTGCAAAGGCTTATTTCTGTTTTCCTCTTGTGGCTAGACCAGTACTATGTCTTTCCCTGCAGATCATGTTCATTGTAAGATGTCAGATGCTTGACTTACAGGCATCACATGATATTTCTCAATGACAAGATTACACCCACGCAAATTAATCTGTACCCACTGCCTTCAGCTTCCTCACTGAGGCATTTGTGCTTCATGTTATTCAATCATCTTTGACTTGGTGCCAAAACCCACTGGCCTGTGGGTCCAGATAGTGGTTGCATGGATAATCTTCTACGTATGTGTAATGACAATGCTGTTAAGGTATGCAGCAGAGTTATTAAGAGGGTGGTGAAAATGTCAAGCATTATTATGCCCGAATGTTTGTCTCTTGGTGTTTTGGTGGAGAACATGGGCAGGAATCTTTTAAAGGTTGGAGAAATTTTATTATATTTCACCTCCTTTAAAACCCGACACCCACAACAATGGGAGTGCAAAGGAACAGGTACAAGAAATCCACAAGTAATTCAGTTTGGAGGCTACAGGTGAATGAGTTTATAGAAAGATGGATCTGCATGAGAACTGATTGCTTCTTGGCCTGGAATCTTATTATTCTTACTGAATATTCTGAAACATTGTCTTTTTAATTTCACTCTCTTGAATATCACTACCTGCCTAAATCAGAATCAGAATCAGGTTCATTATCACCAGCATGTGACTTGAAATTTGTTAACTTAGCAGCAGCAGTTCAATGCAATACATAATCTAGCAGACAGAGAGAAAAAAATAAACCAGTAAATCAATTATGTATATTGAATAGATTTAAAAAATGTGCAAAAAAAAAAAAAAGAAATATTGTATATTTAAAAATAAAAGTGAGGTAGTGTCCAAAGATTCAATGTCCATTTAGGAATCGGATGGCAGAGTGGAAGAAGCTGTTTCTGAATCGCTGAGTGTGTGCCTTCAGGCTTCTGTACCTCCTGCCTGATGGTAACAGTGAGAAAAGGCATGTCCTGGGGGCTGGAGATCCTTAATGGATGCTGCCTTTCTGAGACACTGCTACCTAAGGATGCCCTGGGTGCTTTGTAGGCTAGAACTAAAGATGGAACTGACTAGATTTACAACCTTCTGCAGCTTCTTTCGGTCCTGTGCAGTAGCGCCTCCATACCAGACAGTGATGCAGCCTGTCAGAATGCTCTCCACTGTACAACTATAGAGATTTTTGAGTGTATTTGTTGACATGCCAAATCTCTTCAAACTCCTAATGAAGTATAGCCACTGTCTTGCCTTCTTTATGACTACATCGATATGTTGGGACCAGGTTAGATCCTCAGATCTTGACACCCAGGAACTTGAAGCTGCTCACTCTCTCCACTTCTGATCCCACTGAGGATTTGTATGTGTTGCTTCGTCTTACCCTTCCTGAAATTCACAATCAGCTCTTTCGTCTTACTGACATTGAGTGCCAGGTTGTTGCTGTGGCACCACTCCACTAGTTGGCATATCTCACTCCAGTACGCCCTCTCATCACCACCTGAGATTCTACCAGCAATGGTTGTATCATAAGCAAATTTGTAGATGGCATCTGAGCTATGCCTAGCCACACAGTCATGTGTATATAGAGAGTAGAGCAGTGGGCTAAGCACACAGCCCTGAGGTGCACCAGTGTTGATCATCAGCGAGGAAGAAATGTTATCACCAATCTGCACAGATTGTGGTCTTCTGGTTAGGAAGGTGAGGATCCAATTGCAGAGGGAGGTACAGAGGCCCAGGTTCTGCAACTTCTCAGTCAGGATTGTGGGAATGATGGTATTAAATGCTGAGTTATAGTTGACGAACAGCATCCTGACATAGGTGTTTGTGTTGTCCAGGTGGTCTAAAGCTGTGTGGAGAGCCATTGCGATTGCGTCCGCTGTTGACCTATTGTGGCAATAAGCAAATTGCAATGGGTCCAGGTCCTTGCTCATTTTCTCTTTTCTTGTAAATCCACTATTTCTTCTTCTGTAAGCAGATCCTTGATGGAATATAAACTGAAATGACAATTAGAACACACTCCCAGTGGCCATTCTATTAAGCACAGAAGTGGAGCCCTGTGTGGTCTTCTGCGGTTGTAACCCATCCTCTTCAAGGTTCAACCTGTTGTGCATTCAGAGATGCTCACCACTGATGTAATGTGTGGTTGAGTTACTGTCAGCTTGAACCAGCCTGGCCATTCTCTGACCTCTCATTAACAAGGCATTTTGCCCACAGAACTGACGCTCACTGGACGTTTTGTTTTTGTTTTCCCGCACAGTTCTCTGTGAACCTTATTGTGCATGAACATCCTGGGAGATCAGCAGTTTATGAGATACTCAAACCACCCTGTCTAGCACCAATAATTATTCCATGGTCAAAGTCACTTGGAACACAATTTTTCGCTATTCTTACGTTTGGTCTGCAACAGCAACTGAACCCTTTGATCAGGTCTGCATGATTTTGTGCATTGGGTTGCTTCGGTAAGATTGGCTGATTAGATATATGCATTAACAAGGTGTACCTAGTAGTCGCTACTGCAGACATCCCACCTCTCCCGGAAGTTCCGGGAATCTCCCGCATATTAATAGTGGCTCCCTGATGCCCGCAAATTATATACAAAATCACGGAAATCAATTTTTTTGAGAGAGAGAGACAGCAAGCAAGCGAGAGCGCGCGAGCAAGAGAGCAAGCGAGAGCGCGAGAGAGTGCGCGAGCGACCACAAGAGAGAGCGCGTGCGCCATGGCAGAATGTTCCAAAAAAAGAAAATATAAAAAGTACGTTACCCCAGACTACACTGAAGTGTACCCCTGCCTAATAGGGGTCAAAAATAATGACAGTGTTGCTGGCTGCACTGTTTGCAACAGTGACATTTCTATTGCCTATGGTACATTAAGACTGTAAAAGACGTGTTGAGGTGAGTTTAACAGGTGTCATTCGTTCATTAGCATAGCTAACGTTATTTAAACCAGCTGGCTGGCTGCTAAGGAGCTACTCTATTGCAGACATCCCACCTCTCCCGGAAGTTCTGGGAGTCTCCCGCAAATTGATGGTGCTACCTCCCTGAAATGAGTTTTTGCAGGGTGGGATCTTTGCTACTGAGGATAGCGCAGGACAGACCCTTCATTCCAGCCCATGTTGTGCTCAATTTATTAAACCAATGACTCTGAATCTTATCCCTCTTCCCTGCACGTTGATCATCTCTCTCCCTTCTCTGCATATTCACATCCCTATCTAAGAGTCTCTTAAAGACTTCTATGCTATCTGTCTGTACAACCACCTCTAGCAGCGCACTCTATAGTAGTATCCACCACTTTTTGTCTGAAAAGAAATGTTGCCTCACACATCTCTTTGTACTTAAATACATGCCCTTTGGTACTTGCACTTTCAATGCTGGGGGGTGGGGAAAAAGGATACTGGCTGTTTATTGTATCTATGCTACACATGGGTTTCTACCCACTCTAAAGAAAACTGCCTTAGCTTTTCCAACCTTTTGTCATAACATATTCATTCAAACCCAGCAGCATCCTGGTAAACCTACCTACACCCTCTCTAAAGCCTCCACATCTTTCCTGTAATGAGGTGACCAGAACTGAATGCAATAGTCTAAATAGGGTCAAACCAGAGTTTTATATTGCAGTTACATAATTTCCTGGCTGTTGACTTCATTGTCTTGACTAATGAAGGCAAGCTTATCATATGTCTTCTTTACCACCTATCACTTATAAATTATGTGTGTGTGACAAACAGATATCCCAGTACAGTTTCCTGCAATACATCACAGGATACAGAGCTCCATTCAGAAATAAAGACTATCCACTGCTAATATCTGTTAACTATGGGTAAGCTAATTTTGGATCTAACCAGCCAATTCACTGTAGCTCCTGTGCATCCTAATTTTCTGGATGAGCCTGCCAAGTATCTTAGTAGGACCGGGAGGCTGTCTGGTTTTTCTGGATTGGCTTCTTCCTCCCTCCCTGTGCCCCCCCCCCCCGACCCCAGGACACTCATTAGTTATCTGGAGGTCTGGTCCAGAGTGCTTATTCATGCCTTGCATCTGCTTTGTAGGCTCTGCTTCTATTGCTGACTTGCACATCACACCCCGATATAAGAGTTATGTGATTATATACGGATTCAGGAATTCATCACTGTATTCTGGATCCTAAACTGCAGGTAAAGAACTAAATGGAATGTATACCAGCACTAACAAGATATAATCATAAAATAAATAAACAATTGCATGAAACTAGTTTCACAAAATAAGTAATGGCGGTCATATAAAACTGTATTGCAAATGACTAATTTATGTATAATACCTGCTTTTGTGCATACTGCTGATACTTTCCTAACTTTGATTAAAATAAAATTTTTCAGTAATATAGTGTATCTGATCATTAATTTCCAAGGAAAAACAGTTTAAAGCAGGATGCAATAAACATTTTAATAGCAGCATTTGGATGTTGAATCTTTTTGAAGAAATTGCTTGATTTTCCCCTAATGATCCTCTTTTCCTTTAAAAACATCTCGTTAAAAACCATTCCTTAAAAGATGATTGAATGCATCTGAGCTCTGTTACATTGATGCCCTCTAGCTAAAGTTACATCTGAATTTCTGAAATCACAAGACTTGACTTGCGCACTGTAGCTGTTGAATTGTCCCTCCTAGTCTTTTTTTAACTCCTCCGATTTCTATTCTATTCACTTTCCACTTGGGACTGATCTTGTTTTTTGACTCTTAAAATCATGCAGGCCATCTAGAATACTGGCTTCTACCCAGTTTTCCCTTGTTGATACTTAAAAGGTGCTGTACATCTTTATTCTACTTTTCCCATTATAATGGTAAGGAGATACTATGTTGGAGTCATAATATTGTTCAATTTAAAACCAAAGGGATTGAAACTATTATTTGCTATGCTATTATAACTGGTGATCTTGCTCTCTAAGCGTTTGTAACATGGTTCAATCTTAATTCCATATTACTCGTGGCAAATATATTTGATTCTCACTCAATAAAAGGCATTAAGAATCCAACACTTCATAAACATCTTTATTGATATAAAGATCTTTATAATAAAATTTTAAGATATCCTAGAAAGTATTAAGAGCGCAGTTAAAGAAAGTCAATGACATGGGCTATAATGAAAAATAATCAGTGCATTTCAACATCTCTGCATCATATAAAACACCAGCGGTTTGCTACTGACTAAACTTTTCTTTATCCCAAAAGCTGGAAGTGCTGAATCATGACTTACAATTTGTTGGACATTGCAGCAAATAAGCAATGCCCTCTACTTCATACCCAGAATTTTAAATCAAAGCCTCGACCCCAAGAGCAATTGAAAAGAATTGTTTATCAGTTAAATTGTGAAAATCATTTTCAAATAATTTGTAAAAACAAAATTCATTGAGTTTTACTGCAATACTTGATCATTTTAATAGTGTAGGTGTAATTAAGGTTCTCTTCAACATGGTACAGGTACAGATATAATGCAAGTACACCAGATGAGTGGAAATTAAATCTCAAGCACAGATGTGAGAAGGCAATGTGCTTTCTTACTGCAGTTGGAACATGTAAATGATAAAGGATGATACTTTGGTCTATTTTCGAACTGGAAAAGAAAGCCCTACTTGTCAGATAGATTTAAATTTTTAAAGCTCCAAAGCTGGCTAAAATACTCTCTGTGACAAACTATTGTTTTCTGAATGGCACACAGCTCAAATTATACCATAAAAATACTTTAAATCACTTTCTAGAATCAGAGCAGGCTAGCACTTTATATTTGCTACTTCATTTTTATTACAATTTATTTAAACACATTATATCAGAAAGTTTTCAAGTGTTTTTAGTGTGAAGCAACATCAGCTTAACCACAACCGACGATGTCCTAAAGTACAATGCCTCTTTTTTCTTTTCTTTCTTATAACAACATAATGAAAGTCAAATGAATGTATGTATAGTAAACAAGCAAAAAGCAAAGGAAACCCTACCACCCCATCTCCTTTCCCCTTCCCTCCCCTCCCCTCACCCCTCCCGTATGTGCTGGTTAGGTCCTACTGCCCCCCCACACTTAGTTCAGCTGTCAGTCTCTTCTAAATACAACAGTAATGGTTGCCAAGTGTTTTCAAATTCCTTGAGTCTGTCCTTGATAACGTATCTTATCCTCTGTAGATGCAGAGTATCCATTAATGCAGCCAGCCATTGTCTGAGTGATGGTGTTTCCTCCTTTTTCCAGAACATCAGTATGAGTTTCTTTCCATTAAGTATGCCATAGGTCAGGAGTTGTTGCTGGTTAGCCTGGAATTTATTTGACCTCGCAGAAGTTCCAAAAATTATTAAAATGGGGTCTGGTACTATCTGAACCTTTAGTACTTTCGATAGGACCTCAAGTATTTGCTTCCAAATACTCTTGTATCCTGGGACATAAAGCATAACTATGTAACAAATTTGCTTCTGAGGACTTGCATTTCTCACACATTGGGGACACCTCTGGGAATATCTTATGAATCCTTACTTTTGACTAATGTAGTCCATGTAGGATTTTAAATTGTATTAAACAATGCCTGGCATTGATGGAACAGGAGTTAACATACTCCAAAGCCTCATTCCATATAACCTCCTCTATCTCTGTACCCAACTCCTATTCCCACTCTTTTTTAATATTATCCATTGTTGTATGGCAGTTGCTTTGCATGGCATCATACCGATGGGCGATAATGTGTTCTGTCCCTAAACATGATCTTAAATGGTTATCTAATTTATCAGGTTCTTCCCTCTCAAAACCAGAAAGATGCAATCTTGTATAGTGTCTTAGCTGGAGATACCTGAAAAAATGACTCTTTTGCAATCTGAATTTGTCCTGGAGCTGCCGAAATGACACAAAAATCCCTTGTATGTATGTCTCCAATGCTGCGTATCCCTAATTCTTGCCATGCATCAAAGGCCCCATCTATACATAAGGGGATAAAAGAGGGGTTCGCTGATATAGGTACAAGATAATGTTCTGAGTTTCAAATGCTTCCCCATTTCTCTCCACATCTGTATGGTGCTATGGATAACGGGATTGCCTCTATAACAGGCTTTATTTAACCGAATAGGGGACATAATGATTGCCCCTATGGAATATGGTAGGCAATCCTCACGCTCCATCTCCAACCATCCGGGAAGTACAACTGTATCATCTGTCCAGTATGCTATATGGCTGACGTTAGCAGCCCAGTAATAAAAAATAAAGTTGGGATGTGCCAGCCCCCCACTAGTCTTATTTTTGCAGAGATGTTCTTTCCTAATGTGATGAGCTTTATATTTCCATATGAAAGGCAGAATTATCGAATCTAATCCTTTAAAAAATGGTTTTGGTAAGATAGAGGGGCAGGTTCTGAAATAGATAGAGCAGTTGGGGAAGAAAAATCATCTTGACTGCATTTACTCTACCCACTAAAGAAATTGGGAGTGTCTTCCAAAATTCTATTTTCTTCTTAATCTTTTCAATTAAAGGGGTAAAATTTGCTTCAAATAGAGAACTATACTTCTTGGTTATTGTACTTCCAAGGTAAGTAAACTTCTCAAGGGTTATTTTGAATGGAAATTGTTTAAGCCCCTCCTGTTCTTCTACTCGTACCGGGAATAATTCACTTTTTACCCCAATTAATCTTATACCCCGAGAAAGTGCCAAATAAGTTGACTATTTCCAGCAAAACTGGAATAGTATTATACGGTTTCCTTACAAACAACAAAACATCGTCCACATAAAGGGAAATTTTGTTGATAGTATATTCTGTAGTGTACCCATAAATTTTGGGGTGAGAACGTATAGTCTCCGCCAGTGGTTCCAGGGCCAACACAAACAATAAGGGACTTAATGCACAGCCCTGTCTTGTGCCCCTGTGCAAACTGAATGGTTCTGAGAGGGTCTGATTAGGTAGTATTTTAGCACTAGGGTCACTGTACAGTAGATTAATCCAAGTTATAAATTTGTCTCCAAATGTTTTAAGAATGTAAGGAGGATAATACTGGAGTAGCACTTGGCTGTAGCTGTCTTTAAAAGCCTCAATCCACATACTTACATTAGATGAGCATATAAACTTGACACAATGTGTACTGTTTTATTTGCAGATGCTACTCATTGGGGATCATCAAGTTGCCTGCAGTCAGACTCTCTGAAGCACTAGCTTGGGGTTGCAGAAGAGGAGGATTGGATGTTGATACTCTCACAACATTTAACTAGTATCTTGAGGCAAATTCTGGAGAATGGGATTAGAAAGGTACTTAAGGGCCAACACAGACAGGGTGGGCCAAATGTTGTGTGGGTAAGATTTACATTACAGAGACATTTGGAACTCCAGATAATTATTGCAAATGTTTTAGGAATTTAAATCCCTAACCTACAAGTGGGCTCTGCCCAGCAGATGGAACGTAGAAATGTAGAAATATTTGTAATAGGTTCAAACCTAGTGAAAGGAATCAGGCATGGTAACAGCTAAGGTAATTACTTACCTGCATTACAGAAATTATTTAATTTTCCCTATTGATTACTACTATACTGTTCTTGGTAAAAAAACAAATCGGTCATCTTCCAGGTCAACTTCGTTATTACAATATCATCTTACTTCCAAGAATTTCTCTGTAAAGGGTTTCTCCACTTGTTTTCTACTGGCTGCTTCTACTTCAGGAGATATTGTCACTGTATAAATCTATTAACAAGTCCACTCTTTTAATAAAACCTTTAAAATGTATGCAAATTGTTCTCTACAACCTTGATAATAGATCTGACAACATATTTATGCACAGGCATGGGCACTGTAGCCTCCTTGCCAATTGAGGGCATTAGAGTAAATTGATTGAAGGGGAAAATAGAGGGAAAGGAAGATTGATGATATATCATGATGTATGAAAAATCCTTACATTGAAAAAGGACTTGCTATCAAGCACTCTAAAATTAGTACACATGCAAGTATACAACACATGGATATACATTTCACAAAAATATATTTATCAAGCATATTCATTTAAAACAAACAGTATAAATACAAATTCCTTGTAAAATAATGTTTGCTGCCTTGGACAACTGCTAGACAATTTAATGCACCCTAACAATTTTTAAAAGTAACAAACCAATATGCTGGAAGAACTCAGCAGGTCAAACAACATCTAAGGGAGGAAAGCAATTGTCAACATTTAGGATTGAAACTGTGCATTATTTGTCACCAGCTTTAAAAGTTACTAGTGACTAAAGTCAGTACATAAAGCATTTCTAATGGAATTCAATAATATATTAGGAATAAAGTAACTTTTTTTTGTCATTACCAACTTTTTTTGGGGAAGTATTACTATTTCCAGATAATATCTCTGAGGTAGTTGAGACAAAGTCAAAAATGATATTTAAAAATGTGTACTTGACTTCTTCTGTCAGCAAACCTTTGGTTTGGGTATTGGGTTCCTCTAGAAATGTTACTTTGCAACTTTCACTTGGAGACAGGCTTTTTTGTTTCGACGAGACAAACCTCTTCTATATCTTCTATATTTAAGTTGTCTAAAGCAAAATGCTTCAATTGAAAGGAACCGTGATGAATTAACCAAACTAATCCTCTTCCCAGCGTTAGCCAGTTACATGATTTAGTGGACCCAGACCATGAATCAGATTTTCAATGGCTATATGTACAGAGGTTAACATATTAAAGTGGTTGTTTTAAGGAAATACAAAATAAAAGGAAGTCTCTGAGATGGCTTTAGCAGTGTTAGGAATTTGTCAAGTTTAAACTGTGTTAAATTATAGTTCATTAAATATTAGCTTTTTGTCAAATATACAAAGCATACAGTGAAATGCATTGTTTGCATCAAATCAGCCAGCATTGCGCTGGACAAGCATCGTCACATTTCCACACCAATACAGTATGCCCACAACTCACTAACCTTAACTGTTTGTCTTTGGAATGTGGGAGAAAATTGGAGTACACCGAAGAAATTCATAGCAGACATGGAGAGAACTTACAAACGCCTTAAGGCAGCAGCATTAAATTGAACCCCAATCGGTGATCCCTGGCACTAAAGTAATATGTTACCATGCTATTCCTTTCATGGTGGTATAATTGAGGGCCCTGGTCATAATATAGCAGGCATGTTGCATCAGTCCTGCCCTCCTGTAGACAAGTAGATCATTGAACCTGCTCTGCCATCCAGAAACATTGTTGAAATGCTAACTCAGCAAGACCTATTGGCATTATCCTCACATCCTCTGAATTCTTGATGTACAAAAATTGTACTTAGTCTCAAGAATTATCTGTTCATCCCCTGAAGATCAACAGACTTCTGGCATACACAACTAAAAATTTACAGCCATCTGAGTTAAAATATTTCTCAACTAATTCCAATTGTGCTATTGCTTATTTTAAGATGCTAGCTATTAGTTACAGACACCACAGTTAGGGCAAATATACTCCCAGCAGTGAGATGGAATTCAAGTGATGCATTTTGGGAGGTTAAACCACAGTAGGATATGCACAGTGAAGGGGAGGCTCCTCAGGATTATTGAACAAAGACCTGGAGGTACAAATACCTCGTTCCCTTGAAGTGGCAACAGGGTGGTAAAGGCGGTGTAATGCATGCTTGCCTGTCACACAAGTACAAAAGTTGGCACATCATGTTACAATGGTACATAACGTTGGTTTGACAGCATTGGGATATTGTGTGCAGTTCTAGTTGCAATGCTATTGGAAGAATGTTATTAATCTGGAGAGGGTGCAGAAAAGAATCACAAGGGATATTACCTGGGCCGGAGGGCTGAAGTTATAAGGAGAGACTGGATAGGCTGGGCCATTATGGAGGTTTATAAAATCATAAGGAATATAGAGAGGGTAGATAGTAACAGTCTTTTTCTCAAGGTAGCAGAATCTAACACAAGAATGTATAGGTTTGAAGTTTGATAAGGGGAACAAAACTGCACACAATATGCCAGGATTGTTTTCACCAAGGCCATACATTATTGAAACAATTATTTTCTTATACTTCATGAGGATGACTAGTTCAGCAAGTCATGTGTGTGGAAACTTGCAGTATTCAGTTCTATTACCAACACTTTATAAAATGAAACAGTTTGGGCTGATATATGGTAACATTTGCATGCTTAAGTTCTAAACAAAGATCATCCCAAAAATCTACCACTCCAACACACAATGTCATTGTCCTTATTGAACCTTTGATCACTCTTCAAAAACCTGTGAGCTATTCTATCCAGAAAGACAAAAACAAAAGCTGGAGAAGTAAAGTTCCTCTCCATCACACAAAACTGATGAGAGGGGAAATCTACAGTGATCCTCATATCCAAAGAATTAATAGAACATTTCCTAAAAAGTTAAGCAGACAACTAGTAACAAACGCATATAATCTCTTTACATTGTCAGCATCTGCTATACACTTTTACTTGCTTTTCTTTAAAGCTTCAATGCTTGGTGCTGTAAAAAGCACAAATTCAACCTTGTTGATCATAAATTTCTTGAAGTTGGGATATGGATGTAAGGATACTTATTCAATAAGGATAACTTATTCCGTTGGTAATAAAGCAGTTGCTTTATTTTTTAATGTATAATGGACAGCTTCATCCTCCATTCTTTGTAACACACCCTAGCTATGTCTGTTCCTTCATTTTAATTAACCTTTATTTTTCCATTAGAAACTAGATAAAAATGACGTCTTTCCATTTTTAAATTGGGTTCCTGGGATTCATTTTGAGAATATAGATATTCTTGTAAGTTCTAAGAGTCATTAGTTGAATTTTACAACTTCTCCAACAATACAACAAAAAATGCCTGACTGGCTTAATGGGGACATATTGATTGGTTTCTCCAGTGTAAAGCTATTAGTAACAGAGGCATTACTGGAGATGTGTAGAAATGCTACTTATAAACCAGTAATGATAATTTTTAAGCAAGGAATGATTTTAGTTTACCAATATAAAGGTTTCTATTTTGGATTGATATTTATTATGTAAAGCAGTTGGTATTTCATTCTTAATATTCTTGTTATTAAGAACTAAATTAAACAGGAAATCTTCTGAGCAGAGAGCATGAAAGGTAGAAAGCGAGTCAGAGAATGATAGAGAACATCTCATGTGGTGTTTATATTCAATCTTCCAGTCAGTATCCATTTGAATCACTTGGAAGTTTGGGGTATTTAAAGGATAATAAGGTGCAGATAAAGAAACAGAAAATAATAGCTTTCATCAAGTTATTAATGCAGTATTTTATTGTTCTTACTATAAACCAAGAATACATTCTGACCTTACCTTGGTTACTGTTGTCTATAAAGCTGCAAGGGAACTAATGGATGAAAATAAACATCCTGATTATCTGTTTTATTATAGGAACAATTGTATTTTACTTTATAACCCATTTCATAAAGATATTATACAAGGCAACGAGTACTGTACAGTATGTTGTCAATTTATAATGGAATTTATAGTGGAATGCCCTAGTTCTGTCATATAGGAAAATAATATAGGTAATACATTATTAGAGTGGGATATTTCATCTTTGATAGAAACTGTATTTATATCAACCTTAAAATGAATGGGGCTTATTTTAGACAAATATTTTTTATTGTGATATATTAACTACCAATAAATTTCTCACTAATCTTGAGATTTATCAATTGAAATTGCACTTTTATCTCCACTTGTATTTCTCCATACAAGATTTCTAAAAATATTCCTACTGTGCACATTCTTAACAGTTAAAATATATGCTACTTCTTTTAAGTGGGGCTTGGCGAATGATTGTGAAACTAGAAGTAAACTACATTAAATTATGTGTACCTGTCAGGTTAATAATCAAACTTGCGAAAGCTTAGTACATTTATCAAAACTTGAAACACTAGAAATCAGACTTCAATTTTCAATGGCAGGATTTATGATTGTATCTGAAGCTGTCATTTTACTGTAGCAAATCAAGATTATTGAACAAATTCTCAGAAATAAACTCACAATTTATTCTACTTTGTTGAACTTATTTTTGTTTTTAAATATTTCTTGTTATAATGTCTCATTGTACAAAGACAGTTCTTCACTTTACAAAATATTTACAACATAGCTAATACTTGAGATTTGGTCACTGATTAGGATATAACAGTGGTTTAATTTAGAAAATGAAAGCTCTTCTATATGTCTGCAGAGCACCTTTAGTAAGTTTGACAAAAAGAGCATTTATAGGATCTGAAAAATACCAGGGCTTTCCTATAGTGGGCAGCGCGCTATGAAACACATTTTGAATTCAAATTCATTCTTGAATTCTAATTCAAATTCAAACTCATTACTTTAACTGCAATTTGCTTTATATTGAAAGGGCTTAGAGGATATGTTATTAACAGATAACAAGTACCACCAGTTTTCAAACAATTTTTACAAAACTAAAGTTTTCATTATCATGTCCCTATTGCAACCCTGGGTATCCAAAGTGAATTATTCAATTCAGATTGACCTGTAGCAGAAGCTACAAAAAGGACAATGCTGTAATTATAGAGTGCTTTTCCCATCCTCATGACATCCCAAAGGCTTTTCAAACATGAAGTTACTTTACAAATGTAAGAAACAAAGCCAATAAGTTGCATGCAGCTGAGTCCCACAAAAGAAATAAATATAATCTCTTTTAAGGACTGGCTGAGAGATATGTTGCAAAGGATAAAAGGAAAATACCTTAAAGGTGTATTTCATTAAATATGAATGTTATCGATACTTGTTAAGAATACTTTAAGCAAGACAAGTGAATACACTAAATCCCACGGAAGTATACAACATAATTTTCTTTTTTTTACTGTTTTGTATCTCTGAAAATAATCTGTATCTCTGTGGATTAATATCCTTGAATTATTATCCCTTAGTATTCCTAGAGATGTTTGAGTCACTGTTTTGGCCTCAGCAACAGGCCCAGGAGCCTAGTCAGAAAATATCTAGAAATTAAAGTTCATGAAACTGAAAAGCCCCATTATGAGAACATGTTTCAAAAGCAGAACCTATAGAAAGATGTTGCACATCGTCAGAATAATACCCATTGTATTATGGCTCAGGCCACTGAGGGAATGCATCTGTATGCAAACAGAAAATCATCCATGAGAAATTGCACTTGTTCCAATGTAAACACCTATGTCAAGAGTTAATTTTTAACCTGAATGAAAATACAATTTAAATAAATAAACTGGTAGAAAACTCTCAATTATGGGTTGTACAGGGAGGTAGAAGATGATATTTTGGAGGTGGATTCATACTACAGGTTAAAAACACACACTGAAAAACAGTTTTTTGGATGCAGAGAAAGATCAGGAGAATTTTTACGGTAGACTTTTGTTGGTCATTTCTTTTGCTCAAAATTAAAATTAGTGCCATAGAATGATAATGAAAACTGGACCTGATATTATGCTGTGATGTGAAAGGCATGTGTACATTAAATAAGAAACAATTAAATTTTCCTAAGGTTCAAGAATAACTGAAACTTTGAGCAGATACTGCTTTACCAATCTTTGGTCCCTCGTTGGAGTAATATTATATTTAATTTTAATTCTGAGGGTAAATTAGTTTTTAAAAATATGTACATCACATTACAAACATATAAAAAAGAACTTGCTAAATTCAAGAATCTTTTAAACATATTTAAAAAACATTTAAAAAGATGACCTGGTTTGAAATGACTTAATTCATATAAACACAGTAAATAATCAATCCATTGCTCTTTTGTTCAAACACATGGATGAACAGATATTGCAGAATTTTCCACTTGACAGTTCGATATTTGTACCTTACCCCTGTAACTTTAGTGCAAGGGACACTTCTGTTTAGCACTTTGCCCTAATGAGTTAAATACAACTTGTCAATGTTAAGTTAATTGCAATATTAGTTTCAGATATTTGATAGAGTCTCATTCACACGCACATTATTTACATACATGTTCCTGCTCATGGGTATTAAGATAGTAAGTGAATTTACAACAGTCCCCTATCATTCCTCCACTATCCCAGGAAAATGCAGTTGTTCATGAACCAAAGTCTAAATGTACGTTATGTAATGAGAGGATCTTCAGTAGACTGTAAGGCATGTAATACCCAGTTCCATCTCATTTATTGATGATCTTTAGGGATCCTTGGTTCTCATATTTTCATATTAAATAATACTGTGGCACCTGGGATTAACCTGAAAAAAAGGCAATAACTAACATCAAGAATAGGTAAAGTCATTTTTAATAAAGTATTTTCAATTAATAGCCTTAAGAAGCTGTCTTTTTTTAAGAAAAAATGGAGGGAACTGTTTGATTAATAAATAAATCAAAAGCATTTTAGCTTTGTTTATGGCGAGGTTCAGATATCAATGCTCAGTTGGAATTAATTGACGAATAGATGTAATCAGAACATGAAGCAGCAGAATTTTCATAGATGACTTTAACATTAAAATGTACTCCATATTCTTCTTCAAGAACTTTTCCCCTTATCACTGTTCATGGAAGTACAGTCAGATACTAAGGTACAACAGAGTGGACACAGGCATCAATTAAATGGCTATGCTTCTTCTAAATTAAGTTGGTACAGTGATGATGGCTATTAAGCCATCCTGGCATTATTTAATAGCCAAATAGGTGTTTGACAAGCAATAAAGTGGTGGTGCTGTATAATGGCCTTGGTTGCTCAATTAAGAATCTTTAATTCAAACTGAAAACATCAACTTTTATGAATTTAGCATTATGATGTGTTCCCCTGTAATTTTAAATTCACTTGATTTATGGATTAGAGCTGAAAGAGAGAAGAAAGTTCATTTCAAGTCTTTCCCAATCACAATCAATATAGTCATTCTCTTCTGATGTACAGGTAGTGAATGTCTGGCAGTGAGGTCTCAAGCTTCAGTTAAGTATGCAAGATGGGAAGATGTACATGATTGTGTTTGTCCATTTACATCTATTTTCAATTGGGATATTACCTCAAAAATTAACGAAAACATTCATCATGTAGAACTAAGTTGAATCAGAATCAAGTTTATTATCACGGACATACTGTATGTTGTGAAATTTGTTGTTCTGTAGCCCTAGGTACAGTGCAATACATAAAAAATACATTACAATAAAATACAAAAAAGAGTAGTGCAAAAGTACAGCAAAATAGTGAGTTAGTGTTCATGAACCATTCAGAAATCTGATGGCAGAGGGGAAGAAGCTGTTCCTAAAATGTTGAGTGTGCATCTTCAGCTCCTGTACCTCCTCCCTGATGGCAGTAATGAGAAGAGGCACATCTTGATGATGACTCCTTAATCTGAGCTATTAATAATTTGCACATTCCAGTTGAACTTATACTTACTCTTAATAATTTCTCCTTTGGCTCCTCCCACTTCCTCCAAACTAAAGGTGTACCTATGGGCACCCGTATGGGTCCTAGCTATGCCTGCCTTTTTGTTGGGTTTGTGGAACAATCTATGTTCCGTGCCTATTCTGGTATCTGTCCCCCACTTTTCCTTCGCTACATCGACGACTGCATTGGCGCTGCTTCCTGCACGCATGCAGAACTCGTTGACTTTATTAACTTTGCCTCCAACTTTCACCCTGCCCTCAAGTTTACCTGGTTCATTTCCGACACCTCCCTCCCCTTTCTAGATCTTTCTGTCTCTGTCTCTGGAGACAGCTTATCCACTGATGTCTACTATAAGCCTACTGACTCTCACAGCTATCTGAACTATTCCTCTTCTCACCCTGTCTCTTGCAAAAACGCCATCCCCTTCTCGCAATTCCTCTGTCTCCGCCGCATCTGCTCTCAGGATGAGGCTTTTCATTCTAGGACAAGGGAGATGTCTTCCTTTTTTAAAGAAAGGGGCTTCCCTTCCTCCACTATCAACTCTGCTCTTAAACGCATCTCCCCCATTTCACGTACATCTGCTCTCACTCCATCCTCCCGCCACCCCACAAGGAATAGGGTTCCCCTGGTCCTCACCTACCACCCCACCAGCCTCCGGGTCCAACATATTATTCTCCGTAACTTCCGCCACCTCCAACGGGATCCCACCACTAAGCACATCTTTCCCTCACCCCCCCTCTGCATTCCGCAGGGATCGCTCCCTATGCAACTCCCTTGTCCATTCGTCCCTCCCATCCCTCCTCACTGATCTCCCTCCTGGACTTATCCGTGTAAGCGGAACAAGTGCTACACATGCCCTTACACTTCCTCCCTTACCACCATTCAGGGCCCCAAACAGTCCTTCCAGGTGAGGCAACACTTCACCTGTGAGTCGACTGGGGTGATATACTGCATCCGGTGCTCCCGATGTGGCCTTTTATATATTGGCGAGACCCGACACAGACTGGGAGACCGCTTTGCAGAACATCTACGCTCTGTCCGCCAGAGAAAGCAGGATCTCCCAGTGGCCACACATTTTAATTCCACATCCCATTCCCATTCTGACATGTCTATCCACGGCCTCCTCTATCTGTAAAGATGAAGCCACACTCAGGTTGGAGGAACAACACCTTATATTCCGTCTGGGTAGCCTCCAACCTGATGGCATGAACATCGACTTCTCTAACTTCTGCTAAGGCCCCACCTCCCCCTCGTACCCCATCTGTTACTCATTTTTATGCACACATTCTTTCTCTCACTCTCCTTTTTCTCCCTCTGTCCCTCTGAATATACCTCTTGCCCATCCTCTGGGTCCCCCCCCCCCGTCTTTCTTCCCGGACCTCCTGTCCCATGATCCTCTCGTATCCCCTTTTGCCTATCACCTGTCCAGCTCTTGGCTCTATCCCTCCCCCTCCTGTCTTCTCCTATCATTTTGGATCTCCCCCTCCCCCTCCAACTTTCAAATCCCTTACTCACTCTTCCTTCAGTTAGACCTGATGAAGGGTCTTGACCTGAAACGTCGACTGCACCTCTTCCTACAGATGCTGCCTGGCCTGCTGCGTTCACCAGCAACTTTGATGTGTGCCAGTTGAACTTATGTTTTTTTTGTTGCTATACAAATAAATGGAAACTGAACAGTGAAAATGGGCTCAGATACTTACGTGGGAGCAAAGATCAGCTAGCTCTCCATTTCTACAGTCACAGAGGTGTTTCCACTTGTAGTTGCTGACAGAAGATAAAGTGACGTTTTAGAAAACATCTGAGTCATTTCCAAAAAAAAAAGTGATTTTCTTTTTTCTATAGTTAGGAATATTAGAAGCACAATCCAGTCAAATTTAACAACTTCCTTGTTTATTTGGTTGTAGGAGGGAGGCAGTGGAAGAGAGAGGAGCAAAGGGAGATACAGAATACTCAAGCAGAAAATATATGGGGGGGAGTAGGGGAGAGAGTAAGAGTAAATGGCAAACACAATTTCTATTTCGCAATCCAGTGATACAGACGGATACTTCAAATATTCCCAACATACTAAAACCTTCATACTTACTATGAGGTGAAATGAAACCCATATTAGAACTACCACCTTCTGATTTACCCCTGAACCTAGTACAGAATACAATAGTCGTGATTTTTCCCAACAGATGAAGATTTAACAATGATGACACTGTTCTAATCTTGTTTAATATGAGATGTCTGTCAGCAAGTAAATTTTGTGGGCCAGCATGTCTTAAAACCAATTACAATAAACAACCCATCTTTATTGAAGTATACTCATCTGACTCAAAAAGGCTCATTTCTGTCACTAAAGCATAAGATTGACTGACTTACCGTAGTAGTCGACATCCGAATCTCCCTCATCCCAGTGCTCATTGTTGGAGAGAAGTGGATTGTGACTCTCTGACTGCGACTTCATGGGGAAAAAGTGTCCATCTCCAATACTAAAAATAAAGATTTCAAAAGTATCATTTGATCTATAATGATTTAATGTGGTGATCAGCAGCAGCAGAGTGGCACAGTGATATTAATGACACCTTTGTGAAGTTGAACATTCTCCCTGTGACTGCATAAAGCCCCCCAGATGCTTTGGTGCCCTCACCTCATTCCAAAGATGTACTGGTTGTTAGGCTCATTAGCAACTGTAAAAGTTTGGATTCTGGGGGAAAAAGGGGGGAAATGAGATCCGTAGGATTGCTTTGAGAGCTGGAATAGAGCTGATAAACTCAATGGTCTCTATCTATCAGGTAAGGAAATACAGATAAGAAAAATGAGTGGCATGGTAGCTAGTGCCTAGCTTTACAGTGCCAGCAAATGGGGATTAATTCCAACCGCTGTCTGTAAGGGATTGGAACATTCTCCCCGTAACCGCATGCGTTTCCGGGCGTCCTGGTTTCCTCCCACATTCCAAAAGTGTATTGCTAGTAAGTTGTGGACATGATATGTTGGTGTTGGAAGCATGGTGGGCTACCCCAGCAAATCCTTGGACTGTGGGGGTCACTGAAGCAAACAACGCTTTTCACTGTATGTTTTGAAGTACATGTGACAAATAAAGCTAATCTTTAATGCTGCTTTGACTCAGTGATCTGGACTGTATTCAGGGACTCATCTTCGAATCTGGGTGAGTATGCTGCAGTTGTTACCGACTTCATTAAAATCTGTGTGGATGAGTGTGCCTACAAAGACTTGCTGTACATTCTCAAACCAAAAGCCGTGGATGAACCAGGAGGTACGTCATCTTCTGAAGGCTAGATCTATGGCATTCAAGTCTGGTGACACAGGTCTGTACCAGAAAACCAGGTATGACTTGCAGAGGTCTATTTCAAGGGCAAAGAGACAATTTTGAACGAGGTCAGAAGTGACATTGGATGTACGACAACTCTGGCAGTGTTTGCAAGACATTACTTCCTGCAAAGTGAAACCCAATAGCATGAATAGCAGCGATGCTTCACTACCAGATGAACTCAACACCTTCTATGCCAGCTTTGAAAGGGAGAATATAACTGCAGCTGTGAAGATCCCTGCTGCACCTAGTGACCCTGTGATCTCTGTCTCAGAGGTCTTTAAAGAGGGTGAACCCTTGCAAGGCGAAAGGCCCCAACGGAGTATCTGGTAAGGTCCTGAAAACTTGTGCCAACAAGCTGGCCGGAGTATTCAAGGGCATTTTCAACCTCTCACTGCTATGGGTGGGTTCCCGCTTATTTCAAAAAGGCAACAATTATACCAGTGCCTAAGAAGAAGAATGTGAACTCCCTTAACTGTGGAGAGCATTCTGACAGGCTGCATCACTGTCTGGTATTGGGGGTGGGGGGGGGGGCTACACAGGACTGAAAGAAGCCGCAGAGGGTCATAAATTTAGTCGGCTCCATCTTGGGTACTAGCCTACAAAGTACCCAGGACATCTTCAAGGAGCAGTGTCTCAGAAAGGCTCGTCCATTATTAAGGACCCCATTACCCAGGGCATGCCCTTTTCTCATTGTTACCATCAGGTAGCAGGTACAGAAGCCTTCTGAAGGCCCACACTCAGCGATTTAGGAACAGCTTCTTCCCCTCCGCCATCTGATTCCTGAATGGACATTGAACCCGTGAACACCACCTCACTTTTTTTTTTAATACATATTATTTCTGCTTTGCATGATTTTTAATCTATTCAATATACATATACTGCAGTTTATTTATTTTTTTTCTTATTTAAAATTTTCCACACAGTTACAAAAGGCACATCAGTACTGAGAGTCCAAATGGGTAGAGTACCTGGTAAAAATAGGTAGCAGCCAATACTTTTTTTCTGGTCCAAATACATGCTCTAAATTTTTCCTCGTGCCAAGGTTGTAACCATTTTTATCTGGACCATGCTGAAATATTGGTGCTGAGAAGGCCTCTGGAAAGAAAAAAAAAGAAATATTTTAACAAATCCACAGAATTGTTTCACATTCAAGAACAATCTGATCGTTACTTCTTTGGAGGATCAGCTAGATATTTACAGAAAGCGAGTTAGAAAATTGCTCAGTGCATGCAGCATTTCTGTTCATGCTAAAGTGCAATATTTAGTTACTTTCTATGCCGCTATTTTTAGAGTCAAAGAAAAATATAGCACAGAAATAAACCAATTGGCCCATCTCGTCTGCACCGAACCATTTAAACTGCCTACTTTCATCAACCTGCACTGGGACCACAGCCCTCCATACCCCTACCATCTATGTACCTATCCAAACTTCTCTTAAACACCGAGTTTGAGCTTGCATGCAACACTTATGCTGGCAGCTCATTCCACAATCTCATGTCCCTCTGAGTAAAGAAATTTCCCCTCATGTTCCCCTTGAACTTTTCATCTTTCACCCCTAACCCATGACCTCTAGTTGTAGACAACTCAGTGGGAAAAGCCTGTATGCAATTACCCTATCTATACCCCTCATAATTTTGTATACCTCTATCAAATCTCCTCTCAGTCTTCTATGTTCCTGACCTATTTAGTCTTGCCTTATAACTCAGGTTCTTCAGAACTGGCAACACCCTTATAGGTTTTCTCTGTACACCATTTTCTTCATGTTGGACTGTCATTTGACTCACAATTTCTAAAATGTTTATTTTATGCTTCTTGCACACAGCTTATTTCTCAGCCTGGATCTCAAGCTTCCAGATTCCATACCCAGTGTTATGAAACTGACCATTTGGTTTTTAACGCTTGCACTGTTGGCTGCTCCTCACAATGTTTCTTCCTCCTTTCCTGCACCCAGTTAATTTAAATGAATGCTAACATTTTGGGAAGTCATTGTTCATAAAGACTACCTAAATGGCACGAGTTCTCTGATACGGAAGTATTTTTTTTGTTGAGGACTAGTTCATCTTGAGTTTGGAGAAGTGTTACTGGAGGCTGACTCATAAAGCAGAAGACAAAACACAGTTCAAATATTGCACATTATGGGCAATTTTTATGAGCTTATAAAAGGATCAAGACCTAACCAACACTATTTCTTATGAAAATATTTGAATAACCGTTTGGTTTAATAGAATGAGCTGAGTGCATCTGCATTAAAATACTGTATTTTGTAGTAGTATGGATTAAAATGAAGTAGAAACAGCAAACTGATAATCCTTCTGTTATATTTGTCCAATGAAAACGATCCTCAGGTAGGACATATACAAGTACTGTCACAACAGCTGCAACATCTGCTTCTATTTATTGAACACCTTTAACAGAATATCATGGCATGCCATAAATATTAGAACAGATGCTATGGCTTGATGAAATCTGTAGATCTGTAAGAGTGTCTCCAAGGAGAGAAAAGAGGGATGGTGGACGGAAGGAATGTATGGACTCATCAGCTTAAGGCATAGCCATAATGATCTGGATGTGCAAAAATTCAGAATATGAGTACAGATATCTTGAGGGGATGCAATACTGGACGAGACCACCAAGAATGACTGGCATAACCATTGAGCCTATCAGGACAGAGAAGCTGCAAGTTAAAACTCCACAGACGTGCCCACAGCAGAAACTCAGGCTCTCCCTTCTCCCCCCACCCTCTTCTTCAATGCCCCTAAGTAATCCACAGCATCAAACATCCAGACCTGAATTTTAAATCCACTCATCCATTCCTTAATAATTGCAAACAAGTGATATGTTGCTGAAGTCTTACCTAATGTAGATCTGTTTAAACTGACCAGCCAACAATGGTAGCTAAGGAGGAACATGAGGCTCAGGAAGAACATGACAGCCACGAAAAGAAGAAAGAGAACATGGAATTTTGCAGGACCATCGGGAAGACCACCCTGTCAGGAAAATAAGAGCCAATGAACTATCACTGAGCAAGAACACAGCAAACTTGTAATTTTCAAAGCAACCGTTGTTCTGAGCCATGTAGACAATAACAAAGATACATGATATAATTTTATATACAAACTTCAGAGCTGAGATGATCCAAACTCTAATTTGAAGTTCATGTGATTTAAGTAATCTTAAAATGGTCACTAATTTACACCTATCCGTCAGTTGTTATGCTCCTGAATAGGAAATGTGATGGGGAGGATAGTTAGCCCAAACTCCACACCTGATCACTATAAAGTGAATATCTTCAGAGGAATAAATAGATTGAAAAAGACTGACATAGGACAGTGGTCGTCTGTGATACCATCAAAGACCCAATAGCTTGCTAGCACTCACTTTAGGCCCTGATGAAAAGTTGCCACCACAGTCCGGTTCCACCAGTCTCAGTACTAATTAGAAATGCATGCTAACTGGGTATGATACCTTTGAGAAATGACAAGGAAGGTGCAAGGAAATAAACCGAGACTACATACATGTTAACTAAAACATTGTTGTAGTGGAGATTTTCAACAAGCAATCAAATATTGTTTGTGTACCTCGAACCAACTAAAGTAACTATTGAACTGACAATCCATATCCAGATTTCATTTGTGCATGTTTCATATTTTGAGTGAGGATACATGCAAACTGGAAGTTACCGTCCAAAACATGATGAAATATTGCAGAACTGTGGCAGCAACAAACAACGAATACAGCATGGAATATCCCAGAAAGAGCAGAAAAAATTTGTAGTTTGAAAATCCAATACAGTTGTTCACCCTAGAGAGAAAGAAAACTATTAGAACAAAGCCTTTGTTTATATAATAAATAACAACTGGGATTTAATTTCCATTTTCACAACCTCATAACATAACCAATAAATTATTTTTGAAATCACAGTTGTCCAGTAGGAAACACAAGTAATATACACTGAAAAGTTCCACAGATTTCAGTAAAATGATGATCAGATAACACTTTTTGCCAGTGATAGAACCATAGAACACTACAGCACAGAAAACAGGCCATTTGGCCCTTCTAGTCTGTGCCAAACCTTCATTCTGCTAGTCCCATTGACCTGCACCCAGTCCATAACCCTCCAGACCTCTCCCATCCATGTACCTATCCAATTCATTCTTCAAACTTAAGAGTGAGCCCGCATTTACCACATCAGATGGCAGCTCGTTCCACACTCCCACCACTCTCTGAGTGAAGAAGTTCTCCCTAAATCTTTCCCCTTTCACCCAAAAGCCATGTCCTCTCGTATTTATCTCTCCTAATCTAAGTGGAAAGTGTCTACTCGCACTTACTCTGTCTATACCCCTCATAATTTTGTAAACCTCTATCAAATTTCCCCTCATTCTTCTACGCTCCAAGGAATAAAGTCCTAACCTGTTCAATCTTTCCCTGTAACTCAACTCCTGAAGACCCGCCAACATCTTAGTAAATCTTCTCTGCACTCTTTCAATCTTACTGATATCCTTCCTATAGTTAGGTGACCAGAACTGCACACATATATTCCAAATTTGGCCTCACCAATGTCTTATACAACCTTGCCATAACATCCCAACTCCTATACTCAATACTTTGATTTATGAATGCCAGGATGCCAAAAACCTTCTTTACAACCCTGTCTACCTGTGACGCCACTTTCAAGGAATTATGTATCTGAACTCCCAGATCTCTTTGTTCTTCCGCACTCCTCAGTGCCCTACTATCTACTGTGTATGTCCTACCTTGATTTGTCCTTCCAAAATGCAATACCTCACACTTGTCTGCATTAACTTCCATCTGCCATTTTCTGGCCCATTTTTCCAGTTGGTCCAGATCCCTCTGCAAGCTTTGAAATGCGTCCTTGCTGTCCACAACGCCTCCAATCTTAGTGTCATCAGCAAACTTGCTAATCCAATTTACCACATTATCATTGGGGGACCAATTTTGTCCCTTACTATCCTTTTACTCTTAATATACTTGTAGAAACCCTTCGGGTTTACCTTCACATTATCTGCCAAAGCAACCTCATGTCTTCTTTCTGTCTTCCTGATTTTCTTCTTCAGTATTTTCTTACATTTCTATACTCTTCAAGTACCTCATTTGTTCCCTGTTGCCTACATTTGCTATACAACTCTCTCCTTTGCTTAACCAGATCGCCAATATCCCTGGAAAACCAAGGTTCCCTATGCCTGTTAACTTTGCCTTTAATCCTGGCAGGACCATGCAAACTCTGCACTCTCAAAATTTCGCCTTTGAAGGCTTTCCACTTACTGAACAAATCCTTGACAAAAAACAACTTATCCCAATCAACTCTTCCTAGATTCTTTCTCATTTCCACAAAATTGGCCTTTCTCCAATTTAGAATCAGTGACCAGACCTCAGTTCGAGGACCAGTCCTATCCTTATCCATAATTAACTTGAAACTAATTACATTATTGTCGCTGGACCCAAAATGTTCGCCTACACATACTTCTGTCACCTGACCTGTCTGGTTCCCTAATAGGAGATCAAGTTTTGCATCCTCTCTTGTTGGTTCCTCTATATATTGATTTACAAACATAGAAAACTTTCCTGAACACATTTGACAAACTCCAAGCCATCCAGCCCTTTCACAGTGTGGGAGTCCCAGTCAATATGATACCAGATGAAATATTTATAAATAAAAGGCTCCAGGGCAAATTCCTTTGTTTTTTAGAACCGTAGTTTCATGAGATCTTTTATGCCTAATTGAAAGGAAAGATGGATCTTGTTTAACATCCTATAAGAAACACGCATCTGCTGCAGTGCAGCAATTGTTCTTACTGCCCTGAAGGTTATGGGCTGAGTTTCTTGAGTGGTACATGAATCTGTTATCTATTAAATAGGAGGCAAGTCTGACTGAATCTATCATGCAGGACTCTACAGCTGCTCTTGCTCTTGTGCTAAGATAAAAATGTAAAAATTTTCCAAGCCATTAATATTCTTTTTCACTCCCCCCAATAAAAAAATTGGAGCATGGAACGTCAATGCTAAGGAAGGTTATTACTGAACAGATAAACTTTCAGGGAAGTAAACCGCAACTGAAGATCTACTTAACTGAAAATTGTCCTGTTCAATTTTTTTGCAAATTTGGCTAGTTATATAAAACATAAATTTATGGGACAAAAATGAAACTAATTATAAATTAAGGAATTTTGAAATACTGAATGGATATTAATTTATCTAAAACTCTTTTTAATTCTGCAGATGAAAAGTTCTAGGTCACAATGACTAATGAACAGTAACCAACTACAAGTTTATTTCAACAGGATTTTCAATATTAAAGATGAGAAACCAGACAATTAAGAAATCGTCTGGCATTATCTGAATTCACACTAGAAATCTTACACTGTGTCTCTGTCCACTCTATAATGAAAACGCACATTATGTTATGTGTGAATTAATGACTTGATTATAAAAAGTTTTACGACTTGATTACACTTGTTGCCCAGTGCTTGGTTAAATATCAGATTTGACCTACCAAGGACAGTGATGGTCCATTTTCAATACACACCTAAAAACAAAACAAAGAAATCCGTTAGTAATAAATAATAACCTTTAAAAAGTAAACCTCAGGTACTTCCAGGAGAATTTTGGTTGGTCTTCAACATCAATTTACAAACCCTTTAGCATTGTTGAAACTCAAGGCACTTCACAGAAGTGTTAGCAAACTAAATTTGACAAATCTGCATTGGAGCTACAGGCTGGTTAGTGAGATAAAATTTAAGGTGTTTCTTAAAAATAGGAGAGATAAGGATATGGAAAAGTTTGGGTTGGGAATTCTAGGGTTAGGATTCAGGCAGTTGAAATTACTGCTACAAATATCCAAGCAATTAAATGATAACGTTTAAATGGTCAGAACTGGAGTGTAAACATGTGGGAGAAAGGGAAAATATGAAATACAATTATTCAAGATAGACCGTAGTTAGCCAAAGATTAATCCGGGAATCTGTCCAACCAGCTAAATAATTTCAGTCTATGTTTCAGCCTAGATAATGTGAACATTAATTATTTACACATTTCAAATTGCAGGTTATGGGTTAGAAGAGAAAATGATTTTTAAAAAACTGATCTGTGGAAAGAGAAAAAAAAATTGCAGGCCAGATTATTCTGGACCTGGTTCATATCTAGATCCATGAATAATTTTCCTAATGACTGGATGAACCTCTGTACTTGACAGGTATCTGGTGAGGAAGTCAAGTAGCATATTCCAAGTCCCTGACAGCCTTAATGGTCATCAGTAGACTTCAAAGCTTTTTAAAATATTTCTGGCTTGCAGAAACATTTAAACAGGTCAAAAAGGGGATTAGAACATTCAGGGAATTAAAACATTATTTTGGTAACTAAATGTAAAAAATATAATTAACTGCACATTAAAATCAAATAATTAGAAATATTAACGTTAAAAAATATTGATGTTTTATCAAAGACATTGAAATGGAAGTCTCTGTAAACACAACAGTTCTCTATGCTGTAAAGATAAAAACTGGATGCAGAGTGCAACCAGTATATTTCTTGGTACTGTAACTCACTGCTCCACTGTTGAGTGTAAGAAAAAATGTGCCAATATCTAAACCCCAGCACACCCTCACCTTCTGCTTTTCATTATACACTTGGGAAATCTGGTGGGCTAAAGAGTGAACAGCTGACAGCTGGTGATGTCTTCTGAAACTGTTGGCTATAAATCGGTGGCTTTGTGCCAGCGTTTCAGATCTATGATCTTTAACTGACCTTCCATGTATATGAGGATCAGGCAGAAAAGTAGCATTTTGATAGGTAAGCAATGACCTTGTCAAATGGTGAGTAGGCTCAAGGGACTGTGTGACCTATTCTTCCTCCTGCTTCTTACACTCTAAGCTGTTCAACAGTGCTCTGAAAGTAAGCATGTGAACATTTGTGTGACAGGAGAACTGATGTATTGTTTTAACTATTGCTTATTCCACTATTTTATGCACCAAATAATAAAAAAAACTGTCATTTTAAATTGCTATGCTTAGATATCTGTTCAAAGTAGGATTGAATGCATTATTGTATTCTTGATCCCTTGAAACTTGCATTCTCAGTTTTTGAAATTAGATCATTGCCGTATTCACTTGTACTAAACTCACTTTCCCTTCATTGCATAAAAGGAATGAATTTTGTCAGATTCACATAGAAGACTGTCTAATGACAGCATTCCAGTTACTTCAGCAAAATGCATTAAGGGGCAAGCAACTCATTAGATATAGCTTTACAAATGTAGCTCTGCTGCAGTTGGTATACAGAAGTGCTGATGTGAAAATCAAAGACCAAAGGTATAGTCAGCATTACATTCTCCAGCAGGGGAGAAACCATGTTACTAACTATGTAGTGATACCATGAATATTTAACTCTGCAGGTGAGAAATCTGTTCATTGTATACAAGTAATATCATAGAATTTCACTGCATTCAAATCAAGAATAGGATATATATTAGAATTCATTGAATCCAATCTACATATATGATCATTCGTACAAGAACATTGTTCATTTAAATCAATCTAGTTGCTTCATTTTAGATTTCTTTAATTAAAAGATCTGAACTGCATACGTGTCACAGATGGAGCAGTGATGACAACGATCAGGCTTAATCAGTTGGCACCGGTCACAGTATCGGATGGCTAATGAAAAGAAGAAGGATTAGTATCACTCTCCTGCAATTTTAGTGCTTAGATGAAGAACTTTCTAAATCAAAAGTTTCTTGGAAAACTTCTTCCTTTTTAAACTTTTAGTATATAACAGGATTCAGTTGCATAACATAGGTCTATAAATTTAGAAATAAAACATTTCAACAGCTCTAAAGGGTGGTCAATGTTACAGCATCTAACAACATAAAAGGCCACCAAGCTAGTAATTGATAAGACAAAATCAATACTGTCATTTTCAGCTGAAATACACCACAATAAACCTATTACTGTTCAGCAGAGTGTCTGCACTGTGGACGAACAAGGGTGAACAGTATACGTGCAGGATAATGCCCCTTTTTGGAGTCTGTATGCATTCGAATTGTAATGACATTGTAACATAACCTCCTTTCCACCATGGTGCAGAGGGACTTTGAAGTTTTCATGCAAGACTCCCAGCAGGTTAATTTATAGATTGAGTCTGTGGTAAAGGCAGCAAATATAATGTTGGCATTTATTTCAAGAGGAGTAGAAATTAAAAGCAAGGAGATAATGCTGAAGCTTTATAAGACACTGGTCAGGCCGCACTTGGAGTATTGTTAACAGTTTTGGGCCCCATATCTCAGAAAGGATGTGTTGCCATTGGAGAGAGTCCAGAGCATGTTCACGAGGATGATTCCGGGATTCAAGTGGTTAACATATGAGGAGCATTTGGCAGCTATGGTCCTGTACTCACTGGAATTTAGAAGCTTGTGGAGGGATCTCATTGAAACCTACCAAATGTTGAAAGGACTAGATAGTGTGGATGTGGAGAGGATGTTTCTTATGGTGGTAGTATCCAGAACTAGAGGGTACAGCCTTAAAATTGAGGGGCAACCTTTTAGAACAGAGGTAAGTTGGAATTTTTTTTAGTCAGAGAGTGGTGAATCTGTGGAATGCTCTGCCACAGAGTGCGATGGAGGCCAAGCCCATGGTGAAAGTTGATAGCTTCCTGATCGCTCAGAGCATCAAAGGATATGGTGAGAAAGCAGGTGTATGGGGTTGGTGTGATCCAGGATCAGCCACGATGAAATGGCAGAGCAGGCTCGATGGACTGAATGGCCTAATTCTGCTCCTATGTCTTATGGCCTAGCACTAAGTTATTTCTTCCCTCTTCTCACTATTAGTCAAATTAATTATTTTCTCAAAAGGGGTCAGCTTTTGCTACTGATTTAGTGCACTTACTTTATGTTTGTTTTTCAAACATGAAACATTACAGATGTGTGATATTGGATTCTCATACCTCCGGATGCAGTCTTGGTGTACACTGGTAATGTTTTAGCCACATCCAATAGAATTTGCTTTTGCACCTCAGGATTTTCTTCTCGCTCATATCTCTCTCTGTCAGCTCTGGTCAATTGAAACTACAAGCACATGGAAAATATAACAAAATTCCATTAACAAGAGTGTGCAAGAATGTCGCATTAAAAAAAGAGCTAATTTTGTGGTGCAGCAAGAAGAATGAATGTTATGTCGTATTATTATATAACAGGAAGTCAGAAGTAAATATAGGCAATAATAATATCAGGGTTTACCATCAGGACCAGTCTCTCAAAACTCATTAGAAGATGGAATAAATTTTAATACCCTAATGAAAAAAAATTACACCTCACAGTATGTGGTTTTAATATAGCAATTGTATTTTTGCATTAATTATTGCCATTTTAAAAACTAGAGTTATGGCATTTTAGTACTGTGTGTTGTTCAACAACTAGCTGGTTTGAACACTATACTTGAAACCTGGCTGAAAGTATTAAGATGCTAAACAGTTTTAACTGTCAGGAGGCTTTGCCTTTAAACAGGTATGTTGACAGTTAACTCATGAACTCCAGAACCTAGGCTCTGCTGAAAACTGGCTACCTTCCTAGATCTAAAGGCAGAAGGTCGGACTTTGACTTATTAAACAAAGAGTTTGTTACTGAGTAAGGTGGATGCAAATAACCCAATGAGATTATTTTGTAGAAGAATGGAAGAGATACCTTCATTGCCAATATTAATCTATCATTCAACATTAATTAGAATTATTTGCTGTTTTTCTCTGGTTTCTCATGTGGCAATTTGCTGTTGATTTCCTATAATAGACACAAAACTTGAACATCACAGTAAGATAAAGAATTTTGGATCATTCTGCAGGGGAAATGAAACTCCGATAGAAACGGAAGGTAGAGAAAATTCAGTGGTGGAGAAAGTGGAACAGAATAAATTCAAGAACCTTAGACTTACACACCTCCTGCAAAGTTCTACGAATCCCTACAACATTATGGAAATAGATTCCAAGTGACTAGTTTTTATAAATCATTTAACTGTGCTGCAAGCAGCTTTAACAGATCAACCCCCATTTTCAATGATATTTTCCTTTGCTTATAAATTCATCCACCAATTTTGTTAGATTTCTCAGTCATTTATAGTCTCTAGCTCAAACAGATTATTGCCGAATAGGTACATTCTTGCCTAAGCTGCTCAAAACAAACCGCACAGAAGGAGCTCAATTCGCTTTTTCTCTCAATGGTTTTGATGCTTCTTCAACAGATGTACCAAATCAGCATCCAACAACACTCGAGGGAATGTAACAATACACCCTACAATTCTCTACTCTGTTTGAGAGTTCTTGGGGTACCAAGATGCTCTGTAGAGCAAGTATGATCCATCAGCTTTACATAAACCACGATGATGAAGTTAAACATGACACCGAACTTTTCACACAAGATCAATCAATGCTCACTTAAGTCAAAATGAATTACCTTTCGAGAAGGCTGTGCTGGTTCTGTAAAAATAGCTTTGCAATAGGTCCACACAAACAGCACAAAAAATAAATGAAATATCACAAGATATGCAGCTGTAATATAACAAAAAAATGGATCAGGTAAAGCCAAAATGGTTTCATTTTTAAAACAGATAAATAATAACATTTGCATTTTAGAAAAAACAAGTGCATCTAAATTAACTAACAAACGCTTATATTTGCAAGGTTTAGACATTCAGCTTTGTCTTCCAAACAGACAAGGACAATGCAATAAAGCTGATGACAATCCTATAAATGAGCGGATAACAGCTAGATGGTAAAAACACAGACCACTGGCTAAAAACATGGATCAGTGAAGACTGATGTAGAAAGACTTCAAGGTGGCACAATGGCGCAGTTTGTGGATCGCTGCAGACCTGAGTTCAATGCTGACCTCGAGTGATGTCTATGTGGAACTTGCACGTTCTCTGCATGACTGTATGGGTTCCACTCCCCATACAGGCTGCTCTGATTTCCTCCTATATCCCAAAGGTGTGCAGGTTGGCAAGTTAATTGGCTACTGTTGATCTCCAATTTTTCTGATGAAGATGAATAGTAGTCTCTGCAGGTAGATGATGAGAATGTGGGGGGCATAAAATTAAAGTTAATGTAGGATTAACGTAAACATGTCGTTGATGGCGAGCACAGACTTGGTGGGCCAAAGAACCCATTCTGCCCTGTATGCCTCTATGATTCACTTATTACAATAGTTGAAATTGAAAATGCTTTTTCCTTAGTTGTTTAATTATATTAAGTCTTATCAGAGAGTGACTACACCTTCAGCTAAGAGAGTCATTTTTGTCCTAGATTATGTTTCAGTGATACTTAAATTTATTAATTCTGCCAGCACATCATGCCCTCCATTTTAAGCAGTAAGTGATGTGATATGGCTAGAGGTGAATGCTGAGTTCAAATCAGAAGCTAAATAATCCAAAATAGGATGGTTTCAAAAGTTGAATGTTTCTTTTCTATTTCAATATGTTCTTTGGTTATGCCCTACCAGCAGCCTTGGTTTTAAACTAGCTCCCATGTAGCTAACTTGATTGATTCCCTATTTAAATTGTTAGATTACCATTAATTTGCACTGTTCGGGAAATTTTTGTCGCAAAACCATTAAATACTATGAAATCTTTTAAATTTAGAACCCTAATGGCAAATAGTTGAGACTTTTTAGCAACAGCTAGGTAACAAAACACAGGATACTACCAGACTGTTGCACTGCCAAGGTTTCAAATAAACAAACTGCTTAATATGGATTATTTCTTGACATTCATTTAATATTCCTTAACCGAAACTATTCTAGATGCTGAAGAAACAAGTAACATAATTTCTGTTATTAAAATATAAACATGTAATACATGCAAATTCAGTACAAGGTCCTTATTAATATTTTTGATTTCAAACCAAAGAAAACTATTTACAAATCTTTATTATTAGCAAGCTCCAAAGCAATTAAAATAAAAGGTAATATTTTGAAGTTTACTAATGGGGACAATTTTTTAAAAAAATTATTGACATCTGGGTATGGCCAGCAAGGCTGGCACACCCATTTCCAACCAGGTTTGCTGACAATCTTTTGCCAATGAGAATTTCACAAGTGTTGAAACAACACAAAGCCATGACAGATTTTGTTTCTTCACATAGCTCACTATTTCAGGAAAATTGCCAAATGGAACCTTGTATTTATGGTGTACAAGGATTGTCGTGAAATAAAACAGCCAAAATATTTTGCAACATTTGTACTTGGGCAAAAAAAACCTCTCACATTTTAATAATCTAATATTAATTTCTGTATAAAGACTGAAATATATTTAGAGTGAAAATCAAACATTAATATTATAAACTCACTACACATGGCCAATTTGGAAGTTGATACACATTTTGAGAGCAGACACTTCCTCTGCAGATCTGACTGCGCTTAACCCAGGCACTAGAAACTTATATGAAAAAAATATGAAACATTTGATCCATTCCTTATCTCAAAGAGTATGAAAAATAATTATCTAAGGAACAGTAAAACATTATGCTACCCTCTCCATGATTATTATAGCAAGAATTTATAGCAATTCTTTAAAGAACTGGGTTTCCATCCCTCCACTATTGATGCTGCCTTAACTATGATTGAATATTGAATTCCTCTTGTCCTTACCTATCACTCCATCAACACATTATGTTCTGAAACTTCCGCATCTCCAAAGGATCGTACCTTTTCCTCCCACTCCCTGCTTTCTGCAGGAATCACTCTCTTAGCGGTTCCCTTGGCCATTCATCCCTCCCCACTAATCTCCCTCCCGACACTTATCCCTGCAAGCAGCTTAAGCCTCTCCCCCCCACCTCCATTCAGGGCCTCAGGCAGTCGTTCCAGGTGAGGCAACACTTCACCTGTGAATCTGCTGGGGTCGTCTGCTGTGTCTGGTGCTCCCAATGTGACCTCCTCTACACTGATGAGACTCGCTGTTTTTTCAGCTTAAACCACTTCAAAAAGGGTTGATAGCTATAATTTATAAACGGATATTGAATTTACGAATGATATCTAATGATAAAATTAAACATGCTTGGGAATTGGAAGTTCAAGAGTCATTCTCAGATAATCAACGGAGTAAAATTCTTCATTTGGTTAATAGCTCATCTATTTGTGCCCGTCATTCCTTGATACAGTTCGAGATAGTGCATCGGGCCCACATGTCAAAGGATAAACTAGCACGTATTTTTTCCAAGATCAATCCTATTTGTGACAGATGTAATAATGAGGTGGCCACTTTAACTCATATGTTTTGGTCTTGTCTAAAGCTAGACAATTTTTGGAGAGATGTTTTAAAAACATTATCAAAAGTCTTGGATCTGGACCTACAACCTAATTTACTTACGGCAATATTTTGGATTACCCCATCGAAACCAGGAAATATTCCTGTTTCTGCTCAACGTATGATAGCCTTTTCAACTTTATAGGCTAGGAGAGCCATTTTACTGAAGTGGAACGATTCTAATCCACCTACTGTCTTTTATTGGCTTTCCTCCATTACGTCTTGTTTAAGTTTAGAGAAAATAAGAAGAAAGACATTTGATACAGCCTTTAAATTTGAGCAAATCTGGCGACCTATTATTCAATATTTTCATTTGATTTGATTTATTACTCTTCTGATTTTTTTTCGAAGTTTTAGATTTGATTAGAAAGTCTTTCTTTTTTTTTTGGTTGTATCCACAGAATGGACTGCCCAGTCCCTTTTTTCTGTATAGTGTAGTGGGGGTTTTTTACCTTCATTTAAAATTCAAAGTTTTTTCTTTCCTCTTCATGAACTGATGAGGAGAATTAGCTGTTTTTTTAAAATTATACATTATATACTAGCTTAACACTATGTTTGACTTTGATAATGTCTATTTTAATCTCTGTTTGTATTGTTATTGATATATATATATATATTTGAGATAATTCTCCTCTTGTTTGTATTTATGTTCCTTCTAAATCAATAAAAAGATTAATAAAGAAAGAAAGAGACTCGCCGTAAATTCGAGGACTGCTGCTTTGAGCACCTCTGCACCATTCACCACAAGCAGGACTACCTGGTGGCCAAACATTTTAATTCCTGTTCCAACATGTCAGTCCATGGTCTCCTTCTGTGGCAAAATGAGGCCACCCTAGGGTGGAGGAGCAACACCTTACCGTCTGGGTAATCGATACCTCCTTCAAAAAAACAAATCCCCCCCCCCCCACCACCATTCTTTACAGCTGCCTCCTTCACCTTCCCCCATGTTTTTATTCTGGCATCTTTTCCCCTTTCTCAGCCCAAAACGTCAACTATCTTGTCATTTCCATAGATGCTGCTGGCTGAGTTCATCCAGCATTTTGTGTGTGTTGCTTTTGATTTCCAGCAGCTGCAAACTTTATGATTTTGAGAGAAAACTTGCTTGCAATATCAAAAACAAGCAGAAATGGTTTCTGTGGACGCCTACAAAAGGAGGGAAATAAGTGTGACACCACTGGAGAATTATCCCTGCTGGTGAATTAATACAAGGAAATAAAGAAATGGCATTATGTTAACTCAGTTTTTTTTGCATCAGTCTTCACAGCAGGGGAGTCTGCAAATATCCCCAGCAGGTGGGATAAATTCAAATAAAGGGAGGAATTGTAAACATCTCAATCACAAGGATCATAGTACAGTATTGGAGAAACTAAGGGGCCTATGGTTACACAAATGAAAGGGATCCAGTGGTCTGCACACAAGAATTTTAAAGGAAATAGTGACAGAGACAGCAGACTCATTGGTTGAAAATTTTCAAAACTCACTGAATTCCAGGAGGGCATCAGATAATTTTAAAAACAGCTGGAGGGATGTAACTAGTGGTGTACCCCAGGGGATTAGTTCTTGGCACTTGATTGTTTACAAATTAGATTAATGACATGGAGGAAATGAAATATAGTATTTCCAAGTTTACAGATGATATTAGAATCAGTGAAATGGTATGTTGTGATGAGGTAAGTGTGATTCTGCAAGGTACATTAATAGATTGAGTGAGTGGACAAAAACATGTCAAATGGAGTTTAATGTGGGGAAGTGTGAGGTCATGCACTTTGGTAAGAGGAATTAAAAAGCTGGGTTATTGTCTAAATGGAGAGAGATTGCAAAATCAGTGAAATCCAGAGGCGTCTATATTTTTTACTGCATGAATCACATAAAGTTAGCAGGCAGGTCCGACCAGTAGTGAACCGGCAAACTGCATTTTGGCCTTTCTTACAAACGGGTTGGAGTTTAAATTGGGTGGTTTAGTTATAGTTGTATACTATAGAGTGTTGATGAGGCTACACCTGAAATATTGTGCATTGCTTTCGCTCCCTTACCTAAAAAAAATGATATAGTCAAAAGAGATTTAGTAGATTAATTCCGAGGATGAGAGGATTGTCCTTGCGACAGAGGCTGGACTATTTGGGTCTGTACTGCATAGAGTTCACAAGAATTGAGGGGACTATGTTAAGCATACAAGATGCTAACTGGGGTTAACAGGATAGATGCTGAGATTTCTGGAATGCTCTGCCTGTGAGGATGCTGGAGGGCAGATCATTAAATATATTTAAGGTAGAAGTAGATGAATATTTGAAAGATGGAGTGTTAAAGGTAACTGGTACAGAAGTCAAAATCAACATAGAACAGCCATGATTACATTGAGACCGTAAGACACAGGAGCAGAATTAGGCCATTCTGCCCATTGAGTCTCCTCTGTCATTCCATCATGGCTGATGTATTACCTATCTCAACCCCATTCTTCCCATAACCTTTGCCACCTTTCTAATTAAGAACCTATCAAACTCCGCTTTAAATATGCCCAATAACTTGGCATCCACTGCCATTTGTGACAATAAGTTCCACAGATTCGCCACCTTTCAGCAGGTGTAGGCCAGCTGACCTCTCCAGCCTGGGCCACCCACCTTTCACTTACTGAAAGAGGAGCCACATTTGAGAAGTCTCCTGGCCAACTCCTGCTTCAATTCTCCTGCATTCTGAAGTTATACTTTTATTCAATTACATTATTTTTAAAGTTACAATACTGAAAGGGGAAAGATGACAGTGAAACCTAAGAGGAAGTGAACAGATTAAAAGGAATAATCAAGGAGTGGCTATCTACTTGTGACATCACTTTCAAGGAATAATGGATCTATATTCCCAGATCCCTCTGTTCTACCACACTCCTCAGTGCCCTGCTCACCATGTAAGGCCTACCCTGGTTGTTTCTCCCAAACTGCAACATTTCACATGTCTGCATTAAATTGCATCTGCCACTTATCAACCCATTTTTCCAGCTGGTCCACATCCTGCTGCAAGCTTTGATAATCTTCCTCGTTGTCCACTGCATCACCAATCTTGGTGTTATCCACAAATCTGCTGATCCAGTTTACCATGTTATCATCCAGATCATTGATATTGATGACGAACAACAATGGACACGGCACAGATCCCTGCGGCACACCACTTGTCACAGGCCTCCAGTCAGAGAAGCAACCATCTACTACCACTCTCTGACTTCTTCCATGAAGCCAATTTACTATCTTATCTTGAATACCAAGCAACTGAACTTTCTTGATCAACCTCCCAAGTGAGTCCTTGTCAAAGACCTTGCTAAAGTCCATGTAGACAACATCCACTACCTTGCCTTCATCAACTTTCCTGGTAACTTCCTCAAAAGCTCTATTAGGTTGGTTTGACATGACTTATCACACACAAAGTCATGTTGATTATCCCTAATCAGACACAGTCTATCCAAATACTTATATATCCAGTCCCTTCCAATAACTTTCTCACTACTTATGTCAAGCTCACTATTCTATAATTTCCTGGATTACTCTTAGAACCTTTCTTAAACAACAGAACAACATTAGCTATCCTCCAATCCTCTGACACTTCACCTGTGGCTAAGGATGATTTGTATCTCTCTACCATTAATGGTGGGTCCATAGCAATCTTCTGACAATTAACTAAATAATTATTACAAGATGTATTTGAGTTATTTAGTTTTTATTAACACAAGAGATTCTGCAGACATTGGAAATCCAGAGCAACACAAAAAATGCAGGAGGAACTCAGGCAGCATCTACGGAGAGGAATAAACAGTTGATGTTTCAGGCCAAGATCCTTCATGAAGACAAGATAAACAGGGGAAGAAGCCACAATAAAGAAATGGGGGGGGAGGGGAAGAGGAGGGAATAGAAGCTGGCAATAGGTGAAAACAGGGGAAAGGGTATGAAGTGAGAAGCTGGGAGTTAGTAGGTGGAAAAGTTAAAGAGCTGAAGAAAAGGAAGTTGATAAGTGAGGGGAGTGGAACATGGGAGAAAAGGAAGGAAGAAAGGACAGCAGAGGCCAGTGATGAGAAGGGGAAAAAGGAGAGCCAGAATGGGGAATAGGAAAAGAGAGAAAGGGAGGAGGGAGAAATTACCAGGAGTTCATGCTGTTCATGTTTGGAGGCTACTAAGATGGAATATGTGGTATTGCTCCTCCAACTTGAGAGTGGCGCTGTTGTAGGCATAGAGGCAGCCATGGACCAATATGTGGGAATGGAAAGCAGAATTAAAATGGGTGGACACCAGGAAAACCCACCTTTTGTGGCTGACAGTGTTAAAGGGCTCGACTAAGCGATGCACAGATCAACATCAGGTCTCAAAAACGTAGAGGAGGCCACACTGGGAGTACCAGATAGTTTTGAGTGAAAGGATCTTGTTGATGATGATGGATGTTATGAAGGATGATGTGCAGGACAGGGAGGCTCATGGGGTTGTAGGAAAGGACAAGGAGTACTCGATCCCTAATATGGCAGTAGGAAGATGCAGTGAGGGTAGATGTCCGGGAAATGGAGGAGATGAGAGCAAGGCAGCATTGACGTTAGAGGAAGGGAAACACCATTCTTTGAAGAAAGAGGACTTCTCAGATATTCTGGAATGGAAAGCCTCCTCCTGAGAACAGATGCAGTGGAGGCAGAGGAACTGAGAAAGGGAATAGCATTTTTACAAGTGACAAGGTGGGAACAGGCATAGTCTAGATAGCTGTGAGAGTCAACGTTCAAAGTAAATGTATTACCATAGTACATATACATCACCATATACAACCCTGAGATTCATTTTCTTGTGACCATACTCAATAAATCCAACAACCATAATAGAATCAATTTAAGACTGCTCCAATAGGGCAGACAACCAGTGTGCAAAAGACAACAAACTGTGCAAATACAAAAAGAAAAAGAGTAATAATAATAATAATAAATAAACAATAAATATCAAAAATATGAGATAAAGAGTCTCTGAAAGTGAGTCCTTAGGTTGTGAAAGCATCTCAATAATGGGGCAAGTGATATTGAGTGAAGTTAACCCCATTAGCTCAAGAGCCTGATGGTTGAGTGACAATAACAGTTCCTGAACCTGGCGAAGTAAGTCCTGAGGCTTCTGTACCTTCTTCCTGATGGCAGCAGGAAGAAGAGGGCATGACCTGGGTAGTGGGTGTTCCTTTAGATAGTTGCTGCTTTCCTGCAACAACATTCCATGTAGATATGCTCAATGGTGAGGAGGGCTTTACGCATGATGCACTGGGATGTATCCACTACTTTTTGTAGGATTTTCCGTTCAAAGGCTTTGGTGTTTCCACACCAGGCTGTGATGGAGCCAGTCAATACATCTCCACCATACATCTACAGAAGTTCATTAAAAGTTTTAGATGTCATGCCAAATCTTCGCCAACTTCTAAGGAAGTAGAGGTGCTGCTGTGCTTTCTTAGTCATTGCACTTACGTGTTGGGCCCAGGACAGTTCCTCTGAAACGATAACACTGAGGAATTTAGTGCTGCTGACACTCTCCACCGATGATCCCCCGATGAGGACTGGCTCATGGACCTCTAGTTTCCTACTCTTGAAGTCAATCATCAGCTCTACAGTCTTGCTGATATTGAGTGAGAAGTTGTTGTTGTGGGCACCACTCAGCCAGATTTTCAATCTCCTTGATTCATCACCACCTTAAATTCGGCCTTCGACAATGGCATCATCAGCAAACTTGAAAATGGCATTGGAGCTGTGATTAGCCACACTGTCATAAGTGTAAATCAAGTACAGTAGGGGGCTAAGCACACAGCTTTATGGTGCACCTGTGCTGATGGCAATTGTGAAGCAGATATTGTTGCCAATCCGAACTGACTGAGGTCTGTAAGTGAGGGAATTGAGGATCCAATTGCACAAGGAGGTATATTGAGGCCAAGGTCTTAAAGCTTATTGATTAGAGTCAGTAGGTTTAAAAAATATATCACTAGACAGTCTGTCTCCAGAGATCAAGAAAGGGGAGAGAGGTATTGAGATGAATCAAGTAAATTTAAGGGCAGGGTGGAAGTTGGAGCAAAGTTAATGAAATTGATGAGCTCAGCATGGGTGCAGGAAGCAGTCGAAGTAGCGTAGAAAGAGTTGGGGAACATTACCAGTGAAGGCTTGAAACATGGACAGGTAGCTGACAAAAAAGACGGGTATAGCTGTAGCCCATCCAGATGCCCACAGCTACACTTTGGGTTTTGAGAAAGTGGGAGGACACGAAAGAGAAATTGTTGACAGTGAGAACCAGTTCCACCAGAATGCAGAAGGGTGGTGGTGAAAGGGAAATGGTCTGTTGTCAAGAAAAATGCAGAGAGCTTTAGGGCCATCCTGATAGGGTTAGAGGTGTATAGGGACTGGACATCCATAGTGAAGATGAGGCGATCAGGGACAGGTATCTTAAAGTGTGTACGAAGTGTAAAGAATATAGGTAGGAAGGTACTGAACCAAAGTAGTCTGGAAATCCAGAGCAACACACAAAGGGGAATTCAGCAGGTCAGGCAGCAACTATGAAAATGAATAAACAGTTGATGTTTCAGGCTAAGACCCTTCATCAAGGCTGGAAAGGAAGGGGAAAAGATGCCAGAATAAGAAGGCAGGAGGAGGAGAAGAAGAACAATCTAGAAGCTGATAGGTGAAGCCAGGTGGGTAGAAAAGGTAAATGGCTGAAAAAGGTGGTATCTGATGGGTGAGGAGAGTGGACCATGGGAGAAAGGGAAGAAGAATAGGTACCAGGAGGAGACAATGGGTAGGTGGGGAGAAGGGGTTAGAGGCCAGAGTGGTGAATAGAAGAACAGGGAAGGAGGGAGGGGATTCAAAAAAAGAGGTAAAAATTACTGGAAGGAGAAATCAATGTTCATGCCATCAGATTGGAGGCTACCCTACCCTAGGTGGTTTCTCCTCCACCCTGAGAGTGGTCTCATTAAGGCCATGGACTGACATGTCAGAACAGGAATGGGAATAGAAATTAAACTGGTTGCCCAATGGGAAGTTCAATTTTTTTGGTGGATGGAGTAGAGGAGCTTGACAAAGCAGTCCCCCAATTTAAGTTGGGTCTCTCCAATCTACAGGAAGCCACATTGGGAGCACCAGATAAAACAAATGACCCCAACAGATTCGCTGGTGATATATTGCTTCACCTGGGTGGGAGGAGGTGAATGGGCAGATGTAGCATTTCTCTCGCTTGCAGGGATATGTGCTAGGAGGAAATTAGTGGGGAGTGATGAATGGACAAGGGAAACACGGAGGGAGCGATCCAGGCAGAAAGTGAAGAGTAGTGAGGAAGTAAAGTTGTACTTGGTGGCAGGTTCCCATTGAAGATGGTGGAGGTTATGGAGAATAATGTGTTGGGTAAGGAAGCTCATGGGGTGGTAGGTGAAGACAAGAAGAACTTTATCCCTGTTGAAGTGGTGGAAAGAAGGCATGAGCACAGATATCTGGGAAATGGAGGAGATTTGGGTGAGGATAGCATCAATGGTAGTGGAAAAGAAATACTGTTCTTTGAAGAAAGAGAACATCTCTGATGTCCTGGAAAGCAAAGCCTCATCCTGGGAACAGATGAGATGGAGACGAAGGAGCTGAGAATAGAGGTGTCTGAAGTGGATCAAGTGAATTTAAGAGCAGGGTGGAAGTGGAAGCAATATTAATGAAATTGATCAGCTCAGCACGGGTGCATGAAGCAGCACTGATGTAATTGTCAATGTAGTGCAGAAAGAGTTGGGGAGAATTACCAGGGAAGGCTTGGAACATGGACTGTTCCCAATACCTAATGAAAAGGCAGACATAGCTGGGGCCAATGCAGGTGCCAATGCATGTTTGCAAAAGGAACATGATGGAGACTAATTGTGCAACCATCACTTACACAATAAACACAAAATAGATATTTTGTTTTGCAAATTAATTGGTCTCACAGTAATCACTGTTTAGTAAAGTGTCTAAAGAAATGTGATCAGAATGTAATCCCCAAACCATAGCCCAATATTCATATTTTCTTTCCATTTTGGTCACCAATGTGATCAACCTCTTTGTGTCCATCTAAGAGTCATGTAGTGTTTGAATCACTCGAATAATCTGAAGCATTCTCTATCAGTGCCACCACTTTCAAGACATGATTTCTCTTAACTGACAAAACATTACACAAGGCCATAAAAATAATAGAAACAGAGGTACATTATTTAGCCCTCATGTCCACTCTACTGTGCAATAAAATCACAGCTGATTTTCTACCTCAGTGCCACTTTCCTGCGTCAACCCTGTCTATGAAAAACTATCAAAATCTTTCTTGAATATATTCAGTGGCCGTGCCTCCACTGCCCTCAAAGGGAGTGAATTCTCAAGATTAACTACCTCTTGCTGAAGACAGCTTTGCTCACCTGTTTCCTGAATAGTCACTTCCTTATTTTGAGACCGTAAACATTGGCTCTAGATGTCTCAGATAAAGCAAACATCAACATCTGCCCTTTAAGAATTTTGAACATTTCGATGAAATTAATCTTTAATCTTCTAAACTCAGTAGAGTACAGGCCCACTCCTCTTACTATCTCGTCACGTGACAACTCTGCCATCCCAGATCTTTTTGGCCTTGGCATATTCTAGTTCTGTAACAGTTGCATCTTTCATCTCAGCAAGCATCAGGCATCCTTCTAACACAAATTTGCAATACACTCACCCAGTTCCTCCACCTGACCCCCGTCAATCGTGTAGCTTTTGTTCACCACTCCACTGGATTTACTAACACCTCTTTTGGTCACCTTCCTAACTTCCATTCCTATTTTCTACTCAGGTTTTTTCCCTTATGTGAGAAGCATTGCATGTTAGCATCTTGTTTTTATTTCAATGTTCCAACAAAATAAAGCCAAAAGGAAAAATAATCTTTAAATATTTATTACATTTTCTGTCATGACACAGTGCATTCCTATGACCATGTAAAACTTATCTATTAAGCATAAACAGATCTTTTGGGGACAAGGAGTTTAGTCTTTGCTTTCATCTCTGGAACTGAAATCTGAATATAGCTTTAGATATTTCTTGGCCAATTATCTGCAAGAATTCTCCATGAAATGAGTTTGTGCCTCAACTTGGTAACTGTATTCCCTCAATTTGCCACTAATGGATATTACCCTTCAGAAAAGCCAAAATAAATGGAAATGTCAAAAGAAAAAGCAATAAATGTTTCTTCTGAACATTGGGATAAACCAACTGCAAAATGGAACCCAGCAAACTTCAGAATGTCCGGACTGTATATTGGACTAGAAAGATTGAAACTGGGTGCTTCAGATGAAAAACAGTTAACTCTCCTGAAATAACATCCCTCCTTTGATGAGCTCCTCAAAATTGAATTATGTGAGCTGATTGAAAGAGAAATCAGTTGGTCTGGAGGTTTCTAACTTGCAGCTTTTATTTTTGGAGCATAATGAAATGGATTTGCTTATCACAAATGCTGGTGAAATCTGCAGAGTTGTCAAAAAGGATGTGAAAAAAATAATTTCAGTTAAAAAAACTAACAAACGTCTGTCTTTAAAAATTCAATAGCAATAATACTTAAATAAATGAAATAATTAAAATATCCCATTTTACTTAATAGGTCACAAAGTGAAATGTTTCGGCACTGAAAGGGAGCCCAGAGTGAATATTTCAAGTCTGATGATCAATCTTACAAGTTATTTAATAAAATCCAAGTATTTATCTTACCTTTGCCTCAGGGGAAATTAAGTATGGAGGGTAAATTCAGAGTATCGATTTTATCAACAATAAAGAAGTGGGTACAACACAAAGAGTCAAAAGGTCTCCTTCTGTGGTTTGAATTTCTATGATTATGATGCAATGAATGTGAATTATCAGACAAAGCAATTGCTTAGCATATCTTAGAAAGGGAAGCGGGAGTCTGGGATGGATTGGGAAGATAAAGGAGTTGTGGGGAACAGGACAGAAAGCATTAACAAATCAAAGACTTGTCTAAAGGGTGAAGATATGCATTTCTTACATGTTTTTCCATGGTAAAAAAAAACAAATTTTTTACTTATCGTTTCCAAGTCTCTCAAATAAATACTGCATTTCTGGGCTTTTACGTAAAATACTAAATTTGTACTGAATGTTTAAACTTTACAACCTGAAATATCAGTAATTCATAGCCAGCTGGCTGATTAGTATTAACAATGTTTTAAGGTCTTGACCTTTGCACGTGAACATAAGCAAATTACAGACATCCCACCCTGCAAAAACTCGTTTCAGGGAGGTAGCACCATCAATTTGCGGGAGACTCCCGGAACTTCCGGGAGAGGTGGGATGTCTGCAATAGAGTAGCTCCTTAGCAGCTAGCCAGCTAGTTTAAATAACATTAGCTATGCTAATGAACGAATGACACCTGTTAAACTCACCTCAACATGTCTTTTACAGTCTTAACCCTTCACGGGCAATAGAACAGTCACTGTTGCAAACAATGCAGTGAGCAACACTGTCATTATTTTTTTACCCCTATTAGGCAGGGGTACACTTTAGTGTAGTCTGGAGTGATGTACATTTTATATTTTCTTTTTTTGGAACACTCTGCCATGGTACGCTCTCTCTCTCTCTCTCTCTCAAAAAAAAAATCGATTTCCGGGATATTGTATATAATTTGCGGGCATCAGGGAGCCACTATCAATATGTGGGAGACTCCCGGAACTTTCAGGAGAGGTGGGATGTCTGAAATTATATTGACCTATTGAAAATGGTGAAACATATTAGCCGTTCATTGGAAAAGCAAGTTCGTTAAAAGATTAGAAAGATCCAAATCAGAGCCTTACCTTTTTCCATACCATTACGGACAGTAACTGTAAAAGAAGAATGAACAAGATTTTAAAGAAGGAAACATTCAAAATGCACAGAAGTATTTATCATTTACTGTATAAATAGATACTTTGATTTGTAAGGTAGAGACTTCAAAATGATTTTTGCTGCTTTTGAAAACTATTCAACGAAAATTACTGTGGTAGCATGAGCTGCTTACTTTATCACTATAAAGTCAGTCAAAGGACATTTATTATCAAAGTATGTATGCAGTACCCTGAGATTTGTCTTTCCCCATGCCCCTTAAAGAAGATCTTCAATTTCTTCTTAAGTGTTATGATTAACCCCACTTCAGGAGGTAATATATTACACATTCTAATAATTTGTTGCAAAAAAAATCTGCAGATGAAGTTTTTTATAAGTAGCAGCAAAATCAACATATTTATTCTAGGACATGTTTAAAAAAATCATACAGTTAATTTCTTAATTGACTCAAGGTCATTTGATCTTTACTAGAACTCAGCCCAAAATAACATCACTAATGGTTTACAAAAATAGGTAGAAAATATCAAATGCAAATTTGATGTTCCTCAGTTCTCTGAAAATGATGAGAGACATATTTTCGCAAAAAAAGCAGCCTCACTGGAAATGACTGCTTGTGGCCGTTCCTGCAGCATGCATGAGTGTAAATTCCCCCGTGATTAGGTTAGGGTTAATCAGGTTTGTTGGGGGGGGGGGGGGTTGCTGGAGCAGCAAAGCTCGAAGGGCCAGAAGGGCCTATTCCGTACTGTATCACTACATAAAGTACGTTGCTGGTCAACTTTACTCAATACTGAGTAGCAATTACCACAAATCTGTGTGCCTATATTAGAACACAGGAATATGATGTTGTGCCAAACTATACTAATTCCTTATGCCTACAGAATGCCCATATCCCTCTATTCTTTGCACCTTCATGTGCTTAAGAGCCTCTTAAATGCTCTATCACATTTGCCTCCCTCACCACCCTTGGCAGCAAATTTCAAGCACCCACAAAAAAAACCTGCCCTGCACATTTCCTTTGAAATTACCCCATTTCAACTTGAATGCAAGCTGTCTAGTATTAGACATTGCAACCTGGGAACTTTACCTATGCCTCTCAATCTTACAAACTACTATCAGGTCTCCCATCAGCTCCCACCACTTCAGAGAAAACAACCCAAGTTTGTTTAATCTTTCCTCATAGCACATGCAGTACAATCCAGGCAGTATCCTGGTAAACCTCTTTTGCACTCTCTCCAAAGCCCCCACACCCTCCAGTTTAAATATACCCAATGATCTGGCCTCCTCAGATATCTGTGGCAATGAATTCCTCAGATTCAATGTTCTTCATCTTTCCTTTTTAATGGAATGTACTGTCCTGTGCTCTGTACTATTGGTCTTTAAACACCCTCCACGTTTCAGATGTGGACTTGCTATTCCCGATTAAGCCTCCCTAGTACCTCCTAATACTTTAAGAATTTGCACTACTCCAGTTTATTTCTCTCCTGCAAAGTCCTTACTTATTATTTACAGATATCTTAAAACTTTTTTAAACATTTGTAGTCACTTCTCCCTAAATGCTCTTCCACTCAAGGATTTGTCATCTGGCCAAGCTCATTACCTAACACCAGGTCTAGGCAGGCCCTTCTCTTGTTGGTCTATCTACATACTGATTTAAGAAACGCACTCAAATGTACTTAACGAATTCTGCCCCATCTCTTCTTGCACCATGGAGGTCCTAATCTATAACTGGGGGGCGGGGGGGGGGGAGTTGAAATTACCCACAACAAAAACAACTTTGTTGGCTTTACACCTTTCCCTAAACTGCCTCAAAATTAATTTATTCCTCAATGTCCCAGTGGCTATTTAAGTGTCTGTAGCATGAGTGATTGTACCTTTCTTATTTTTGAGTTATTTCCATACAAATTGTAAAGTTACAAATGAGATATAAATGAAACATGTGCTGGTAAAAATAATTTCCATTTGCTAAAACATCAACTATGAATGTTGCAAAGGTAACTTTTGACTTAATCTTTGTAGCATATCATCAGCATGGCCATCCATTAAATACTGAATGACAATTTACACCTATATAGCAATTCAATGTTAATAAAAGTCTCAAGGACTACTTTGTCAAAATATAGATCCGAATCAGGTTTATTATCATTGGTGTATGTTGTGAAATTTGTTGTTTTGCAGTAGCAGTACACAATAATAAAAATATCTAAAATCACAATAAGTTTCTGTAAAAAAGTTTAAATTAAACAAGTAGTGCAAAAAGAGAGCTAAAAAAAAGAGAAAAAAATTTGAGGTTGTGTTCATGGGTTCATTGTTCATTCAGAAATCTGATGATGGAGGGGAAGAAGCTGTTCCTGAAATGTTGAGTCTGTGTCTGCAGGCTCTTGTACCTCCTCTTTGATGGTAGCAATGAGAAGATAGAATGTCCTAAGTGATGGGAGTCCTTAATGACAAATGTTGCCTTTTTGAGGGATTGCCTTTTGAAGATGTCCTCAATGCTGGGGAGGCTAGTGCCCATGCTGGAACTGGCTTAGTTTATAACTTTCTGCAGCTTTTAAAAGAAAAACCAGAAGAATGAACAAAAATTCACCTCTTTGAGGAAGATTTAAGAACAGATTGAGAGAGGGAGATGCATAACCAAGGACCTCCACAACATGGTGGTAGAGGTAGACAAAGATTTTGTGATTTAGCTGATTTCACTTTGGATGCTTGGTTCAGAATTGAAGATGCAAACAACTGGGAAGGGGAAATTAATCAGATTAAAGACAATGGCCAAAGATAAAATCTTTGATTGTTGTAATGTTTATTTGGAGAAATCATTCAATTGGAACAACTGACACCATAGCAGTGGAGGGTCCAAGAGAGATGGTAGCGTGTTAAACTGAATCTTTAATAGCATCCAGTGTTTCAATAACATGTTGACAAAGGGATCTTTTAGATAAGTTATTCTAGGACAGATTCATAGGGGCTTTAAAAGAGATGTGTCAGAACAGGAAATGACAGCACTGCTGCAGTTTTTCCATGTACAAATTAACAGTTAATCATGAAATCAAGGAAAACACATTTTATCCTTTCTGTAAACCGCACAATTCTAACATTGTGATATGGGAAGCTTTGGGGATGGGGGAAAGAGTGAAAAAGAAAAAGAAATGGATAAATCATCCTACAACATGAATAGTTATAGTTAGAAATTCCATTCATTTTTTTAGCCAGAAGGTGGTGAATCTGTGGAATTTGTTGCCACGGGTGGCAGTGGAGGCCAAGTCATTGGGTGTATTTAAGGCAGAGATTGATAGGTATCTGAGTAGCCAGGGCATCAAAGGTTATGGTGAGAAGGCGGGGGAGTGGGACTAAATGGGAGAATGGATCAGCTCATGATAAAATCACACAGCAGACTCGATGGGCCGAACAGCCAACTTCTGCTCCTTTGTCTTAAGGTCTTATGGTCTAAAAGACCAGAGTTAAATTTACTTGAATCAGATAGTCAAGAAACAAATCTGGAGATTTAAAAACTTTCCTGCAATGTTGACAAATTCATTGAGAAAGTCTGTTTCAACATGATATTGGATTCCATGGCAAGGTGCAGTGAATGTAACCTTATTTGCTCTTCACTGTACAAATGAGTCGGCCGTCCATTCAACTAGCCAAGAAATGTGTGCCTGTCCATCATGGGCCTCTTCATCATTCGTGTAAGTTCTCCACAATTAGTGGCTATGCCTTCAGTTCCAACGGAACCAAATCCTAGAATTTTCGTGTCAGCTAATTTGTCCCTCTAGTGTTCTTTCCTTCTTTAATACATTCCTTAAATTCTGTCTTTGACTGAAGTGTCAATCATCAGCCCTAATACATGTCTGTTTAGCTTAATGTCAGGTTTTGTTTGCTAATGTTCTTATGAAACGCCATGAGCCACTTTGCTATGTTAAGTGCAGTATATAATGTTATTGTTATGAAATATGAACTTGACTTCCATCACAATGGGAGATCTAGTGTAGCTGCTGCCACACAGCTCCAGAGACCCCAAGTTCAATCCTGCCCTCTTGAAATAACTACATAGAATTTGTACATTCTCTCCGAGATTGTGCCGGTTTTCTCTAGGTGCTCTGATTTCTTCCCACATCCCAAAGATATACAGAATTGATAACTGGCCACAATAATTCCTCCTAGTACACAGGTGAGTGGTAGGATCTGATGGGAAAGCAGAGAATAAAATTGGATTTACATAAATGGGTGATTGATGGTTGGCACAGTTACTGGGTTAAATAAACTGTTTTTGCACTACCTCATTGTGTCTCAAATTGACTGCAAAGTTAAACCTACTCTTATCCAAGAAATTGATAAATAAAATAGAACGTGAGATTAAACTAACCAGAAACACAAAAACAAGCTACATGATCTTATGAAAAGTAGGAAAAACAATTGAGGGCTAATATAGGTTCTTTGGAGATAGATGGGAGAATTGAAAAAAAGCCAGAGAAATTAAACAATTATTTGTGTCATGGAGGTCACAAAAATATTAGATAACCAATGATCCAGTACAAATGAAAACAAAATATTAATACCGGTAAATAAATACTACTGAAGTTAATGTGCAAAATTAATAAATCTCAGAGACTTGATTATTTTAATTCAAGAGGTGGCAATGGAGATATTGGATATTGTAAGCTCCTCTACCATTGAGGACATTTTCAAAAGGCAGTGCCTCAAGAAGGCAGATCCGTCACTAAAGACCTTGACCATCCAGGACACGCCCTCTTCTCATTACTACCAGCAGAGAGGAGGTACTGGAACCAGGAAAAAGCAAACTCAATGTTTTAGGAACAGCTTCCTCCCCTCAGCCATCAGATTTCTGAAAGGCCCATGAATTCACGAACACTACCACTTTTGCACTATTTATTTTATTGTAATATTGATTATCAGATGGTGATGAGAGAGCATACAGGAGCGAGATACACCAGCTAATTGAGTGGTGTCGAAGCAACAACCTTGCACTCGACGTCAGTAAGACCAAAGAGCTGATTGTGAACTTCAGGAAGGGCAAGACGAGGGAACTCAAACTAATCATCATAGAGGGATCAGAAGTGGAGAGAGTGCGCAAGATCAAGTTCCTGGGTATCAGTATTTCTGAGGACCCAAGCTAGACACAACATATTGATGCATCTATAAAGAAGGCGAGATACTAGCCATATTTCATTAGGAGTTTGAGTTGATTTCGTTTGTCACCTAAAACACTCGAAAACTTTGAAAGATGTACTGTGGAGAGCATTGTGACTGGCTGCATCATCGTCTAGTATGGGGGTTGGGGCTACTGCATAGGATTGAAGTAGGCTGCAGAAAGTTGTAAAATTAATCAGCTCTATCATGGGTACTAGCCTCTGTAGTATCCAAGACATCTTCAAGAATATGCCCTCTTCTCATTGTTACCATCAGGAAGGAGGTACAGGAGCCTGAAGATACAAACTCAGCAATTCAGGGACAGCTTCTTCCCCTCTGCCATCTGATTTCTAAGTGGACATTGAAACCAGGAACACTGCCTCAATAATTTTTTTAAAATTTCTGTTTTTGTACTACTTATTGTAACTATTTATGATACATATAATTACTGTAATTCAGTTTTTTAAAAAATCTATATTATCATGTATGGCATTGTCACAAACCTGCCACAAAGTTAACAAATTTCACGACATATGCCAGTGATATTAAACCTGGTTTTTATTCTGCAGATTCTGGAATTGTTCATGCAGATGGAGAGCAACACACATGACCCTACTCTTAGTATGGAGAGTATGGAGAGACAACACAGGGAATAAGTAATCTATTAAACTGGCACTGTTGATGTGAAAACGCTGTCAATAGTAATAAAAAATGAGATATCAAAACAGTTAGAAAATAATAAAATAATTTTAGCAAAGCTGATAGATTTATGAAATATTTGATTAATCTACAGGAGTGATGTATCTTTACAGTAGATGAAGAGGAACCGGTGGATGTGGTACACTTGGAATTAAGCTTTCAATCATACTCCACACAAAAAAATTAGTTAAAAAATCTCAAGTTCATGGATTTTTTTGGGGTGGAGTGGTCACACACTAGGTTGTACTGAGAGTTGGTTGACAGATAGAAAGCAGGGTGCAGATAAATGGATTCTTCTCAAATTAGCAGCCTATAAAGATATGGGTATTGCAGGGTGAAGTGCTTGGTTCTTACTATTCACAATGTATATTAACAATTTGCCTGAAAGAGTCCAAATATAATAATTTTGGTATTCTTTATCCTGGAGGGCTGCAGTGACTCAATCTGTGCAAGTCTGGAAGTCAAGACCCAAAGTTCAAAGCCATGAACTTTGTAGTGTAACAAAATCTGAAACTGGAGGCCCAATGCCTGCAAGTCTAAGAGTTCGGGTGAAGGACTGGAGGCCCAGAGGCAACCTGTCCTGGGGTTGGAGGTCTGTCTATGTCTGCATGTGTGAGGAAGGGTGGCAAAGAGACTTATTTTGCCTTTGTTGTCTTGTTGTTGTGGCTTGTCTTGTTCTGCTGAACTCTGTGGGCATGCTATGTTCACACTTGAATGTCAGGTGATATCCTTGCATGTGTTGGTTGTTAATGTAAATGATGGATTTCACTGTTTGTTTTGATAAATAAATTAATCTGAATTTGATATACATTCAAAACAATGTTTGATAAATTTACAGATATTAGAGGAAACCAAGGATATGAAGATAGAACAAGGACTGAATGCTGAAGCAGGCTCAAGAAGCCGAATAGCCCACTCCTGTTCCTAGTTCTACATTACAATCTTACGTTAACCTGTCTAATTGGTCTCTTCTTCAAGCTCAATTTAATTTGTTAGTTCTAGGGTAGAATCTCCTTTGCAGAATAACTGGGAATTTCTTATAAACACAGAACTTCCCCTGACATTGCACTTCCTAAGAATAAAGGAACCCTTACTAATAGGATTGAACGCCCCAAACCCAAGTTCAGTACTTCTCTTCTAGATTGTTTTATGCTAGAGACTGACAAACTGATTAAATAAAAACATAAAAAGACTGAAAAAATTGATACATTACAATAGACCTTGATAACCATTGAGTTGATTTAGTTTGGCTTTGACTACAAGTACCTTGGGTCAAGAATGATGAGTTCGGAGAAGGACATAAAGATACGGAAGGCGCTGGCGTGCAGGGCTATGAACGACATGAAGGAAATCTGGAAGTCGAATCTGACCAGAGGGCTTAAAAAGAGGATTTTCATAGCAGTCATAAAGTCCATTCTCATGTACGGATGCGAGACGTGGACACTAAGACGATGCGAAAGTCACTAGATGGTTGCTATACACGAATGCTCCGGATGGCTCTTGACGTGAGTTGGCAACAGCACATGATGAACGTCGAGCTCTATAACAACCTACCGATGTTCACCACTAAAATCGAGGCGAGAAGACTGCAACTAGCGGGGCACTGTCTACGCCACCCCGAGCTACCTGCCAGCCTAGTCATCATCTGGGAGCCCAAGCACGAGAGAATGAACCCTGGGCACCCTCCTAAGACTATGGTCAACACGTTCCTAGAAGACAGCAGCACGGCTAATGTAGATGAACTGAACACACTGATGAAGGAGAGGGAGAAGTGGACAGTCCGTCATAGTGCCCGATGCCGGCCCCCTAGGTCTGAGTCGACGCAGTAGTAGTAGTTGATAACCATCTGTGATCACTAGCTTCCATCCTATTGCACATGACTATGTGGCTCAGCATGGCTCAAATACCATCTACAAATTTGCTGACAATACAACCATTGTTGGTAGAATCTCAGGTGGTGACGAGAGGGCGTACAGGAGTGAGATATGCCAACTGGTGGAATGGTGACGCAGCAACAACCTGGCACTCAACATCAGTAAGATGAAAGAGCTGATTGTGGTCTTCAGGAAGGGTAAGACGAAGGAACACATACCAATCCTCATAGAGGGATTAGAAGTGGAGAGAGTGAGCAGCTTCAAGTTCCTGGGCATCAAGATCTCTGTGGATCTAACCTGGTCCCAACACATTGATGTAGTCATAAAGAAGGCAAGACAGCGGCTATACTTTATTAAGAGTTTGAAGCGATTTGGCATGTCAACAAATACACTCAAAAACTTCTATAGTTGTACCATGGAGAGCATTCTGACAGGCTGCATCACTGTCTGGTATGGAGGAGCTACTGCACAGGACCGAAAGAAGCTTCAGAAGGTTGTAAATCTAGTCAGCTCCATCTTGGGCACTTGCCTGCAAAGTACCCAGGACATCATTAGGGAGCGGTGTCTCAGAAAGGCAGCATCCATTATTAAAGACCTCCAGCACCCAGGGCATGCACTTTTCTCACTGTTACCATCAGGTAGGAGATACAAAAGCCTGAAGGCACACACTCAGCGATTCCGGAACAGCTTCTTCCCTTCTGCCATCTGATTCCTGACTAGACATTGAATCTTTGGACACTACCTCACTTTTTTTAATGTACAGTATTTCTGTTTTTGCACATTTTTTAATAATCTATTCAATATACATAATTGATTTACTTGTTTATTTATTATGTTGTACTTATTTTTTTTCTTCTCTCTCTGCTAGATTATGTATCGCATTGAACTGCTGCTGCTAAGTTAACAAATTTCACGTCACATGTCGGTGATAATAAACCTGATTCTGATTAGTCGGGTCAATGAGCTGGATCACCCATTCCTCAAAGCATTTTGATGAAATATGATGTCAAGATAAACAGAACTCTTCATAGTCCTTTGATTTATAAAGAAAATGCTGTTGCTCATTGTGAGAAGCTATAGAGAAAAATTATTGTGAACACAGAATATCATACAAAGAAATCATACTGCCAACAGTTAACAGAATATCAGCAAAAAGCCAGAGAATACTGAGCTTTTCAGGATCTAATGTGATTAACACACAAGCAAAAGCTTCTGCTTTAACTCTGGCACTAGCAGATTTGTGCTTTTACTCACATAATGGCTAATTTACTGGAAATATTATATACTGTCTGATATTTCGTCAAGTTTCTGTTTCAACAGTTAAGCTTTTATGACACCCAAAGCAAAGATTACTTGTGTTAGAAATGTTGCTGTGTCTTAGTTTAATCTTGAAATTAAGAAGAAAATGTCAAGTAGACCTTCTAATTTTGAGTTCATTTCAAAGCAGTTAGAAAGCCAACACGCAGGCAGGTTTCCTGCACAATCAGAAAGAGAATAATGGTGAAATAACAACAAGAGACACACACAAAACACACACCTTTGTGAACATTCCATTCACAACCAGCTGGGCAGTAAGCATGCAAACATTGACCTAACAGCTGAATTCAGAAGCAAGACAAGATTGCCCTTGACAATAATGCAGTCTTTGACTGTGTAAGCCATCAAGTAACCGTGGTAAAATCACAGCCGATGGGCATCAAGGAGAAAGCACTCCAAAGGCTGGAGTCACTCATCTCAACAAAACAGATAACTGTTGACAGTCAATTATCGTTGACCTAGACTATCACTTCCCCCTCAGTTCTATCTAGTTAATAGATAAATGAATAAAATAACACACTGTAACTGTAAAGATAAAAAAAAGCAGTTGCTGGAAATTGGAAATGAAAGGAATGCTTGAAAAACCAGAAGGTCAGGTAATTTCAATGAAGACAGGAAAACTAAGGTAAAGGGTGGATGACATTGCATTAGAACTTGCTAGTGTTAATACAGCAGGAAAAGTTGGTTATTTGAAATTATTCAATTCAGTACTAAGTACCAAGAACTGCCTAGAATGAAAACATGGTGGTGTTCCTTGCATTTGTATTGGAGTTTGTAGTAGAGGAAACAATGGAGTGGATGGAGTAGTAACTGGAAGCTCAGGTTATCCTTGCTGTCTGAACACAGGTATTTGGCAAAGTGGTCATCCAGTCTATATCCAGTTTCTTCAACAGAGAAGAAACCAAATCCTGTGCACCTAATGCAATACACTCAATTAAAAGAAGCTCAAGTGAACTGTTTTTTTTTCACCTGGAAGGCAGAATAACAGTTTGGCATGGACTAGATGGGCCAAAGGGCCTGTTTCTGTGCTGTAGTATTCTTTGACTCAATAACCATTTGGATCAACACACTGGATTTCCTTGTTCTTCTCATTTTAAGCATGGAGCTTCTTCCCAAGCTCTAATGATGCAAAAATCATTTTGCAACTGTTGCAAGTTTCCCTCTGGTTGCAAGAAACGTCCTTGCCATGTCTAACTCCAAAGATGACTTTACTTTTCTCCATAGCTGATCCCTGTTTGCTTCACATCACCTTTGTCATTGAGTTTTGTGCCACACAGTACCAAAAAATTTTTCCAAGTTAGATATGTGCTGCAACAAGCTAAGAAAACAACTCAGTGATGATAGGGAAAGAACGTTTAAAGAAAATGTAATTTAACCTGATTAAGCTGTGATAAAAACTGAAAGGGCAGCAAGTCTTAAAACAATACTCCCAGGGAATGCAGAGCAGTGCTAGTGCAAAGGACAGATTGACCTTCAACTATCATTCTACAAAAAACTGAGAAGTAAGCATACATAAAATGCTTCAACTGTGGAAGCAAAGAATGGAAGCAAGAAGAATCCATACATAGAAGAGTGGTGGTCATTAACTCTTATCGATTTATATTTCTATTGTTACCTTCTCTTTCTCTTCATTAGTTCCCCATTTTTTCATATATTGGCTTGCCCCTCAGATTTGGTGAAGAATAATACAGGATATGTTACGTTGACCTCTTCTTCCACAGTGCTGTATATTTTTAGTATTTTTCAGTCTTGTTTCTGAAGAAGAAATTTTACCTTACATCCTTATTTGAAGTTAACCATAGTTTAAAAAATATGAAAATACTGAAATTTACTCCTAATGCTGAAAACCTTTTAAAATCAAGAGCAGTTATAATTCCAGATAGACAGCTTCAGACTAAAGGAGAAACACGAAGCTTATGCATATTATTATCAACTACTGAGCTTCTCCAAAAAATTATTTATCTTGTTACAGAATGCTAAAATTCAGAGGCAATGTGCTGTTACAGAATCCATTAGGCTAAGACTCCTAGGGGTTATTGGCAGATTTTGGATTAAATTACAGCAAGGTTATGTCATGGCTCTTTAGAGTCCCTGTGGAATATAACTGGAACGCATCCTGGAAGAGGATCGAACTCCATATGAAACACAAGCAATTGCATTGCAATTACCCTCACCAACCCTAGGGAATACGGAACATGTCAATTTCTTTTAATGATACAAATTTGAGCCAAATTTCCAATATCACATGAAGTAAAGACTGAACTGATAACACCTGGCACTGCTGCTTGCAGCAAAGCATAAAAGTTAGTTGGCCACCAATGCATCCCTTATGATTTGATGTGATTTGAAATAGTTCACTTCATTGGCGAAGTTGCTTTCCTGCCAGAGACTGTTCAACATGGAGTTTATCATCACCTACACTGATGATGCCAGCTACATTATGACCTAGGAGCAGAATATGAAGCTTGAGATCTAGTCAGAATTGTAGTGATTGAAATTGCATGCTCAAGAGAACATAAGTGATTGAATGCAGACATCTAACCTCATTGACAGATCTCAATCAGTAAGGACTGGTAACAACATTGAATTGAATTGACTTTATTTCTTACACCCTTCACATACATGAGTAAAAATCTTTACATTACACCTCTGTCTAAATGTGTAATGTGCAATCATAGTAATTTATAATAAATGGAACAGTCAATGTAACATAGAAATTCACTCAAATCAGCGTGAGTTAATCAGTTTGATGGCCTGGTGAAGAAGCTGTCCTGGAGCCTGTTGGCCCTGGCTTTTGTGCTGTGGTACTGTTTCCCATATGGTAGCAGCTGGAATAGATTGTGGTTGGGGTGATATGGGTCCCCAATGATCCTTTGGGCCCTTTTTTCACACATGTCTTTGTAAATGTCCTGGATCATGGCAAGTTCACAACTGAAGAAGCGCAGGGCTGTCTGCATCACCCTCTGCAGAACCACGTGAAGTCCTCGGTGATGTGGATGCCGAGGAACTTAAAGTTGTTTACCCTCTCAACCCCAGATCCATTGATGTCAAAAGGGGTTAGCCCATCTCCATTCCTCTGTAATCCAGATCCTTTGTTTCTGCGACATTGAGGGAGAAGTTGTCTTCTTGACACCACTGTGTCAGAGAGATAACTTCTTCCCTGTAGGCCACCCCACTATTGTTTGAGATTAGGCCAATCAATGTAGTGTCGTCACCAAATTGCTCATCACTGACCTTTCTCTACTCCCTAAACACATGTGACTGTGTGGTGAAGTACAACTCCAATGCCATATACAAATATATGACACCAGTGTTGTTGAATGAATCACAGGAGGTAATGAGTCAAAAGTCAGAGCAAGGTAGGATACCTGTTTGAGAGGTCCTGTAACAATATCTCTCTCGCTCAATATCAATAAAATGGAAGAACTGATTGTTGACTTCAGGAAAGGGAAGGAGGGCGAACATGTGCCAGTCTACATTGGTGGATCGGCACTGGAGAGTGTCAGCAGCTTTAAATCCCTGGGCATTATCAGACTGGATGACCTGTCCACGGCCCAGCACATGGATGCAATCAAAAGGAAGACATGCCAGCATCTTTACTTTCTTAGAAGGTTAAGTAGGTTCGGCTTGTCACTGAACACACTAACAAACTTCTGCCGAAGTACTTTTGAAAGTATCCTGACTGGTTGAACAATGATCAAATGCACAAAAAAAGCAAGAAACTGCAGAGTAGTGGATTCCGCCCAATGCATCAATGCACATCCTTCACAACCACTGAAAGCATTTACATAAGATGCTGCATCAAGAAGATAACATTGATTAAAGAACCCCATCATACATGTCATCCCATCTTCTTGCAATTTCCAACAAGAGGTTACAGATCTCCCTGAAGTTCAGAACAGCCTGAACTCCCACACCACCAGGTTCAAGAACATCTCTCTCCCTTCAACCATTTGGTTCTTGAACTAATCTGTACAATCTTATTCACTACTTCACTATAGTAACATGTTGTATTTTGCAAAAAAATGAACTTGTTCTAATTGGGTTTGTTTTTGTTTAATTTTTGCTTAATTTGTTTCTATTATGAATTTTGTGTCTCTAACGCTTTGTGCCTCTGATGTTACTACAAGTAAGCTTTTCATGATTTTGAGAAGGTTTGAGGAAGGTGGCAGAATTAAAGAGGGTTGAAGCAATGGAATGATTTGAAGGTGAGTGAGAAATACAGAACGAAAGCACTATGGAACAGGAGTCAGTGCAGGTCAGCAAGCCCGGAAGTGGAACAGTGGAATTTTGACAACAAACCACTAAATTTTCGATGAGTTAGTTTACATAGAGTGGAAGATAGAAGGCCAGCAGGAGCAGCACCATAGGAGTAGTCACAGATTCAGGTAATAAAGCCAAAGTTGAGGAATTCAGTGGTTGAAACCGGGGCCCAGTGAAGTAGGCAGATTTGATCTAAAAGGAGGAGGCAATCAGAAGCTCAATTCAAAGCTGTCCAAGCAAGGTTATGACCCAAGTAACCTCAGACAATAGCCAAGGAGGGTGAAGAAGTTGATGATTAAAATGGAACATTGCTTGACAAAATTTGGACACTATGACCTTCTACTTATTCCACCCATGACAAGCATAGTAAATCAGATACAGTAAAGTAGTGAAGAGAGGTGATAATAAGCTAGAGCTTGATGATATCAGTATATAAGCAGAAACTGACTTGCTTTATTTTTAAATTTAGAGATACAGTGTGGAACAGGCCCACCAATTTAACCCTAGCCTAATCACAGGGCAATTTATAATGGCCAATTGAACAGCTAACCAGTATGTGTTTGGACTGTGCCGATGAGAAATGGGAAGCACCAGGTATAGATCCATGTCAGACACTAGAGGTAACAGTATAGCAGAGGATAGATGATCCATTGCAAATCTCTGGCTACAAATACAAGAATGGAAAGAAGGATGGGGAATGTCTGCACCAAGTCAATGGAAGTGAGATGTTGCATGCTGATGGCATGATTAATTATGTCAAAGGTTGCAAGCAGGTCAATATGAAATAGGAAGGAAAATTTAGCACATTTCCCTTAGGATGACATGTGATTTGACAAATACAAGATACGAATTGTAAAAAAAACAACGCATTAGTCAAATGATTTCAAAGCAGCTATGGAAGTGACTGTAATAAATCTCATGTATCTTTAAAACTCAAGCCCTCCAGTCCTTGCAACTTCCTTGTGAACCTTTTCTGCACCCACTCCACGTTAATCACAATCAAAGCCATTAGAAGGTTTTGCATGTGCAGTCTTTAAAGAATAATACTCAGACAGTTCACAAAATGCATAATTACCAGAGAACTAAGCTTATACAAAAGTGATGAAATTAAATATTTCCCTGGACCAGATTCATCAGAGGTACTTACTTCCTGTTCTGACTGGCAACATACAAAATAAAGCTCAGGAAGCAACAAGAATCTAAGAGATTAACAAATTATCGACATAAAACATTAACTCTTTCAACAAAGGCAGGTTGACCTACTAAATAATTCCACAGCTTCTTGTTTTTCATTTCCATTTTTCACAGGAGAAACAGAGGGAAAATGTGTAATAATTTAAAGATTTAAGAACGCGATAAATTGAGAACATTACTTGTGGTTAAACCAAACCTGTAGATTAAAGCTGCATTTAGACAAGTACGGAGTACTAGGAGGAAGCAGTTCTCAACTCAGCTTGATTAGACACTGGAAAGTACAGAATCGGGGAAGAATTACAACATAAAAGGAGAACATTTGGTCCATCATGTCCCTGTCAGTTGATAAAATATTCTGTAGGTTATAGATTAAAGACAAAGTTATCCTCCTACCGCCCTTTCAGAGAGCAAATTCTGAATCCCTAACACCTTTTGGGTGAAACATTTCTTCCCCATTTATTTTTAAATTTTGGGGCATGATAAAGCTGTGTGTTTTCATATCAGAATCAGATTTATTATTACCGGCAAGTGTCGTGAAATTTGTTAACTTGGCAGCAGCAGTACAATACAATAAATAATATAGAAGGAATAAAAAATAAATTACTGTATATGTATATTGAATAGATTAAAAATCGTGCAAAAACAGAAACAATATATATTCAAAAAGTGAGGTAGTGTTCGCAGGCTCAATGTCTATTTAAGAATCTGATGGCAGAGGGGAAGAAGCTGTTCCCGAATTGCTGAGTGTGTGCCTTCAGGCTTCTGTACCTCCTACCTGATGGTAACAGTGAGAAAAGAGAAAAGGGTATGTCCTGGGTGCTGTGGGTCCTTAATAATGAACACTGTAGCAGTGTGTGTGTGTGTATGTATTTCTGTTACTGTGAATAGCTAAGCGAGTAAAAGATGAAATGAGCTCCAGCAGACATAAAGTTAAAGATGACACATTTCTTTAATATCTTAAGCAAGAAAACTTCTTTATTTCCATCTTTTACAATTTCAAAATAACAAAAAAAGGAAAAGGGCCCAAAGCAAAAGTTTGGGGATCCTGCACGGCAGTACTTAGTAACACCCCCTTTGGCAAGTATCACAGCTTGGGAATGCTTTCTGTAGCCAGCTAAGAGTCTTTGAATTCTTGTTTGGGGGATTTTTGCCCATTCTTCCTTGCAAAAAGCTTCTAGTTCTGTGAGATTCTTGGGCTGTCTTGCATGCACTGCTCTTTTGAGGTCTGTGCCTAGATTCTGGATGATGTTTAGGTCAGGGGACTGTCAGGGCCATGGCAAAACCTTCAGCTTGCGCCTCTTGAGGTAGTCCATTGTGGATTTTGAGCTGTGTTTAGGTTCATTATCCTGTTTGTAGAAGCCATCCTCTTTTTATCTTTGTTTTTTTTTACAGACGGTGTAATGGTTGCTTCCAGAATTTGCCGGTATTTGATTGAATTCATTCTTCACTCTACCAGTAAATGTTCCCTGTGCCACTGGCTGCAACACAAGCCCAAAGCATGATCGATCCACCCCCATGCTTAACAGTTGGAGAGGTGTTCTTTTCATGAAATTCTACACCCTTTTTTCTCCAAACAAACCTTTGCTCTTTGCGGCCAAAAAGTTCTATTTTAATTTCATCAGTCCACAGGACTTGTTTCTAAAATACATTCAATTCAAAGATTCAAGATTCAGAAAACTTTATTGTCATTCTAACCATACATCAGCTCTGCAGGGCAGAATGAGACAGCTTTTCCCAGGAGCAGTGCAATCATAACATAACAAACGCAACACTAAATAATAAACATAACAATAAATAGTAAAACACAACAGCCACATGTCAGTTAAAATCAAGTTATAAGTGTCCAGTGCAAGTTAAAAGTGTCCAAAGCAGAATCAGGTAGAGCAGCCTGTCTGACTGCCTGTGGGAGGAAGCTGTTTAGTAGTCTTGTGGTTTTAGTTTTGATGCTCCTGTAACGTTTGCTTGATGGCAGAAGAACAAACAGTTCATGGAGAAACATTCACGCTTTCTATCTTCTTATAGCCTTCTCCTGCTTTGTGCGCATCATTTATTTTAATTTTCAGAGTGCTGGGCAGTTGCTTAGAGGAGCCCATGGCTGCTGATTGTTGGGATAAGGTTTGAGGAGTCAGGGTATTTATAAAGCTTTGAAATTTGCATCACCTGGCCTTTCCTAACGATGACTGCGAACAAGCCATAGCCCTAACAAGCTAATTAAGGTCTGAGACCTTGGTAAAAGTTATCTGAGAGCTCAAATGTCTTGGGGTGCCCAAACATTTGCACGGTGCTCCTTTCCTTTTTTTCCCACTCTAAAATTGTACAAAACACAAATAATACACTAATCTTGCTTAAAATGTTGAAAAGAATGTTTCATCTTTAACTTTATGGCTTTTGGAGATCAGTTCATTTTCTACTCACTTAACTATTCACAGTAACAGAGATTTTGACCGGGGTGCCCAAACTTTTGCATGCCACTGTATATACTTACACACACACACACACACACACACACACATATATATAAAACTTGGTCATATGATTGACAGGAAGAATGTCAATGTATTTGTTAGGGTGGACACAAAATTGAAAATGGAATTCAATTCAGACTATCAGAATCAGATTTAATATCACCGGCATATGTCGTGAAATGTGTCAACTTTGTGGCAGCAGTACAATGAAACATATGATAATATAGAAAAAACTGAATTACAGTAAATATATACAAATAGTTAATTAGTGCAAAAACAGAAATAATACAGTAGTGAGGTAGTATTCATGGGATCACTATCCATTTAGAAATCGGATGGCAGAGGGGAAGAATTTGTTCCTGAATCACTGACTGCATGCCTTTAGGTTTCTGTACCTCCTTCCTGACAGTAAGAATGAAAAGAGGGCATGTCCTTGGTGGTGGGAGTCCTTAATGATGGGCAAAGCCTTTTTAAGGCACTGCTCCCTGAGGATGTGTTGGATACTACAGAAGCTAGTACCCATGATGGAGCTTATTAGTTCTACAACTCTCTGCAGCTTACTTTGATCCTGTGCAGTAGCAACACCCACCCGCCCATAACCAGATGGTGATGAGCCAGTTAAAATGCTCTCCACAGTGCATCCGTAGAAATTTGCGAGAGTTTTAGGTGACATACCAAATCTCCTCAGCCCCCTAATGAAACATAGCTGCTGTCTTGCCTTCTTTATAGCTGCATTGATATGTTGAGACCAGAGAAGTATGAGATAAGGCATGGGATAAGGCAATAAGAGAATATAGAACACGAGATGAAAATGACAGGTGCAGAGAAATAGGAGGTGGTTGCAGTGTATGTCCACAGATCCTTAAAGCTAGCAAGAAAGCTTGGAATGAGTTAGATAAGTTAGACAGAATCCTTTCTTCTAATAGCTTTGGTGGTGAATATAACAGCAGGAAGGTTATGTAAGAACTGTAATCACAAGTTTAGCCGCAGCTTGAATATTGGCCAGAACTTTGACCACCACAATACAGAAAAGAATAAACCAATTTACCAAGATGCTGTTGCACCACTGACCGTGCAACAGACCTTAAGAGGGATATTGCCAGGAATAGATCATTTTAGCTACAGGGAAGCATTAGAGAGACTGGTGTTATTTTCTTTGGATCAGGTAAGCCCAACTGTCACTTCTGTAAAATACAATAAACTAGGAGGGGCCTATTTACTCTTAGGACATCATTTTCTTCAGCAAAGTAACCAAACAGCACAGATTTAAGATAATTTGTAGGAATAGAAGAAGAGAAAGAAACAATATTTCATCTAGAGGGTGTAATTGCTCATGTGGAATGGTGGTAGAACCAGAAATCTTCAGCAGATTTATAAAGAAGCTAGGTGAGTATTTGAAGAGCTATAACCTTCAGAGTTATTGATCTGGTGCCAAAATGCAAGGTTTGGCTGGGCAGCTTTCTTCAATTGACAGAGATGCAATGCACCTAATAGCCTCCTCCTGTATCAAAACTTTTCTATGATTTAATTTTTTCATCTAATTCTTTTACCTGCTACTGTAAATTATATCCTCTCCTCTTTGACCCTCCTGCCGAAAAGTATATGCCCTATTTATTAAGGCCTCTCACAACCTTAGTCCTCAATTAATCCCCTTCATCCCCCTTTTCCAAAGGATACAACATCAGTCTATCTCATCACCCCTTGCAAATTATATCTTCTAGTACTGTTATATCATAATAAATCTCCCTAGCAACGGTCTACTGCAATGACTTGTTTTCTTGTAATGCATAACCAGAATTCTAGGCATTATTCTAACTGTGATTTACTTACTATTGTATATACTTGCAGTATAAATTTTTTATCCTTACATTCTGTGTCTTGACTAATAATGGAAAGCATTCAATATGGCCTTTTTAACTACCTCATTGACCTCTCCAACTAACTTTAATTATCTTTGGCATACTCAGCAATGTCCCTCTATTCCTCTCGACATGCTTCCTTTTTAAGTGTTAATTGCTTTGCAGAACTTGCCCAACTAGATTACCTCACACTTCTCTGCAAAATTAACAAAGCCATCAATATCATTCTCCTGCAGCCTAAAGTTTCATTCCTCCCTATTAAATCACAGCGCCAATTAATGTATCCCTGAAATCATTTTTAACCATGTCCCCTTATAGTTCAATTTACTTTACTAGGGTATATTACAAACATAACACAGTCATGTGGAACTCCACTGAATTTCAAAAAACAGCCATCAATCATGACCTTTTGCTTTTTGGTGTTGAGCCAGTTTTGAATCCAATTTTTTCTTTTCTTTGGATCACAAGTTCAAGTTTACTGTCATTTGATTGTACATGTATAAAACGAAACAAAACAACATTTCTCCAGATCACGATGCACCCACAAAACATGCATCACTCACAGCATATAAAGCAAAATGTTACCTCAAATAGTTAATAAAATGTAATTCAAAGTGCATGTAGCGTGCAGTACAGATAAACCGTCAACAGTTTGCTGTCCTAGTGACAAGACCTCGGTGGTGGCAGTTTTCATTAGTCTCACAGGAAGCTGTTACCCAGTCTGGCATTCCTAGTCCTGATGCTTCTCTAACTCCTTCCTGAAGGTAGTAAATCAAAGAAATAATGAGATGGGTGGTAGGGATCCTCAACAAAGCTTTGGGTCCTTCGTATACAGTACTCCTGGTAAATGTCATAAAGTTTTGACCAGCCTGCCAGTAGATGACATGAAACACTGCCCTCGTTTTTCAATCTTCCTAAAAAATTCAAGTTATCAGACATGACCTTCCATTGCAAATCCATGTTGATTGCCCTTGATTAATCCACGCCTTTCTAAATGAAGGTGTAAACTCTTCTCAGATTTAAGTCTAATAATTCAGCCATCCCACGAAATAAACCTAACTAACATGTGATTACATGGTAAATAATAATATCATACAGCTCTCCACTTCTCAGGGACCTCCCCTTGAGTCAGGAAGGATTGGAACTTCCACAATTTCCTCCCTTGCTTCTTTTAACATCCTAGAATAGATTTTCTTGAATGAAAACAGATACAGACTTTTGAAAATGGTAATGTTTCCATTTTCAAAGGTGCTAAACTTCTTAATATTAACTCTTACTACATTACTTCATCTAATATTTCACTTGTTCTTTTTAATTACAACATCTGTCCTTGTTGCAAAGTATTCCTCCTGAACCTTATCGTTGTCTTCTGCCTCTAAAATAAATTACCTTTTGTTCCCTAATAAGTTCTGTTCCATCCTCAGTTATCCTCTTAGGCTTTATGTCTTTAGCTCTTTTAATTTTATTTTTACTTGCCAAAATCTTGCAAGCCATTTTTTGGTTCCTTAATTTCATTGTTACCCCTTGAGTGCTCTGCATCTGGCTTAAGCTTCCCCTTTTTGTCTTGTTTTACTTCCTGTGCACCTGATCAGCAGAGTCTGAGATAAGATAGTGCCACCTTTTTCCTGTGAATATATTGTCATAATCCTCTGAATCTTTTTCATGAATTCTCCACCCTATTGTCCTGACACTAATTTACCTTTAAGAAACGGAGACAATCCACATTCCAACCTTGTAGTACCTGTATTTGCTTTCTCTCTCAGAAGCATTGCTGCTACTTTGTATTTTCCCAAACCAATGCTAAATATAAATATAAATAGGATTATGATACCATCATAAGAATGATCTATCACTGATACAGCTTCTATTTGCTCAACTTCATTCTCTAAAACACTATCTTTAAAATTCCCCTGCTTTAAAAACCCACAACTGTTTGTTGAGTTTTGCTGTATGCCAGAAAAAATGCCCGGAGCATCCTCTCATATCCATTATATTATTAGATTAAGAACTGAATTGATCTTTGGGAACTTTCTTGCTCATGATTCTGTACCATCTAAGTTATTACAAATGATTGCTAATTTCAAAATACATAACCACTGTATTAGGAAAAGGCCTAATTCTGTTGAAATCACCACTGTTAACAAACAGTATATGCATTCCTGATGACATCAAATGACTTAACCTATGATTTAGCAGACATCTCTGTAATTTGACCTTTCATATTGGTTAGAATTCAAACTCCGTCTTTAAGACCCCCCCAAAATGGAAATTAAACAGTTAAAAAAACATGGATAATAGTTGTACAGTTATCATTCAATGTAAATATTATAAATCCAAAATATTCTTAAAATTTACAGGTTTTGAAGTAACATGTTTCAATCAGCAAGTTTCAATGTGAAGTTCAGAACTTAAGATGAAACTGAATCCACTACTTTCAGAAACCAAGCAGCTGTGTCACAGAAAGAAACTACCAGGTGGAAAAAGAGGAAAAGACCCAAAACATCCACAAAAGCCTCCTTCAAAAAAGGCAATATTCCCACTGACTCTGAGCCCATGAAGTCACATTCAAGGATGGCAGCCAGAATTTTGTTCATACATCAACTGCACACACAGAAACCCTGCAAAGCATTTACCTTCCCCTTGATACACCTCCTGCCACACCTGTCGAAGTCTGCAAGTCCCACATCAGGCACCTCAGAGCCTACTGATCAGGACTAGTTACAAATCCTCCTTGATCCTTAGGGTCTGCCCAAGACAGAAGGACACATATTTTCTAGCTATATATTTAAAGTAGAGCATCAGGATGGTTTCCTAGTCAGCAATACTCCTATTCTGACAGCTTCTTGAAGGCCCAAACACTAGGTACGGTCTGAGCTATGATACTGACAGACCCTTTGACTGCTGTAGCCCACTGGATACAGCCAATGACTTATTTTCTCTCTCAGCACCAGTTTCAAAATAAAAGAGCTACTTACAGACACACAGCTCGAATACATAGGCGTAGTAAGACCAAAGCACCACCATGGAGATGATGAGCACTGGTATCCAAGCCAACAGCCGCTGACAGCACCAAAGCCCTCGCGATATCGCCATTTTCCCACCCGGCCTATCGGCCGGTCCCCTCGACCCTCTGCTTCACCGATCCCGGCAGACTGGTTTCGGTTGCCTCCGGCACAGCGCCAGCTCGCTTCGGCTGTTTCCGGAAAAATGCCGGCTGCCCCCAGCTGTTTCGGAATCGCCGCCACTTCGGGTATTTCCGGAATAGGGTCGCTCCACCCCGCTACTTCGGAAGATTTCGGAGCCTTTCGACTATTTCCGTTTCATCGATAGCTATTGATCCTCGAAAATAATACCGCAGATGCTGGAATCTGAACCAAAAAAAAAGAAATGCCGGAAGAAGTGGGAGGAAGGGTGGCTGAAATATTGACTGGTTTCTCTTTCCAAAAGTGCTGCTTGATTGGCTTCAGCTTTCAGCATTTCTCTTTTCCATTCATTAATATTCGATTTCTGTCGGTAATTTGTAAGGGAGAGGGAATATCGAAACTTTCCGCAAGTCTTTGGCAACTTCCGTGTGGTGCAATGCAAAAAGAACATCAAGGAACGCAGAGGGCTCTAAATTACAGTACTGTATATATCTCCGCATCGCAGATTAATTTAATATATCTGCAGATTTTCTCTTGTTTGTTAATTTAATGCAGGTTACTTTAGAACATACAGTCACTATTGAATTAATACAATGTAGAATCCTGTAGCTGCACACCATCTAGCTACAAGATACATATTTTAAAGAAAGATATTAGCTAGTCATGGTAGACCTAAATGTTGCAATATCATAGAACAGAACAGCACAGTACAGGTACAGGCCCCTCTACCCACAATGTTGAATCAAAATAATTAAAACGATGATACCAAATCCTTTCTGCCTGTATGTGGTGGCCTAAATCCCTCCATTCTGTTTCCTATCTCAGGGCCTCTTAAAAGCTTCTGTGGTGTCAGCCTCTATCACCACCTAGGCACCCACAACTCTGTGTAAAAAAAAATACCTATACATCCCTTTTGAACTCACCCCATCTTAAAATGCCTGCTCTCTAGTATCAAGAATGGAGGTTGAAGCTCTTTTTCATCGTGCTTTTATAACAACACATGGGAGCCCTTTGTTACAAAAAAAATCAACGACAGATGTGAGTGATGATAAATCTGATTCTGATATGGCTCTTTGTTGTGGACTGAGAGTGGAAGGTGGCAGGGAGAGGGGAATCATGGTTGGGAAAAGGTGAATGGGGAGGGGTAGGAGCAGGAAGCACCAGATAGACATTCTGTAATGATCAATAAATCAATTGTTTATATATCAGCCCCTGGCCTTGGCACTCCTTCTTTACCACCTGTCCCACACCCCTCCTGTGGTGCTCCACTTTCACTATTCCCAACATCCTTTGCTCCCACCAGATTTACTAACTCGCTCTACGCTCCACATTTGACAGATACAGTACTGTGCAAAAGTCATGGGCACCCTAGCTACAACCACAGTTGTATGTACCTAAGCCGTTGCACAGTGCTGTGCATATAATTATATTTCCTTTATTACTCTTTGTCATTTTCTATCCGATGTCCAATGCTTTAGGCCATGTCATTCTGAGACTAATTTCTGGGAGGAATGGCCGCCTCTATTGTTTCTCCTTGTTTCTAAGCGGGATGCATTTGTCCCTTCATATTGTAGGAAGTTGAAAGAGAACATTGGTGTCCTGTTATTTTACCTGTAGCTCACTGGGTTATAGCACAATGAGGTGTATAGGTACTGGGTGGGGTAGGGGGGGGGAGGTTACCAGTACGTGGAAGAATTATTTGTAGTACAAGTGAATGAATATTCTACCATTCTATGATGAAGTGACTTGGTGAACCAATGATCCCATTGTGCCACACAAAGTGAATTATATACCAATAGGCCAGGCAGCATCTCTAGGAAGAGGTACAGTCGACGTTTCAGGCCGAGACCCTTCGTCAGGAGGGTCTTGACGAAGGGTCTTGGCCTGAAACGTCGACTGTACCTCTTCCTAGAGATGCTGCCTGGCCAGCTGCGTTCACCAGCAACTTTGATGTGTATTGCTTGAATTTCCAGCATCTGCAGAATTCCTCTTGTTTGCGTATATACCAATAGGTTACCCCATTGTTCAAATGGAACAGGTTGGTCTACTTGCCACACTAGTGCAGTGTTGGCTACTTGGCATATCATTAAAGATGTTCAAAGTTCAAAGTTTAAAGTACATTTATTATCAAAGTATGTATACCACATACAACTTCGAGATTCATCTCCCTACAGGTAGTTGCAAAACAAAGAAACCCGATAGAACCCATTAAAAAAAAGACTGTCAAACGCCGAGTGTGCAGAAGAAAAAAACAAATCGTGCAAACAATAAAAGTAAGCAAACAGCATTCGGAACTGAAGTTTACGAAAGCGAGTTCACAGACGTGAAGCCAGCAGCAAGCCCATTCAGGAGCACATTAATGGCAGGCCACAGCCTCAGTTCATTGCACAGGTGAGTAATCCTTACGGAGCAGTGAGCTAAACCAGCCCCTCCCTTGCCTCCGGCCCTGACACCCTGACCTCATTGTGCAATTTATTGCCATTTCATTGTTGTTCCAAAAACTGAAATACTCAACTTTCTTTCCCTGGCATTCTGAAATTTATCAAAATAATAACCATGAGTTCCCAGAAGGAGCTCAATGGGGCAATCTGATTGTTTTCTACCATAAATATCATGCCTCCTTTGTTAATCCTGTGTACATCATAGTGTCAACCGCTAACCCTAGAAACTACCAGCAGCTTCATTACATATTGCAATAAAAACCACATGTAAATTATTAATAACAAAAATGCAATAGAATCTCTCCCATGGTAGTACTAAATTCTTGTCATGAAACGGTGCAAGCCACATATTTCTTTCTAAATTAGCTGCATTAATTACAGCATACAACAATGTACTATTTTTCATGAAATGACTCTACTTCAGTCTAAAATATGTTTTCAGATAATGCTCCAAATAACATCCTCAATTGTCAGTGTTTTTAATCTTTCTCTATACAGCAGGCTGTTGAGTTACTATACATGCAAAACAACCTGATTCTGAGAGACAATGACCATATTATGAGACAAATGCAGAGAAAATGAATTTACAGATATAAGTAGATTGATAGTAAAATAGATCATTTAATATTGTATGTATATGTCACATTTTGAATAATGGTACTTATTATCTTGGTGAATGAACTGGTTTTCAGCTGTTGCTTTAGATGAAGTGTTCAAAATGGAAGTATTAATAATGTTACTCTCTTGATATTTTCCTTCTCTCTTATCCCTCCTATTTGTCCTAATTTATGTTTTGTGACCTCAGCTCATTACTTTTCTGATCTGTTATTGCCATTGTAATGTTGACACACATAACTGCTGATTGCCCAGCCATATCCCATAAATGCATAAATAATTTACTTCAGTGATCTGTTGTGGTTTAAACCCTCCCCACCACTGAGCATGTTTACACTGAGCGCTGTCACAGGAAAGCAGCGTCTGTTATCAAGGACCCCCACCACCCAGATCATGCTCCTTTCTCGCTGCTGTCATTAGCAAAAAGGTGCAAGAGCCTCAGGACCCACACTGCCAGGTTCAGGAACAGATGTTACCCCTCAACGTCAAGCTCTTGAACGAGTGGGTTTAATTTCACTCAACTTCATTCGCCCCATCATTAAACTATTCCCACAACCTATGGACTCACTTTCAAGGACCCTTCATCTCATGTTCTCAATATATTTATTGCTTATTTATTTACGAATGTTTTTCTTTTCTCTTTGCACAGTGTTTGTTGCCTTTTGCACATTGGTTGTTTGTCCATCCTGTTGGGTGTGGTCTTTCATTGACTTTCTTATAGTTCTTGGATTTACTGAGCATGCCCAGAAGAAAACAAATCTCAAGGTGACGTATATGCACTTTGATAATAAATATACTTCGAACTTCATTAATGGATTAATGTATAAAATATTTGGGGGAAAAATCACTGATCTTCAAATGAGAATATAAGACATTGGTTTTAAATCTTATCCAAAAGGCAATGCCTCCAATAATATTGTACTTTACTAATACCAACCATCCTTTGCCAAAGCCACATTCTCTCTATGAGAATCTTATCTAACACACCAGCCTCATTTATCTGTCCCCAGAACTTTGGGTCTATTATGACAGACCATAGTGTACTTTTCATTACACCATTTCAGGTAATAGAAATTCAGCCTTACAGAATTCGCAGATCATTGCCAAAATATTTGAGCTACAGAATGAAGTTTTGCCTTCATGGAATTTATGCACAAAAACAAACACAAAATAAGAACTGAACAAGTTTACCAAGGATAATGATTGCAGCCTGCCAGTTCACAGCAGAAGGCCACAAGAGATTTGCTTTAGAAACTGACAAGGCAGTTCATTTATCAACACTTTATCAAACAATGTAACATAATTTCTAGCTAATCAAAGCAGTGCCCTTCTCTTTTGCCTGCAATTAAATCAGATTTTCCTTGCCTATTAAAATTTGCAGATGTATTACTGTTAGGAGAAAAAATTCCCGTAGAAAAGCATATCAGCCTATAGCCCGGAATTCAATAGGTAAAAGCATGGAAAAGAATGATAGATAGTTTTCTAGGAAAGCCCCGTCTCTGTAGCACAGGAGTGCACAGTACCTCCAAGATCTCTGATTGTACTGAGTTCTCTCATGATTCCCCAAATAACACCTCCACTTCCTGATCTGACAGCAATGAAAGCGATAACTGAAATCAGATAAAGGAAAGATGATGGACAGATAGAGCATTGAGGAGGAGGTAGGACACCCAGAAGGTGTAGTGTAAATGGGGCAGCAAGGTGGCATGCCTGAATGACTATCGACCTGTGGCTCTGACATCAATTGCTATGAAGTGCTTCAAGAGATTGGTTATGGCACACATCAACCACAGCCTACCAGTCAACCGCGACGCTTTGCAATTCGCCTACCAGAGCAACAGGTCAATGGCAGATGCCATCTCTCTGGCCCTACATTCCTCCTTAGAACACCTGGAGAATAAAAACGCATACGTAAGGCTCCTTTTCATTGACTACAGCTCAGCCTTTAATACCATCATTCCAAATAAACTGATTCCTAAGCTCCGGAACCTGGACCTTAGCACTCAGATCTGCAGCTGGATCTTCAACTTCCTCACAGACCGGACCCAGGCTGTAAAAATAGGGGACAAACTCTCCTCTACAATCACTCTGAGCACTAGTGCCCCACAAGGCTGTGTACTCAGCCCCCTGCTGTACTCACTGTACACCCATGATTGTGTAGCCAAGTTTCCATCAAACTCAATATATAAGTTTGCTGATGACATAGTAATTGTAGGTCATATCTCTAGTAATGATGAGTTTGAGTACAGAGAGGAAATTAAGAACCTGGTGGCATGGTGCGAAGGCAATAACCTATCCCTCAACATCAGCAAGACGAAGGAATTGATTGTTGGCTTCAGAAGGAGTAGCGAACCGCACGACCCAATTTACATCGGTGGTGCGCAAGTGGAACAGGTCAAAAGCTTTAAGTTCCTTGGGGTCAATATCACAAGTGACCTGACTTGGTCCAACCAAGCAGAGTTCACTGCCAAGAAGGCCCACCAGCCCCTTTACTTCCTGAGAAAACTAAAGAAATTTGGCGTGTCCCCTAAAACCCTCACAAATTTTTACAGATGCACCATAGAAAGCATTCTTCTAGGGTGCATCACAACCTGGTATGGAAGTTGTCCTGTCCAAGACCGAAAGAAGCTGCAGAAGATCGTGAACACGGCACAGCGCATCACACAAACCAATCTTCCATCCGTGGACTCACTTTACACCGCACGCTGTCGGAGCAGTGCTGCAAGGATAATCAAGGACAGGACCCATCCAGCCAACACACTTTTCGTCCCTCTTCCCCCCGGGAGAAGGCTCAGGAGCTTGAAGACTCGTACGGCCAGATTTGGGAACAGCTTCTTTCCAACTGTGATAAGACTGCTGAACGGATCCTGACCCAGATCTGAGCCGTAGCCTCCAAATATCCAGACCAGCCTCTCGGTTTTTTTGCACTACCTTACTTTCCATTTTTCTATTTTCTATTTATGATTTATAATTTAATTTTTTAATATTTACTAATTATTACTATTTTTAATATTTAATATTTGTAATCCAGGGAGTGGGAAGTGCAGAATCAAATATTGCTGTGATGATTGTATGTTCTAGTATCAATTGTTTGGTAACAATAAAGTATAAAGTATAAAGTACAGTGGTTAGCACAACACTTTACAGTACCAGCAACCCAGGTTCACTTCGCACTGTTGCCAGAAAGAAATTTAGTACGTTCTCCCCATGACCACATGGGTTTCCTCTGGGTGCTCTGGTTTCCTCACACAGTTCAAAGATGTACCAAATAGTAGGACAATTGGTCATTGTAAATTGTCTTGTGGTTAGGCCAGGATTAAATCGGGGGATTGTTGGGTTGTGTGGCTCGAAGGGCTGGAAGGGCCCACTAGCTCTGGGTCTCAATAAGTAAACAATAGGCAACTGGAACTAAGAGGGGGAGGGGAGAGCCTGGGTGGATCCAAAAGAGAGAGAAAGAGCACAGCGAATGTAGACCATCTGAAATAGAAAGATTCTAATTTCATATGATTGGATTGTAGAATACCCAGGCAGAATATGTTCTATTTCTATATTCATTTATTCTATATATGTTCTATATCTTTTAGTTTATGCTTAGCCTTACCCTGACAGTGAGGAATGAAGAGATTAGATATGGCAAAGTTATTTCCCTTGGTAGGGGAGTCTAAGACAAGAGGGCACGACTTCAGGATTGAAGGACGTCCATTTAGAACAGGGATACGGAGAAATTACTTCAGTCAGAAGGTGGTTAATCTGCAGAATTTGCTGCCATGAGCAGCTGTGGAGGCCATGTCATTGGGTGCATTTAAGGAAGAGATAGATAGTTCCTTGATTATCCAGGGCATCAAAGGGTATGGGGAGAAGGCAGGGGAGTGGGGATGACTGGGAGAATTGGATCAGCTCATGATTGAATGGTGGAGCAGACTTGATGGGCCAAATGGCCTACTTCTGCTCCTATATCTTATGGTCTTACGGACAGTGAGGAATGCCAAGGACAGACTGGTTAATGTGGGAATGGGAAGGGGAGTTGAGCTGAATGGGAATTGCAACCAGAGTGCAGGTTTTCTGCAAAAGTGTGACCTCGCCAGAGCTTGTTCTCACTGATGTAGAAGAGGAGGTCACATTGAGAGCATTGAATGCAGTTGATGAGGTTGGAAGAGGTGCACTTGGATAACCATCAGTAACTAGGGCATGATTGCTAGTAATGTTGCCTAGGAGAAGACTTTAGTTCACTTAGCCCTCTAATGAATTTGTAGGATTTTGCAGTAGTTTCTTTCTAGTTCATTAAGTTTCCTGCTGTAGGCAGTCCAGGTCACAGAATGGTATTCTATTTACTTTATTTAGAGATACAGCATGATAACAGCCCAAATAGCTTGAGTCACCCAATTACACCAATGTGACTAATTAACCTACTAACCCGCACACCTTTGGAATGTGGGAGGAAACTGGAACACCTGGAGGAAACCTACCTGGTTATGGAGAGAACGTACAAACTTCTTACAGTGTCAGAGATGAACTCGGATTTCTGGTGCTGTAATAGCATTATGCTAACCGCCTCACCACCATACCACACGGTAGTGAGTTCAGAGATCACGGCAGCTTGGTAGACCATGATCTTGGTCTTTGAGTACCTAGTTGAGAAGAGGCTGCATTGAAGTTGGTGATGACAGTCAACATCAGTTCCACCCTTCACCAAGAGGTAGGTCTCAATGTATAGTAATTATAAACATTTACTTCTGTAAACAGATGTAGAGTCTCTGTTTATAGTCAGGCAGGAAGATGTCGAAGAAGCTTTAATTGCTTGTTCTTGAGGTATAAGGTGCATGAGCTTCTTTACAAAACAAAAGGCAGTAATTCGTCAGATTTTATAAGAAGAATCATAATAAATCCCTAGTTACTGTTCAGAGCTATGTTACCTTCTCATAGCTACCATCAAGCAGGAAACACAGAAACCTGAAGCCTCACACTATCAGGTGCAAGAACAGCTTCTTCCATTCAACCACATGGTTCTTGAAGCACATCCCCAACCATTACAGACCATGACCACTTTGAACTACAATGGATATCGTTCTTCTTTTGTTCAAATTGTTCCCTTTCATGCAACAAAGAATCTATCTTAAATGGTTCTCTAAAAACATAACCTTTTTTAAAAGAACCATTTTTAACAAGCAATACACACAAAAGGTCTCCGGCAGTGAGTCTGGCTCTGTGGCTCAGGAGGGAAGCAGGCCGGAGCAGAGTGCAGTAGTGATAGGGGATTCCATAGTTAGAGGAGCTGATCAGAAGGCTCTGTGGACGTGAAAAAGAATCCCGATGGTGCTTTGCCTCCCTGTTGCCAGGGGCAGGATGTCTCAGATCAGGTTCACAGCATTCTTAAGTGGGGGGGGGGGGATGAGCAGCCAGAAGTCATGGTACATATTGGGACCAATGATATAGGTGGGAAAAGGGAGGAGGTCCTGAAGAGAGAATATAAGAAGTTAGGTTGAAAGGTACAAAACAGGACCTCCAGCGTAATAATCTCTGGATTGCTGCCTGTGCCATGTGCCATTGAGGGCAAGAATAGGATGATTTTGCAGTTGAATGCATAACTAAGGAATTGATGCTAGGGGGCAGAGCATCAGATTTCTGGATCATTGGGATCTCTTCTGGGGAAGGTATGGTCTGTACAAAAAGGAGAGGTTACACCTGAACTTGAGGGGGACAAATACCCTTGTGGGCAGGTTTGCTAGAGCTGTTGGGGAGGGTTTAAATTAATATGGCAGAGGGATGCAAACCAGAATGATTGGGTTGAGGATGGGGCAGTTGGTATATGCTGATGCAGCATGTAGTGAGACTATCAGGAAGCACAAGCAGCTGAGAGAGTCCATTCAGGGCCCCAAACAATCCTTCCAGGTGAGGCAACACATCATCTGCATATCTGCTGCAGCCATCTGTTGTGTCTGGTGCTCCTGAAGTGGCCTCCCTCTACATTGATGAGGCCCGCTGTAAATTGGGGGACTGCTTTTTGAGCACCTCTGTTCCATCTGCCAAAAGTGGAACTTCCCAATGCCAAATATTTTAATTCTGATTCTCCTTCAGGTTCTGACATGTCGGTCCATCGCCTCCTCACGTATCAAGATGAAGCCACCCTCAGAGTGGAGGAGTAACACCTTATATTCTGCCTGGGTAACCTCCAATCTGATGGTATATAAGTTTCTTTTCCCAGTAAAAAAAATCCCTACCCCCTCCCGTCTTCTTCTATTCCCCACTCTGGCCTCTTGCCTCTTCTCACCTGCCTATCAACTCCCCCTGATTTCCCTCATCCTTTCCTTTCTCATATGTTCCACTCTCCTCTCCTTTCAGATTCCTTCCTCTCCAGCCTTTTACCTTTCATACCCACTTGGCTTCACCTTTCACCTTCCAGCTGTCCTCCTTCCCCCTCCCCCCACCATTTTATTCTGGTGTCTTCTCCCTTCCTTTCCAGTCCTGAAGAAGGATCTTGGCCCGAAACATCGACTGTTTATTTATTTCCATCCATGCTGCCTGGCCTGCTGAGTTCCTCCAGCATTTTGACAGTGCTGCTTTGGATTTCCCGTATCTGAAGAATTTCTCATGAGTATATGGAATAATATAGCTGATCTTGTAGTGCAATTAGAGATCGACAGGTGCAATGTTGTGGGCATCAATGAGTCATGGCTGACAGCTCATAGTTGGGAGCTTAACACCCAAGGATACACATTGTACTGTAAGGACAAGGCAGGTAGGTGGAGGAGGTGGGGAGCTGCTGTTAGTAAAAAAAAATGAAATCAAATCTGTTGTAATGTGAGTGTAATTAAAAGTAAGTTAATACTAATTAGGATATCAGTGGGGGGGGGGGTCTACTTCCATTTTTGTTCTTCCGGTGGCTCTCGGTACATAGTGTCTCCGCCATGCCGTACGGGTTGTGAAACCCTCTGTATATACGTAATGTTTTGAATTTTGAGTTAAAGTTGTTCCTTTGGCATGAAGTTGTCGAGTGCGCCTTTTTCAAGGTAGGTTACCACATATTTTTGGCGATGAGGTGAACTGATTTTGTGAACATGTTGGCACGTTTTCCAAACGGGAGCTTTTGCGTTCAGTATGGCTGCGTTTGGAACTATCTGTGAATTCCTGGAAGAAGCCAAGGACTGGCTGGAGTATGAGGAAAGGTTGGGACACTTTTTCTATGCTAATGGAATTATGGAGGAGGCTAAGGAGCGCTCTGTTCTCCTGAGTGTGTGTGGGGCAAAGACTTACAAGCTAATAAGGAATTTAGCCGCACCATGGAAACCGGGGAAAATTCCATTTGACGAACTGGTGAAACGTGTGGGGAAGCACTTCAATCCAAAACCTTCTGTGACAGTCCAACAGTGCAAGTTTCACACAGCCGTTTGAGGAAGCCAGGTCAGTCTGTGGCTAATTTTGTGGCCGAGCTTCGGCAGCTGTCGGAGCATTGTGATTTCGGAGCGGTCTACCAACACCGTGATAGATTGCGGCATTAATAATAATTAGGGGAGACCCCACCGTCGACTTTCAAGAAAACCTTAGAGATTGCCCAAGGCATGAAGATGGCTGCTAATCATGTTAAGGATATCGGGTCGCAGTCGGCAGCAGTGCACCAAGTCAGGAGGGAGACTGGTAAACAGGCAAAGCAGGTGGAATGTTTCCGGTGTGGAGGGACACACTATGCAAATGATTGCAAATTCAAAGACACTGTCCGCCATGCTTGTAGCAAAAAGGGACACTTAGCTAAAAAGTGCAGAAGTTCGAAGGGTAAGATTAAGCCTGGGCAGGGGAAAGCTCGACAGGCTCAGGCAGCCACACGCCATCTAGAAGAAGCAGATGAAGAGGCAGCGTGTGCCTACAACATGTTTGGAGTGGAAACAGATGAGGAACCACCTGAACCATATTATGCCACAGTCACTGTCAGGGGAAAGGACATTAAGATTGAGATTGATTCAGGGGCTACTGCATTGGTCATTAGTGAGGAGACCTACAGGAGGACATGGGGGTCCAACCTGCCTCCCATTAGACTGTCTATGACCTATATGGGGCAGCCCATACCTCATTTAGGGGTGATATATGTGGACATTTCAGCTGGGGGTCAGAAGGTGGAAGCCAGGCTAGTGATAGCTAAGGGCAGGGGACCCAGTTTTTTGGGTCGCGATTGGCTTCGCAAAATCCAGCTAAACTTAAGTAAATTAAGTATGCACACACGACGGAGGACATTCTGCAGTGGTACAGTGACGTTTTTGGGGACGAGCTGAGAACACTGAAGGGCGTGACAGTGAAACTCCATGTCAACCCTGAGGCTACACCACCAGCTCCTTTGCACCCGTGGCAGTGGCCAGACCACCCCTGGTCAAGGCTACATTTGGACTTTGCTGGCGCTTTTGTTTCTTGTCATGGTAGATGCACATTCTAAATGCATTGAAGCTCACATCATGAGCAACATTACAGCCCCCTCAACCATAGACAAACTCAGTCCACGGGCTGCCTGACACTCTGGTCACTGATAATGGCCCGACGTTCACTAGTGAGCTGTTCAGTGAGTTCATGCGGCAGAATGGCATTTGTCACATTCGGACGCCCCCTTTCCACCCAGCCTCCAATGGTTTGGCTGAGCGGGCTGTTCAGGCAGTGAAGGCAGGCCTGAAGCGGATGACGGGGACTCCCTTAGCATGCGGCTTTCACGTTTCCTGTTTAAATACCGCCTCACGCCCCAGACTACGATTACCCGCAATCCAGCAGAGATGCTGATGGGGCGTAGGCCCAGGTCAAGATTGGACCTGCTGTGCCAGGACATGAAGGCAAAAGTGGAGAGAAAGCAGGAAAAGCAGAAGGAGGGACATGATCAACACGTGTGAGAGAGGCAGTTAAAACCGGATGACAATGTCTATGTGAGAAACAATCAGCAATGGCTGCCTGGGGTTATTCTTAAGCAGAGTGGTCCCGTCTCCTATGTTGTTAAGCTGACTGATGGGCGTATTTTTTGCAGACATCAGGACCATGTGCGCCTGCGTCATGATACCGGCTCAGAGGCAGACAGTTCCATGGAGTTTCCATTTGTGAGACAGACTACAGTGGAAACATGTCCACCAGTGACTTTGCCAGAGGGCGAGACACTGGCAGAGGGGTCAGGGTCCCCTGAAGAGGATGGACATTCTCACGCAGACACACAAATCCCTCTCATACCCCCAAAACCAGATCCACCCAAAACACCCTCTCCAGCGATGCCTGCTGGGTCACCGGGGGTAGTGCGCAGATCACAGCGCACTCGTAAACCTCCTGACAGACTGAATCTTTGATGGAACAGTTTTTTTTGTGTTGTTAGATTGAATGTTGAATCTGTCACATTTCCCAGATGTTTTGTATTGGTAAACTGTTGCTAAGGTACTGGTATAAGTTTTCAGGGGTACACAAGTTAATAACACCACTGTTTTTTATTTCCTAGTTTTTTACATTTGGGGATGTTGGATTTTAAAGGGAGAGAAGTGTTGTAATGTGAGTGTAATTAAAAGTAAGTTAATACTAATTAGGATATCGGGGGGGGGGTCTACTTCCATTTTTGTTCTTCCAGTGGCCCCCGGTACCTAGTGTTCCCGCCATACGGGTTGTGAAACCCTCTGTATATATGTAATGTTTTGAATTTCGAGATAAAGTTGTTTCTTTGGCATGAAGTTGTCAAGTGTGCCTTTTTCAAAGTAGAAGCTACCACAAAATCCTTAGAAAGAGGTGACATATGATCGGAAGATTAAGAATCCTTGTGGATAGAGTTAAGAAACTGCAAGGATAAAAAGACGAAAGTTGTATATAGGCTTCCAAACTGCAGCCAGAATGTGGGCTACAATTGCAACGGGAGATAGAAAAGGCATGTAAAAATGGAAATGTAGCAATAGTCATGGAGGATTCCAATATGGAGGTAGATTGGGAAAATCCGGTTGATGTTGGATCCCAAGAGAGGGAATTTGTAGAATGCCTATGAGATGGCTTTTTAAAGCAGCTTCTGGTTGAGCCCATTAGGGGTAAAGCAATTCTGGATTGGGTGTTGTGTACTGAACCAAACCTGACTAGGAAGTGTAAGGTAAAGGAACCCTTTGGAGGTAATGATCATAACATGATAGAATCCGCCCGCAGTGTGAGAGAAAGTCAGATGTAACATTGTTACAGTGGAGGAAAGGGAATTACTGACCATGGGAGGGGAACTGGCCAGAATTGATTGGAAGGGGACATTAGCAGGGATGTCAGCAGTACAGCAGTGGCTGGAGTTTCTGGAGGCAAATCGGAATGTGCAAGATAAAGATAAAGAAGTATTCTAGTGGGAAGATGAGGCAACCTTGGCTGACAAAGGAAGTCAAAGACAGCATAAAGGAAAAGAGAGGGCATGTAATATAGCAAAAATTAGTGGGAAGTTAGAAGACTGGGAAGCTTTTAAAAAAGCAACAGTCATAACTAAATAAAGCCATAAGGGGAGAAAAGGTGAAATATAAAGGTAAGCTAGCCAACAGTAACCTAAAGTTTTTTCAGATATGTGAAGAGTAAGAGAGAGATGACAGTGGATATTGGACTGCTGGAAAATGATGCTGGAGAGGTAGTAATGGGGGACAACGAAATGGTGGAAGAACATAATAAGTTTTTTGTGTCAGTCTTCAATATGAAAGGTGCTAGGAGAATGCCAGAAATGTAAGAGAGTCAGGGGGCAGAAATAAATGTAATTGCTGTTACTAAGGAGAAAGTGCTTGGGAAGCTGAAACGCTAGAAGGGAGATGAGTCACCTGAACCAGATGAACTGCACCCCAGTGTTTGAACGAGGTAGCTGAAGAGGTTATGGAGGCATTAATAATGATCTTTCTAGAATCGCTAGGTTATGGAATGGTTTTGGAGGAATGGAAGATTGCAAAAGTCACTTCACAATTCAAGAATGGAGTGAGGCAAAAGAAAGGAAGTTATATGTCAGTTCACCTGACTTCAGTGGTTGGGAGGATGTTTCCAACCACTGTAGGATGAGGGTTTGGGGTACTTGGAGGCACATGTTAAAATAGACCGAAGTCAGTAAAGGGGAAATTTTTCCTGACAAACTTGTTGGAATTCTTTGAGAAAATTATAGGCAGGATAGACAGAGAAGAGTCAGTGGACTTTGTTTATTTGGATTTTCAGAAGGCCTTTGACAAGATGCCATACACAAGGCTACTTAACAAAATAAGAACTCATTGTATTTCAGGAAAAGTACTAACATGGATAGAAGATTGGCTGACTGGCAGAAGGCAAAACTGGGAATAAAGGGCACCTTTTCTGGTTGGCTGCCGGTGACTAGTGGTGTGCCACAGGGGTCTGTGTTGGGACTGCTCCTTTTCACATTGTATTTCAATTATTTGGATGATAGAATTGATGGCTTTGTGTCCAGGTTAGTTGACAATACAAAGATAAGTGGAGAAGCTCATGTTGAAGAAGCAGAAAGACTTAGACAGATTCGGAGAATGAACAAAGAAGTGTAAGGAAGCTCATGCACTTTGGTAGAAGGAATAAAGGTGTAGACTCTTTTATAAATGGGAAGAAAATGCAAAAGTCCAGAGGTGCAAAGGCACTTGGGAGTCATTGTGCAAGTTTCGCTAAAGGTTAACAATGTTGGAAAATGCATGGTCATGCACTTTGGTAGTAGAAATAAATGTGCGGATTATCTTCTAAATGGGGAGAAAATCTAGGAATCTGAGATGCAGAGGGACTTGGCAGAACACCCTCAAGGTTAACTTGCAGGTTGAGTCAATGGTGAGGAAGGCAAATGCCATGTTAGCATTCATTTCAAGAGGTCTGGAGTACAAGAGCAAGGATGTGATGCTGAGGCTTTATAAGACACTGGTGAGGCCTCACCTTGAGTATTGTAAACAGTTTTGGGCCTTCATCTTAGAAAAGATGTGCTGGCAATGGAGAGGGTCCAGAGGAGGTTCACAAGGATGATTCCAAGAATGCGAGGGTTATCATATGAGGAACATTTGGTGGCTTTGGGTCTGATCTTGCTGGAATTCAGAAGGATGAGGGGGGATCTCATTGAAACCTTTCGAATGTTGAAAGGCTTGGACAGAGTAAATGTGGACAGGCTGTTTCCCATGGTGGGAGAGTCTAGGTCAAGAGGGCACAGCCTCAGGGTAGAGGGGCACCCTTTCAAAACAGAAATGCAGAGATATTTCTTTAGCCAGAGGGTGGTAAATTTGTGGAATTTGTTGCCACATGCAGCTGTGGAGGCCAGGTCATTGGGTGTATTTAAGGCAGAGATTGATAGGTTCTTGATTGGACATGGCATCAAAGGTTATGGGGAGAAGGCCGGGAAGTGGGATTGAAGAGGAGATAGAAAAAAAAGATCAGCCATGATTGAATAATGGAGCAGACTGGATGGGCCAGATGGCCTAATTCTGCTCCTGTGTCTTATGGTCTTAACTTGCAGGTTGAGTTAGTGGTAAGAAAGGCTTTATAAGGCATTGGTCATACTGCACTTGGAGTATTTTGGGCAATTTTGGACCCGTTAAGAAAAGATGTGCTGGCACTTGAGAGGGTCCAGAGGAGATTCACAAAATGATTGCACAAATGAATTCCACGCTTGAAGGCTTTGGGCCCCTGTACTCACTGGAGTTTAGAAGAATAAGGGGAGATCTCATTGAAACCTATTGACAGGCCTAGATAGAGTGAATGCGAAGGGACTGTTTCCTGATTGGGTGAGTCTAGGATCAGAGGACATAGCTTCATAATAGGGTGACATCCATTTAGAACAGAGGGTGGCCAATCTGTGGAACTTATTGCCGTGGACACCTGTGGAGGCCAAGTCACTGAGTATATTTAAAGCAGAGTTTCTGGATTAGTTAGGGCATCAAAGGTTATGGGAAGAAGGCAGAAATATGGGGTTGAGAGGAATAAAAGGTCAGCCCTGATGGAATGGCAGAGCAGATTTGATGAGACGGATGGCCCCAATTCTGCTCCTATGTCTTATGGTTTAATGGTCTTAATTTATGTTTGATTTATGCTTCTATTGTGAGTGCTAATTATGTGTAATTTTGTGCTTGTGCTGCTCTTGTTAGTTACTCATTACATCTGTGCGTACATGTACTTGTGCAAATGACAATAAACTCGACTTAAACTTTGTGTAACACATTCAAAATGCTGAAGGAATTCAGCAGGTCAGGCAGCATCTATGGAAAGTAATAATTTGACAGAGTATCCTATCACACATGGAGTACTCATCAATCCCGCGTACAGAAAATAACAGGCATTCAGAAGCAAGATATTGATCATGCTTTAAATGCAAGCTAAACCAATAACTTCAGTAACGATGAAGAAATGCAGAAGTGTGTTCAGGAGTTGGAGGTGATGTTTTACTACGGAACAGTACGAACACTTTCACCAGGAACACGTGAAATACCAAGGGGAACCAGTAGATGATGCTATAAACCTTCAGTAAAACTGACAGTGGCCACAAGCAGATTTTTCATGTGCGCATTGCCAAGTATCTTGATGCACATTTCAGTTTGTTGAATCAACAATGTCCTTCTATGTCTTACACAAACAAGCATTGTGATGAATGTGCTTCTGTAAACTCACACCAACAACATAATATGTGAATACTGTAAGGAGGTATGCAACTGCATAACATCTCCACCAGCTTTGTTCTTTAATTACCAGAAGTATACTTTAGTAAATTTTTAATTTAAATAATGTAATGGAGGAAAATAGGGGGAGATGTAAGAGGTAAGTTTTTACAGAAAGTGGCGGGTGCCTGGAATACCCTGCCGGGGTGGTAGTACAGGAGGGGCATTTACAAAACTCTTAAGGTATGTACATGGATGACAGAAAAATGGAGACTATGTAGGAGGGAATAATCAGAGTAATCACAGAGAAGGTTAAAAGATTCACACAACATTGTGGGCCAAATGGCCTATACTGAGCTGTAATGTACAATGTTCTTTGTTCAATGTAAACCTCAACTACTTGAATCAACGTATAAAACAAATGTTAACTCAAGTGAGGGTCTTTTGCATTGGATGCTCCCAAAGGAGGTGAGAGGTGTGAACTTATTTACCTACATATTCCCCTGTTGTGGAAAATCAGCCCCTGCCACAATACTGGCTTGCAATGTTCCCTCACATTTTTTTACAGCTGCATGGAACAACCATTGCTCTGAGCAGGAAATTTTTACATAGCCTGAAAACTGCACGGCATTTTAAATGCTTTTTTTGTAATGTGTACATCAAACAAACACAAACTACAACTCACAACAGAGGTAAGGCAGTCAAAATAACTGAGACACAATGGCAAAAGTAATTTTTTTTGACTAGACAGCATTGGCATTCAGTGCCCCAGTGGTTTCCAAGAATGTGCTACCGACTTCCATTCTGTGTCTATTGTTATAATTTGTAACTGCGTTGTAACTTGAAACACTAGCAATGTAAATACGTTGAAGCTCTAAAATGTTTTAAAGTAAAGGTTTTGGTATGTTCATTACTTAAGACATTTATAGATTATATTCATTAACACATAATTATTTGTAGTTAGAGGGAACTGTACTGGCTTTATATCTAATCTCTTTTAAAAAGGTCTGCTTCATAGTGATAAAGAAGTTGCCTTTATCTATAAGTGCAGGCAAATATGACTCCACAAAGCATTTTCTCATTGTGATAGGAACCCACCATGGACATTCTTTCTTCTCCTCTCTCTCACCAGCCAAAGATACAAAAGCCTGAAAGCACCTACCACCAGGCTCAAGGATGGCTTCTACCCTGCTGTTAACAGACTACTTAAGTGGTTCTCCAGTATGATAAGATAGACTCTTGACCTCACAATCTACCTCATTGTAACCTTGCACCTTGTTGTTTACCTGCACTGCACTTTCTCTGCAGCTGTTGCACTCTATTTTGCATTCTGTTACTGTTTTACCTTGTACTACCTCATTGCACAGTGTAATGAATTGATCTATATGAGCAGTATGAAAGACAAGCTTTTCACTGTTCCATGGTACGTGTGACTATAATAAACCAATTCCAATTCCAATCTTCAATGGCTGCACACTTATCACATGTCACATTCAAATACATAGTCACTTTTAAACTGAAAATCCATGTAAAATGATAAAAAAAGGCTAAGTCCAAACTTCTGTGCTGCAATAGGATAGCCGTCTAATAAGATTTCTTGAGTAATACTGTAATTGATTAGGATGGCTCAGTGGCACAGCTAGGAAAACTGCACCAGAGACAAAGCATCAATGTCTGTGTGGAGTCTGCATGTTCTCCTTGTCTCCAGGTTTCCTACCATGTCTCCAAGGTGGTTGCGTAAATTCACCGGCTGTTCTAAAAACATCCTGTGTGTAGGTGAGTAGTAAAATTAGGGGGAGGATGAAGGGAATGTGGAGAGAATAGATCATAGAAGCAGAATTAGGCCATTCAGCCCATTGAGTCTGCTGCAGTATTTGATCATGGCAGATTTATATTCCCTCTCAACTTCATTCTCCTGCCTTCTCCCCATAACCTTTGACACTCTTACTAATCAAGCACCTTTCAACTTCCGCATGAAATACACGCAAAGAATTGGCCTCCACAGGTGTCCATGGCAATGTGTTCTACAAGTTTATCACCCTCTGGCTGAAGAAATTCCTGCTCATCTCCGTTCTGAAGGGATGTCCTTCTAATCTGAGGCTGTGCTCCCAAAGTAGGTTTTGGTGAAAATTACTGGGGTTTAGGGTTGCTTTGACCATTCAATGGACTATGAGGCCTCTTTCTCTGTCGTAAGGAAACATGGAACATGGATTTCAGTCTCATCTCGGAGCCTTGGAACATTATTCATTTCTGGCTTATTGACTTACAGAAGATAAAAGGTAACATTGCTTGTATCACTTGCAACAAACTTGGCATTGTTTTTGGGATAAACGCAATAAATTCTGGACAGATGCAGGAAGTCCATTCTGAGGCTCTGCTCCCAAAGTAGGTTTTGGTGAAAATTAGTGGGGTTTAGGGTTGCTTTGTCCATTCAATGGACTATGAGGCTTCCTTCTCTGTCATAAGGAAACATGGAACATGGATTTCAGTCTCATCTCGGAGCCATGGAACATTGCCTGTAACACAGACAAAATGCTGGAGGAACTCAGCAGGGCAGGCAGCATCTATGGAAAGGAAGAAAGAATTGCTGTTTCAGGCCGAAACCCTTCGTCAGGACTGGGAAGGAAATGGGAGCAATCCAGAATAAGAAAGTGGGAGGGAGGAGGAGGACTACAAGTGACAGGTCATAGGTAAAACCAGTTGACAGGGAAGATAGGTAGGTGGAGGAGGGTAGTTGAAGTAAGAAGATGGGAGGTGTTCATAGGAAAAAGCAAATGGCTGAAAAAGGAGGAATCTGGTAGGAGAGGAGAGTGGATCATGGGAGAAAGGGAAGGAGGAGGGCCACCAGAGGGAGGTGAGGAGTAGAGAAGGGGTAAGAGGGGAGCCAGAAAGGGGAATGGAAAAGAAGAAGGGGGAGGGGAGAAAAATTACCGAAAGTTCTGTTGCTGGGAATTCTTTTCTCCACTTGTCTCACGGTAAATTGTGCATCATCAGTTAAATGATTCACTTGCAGTACCTGTACCCAGGCTAAATGTGATCTCATGCTGCACTCATGTTACAGACAGACTGCTGCTGGCTGCAGCTAAGACTTCAAAAGTAAAGTGCAAGAGATGACTTAACTCAATAGTTGTACATATTTCATGCTGCCCTTCTGATCCCTGCTATCAGCCTTTCTGGATATGCATTGTTAGTGAGAGAAAGTGTGGTCAGAGTGTAAAAGGTTATAGATTTAAAGGATTTAGAGATTACCTTTATTTGTCACATGAACATGGAAACATAAAGTGAAATACGTCGCTTGCACTAAAGACCAACAGAATCTGAGGATGTACTGGGGAAGCCCACAAGTGTCGCCATGCTTCTGGCGCCAACCTAGCATGCCCACAATTTACTAACCCTAACCCGTATGTCTTTCGAATGTAGGAGGAAACCAGAGCATCCAGAGGAAACCCATGCGGTCAAGGCGAGAACATACAAACTCCTTACAGACAGTGACAGGAATTAAACCCCAGTCACTCGTGCTGTAAATTGTTACGCTGACCTCTATGCTACAATGCCACAAATAACTGTGAACTCTGCATGCTGTAAAGGTTGTGAGGAAGGAGTAGTTTGCACGAGATATATATATATAGTGTGGGCACGTGGCCAAGTAGTTAAGGTATTCGACTAGCGATCTGAAGGTCGTGAGTTCGAGCCCCAGCCGAGGCAGCGTGTTGTGTCCTTGAGCAAGGCCCTTAACCACACATTGTTCTGCGATGACACTGGTGCCAAGCTGTATGGGTCCTAACGCCTTTCCCTTGGACAACATCGGTGTCGTAGAGAGGGGAGACTTGCAGCATGGGCAACTGCTGGTCTTCCATACAACCTTGCCCAGGCCTGCGCCCTGGAGAGTGAAGACTTTCCAGGTGCAGATCTATGGTCTCGCAAGAATAACGGATGCCTTTATATATAGGGAATGAGAAATGAGAGTGATGAGATTCCCTGCTGGAAACTGGGATGGACCAGTTGAACTGAATTGCTGCCTACTGTGTAATAAGTAAGTAGGGAAGGCTGCAAACATGGTTGAGTAATTTTGAAGGACTAGTCTGACTCACTTCAGAGCAGTGTTAAATGTCAAATTGCAAAGGCCTCAATGTGAGTGCAACTGAGCCTAGCATACACTTACCATTAACATTATCCTTTGCCTTAATGAAACCACCCTGCTTTGACATCTGAAACAAGCAAGCAGAAGTACATTCAAACCACCTTGGATTTAATGCTCTTCCCGAAAAGGGCAGATCCTTTGATGTGGTTGTTCTGATATTTGAATTTGAATATTGAGAGCTGGAGTAGCAGCATTTTCACAGAACTACCCCTGTTCTTTGCCTGTAACGAGAACTGAGCAATGGTGTGAAGAAGATAAATACAAGAAATACCAACAGGACTTCTCTTAATGCACCAGTTTTTAATGTTGGCACCTAGCACAGTATTCTGGTACCCATGCCAGGAAGATATAATGTACGTCCCATTCTTCATCTAAATTCAGGACCTGTTGGCCTGTGGGCATACTTAATAAATCCATGGTAGAACAATGACTATAATAGAATCCACAAAAGATTGCACAATTTGATCGTTCAACTAGTGTGCAAAAGACAACAAACTGTGCAAATACAAAAAAGAAATAAAAATAATAAAGAACTAAGCAATAAAAATCAAGAACATGAAATGAAGAGTTCTTGAAAGTGAGTCCAAAGGTTGTGGGCTCAGTTCAGTGATGGGACAAGTGATGTTGTGTGAAGTTATCCCCTTTTGTTCAAGATCCTGATGGTTGAGGGGTAATAACTGTTCCTGAACCTAGTGGTGTGAGTCCTGAGGCTCCTTTTACCTTCTTCCTGATTTCAACAACAAGAAGAGAGCATTGGCCCTGATGATGGATGCTTCTTTCTTGCGACAGCGTTTCTTGTAGATGTGCTCAATGGTGTACAGAGCATTGCTCATGATCAACTGGGAAATATTCACTACTTTTTGTAGTATTTTCCATTCAAGGGCATTGGTGTTTCCATACGAGGCCAAGATATACTCTCCACTGCACATCTGTAGAAGTTTTAGTTTGTCCAAGTTTTAGATGTCATGCTGAATCATTGTTAACTCCTTAGAGGTGAAGAAGTTCTTTCTTTGTAATTCATGTTGGACCCAGAACAGGTCCTCCGAAATGATAATGCCAAGAAATTTAAAGTCTGTACCCCTGGTCCTCTGATGAGCACTGGCTCATGGACTGTGGTTTCCTCCCCTGAACTCAATACTCTGCTCCTTGCTCTTGCAGACGTTAAGTAAGAGGTTGTTGTTATGGCATCACTCAGCCAGATTTTCAATCTCCCTCCTGTTTGCTGATTCATCACCCCATGTGATTCAGCCTACAATAGTGGTGTTGTCAACAAATTTGAATATGTCATTGCAGCTATGCTTAGCCACACAGTCATAAGTGTAAAGCAAACAGAGCAGGAGACTAGGCGTACAGTCTTGTGATGCACCTGTGCTGATGGAAATTGTGGAGAGGATGTTACTGTCTAATCTGAACTGACTGGGGTTTGCAAGTGAGGATATCGGGAATCCAGTTGCACAATTGAGTTCAAGGTCTTGAAGCTTAGTGATCAGTTTTGAGGGGATGACAGTATTGAATGCCGAGCTTTAGTCGATAAAGTGTCACAACCACGGATTTGGCAGCGCAGCAGATACGGCAATTGCGCTTGTGAATATGTATGTATCAGCTAATTATTTAATGGTGATAGTATTTAACTCCATTCATTCTGTCGTAGTGTTGCTGAGACTTGAACACAGCACAGCAACTCTTTGTTGCCTGTTTGTGTTCAGCCTTGCCTGAGAAATTGGACTGTCAAGTCAACTGACTCTGAAGACTAGCGATATTCATTTTACTCTTAGTTGTTCTTTTCAGCTTCAGTGTGGGCTTCGTTTACCATTTGAAAGTTTCAGTTAATGGCCCTGTTTGGCCTAGTGATTATTGTTTTCTTTCCCTTTAACACTGTTCACTTTAAAGACTGTGAAATATCAACCTGCTTCAGTGTGTCTCACTCCGCACTTGGGCCATATCCGAATCAGGTGACACCCGGTGATATAAAGAGCAACTTTGTTGTTCAGATGCTCTAGGGTTGAGTAAAGAGCCAATTAGGTGCCATCTGCTGTAGATTAGTTGCTCTGGTAGGCATATTGGAGTGGATGCAAGACTCTTCTCAGGCAGGAGTTTATATATTTTATCACCAACCTCTCAAAACAGGCAGAAGGAGAGACAGCAGCGTGCCGCGCGCGCGCAGCCTTCCGGTGAAAAATGACATCGTATCTGTTAAATAGGGGCCGTGGACAATTCTGATTTGATGGAGACAGACGTGAAAGCACAGAGGAACATCTGGAGAAATTTCTGAAATGCTGGTTTGCTGCCGCTGCTACTGGGCGATCGAGAATCTTCCGGGGGGAAGGCCCCAAAATTCCCGGCTTTGCCTGCTGCTGGTGACTGAGGCTGAGGTCGAATCGTTCGGATAGAGATGGTGCTCGGTACTCGGTGTCGGAGAGCTGATCGGAGGCTCGAAGCTTTCGGACGACTCAGAGTTGGACTGTGGTCGGGCATGGCAGGGAGAGTTTTTCTTCCTTCTCCCGTCTGCGTGAGATGTGGGACATTCGAAGAGACTTTGAACTTTTTACTGTGCTCATGGATTGTTCTTCATCAAGTTATGGTATTGTTGCACTGTTGTAACTATATGTTATAATTATGTGGTTTTGTTAGTTTTTTCAGTCGTGGTCTGTCTTGTGTTTTGTGATATCACTCCGGAGGAAATATTGTATCATTTCTTAATGCATGCATTACTAAATGACAATAAAAGAGGATTATGTGTCTTCATAATCTAATCTAATCTAATCTAAAAACATTTATCACAGTGGATGTAAGTGCTACTGGGTGATAGTCATTGAAGCAGGTTACTACCTTCTTCTTAAGTGAAGTCTGCTTGAAGTAGGTGGGTACTTCAGACTGCCAAAGTGAAAAGGTTAAAGATCTCAGTGAACACTCCAATCAGTTGATCCGCGCAGGTCTGCTGATGGTGGAGGAACCCAGCAGGCTAGGCAGCATCTATGAAACGAATAAACAGTTGGTGTTTCAGACGGAAACAGTTGGTGTTTTCAGGATGGGAAAGACGCCAGAATAAAATGGTGGGGGGAGTGGAAGGGGTACTCGCTAGAAGGTGATTGGTGAAGTCAGATGGTGGGAAAGGTAAAGGGCTGGAGAAGAAGGAATCCAATAGGAAAGGAGAGTGGACCATGGGAGAAAGTGAAGAAGGATGGACACCAGGGGGAGGTGAGGAAAAGTAAGAGGCCAGAGTGGGGAATCGAAGAAGAGGGAAGGGGGAGGAGGAAAAATACAAGAAGGAGAAATCAATGCTCATGCCATCAGGTTGGAGGCTACCTCGACGGAATACAAGGTGTTGCTTATCGTGGCAATAGAGGAGGCCATGGACTGACATGTTGGAATGAGAAAGGGGATAGCAATCATCAATCTCTCATTCCTTGTAAAGTAAGTAGAATATGAACAAAAAGAAACAAGTGTTTTTTTTAATGAGTTGTTTTTCTCTAACCCATGATTACAGAGTAACATGGCTTCAGGTCTGGATATGTTCCTGGCCTCCTGAGCAGGGGGGATAGTTTGAAATGATGGGCAACTTAAAATTTGGCATGGGTAAATGCACGGGGATTCATGCACACAAAACTCTGCAGCTTTAAGGTCTCAAAGAAGATCTTTGAACAAAGTGCTCAGCTGAATATTTCTGAGCGGAAGCTCTGTCACAGGCTCTCAACAGGCACGGTTTCTGCTTCAGCATGTAAAATTAGATAATTACCTGCTACATATAAAGGGATATGGTTTGCTTCTAGCCAATTCTTCCACCTACTTCACAGAAATTCACAATAAATGTCTCTGGAAATCAGCAATAAAACCAAAAAAAATTTGCTGGAAATTACACAACAAATCAGGCAGTAGTGGAAAGAATAAAAAAGGTGAGCTACTTTGTCAGTGGTTCCATGTAAAGTTTCACATAAACCTTACTCCTTTCTTGACCTTATAAAAAAAAGTTAAACGAAAACCAAATGAGGATGTGGAGATTTATGAGAAGTTACATTTAAATGGATGAGCGGTATCTGAATTTGACAAATAGGACTTTTGGGAAAATATATATTTCTGCTCATGCCATTAATAACAAAGAAAAGCAATTTTGAAAAATATTCTGACAGCTATCGGATCTCTTTGTATTAAAACCAAATGTGCAAAAGGTCAAGGGCCTGATTCTAATTTTATTGTCCACACAATTCAGTTCTCTTCACTTTCTGGGACTATGTTACCAGTTGATGTCATGAGCTGAACAGATAATGTGAGGAATGTGGCAGGGGTTCAACTCATGACATCATTAACAGAACATCTCATTGAGACCGTGGGGAGCAGCATAAATCTTGGAACAAAAACAAAGTGTTCCAGATTTGAAACTGATGAAGATTGTTATTTTAATAAGGGATCCATTACCTGTAAGCATTTATTTTTCATGTTGAAGCTTAATTCAAAAGTGCTCTTGATGGCTGTGAGGATGCGGGTACGAGTAGGTTCCGCATTGAATTCTACAGACCCCAAGCAGTCTGATGCTTAACCTTGATCTTTTCTGAGCTACATCATTCAGCAGTGTTTGGCAGCCAAGAAACTGCTGTTACTTTCAGTATATCTGGGCAAAGAAGGGGAAATATATCAGCATAACTCCTCTTGCACCTGCATTTTAATCCATAATCCCAACTGGAAACTTGTGCGTAGGTGGGGTTTGGGGCGGGGGGTGGGTGGGTGTGGGAAGAGGTGCTACTTTCATTTTACCACAATAACATTACCAGTTCAAAGTTCAAAGTACAAAGTAAATTTATTATTCAAGTACATATATGTCACCATATGCTACCTTGAGATTCAATTTCCTGCAGGCATTCATAGTAGGACAAAGAAATATAATCAAGTAAATGAAAAGCCACACACAAAGACTGACAAACGATTGATATGTAACAGATAACAATGTGTGCAAATACAAATATAATATTAATACTAAATAATTAAGTAAATTAATAATGCCAAGAGCATGACTTGTAGAATTCTTGAAAGTGAGTCTATAGGCTGTTAAATCAGTTCAGAGTTGAGGTGAGTAAAGTTAGCCACTCTGGTTCAGGAGTAAATTATATCTGGAAACCTCTGGCCTATAACGACTCAAAGTGGCAAGGGATCATGTGAGATGGTATTGAATCACCCATGGAAGAGTCTTTTCCCACATTGATCTCATCAGCCATTCACAGCCTACATAACTGAGAGCATGTCAGACTGGACTCTAAGGGAATGCCTAGAAAGAAGGTGGTGTCTTTTGACAGGTTGAATGACTTTTGATTGAAAAACATTATGACTGGATGTGTCACTGATCCTCCCCAAGGGACATTTTATTTGTGTTCCTCCTTGTAAGATTGTGTATAATTTATGTTAATTTCTTGTGAATTCCTGCCTGTGATGGTGCTGCAAGTAAGTTTCTCATTGCACCTGTGCATGCATCAGAATCAGAATCATGTTTAATATCACTGGAAATCTGGTGTCCTGCGGCAGCCGGACATTGCAATACATAATAATACAAAAACTATAAATTACAATAGGAAGTACATATTAAAAATTAAATTAAATAAATAATGCAAAAAGAGAAGGGAAAATGCTGGGGAAGTGTTCACGGGTTAACTGTCCATTCAGAAATCTAATGGCAGAGGGGAAGAGGCTGTTCCTGAAACACTGAATGCTTGGCTTCAGGCTCCTGTACCTCCTCCTTGATGGTAACAATGAGACGAGGGCATATCCTGGGAGATGGGGGGTCCTTAATGATGGATGCTGTCTTTTTAAGGCTTTGCCTTTTGAAGGTGCCCTCAATGCCCATGATGGAGTTGGCAGAGTTTACAACTTTCTGCAGCTTACTTAGATCCTGTGCAGTGGCCCCTCCATACCAGACAGTGATTCAACCCAGTTAGAATGCTCTTCACAATATATCTGCAGAAATTTGCAGGTGTCTTCGGTGACATATCAATTCTCCTCAAGCTCCTGATGAAATATAGCCTCTGTCATTCCTTCTTTGTAAATGCATCAATATGTTGGGCCCAGGATAGATCCTCAGAGATGTTGACTCCCAGGAACTTGAAACTGCCCACTCTTTGCACTTCTGTTCCCTTGATGAGGACTGGTGAGTGTTCCCTTGATTTACCCTTCCTGAAGTCCACAGTCAATTCCTTGATCTTACAGATGTTTGAATACAAAGTTGTTCCAGCGACACCACTGAACCAACCAATCCATATTGCTCAATTTCGCCTCTTTGTGAGTTTGTGAGCCGGTGTTTGTGAGTGTTGCTTTGACCCCAGCAGCTGCAGAGTATTTTGTGTTTATGATCTATTGTGGTGATAGGCAAATTGCAGCAGGTCCAGGTCCTTGCTTAAGTAGGAATTTATTCTATCCTTGACCAATCTCTCAAAGCACTTCATCATAGTAGATGTGAGTGCCACTGGGCGATAGTCATCGAGGCAGCTGACTCTGCTTTTCTTGGGCAAGCTTATGATTGTCACCCTTTTGAACAGGTGGGAATCTCCGACTTCAGCAGTGAGAGGTTGAAGATGTCCTTGAACACTCCCACCAGCTGGTTGGCAGAGGTTTTCAGAACCCAACCAGGTACACCATCAGGGCCTGATGTGTGCGAGGGTTCACCCTCTTGATAGATGTCCTGACATCGATCTTTGAGACACAGGGTCAGCAGATGCCTCAGGAATTCGCATTGGTGTAGTTTTATTCTCCCTTTCAAAGTGTGCAAGAAAGTCATTGAGCTCATTGGGGAATGAAGCATCACTGCCATTCATGATGTTAGGTTTTGCTTTATAGGAAATAACGGCCTGGAAACCCTGCCAGAGCTGACGTGCATCTGATTCCATCTCTAACCTCAATCAGAATTGTTTTTCTTATGCAGAGGGTAATCAATTTGACTTTGACTTTGAAGTGACAATCTTGTTCAATTTATTTTCACTCCCAATTTTTCAGTACTTTTGCCATAGAGTTTGAAAAGTTGTCATCGGAATCAGAATTAGGTTTATTATCACCGGCACGTGACATGAAATTTGTTAACTTAACAGCAGCGGTTCAATGCAATACATAATCTAGCAGAAAGAGAGAAAAAAAAAATAAATAAAATAACACATAACAAATAAACAAGTAAATCATTTACGTACATTGAATAGATTAAAAGAAATATAAAAAAACAGAAATACTGTATATTAGAAAAAAGTGAGGTAGTGTCCAAAGCTTCAATGTCCATTTAGGAATCAGATGGGAGAGGGGAAGAAGCTGTTCCTGAATCGCTGAGTGTGTGCCTTCAGGCTTTTGTACCTCCTACCTGATGGTAACAGTGAGAAAAGGGCATGCCCTGGGTGCCAGAGGTCCTTAATAATGGACGCTGCCTTTCTGAGACACCGCTCCCTAAAGGTGTCCTGTGTACTTTGAAGGCTAGTGCCCAGGATGGAGCTGACTAGATTTACAACCTTCAGCAGCTTCTTTCAGTCCTGTGCAGTAGCCCCTCCATACCAGACAGTGATGCAGCCTGTCAGAATGCTCTCCATGGTACAACTATAGAAGTTTTTGAGTGTATTTGTTGACATGCCAAATCTGTTCAAACTCCTAATAAAGTATAGCTGCCGTCTTGCCTTCTTTATGACTACATCAATATGTTGGGACCAGGTTAGATCCTCAGAGATCTTGATGTACAGGAACTTGAAGCTGCTCACTCTCTCCACTTCTGATCCCTCTATGAGGATTGGTATGTGTTCCTTTGTCTTAACCTTCCTGAAGTCCACAATCAGTTCTTTCATCTCACTGACGTTGAGTGCCAGGTTGTTGCTGCGTCACCATTCCACCAGTTGGCATTTCTCACTCCTGTATGCCCTCTCGTCACCACCTGAGATTCTACCAACAATGGCTGTATCATCAGCAAATTTATAGATGGTATTTGAGCTATGCCTAGCCACACAGTCATGTGTATATAGAGAGTAGAGCAGTGGGCCAAGCACACACCCCTGAGGTGCGCCAGTGTTGATCGTCAGCTAGGAGGATATGTTATCACCAATCCACACAGACTGTGGTCTTCTGGTTAGGAAGTCAAGGATCCAATTGCAGAGGGAGGTATAGAGGCCCGGGTTCTGCAACTTCTCAATCAGGATTGTGGGAATGATGGTATTAAATGCTGAGCCATAGTCGATGAACAGCATCCTGACGTAGGTGTTTGTGTTGTCTAGGTGGTCTAAAGCCGTGTGAAGAGCCATTGACATTCCGTCTGCCATTGACCTATTGTGATGATAGGCAAATTGCAATGGGTCCAGGTCCTTGCTGAGGCAGGAGTTCAGTCTAGTCATAACCAACCTCTCAAAGCATTTCATCACTGTCGATGTGAGTGCTACTGGGCGATAGTCATTAAGGCTGCTCACATTGTTCTTCTTTGGCACTGGTATAATTGTTGCCTTTTTGAAGCAAATGGGAACTTTTGCCTGTAGCAGTGAGAGGTTGAAAATGTCCTTGAATACTCCCGCTAGTTGGTTGGCACAGATACTCCATCGGGACCTTCTGCCTTACGAGGTTTCACTCTTTAGGATATTGTTAATGCTGCCACGTAGTTCAGCACTGGGTAATCAGATTCTTTTGCTTTCATCATTTAAACCATGCGGATAAGTTTTGCAAACATTGAAAATGGGGATTATGGGTTCATCACAGTTTGAGGTGTTGATCAGTAGTATTCAATGTCTTAAATGGATTGATAAGGAAAGAAATTAAAATGCAAATCTGCTTGGGATTTACTGTTTTTTACACAAAATCACATTACACACTTGACAAAACAGATTAAGTGGCACCAAGTTTTGTGGCACAGTAGCTTAAGGCTTTACAGTGCAGGTCTGGATCAATTCCCACCGCTGCCTGTAAGGAGTTTGTACGTTCTCCCTGAGACTGCATGGGTTTCCTCCGGGTGCTCTGGTTTTCTCCCACAGTCCAAAGACTGACTGGTTGGTAGGTGAATTGGTCATTGTAAATTGTCCCGTGACTAGGCTAAGATTAGATCGGGGGATTGCTGGGCAGTGTAGCTCAAAGAGCTGGAAGGGTCTGTTCCTTCTGCACTGTATCTCAATAAAATGAAAATAAAGTTAATTAACCACATATAATAAACTACCACAGCATCAGGCATGTTGAAAGGAGTTTGGGAATTTGTCTTTACTGGAGCTCAACCCTACATGCCAAACTTGGTTGCCTAGGAGTTTAATTCCAAAATTTGGGGCAGATTACAAGAAACAGAATGCTGGAAACAACTTTCTACAATCTTTTTCTTGAGCCATTGTGTCAATTCTGGCTCCAGGGCAGTAATCCTATCCGTCAAATTTCCACTCCCCTCCCCGCATCTCAATGCCCAGCTGCAATTATTCTTTCTCCTGCAATTCCTGTTTGATCCCTTTTGCCATTGCCCTACCCTAAGTGGTAACTTACAGGAGCAAGTTAACCTTCCAGCATGTTCTGAGGATGCGAGAAGCATGGGAGGGTGCAGAGGAGACTTGTACAGTCACAGAAAGAACATGCAAACTCCGCTCTGACAGAACTCAAGATCAGGACCTAAATCTAGCTGCAGATCCTATTGTAGAATTCAACAAACTTCATCCCTGTCCACTACGGCTTCGTCAGACAAAACAAGTGATTTGTCTGGGCACTGCCACAACCCTCAAAGGTGAAAGATGAGCAAGTATTAGACAGATAGATAGACAGATACTTTATTGATCGCCATGGAAATTACAGTGTCACTGTAGCATTATAAGTGCACTGATATAAATATTAGAAGAGAAATAGAAAGAATAAAAAAAAATTACCACAGACTAACGGGGTGGGGGGGGGGGATGCGGTGGTCATCACTTCCCTGGCTATAGGTTGACTCATTATAGAATCTAACAGCATAGGGTAAGAATGACCTCATATAGCACTCTTTGGAACAGTGGAGTTGTCTGAGCCTATTACTAAAAGTGCTCTTCTGTTCAGCCAAGGGAGAGAGTGCAGAGGGTGAGAAACATTATGCAGAATGGCCAGGATTTTCCGTAGTCCTTTGTTCTACCACAGCCTCCAGTTTTCTGGGAGAAAGGACATGGACTGGAAAAGAATCAGACAGCTTTCAAGTTGCTGGCTCAGAAACAATCCAACACATTACAGGATCCTGCAGCAGTTTAATTCAAGCTGATTACTTACACAGGCACAATCAAGTGGCAAACATTATTCACCAAAATCTTGCTTTATAATACAGATTCATAAAAGGCACCACAACTTATCATAACTACAAGCTTGATCCAATTTTAGCATCAGAGTCTCACAAATTATATTATGATTAGTCCATTATTACAGACAAGGCAATTTTATAATAATCATCTAGACATGATAATATAGGATAAACAAGCAAGAACAATTTACTTAGTAGATGTAGCCATTCCAAACACACATAACATTCAGAAATCAATAAGTGAATAACATCAGAAATCTGCTGACTTAAAAGAAGAAATTGAAAGACTATGGAACTTGAACAGGGTATACATTGTCCCAATAGTAATACCTACAAATAGTATCATCGCAAAGTCACTACACAAGACCATTAAACAATTAGGCCTACACAGCAATATTTATGTAAACCTTCAGAAAGACGCAATACTAAACACCACCAGAATAGTCCAAACGTTCCTAGCAATTGAGAAATGAGTGGGCTTGGCTATGCCCGTACCCCAGATTTTACCAGCTTGAGCTGAGAAAAATAAAAATACAACAATAGTAACAAATAAATACATACATACATACATAAATAGGTAGCTAGAGAGATAGATAAATGAATGAATGAATGAATAAATACATAAATAATTAATTTAATAACACTAAGAACATGTATTGTAGAGTCCTTGAAAGTGACTCTAGGTTGTGGAATCAGTTTGGTGTTGAGTGCGTGAAGTTATCCGTGCCCGTTCAGGAGCCTGTTAGTTGAAGGGTAATAACTGTTCCTGAACCTAATGGTGTGAGACCTAATGCTCCTCTCCTTCCTTCCAGATGACAGCAGTGACAAGAAAGCATGGCCTGGATGGTGGGGGTCATTGATATGTGATTCTATTGGGTTTGCTGATCACAAAGTTGTAAACTCAAACAAAGACCTTAAGCCCTTTCAGATATAAATAGCCATGAGTACTCACAGTAAAGGGAAATTATTCTGTACCTATCCAATCTTCAAAGACCAGATCACTTTCCTGTTTATTTTCCATAGTGGGTTTAGTTGCCAGTACCCACTATTTGATCAGTGAGTCCCCCCTCCCTACTAAGAAGATACTTCCAGCTAACAAAATAGTTTAAAACGCATTTATAACTTATTTACAGTGATACGTTTAAATCCAAACAACATTCTTAAAACATATTTATAAAACAACAGGTTTTTACCTTAAACATTTCTAAATTACAGACTATTTCTAAAACATAAAGGATTTCCAAAACAATTCCTGTAAACTAAAAAGATATAGCAATGATGCAGTTGAATGAATCACCTGTTGAAGAAATCGAAGCCGAGGAATGGATTTTAGTTTGCTTATGCTTCTTTCATGCTTCTTGATATTCCTTACTCCATGCTTAATAATCCTAAATTGTCTCTACATTAATACAGTTTCTTTGGCACTTGAGTGACTTCACACTTATATGATAGTTCCTCTCATACCCCTTTACACAAAAGTTCTAAAAACCTTTTAGAGACATAGTTTCCAACTTTCTACAGTTAATGCTGCAAAGCTAACTTTTCTAAGTACATAAAACTTCCAACATTAATAAATCAGTCATTAATATGTTAATTGGTTGTTTCCATCTCATCTGCAAGCTTCCTTGAAAGAAGCAACTTAGCTAACATTGTCTGTTTGAAACAAGCCAAATTAAATAACCCAGTGATTTATATTGTACCTCTTCAGCAGCAAAACACCAGGTACTGTGACCAGCGTCCTACTTCCGACAGATAATGTGCCTGCTATATACAGAGCTTGGTTGCAAAGCTACTGTATAGACAGTGCTTGTTTTAACTTCCAGCTGATTGCTGCTTTCCATTTCTGTTTCAAGAACTGAAGATTGGCTCCTGTTTACAACCAGAAGCTAAACAAAATATATAGTGGCAGTTTAACTCACACTGTTTGATCTTTCAAATGGCAGCTACTGTGTTCAGAAAGCTGAGATTGTTAAAAAAAAAACCCAAGGGGCCCACTAGCCCAGGAAGTGAATATCAATTACAGATGATGGATGCTGTTTACTGGTGGCATCACTCCTTGTAGAGGCACTCAATGGTGGGGAGGGCTTTTTCTGTGATGCACTGGCCTATGTCCACTTTTTTTTGTAGGCTCTTCTGTTCTTAATTTTATAGCCATTGGGTTAAGTGCCAGTGGCCACAAAATGTCATGAGATGAGTTTCTAACCCATGAGATTAACAAGTGGAGGAACTCAACAGCTTCGTGAAATTTAAAACATGACTTAATCTCTTTTCATATCTGATAAAAGGGTCCTTAATCCAAAACATCAACTCAGTTTCTCTCTCCACTGATGCTTTGTTTCTCTGTACAGATACTAGAGTTGCTGTCACTTTTGGCAACTGGTGTCAGCATAACTGCAGTGTCCGTGCATTGTTAATGAGACAATCCAGCAGAGGCGTTTGCTACAATATGAATGGCATAGGTATATATCCAGTCAATCAGTACTTTAAATAATGCAATTTCAGCCTGATGTCTGGCTATTAAGTCTTCAATTAAAACACCAGGCACTACAAGCAGCAGACTGTTTGCATGTTAGCTGTTTGTTTTAGCAAAATTTTTGATTTATATGGCAGAAGGTTAATAAGTAAGTGCCCATTGGAGAATTTCACTTATTAAGAAACAGTAAATTTTCTAGCATTGGTGAGTTGAAAATGAGAAAGCATTTTAATATATAAAAAGAAAAAAAGGATGATGGAACTCTGACATATATATAGACAGAGAGAAAGAGAGCGGGAGAGAGAGAGAGAATGCTGGAAAATCACAGCAGGTCTGTCACCATCAGAAACTTAAGAAGAAGATTAACATGGTTAGTTGTTAGTCTACTCCTTTGTGAGAATAGTGACGCTTCAAGCAGAGATTTTTGTCAGAAATGAAACAAAACTAGCATAAGGAAGGAAAGGTCTACATGGCAGAGTCAATATTTCAATAAACTAGTTTAGGGGCAGAGGCACAGCAGGTAGTGCCGCTACTTCAAAGCTCCAGCGACATCAGGTGCTGTCTATGCGAAGTTTACATGCTCTCCCTCTGTCAAAGCAGTTTTCCCCATTGTATGCTATGGTTTCTTGCCCACATCCCAAAGATGTGCAAGTTGCTAGTTAAATATTTTTAAAATGAATTTTCTCAAGTATGGGAGAATTAGGATGGATTTAACAAGCATGCGAGAAAGAGTTGTTTACAGAATTGATGGGATTTCTCAGGCACAAAGAGCTGGAAGAGCATCCTTCTGGACCTTATGAAAATAAATGAACATAGGATATAAAACTGGGCTGAGAAATGGCAAATGGAGTTCAACCCAGATAAGTGTGAAGTGGTTTATTTTGGTAGATCAAATACAATGGCAGAATATAGTATTAATGGTCAGACTCTTGGCAGTGTAGAGGATCAGAGGGATCTTGGGTTCCAAGTCCATAGGACGCTCAAAGCAGCTGCGCGGGTTGACTCTGTGGTTAAGAAGGCATACGGTGCATTGGACTTCATCAATCGTGGGATTGAATTTAGGAACCGAGAGGTAATGTGGCAGCTATACAGGACCCTGGTCAGATCCCACTTGGAGTACTGTGCTCAGTTCTGGTCGCCTCACTACAGGAAGGATGTGGAAGCCATAGAAAGGGTGCAGAGGAGGTTTACCGGGATGTGGCCTGGATTGGGGAGCATGTCTTATGAAAACAGGTTGAGTGAACTCGGCCTCTTCTCTTTGGAGCGACGGAGGATGAGAGGTGACCTGACAGAGGTGTATAAGATGATGAGAGGCATTGATCATGTGAATAGTCAGAGGCTTTTTCCCAGGGCTGAAATGGTTGCCACAAGAGGACACTAGCAGTGTGGTGGAAATTTGAGAGGTTTAAGGTGCTGGCGAGTAGGTACAGAGGACAGAGGAGATGTCAGGGGTAAGTTTTTACTCAAAGAGTGGTGAGTGCATGGAATGGGCTGCTAGCAACGGTGGTGGAAGCGGATACGATAGGGTCTTTTAAGAGACTTTTGGATAGGTACATGGAGCTCAGAAAGATAGAGGGCTATGGGTAAGTCTAGTAATTTCTAAGGTAGTGTTAGAGTAAATTTTTTTGGGTAGATGATTTGTTTACACTTAAATGACTTTGGCCACCAGACTTCTATTTGACTATTTGACAAAGTACTGTAGATTGAGTCCACAACAATGCGCTTCCTAAAAGGGTGTGAATACCAGATGCTTCTGGTGCCGTAGTTTGACCAGATGCTGTAGTTTCGAAGACAGTATTATCGATACATTATAAATATTAATTGTCTTCTATGTTAGCACATAAAATGCCAAATAAATTCTAAAGGCTGTGGATACCAACCCAGACATTTTGGCATCGGAAGGAAAGGATGGTGTGATATTTTGTATGTAGCTTCAATAGGAAACATTGTCTATAACTTTTTAAGTAGCGATTGCCTTTGTGTTTAACATATAAATATTGAGCCCACATTGAGCTAGCAGACCTTTCTAAGGAAAGTGTCTCCGTCCATATGAAGCCTGCTTGCTGTGTTGAATAAAGAAGCTGCTTTGTATCTACCAGTGACTCTGTCTCTCTGGTGATTTCATCCACGCTACAACAGGTAGGGACATGCTCGGCACAACTTTGTGGGCCGAAGGGCTTGAAATGTGCTGTGGGTTTTCTATGTTTAGTTTCTTTCAGTTATGTTAAGTCATGATTCTTTCTCACTTTCTGCTGTTTGATACATTTTACATTCTCAGGAAGTTTCAAAGTGTTTTACAGGCAGTAAATTACTTTCAAGTGCACTCACTGTTTCTTTTTGGGTAATGTAACACCCAGTTTGCACTTGGCCGGAGTCAGAAATAACAATGGGATGAATTAACAATAACTACGTAAGTGATGAGAGACAACTATGAGCCAAGACAATGAGAGAGCCTTTCGTGTTCTCCTAACAGAGCCACTGACTGGGAAATTCAATTTTCTGTTCAGATATTCCATGCACCATGTGATTGAATTGAAATGTGAAATTGATCATTAAAAATGAACAGAACTCTTTATATATAGCAACCAAAATGGTTCTTGGTTTATGCCAGGCTTACACTAGGCATCTGGCAAGTTTGGCAACACTGCTACGGCATTCAACCTTGCATAAGCAACATCGCAGCAGTTCGCAGTGGCCACTCCGGTGGTGATGTCTGTTATTTGTCAAGCAGGGTGCCATGCACAATCCTGATTTGATGGAGACGGACGTGAGAGCACGGAGGAACATCTGGTGAAACTTCTGAAATGCCTGCCTCACTGCTGCTGCTACGGTGTGGTCCGAAATCTCCAGAGGGGAAGGCCCCGAGTCCTCGGCTTTGCTTGTTACTCGGCAGCCGGGGTGGGGTCAAAGCGCTCGGCAGAGATGGTGCTCGGAGAGGCTGTGTCGGAGGGGCTGGTCGGAGGCTCGAAGTTTTCGGACGGACTCAGAGTCCGCTGTGGTCGGGTGCTTCCAATGGTGCTGCATCGGCAAGTTGGCGGCGCTTGGAGATTCATGGCGGGGAGAGTTTCTCCCTTCTGCTGCCTGCGTGAGATGATAAGTCTATCGGGACTTTGAGACTTTTTTTTTACTGTGCCCATGGTTCGCTCTTTATCAAATTATGGTATTGCTTTGCACTGTTTTAACTATATGTTATAATTATGTGGTTTTGTCAGTTTTAGTCTTGGTTTGTCCTGTTTTCTTGTGATATCATTCTGGAGGAACGTTGTATCATTTTTTAATGCATGCATTTCTAAATGACAATAAACAAGGACTGAGTGTCCTCATAATCTAATCTAATCTTGTGCTGTTAATGAATAAACCCAAGAGATTCTGCAGATGCTAGAAATCCAGAGTAAGGCACTGGAAAATGCTGGCTTCTTCCCCCTTCCAGTCCTGATGTAGGTGTCTTATTTCTTTATTAATTTCCATAGATGCTGCCTGAATGAGTGAGTTCCTCCAGCATTTTGTGTGTGTTGCTATTAATGAATAAGCATTTCTCAACAAACTTATATTCACACTTTACGGTTCACACTTTATGTCAACCTACCAAACTTCAGGCCAAGCCATTCAGCAATGTGCTAATATTATTTGTGACTGTATGTGCAGGATTGTAACTGTATGTTGTGTGTGTGACTGTATGTACTGTGTTTTGCACCTTGGCCCCAGAGGAATGTATACATGACAATAAACTTGAACTTGAACTTGAACAGCAGCAAGCAACACTGCTCCAGCACTTTTTAATGGGACTGATCTTACCTGCATTTTTTAACCTGGAGTCCACAAAGGTGATTTGGTTCTGGTACATTAAGTACCCTATTTGCAAGCGTCTTGGAGATAAGACTGTTTGTCATATTTTACTGGGTTGGGCCTGACCACTCTGATCTTCTCGTTGGTGTCCACTTCTCTTCCACTCCTCCTAATCCAAGGTTCAATTACAATGTTCAGGCCCATTGTCCACACGTATCTTCAGAACTTGTTTGTAATCTCATCGAAGAGAGGAAAAGAGAGGTGAGGGTAGTTATCAGACCACTGCAAAACGGCACTGGAGAGGTAGTAATGGGGGACAAGGAAATGCAAATAAACTGAATAAGTATTTTGTACCAGTCTTCGCTGTTGAAGACACTAGCAGTGTGGTGGGAATTTGAGAGTGTCAGGGACAGAGGTGAGTGCAGTTGTTATTACTAGGGAGAAGGTGAATGGGAAGCTGAGAGGTCTGAAGATTGATAAGTCTCCTGGACCAAATGGACTGTCAGCAGAGGGAAGGGGAATAGACAGAATGAGCAGAGCACCCCTGTGGCCGTTCCCACCAATAATAAGTACATCGTTTTGGATACTGTTGATGGGAACGACCTACCAGGGACAAGTTGCAGTGGTTGTGTCTCTGGCACCGAGACAGAACCCTCAGCTCAGAAGGGAAGGAGGGAAAAGAGGAGAGCAGTAGTGATTGGGGAGTCGATAGTAAGGGGGTCAGAGAAGAGATTCTGTGGAAGAGATCGAGAATCCCGGATGGTCTGTTGCCTCCCTGGTGCCAAGGTCTGTGATATCTCGGGTTGAGTTCTCAGTATTCTCAAGAGGGAGGGTGAGCAGCCAGATGTCGTGGTCCATGTCGGGACCATTGACATGGGTAGGAAGAGTGAGGAGGTCCTGAAAGGTGAGTTTAGGGAGTTAGGCACCAAGTTAAAGGACAGGACCTCCAGGATTGCTACCAGTGCCACGTGCAGGTGGGTTTAGAAATAGTAAGATAGTGCAGATCAACACGTGGCTGAAGACATGATGCAGGAGGGAGGGTTTCAGATTTATAGATAATTGGGCAGTTTTCCAGGGAAGGTGGGACCCGTTCTGGTGGGACGGTTTACATCTGAACTGGATGGGGACAAATATTCTTGCAGGTAGGTTTGCTAGAGAGGCTCCAGTGGATTTAAACTGGATACAAGGGGGGAGGGGAACCAGAGTGTAGGAACAGATGTAGGGGAGAAGGAAGAAAAAGAATATAGTAAAGTTGTTTGCACCGTTAGTGATAAACAGAGAGTAAGAGGTGGAAAATTTCTTAAATGCATTTATTTTAATGCTAGGAGCATTATAAGAAAGTTGGATGAGCTTAAAGCATGGATTGATACCTGGAAGCACAATGTGGAAACTATTAGTGAAACATGGTTACAGGAGGGGTGTGATTGGCAACTCAATATTCCTGGATTTAATTGCTTCAGGTGTGATAGAATCGGAGGGACAAGAGGGGGAGGTGTTGCACTTCTTGTCAGAGAAAATATTACAGTGGTACTCTGGCAGGATAGATTAGAGGGCTCATCTAAGGAGGCTATTTGGGTGGAATTGAGGAATGGGAAAGGTGTAGTAACACTTATGGGGGTGTATTATCGACCACCTAATGGAGACCGAGAATTGGAGGAGCAAATTTGTAAGGAGATAGCAGCTATTTGTAGTAAGCACAAGGTTGTGATTGTGGGAGATTTTAATTTTCCACACATACGCTGGGATGCCCATACTGTAAAAGGGCTGGATGCTTTGGAGTTTGTAAAATGTGTGCAGGATAGTTTTTTGCAGCAATACATAGAGGTACCAACTAGAGAAGGGGCAGTGTTGGATCTCCTGTTAGGGAATGAGATAGGTCAGGTGACGAAGGTTTGTGTTGGGGAGTACTTCGGGTCCAGTGAACACAATGCCATTAGTTTCGATATAATTATAGAGAAGAATAGGTCTGGACCCAGGGTTGAAATTTTTGATTGGAGAAAGGCTAACCTTGAGGAGATGCAAAAGGATTTAGAAGGAGTGGATTGGGACAATTTGTTTATGGGACGGATGTAATAGAGCTGCTGAATCCATTTTACTACTTCAGTATTAATACCTAACGATTGAACCTTCCTAACTAACCTTCCGTGTGGAACCTTGTCAAAAGCCTTACTGAAGTCCATATAGACAACATCCAACACTTTACCCTCATCAACTTTCCTAGTAACCTCTTCAAAAAATTCAATAAGATTTGTCAAACATGACCTTCCACGCACAAATTCATGTTGTCTGTCATTTAAAGGTGAAATTTTGAGGGTACAGAATCTTTATGTTCCTGTTAGGTTGAAAGGAAAGGTTAAAAGTTTGAGACAGCCATGGTTTTCAAGGGATATTGGAAACTTGGTTCGGAAAAAGAGAGGTATCTACAATAAATATAGGCAGCATGGAGTAAATGAGGTGCTCGAGGAATATAAAGAATGTTAAAAGAATCTTAAGAAAGAAATTAGAAAAGCTAAAAGAAGATACGAGGTTGTTTTGGCAAGTAAGGTAAAAATAAATCCAAAGGGTTTCTACAGTTATATTAATAGCGAAAGGATAGTAAGGGATAAAATTGGTCCCTTAGAGAATCAGAGTGGACAGCTATGTGTGGAGCCAAAAGAGATGGGAGAGACTCTGAACAATTTCTTTTCTTCGGTATTCACTAAGGAGAAGGATATTGAATTGTGTAAGATAAGAGAAACAGGTAGGGAAGTTATGGAAACAATGATGATTAAAGAAGAGGAAGTACTGGCGCTTTTAAGGAATATAAAAGTGGCTAAGTCTCCGGGTCCTGACAGGATATTCCCTAGGACCTTGAGGGAAGTTATTGTGGAAATTGCAGGGGCTCTGACAGAAATATTTCAAATGTCATTAGAAACAGGTTTGGTGCCGGAGGATTGGCGTATTGCTCTTGTTGTTTCATTGTTTAAAAAGGGTTCTAAGAGTAAACCTAGCAATTATCAGCCTGTGAGGTTGACGTCAGTGGTGGGTAAATTGATGGAATGTATTCTTCGAAATGGTATATATAATTATCTGGATAGACAGGGTCTGATTAGAAACAGACAACATGAATTTGTGCGTGGAAGGTCATGTTTGAGAAATCTTATTGAATTTTTTGAAGAGGTTACTAGGAAAGTTGATGAGGGTAAAGCATTGGATGTTGTCTATATGGACTTCAGTAAGGCTTTTGACAAGGTTCCACACGGAAGGTTAGTTAGGAAGGTTCAATCGTTAGGTATTAATATTGAAGTAGTAAAATGGATTCAGCAGCGGCTGGATGAGAGACGCCAGAGAGTAGTGGTGGATAACTGTTTGTCAGATTGGAGGCCAGTGACTAGTGGTGTGCCTCAAGGATCTGTGCTGGGTCCAATGTTGTTTGTCATATACATTAATGATTTGGATGATGGGGTGGTAAATTGGATTAGTAAGTATGCAGATGATACTAAGATAGGTGGAGTTGTGGATAATGAAGTAGGTTTTCAAAGCTTGCAGAGAGGCCAGTTAGAAGAGTGGGCTAAAAGATGGCAGATGGAGTTTAATGCTGATAAATGTGAGGTACTACATTTTGGTAGGACTAATCAAAATAGGACATACATGGTAAATGGTAGGGCACTGAAGAATGCAGTAGAACAGAGGGATCTAGGGATAATGGTGCATATTTCCCTGAAGGTGGTATCTCATGTGGATAGGGTGGTGAAGAAAGCTTTTATTATGCTGGCCTTTATAAATCAGAGCATTGAGTATAAGAGTTGGGATGTAATGTTAAAATTGTAGAAGGCATTGGTAAGGCCAAATTTGGAGTATTGTGTACAGTTCTGGTCACCAAATTATAGGAAAGATGTCAACAAAATAGAGAGAGTACAGAGAAGATTTACTAGAATGTTACCTGGGTTTCATCACCTAAGTTACAGAGAAAGGTTGAACAAATTGGGTCTTTATTCTTTGGAACGTAGAAGGTTGAGGAGGGACTTGATAGAGGTATTTAAACTTATGAGGGGGATAGAGTTGACGTAGATAGGCTTCTTCCAGTGGGGAAGATTCAAACAAGAGGACATCAGTTGAGAGTTAAAGGGCAAAAGTTTAGGGGTAACATGAGGGGGAGCTTCTTTACTCAAAGAGTGGTAGCTGTGTGGAACAAGTTTCCAGCAGAAGTGGTTGAGGCAGGTTTGATATTGTCATTCAAAGTTAAATTGGATAGCTATACGGACAAGAAAGGAATGGAGGGTTATGGGCTGAGTGCTGGTCAGTGGGACTAGGTGAGAGTAAGTGTTCGGTATGGACTAGAAGGGCCAAGATGGCCTGTTTCCGTGCTGTAATTGTGATATGGTTATATGGTTAAATGACTACATCTCAGAGTTGTGAAAGAGGTAGCTGAAGATATTGTGGAGGCATGATTAATAATCTTTCAAGAATCGCTTGATTCTGGAATGGTTCCAGAGGACTGGAAAATTGCAAATGTCTCTCCCCTCTTTAAGAAGGGAAGGAAATTATAGGCCAGTTAGCCTGACTTCAATGGTTGGCAAGATGTTGGAGTCGATTGTTAAGGATGTGGTTTTGGGCTACTTGGAGGTGCATGGCTAGACAGGACAAAGTCAGCCAGAGCATGGTTTCCTTCAGGGAAAATCTTGTCTGACAAATCTGTTGGAATTCTTTGAGGAAATAACAATCAGGATAGACAAAGGAGAATCGGTTGATGTTGTGTACTTGAACTCTCAGAAGGCCTTCGACAAGGTACTATGCATGATGCTTCTTAGCAAGATAAGAAAACATGGTATTACAGGAAAGGTACTAGCATCGATAGAGTATCGGCTGATGGCAGGAGACAAAGAGTGGGAATAAAGGGAGCCTTTTCTGATTGGCTGTCTGTGACTGTTTGCATTCCGCTTCTTGAATGTCAATTACTTGGATGATGGAATTGATAGCTTTGTGGCTAGGTTTGCAGACAGTATGAAGTTAGGCAGAATGGCAGGTAGTGCTGAGGAAGCAGGGCGTCTGCCGAACAACTTGGACAGATTAGGGGAATGAGTGAAGGTATGGCAGGTGTCAGGAAGTGTGTAGTCATGCACTTTGGTGGAAGGAATAGAAGCACAGACTGGTCTCTAAATGGTGAGAAAATTCAAAATCCAAGGTGCAGAAGGGATTTGGGAGTCCTAGTCCTCATGCAGGATTCTCTAAAGGTTAATTTGCAGGTTGAGTCGATGGTGAGGAAGGCAAATGTAACGTTATCATTCATTTCGCGAGGACTCATATATGAAAGCCATAATGTAATGCTGAGGCTTTATAAGGCATTGATGCCTCACTTGGAGTATTATGAGCAGTTTTGGGACCCTTATTAAGAAATGATGTGCTGACTTTGGAGAGGGTTCAGAGGAGGTTCATGAGAATGACTCTGGGAATGAAAGTCTTATCGGATGAGGAGCGATTTCTGGCTCTGGCCCTGTACTTGCTGGAATTTAGAAGAATGCAAGGGAATCTCATTGAAACCTATCGAATGTTGAAAAACCTAGACAGAGTGGATGTGGAGATGATGTTTGCTATGCAACACACACAAAATGCTGGAGGAACTCAGCAGGCCAGGCAGCATCTGTGGGAAAGAGTACAGTCGATGTATCAGGCCGAGACGTCAACCGGACTTTTTCCCATCGATGCTGCCTGGCCTGCTGAGTTCCTCCAGCATTTTGTGTGTGTTGCTTGGACTTCCAGCATCTGCAGATTTTCTCTTGTTTGTAGGATGTTTGCTATGGTGGTAGAGTCTAGGACCAGAGGGCACAGCCTCAGAATAGAGAGACGCCCATTTAGAACGGAGATGAGGAGGAATTTCTTTAGCCAGCGGGTGGTGAATCTGTTGTAACAGGCGGCTGTGGAGGCCAGGTCATTGGATGTATTTAAAGTAGAGTTTGATAGATTCTTGATCAGTCAGGGTGTGAGAAGTTACAGAGAGAAGGCAGGAGACGGTGGTTGAGAAGGAAATGTATCAGCCCTGATGAAGTGGCAGAGCAGATCTGATGGGCTGAATAGCCTAATTCTGCTCCTATGTCTTCTAGTCTTATGGTCTAGTTTCGGATGAAGAATACTAGGGAGGAACAGGAGCAGATATCCAGGGATAGGATTAGATAGGCTACATCCAGTTGGGAAGCAGGATTTGTAATCCCGTGCCTTCCTAGTGCTCGTCACCTGGCACTAGTTTGCAACCAAGTTCTGAAGATAAGTATGGACATTGAGCCTGATCACAGAGATTCAAAGTACATTTATTATCAAAGAATGTATGACTTATACAACCTTGGGGTTGCTCAAAGCATGAAACCCAAAAGAACCCAATAAAAGAAAAAAAAAGACCAACACCTGATGTGCAAGAGAAAGAAAAAGTAAACACAAACCATTCCACCAATTGAAACAAAGAACAACTTTCTGAACCAACTTGAGTCCTCAGATCCGAACCCTGGAGCAGCCCGGAGTAGGCCCAAAACCTCACTGCTCAGTTCATTATAGTAGCAAGCATGGAGCATCTCAGCTGGGGCTGTCTTCATAGCTTCAGCGCCATGGAGAGAGAGGTGACCATCATGGAGAGTGAGCACAATCTGCTAGCATTTAAGGTGTTTTCAATAATTTATTCTTCTGAGTTTTGAATATTTTCCTAACTTTTCTTTGAATTATTGAAAGCTATTTGAAGTGTGTTTTAATATCTCTATTATGGATATTTGCAAACTATCTCAAAGGTCTTTGTCGATCTTGTTTGTGCTTCCTGAGTGCCCGTACTTGCAATGAGATGATGCAGATTCTGTGGGAGGTGAGTTTTGTTGGTGGGACGAATCCAGGACAATCTAACTTAATGCTTGTAACCACTAAAAAAACAAGAACTGAGCATGCATAAATCTGCGGACGTCTGTGGCCCAGGATAAAACTGGTGCTGCTCCTTCAATGATGTGGGCTTGAATGAGTGATTTATGAGCGCGCTACAATACGTTTTAATTGAAAAGGTAATTATTATATCTCATGCAACTTTAATCCTTTTTTGTTGTCTTGTAGAAAAAAAATACTTCTGTTAGACTGTGAAAGCAAGTGACATAAAAAGAAACACAAAAGGCTGCTGATGCTGGAATCTGGAGCAACACACAAAATGCTGGAGGAACTCAGTAGGTCCGGCAGCATCTATGGAGGGAAGTGGACCGTCAACATTTCTGGTTGAGGCACTTCAGCTGGAGTATAAGTGATACTTTTCTACTTTTAAACATGAGGAAGTCTGCAAATGCTGGAAATCTAAGCAACACACGCAAAATGCTGGAGGAACTCAGCAGGTCAGGCAGCACCTATGGACTGAGATCCTTCTTTAGGACTGAGAAGGAAGGGGCAAGATCTCAGTTTACTTTCTAGTTTAGTTCTCCCCCCCCCCAGCATCTTATTATTCCAGTATCTTCCCCCCTTCCTTCTCAGCCTTGAAGAAGAGTCTTGGCCTGAAACTTCATTTGTACAGATGCTGCCTGACCTGCTGAGTTCCTCTAGCATTTTCTGTGTGTTGCTTCATCTATTCTACTTGGAGCTTTCCTGGAACTTAAAATTGATCAAAGTTATAGCTATTGTTAAAATCACAATAACACTAGATCACTTTCAGCACTTGTTTATATTTATCAAGAATTAGCAAAGAGGGAGTCTCCAAAGGACTCGTGTAAAGAAGCACCACCATCTGTTATGCGGGGGCTCCTGCACAAGATTGAAATAAGTTACAGAAACTCGTAAAATTAGTTAGCTCCATCATGATATCTAAAATATCTTCAAGGAACAGTGCCTTAGGTACTGTCTATCATTAAGGATCCCCACCACCCAGGACACGCCCTCTTCACACTGTTTCCATTGGGAAGGAGGTACAGAAGCCTGAAGACACATACTCAGTGATTCAGGAACAGCTTCTTCCCCTCTGCCATCCGATTTCTAAATGGACATTGAATCCGTGAACACTACCTCACCACGTTTTTATTTCTGTTATTTTGTACAACTTATTTTAACATAACTCTTTAATAGACATATACAGCGCCTATAAAAAAGTATTTGCCACCCTCTAAGTTTTCATGTTTTATTGTTTTACAACATTGAATCCCTGTGGATTTAATTTGGCTTTTTTGACACTGATCGACAGAAGAAGACTCTTTTGTGTCAAAGTGAAAACAGATCTCTACAAAGATCTCTAAATTAATTTCAAATATAAAACACAAAGGAATTGATTGCATAAGTATTCACCCCCTATTCACGCCAAATCATCACTGGTGTAGACAATTGGTTTTAAAAGTTATATAATTATTTAAAAAGAGGTCTGCTTTTGGAGACCTGTATGCAGTCAAGGTGTTTCAATTGATTGTAGTGAAAATACACCTGTACTTGGAAGGTCCAGTGTATCTGGTGAGTTGGTATTCTGGCAAAAACTACACCATGAAGACAAAAGAACACTCCAAGCAACTCTGTGAAAAGGTTATTGAAAAGTACAAGTCAGGAGATGTATACAAGAACATTTCCAAGTCACTGAATATCCCCTGGAGTAGAGTTAAGTCAATCATCAAGAAATGGAAAGAATATGGCGCAGCTGTAAATCTGCCTAGAGCAGGTTGTCCTCAAAAACAGAGTAACCATGCAAGAAGACGACTAGTGAGAGAGGCCACCAATAGACATGACAACTCTAGAGGGTCTACAAGCTTCAGTGGCTGAGATGGGAGAGACTGCTCATACAATGTTACCTGGATGCTTCTCTAGTCAGAGCTTTACGGGACAGTGGCAAAGCGAAAGCCATTACTGAGAAAAGCTCACATGAAATGTCAGCCAGAGTTTGCCAAAAGGCATGTGGGAGACTCTGAAGTCAGCTGGAAGAAGGTTCTATGGTCTGATGAAACCAAAAGTCAGCTTTTTGGCCATCAGCCTAAACATTATGTACATCATCAAAAAACACACCAGTCTTGCTGTGAGGCATGGTGATGGCTGCATCATGCTGTTGGGATGCTTCACTGCAGCAGGCCCTGGAATGCTTGTAAAATGAATGTAGCAAAATACAGGGAAATCCTGGAGAAAAACCTGATACAGTCTGCGAAAGAACTGCAATATCGAGCCAAGTTGGAAGCCCAGGCTAACCAGAGGGATGCCGGTAGACTATGGCAGGGCCTAAATGAGATCACTAGGCGCAAAGGAAAGGCTGGGAATATCAATAACTGTGGCGCTTCTCTTCCTGACGAACTTAACATATTCTACGCAAGATTCGAACAGAAGAGGAGCATCCTGCTCCCTCTGGATGAATCGGACCTGGTGGCATCGAGATTCATCGTCACCGAGGAGGACGTTGGAAGGGCCTTCCTGAAGATAAATCCAAGGAAGGCAACGTGCCCAGATGGCGTCCCGGGATGGGTTCTCCGGGCCTGTGCAAGTGAACTAGCTGGAGTGTTTGCTGACATCTTCAACTGCTCTTTGCTTCAGTCTAAGATCCTCTTGTGTTTTAAGAAGGCAACGATAATCCTGGTGCCGAAGAAGAGCAAGGTGGCATGCTTGAATAACTATCGACCTGTGGCTCTGACATCAATTGCTATGAAGTGCTTCGAGAGATTGGTTATGGCACACATCAACCATAGCCTACCGGTCAACCTCGACGCTTTGCAATTCGCCTACCGGAGCAACAGGTCAATGGCGGATGCCATCTCTCTGGCCCTGCATTCCTCCTTAGAACACCTGGAGAATAAAGATGCATATGTAAGGCTCCTTTTCATTGACTACAGCTCTGCCTTTAATACCATCATTCCAAATAAACTGATTCCTAAGCTCCGGAACCTGGGCCTTAGCACTCAGATCTGCAGCTGGATCTTCAACTTCCTCACAGACAGGACCCAGGTTGTAAAAAATAGGGGACAAGCTCTCCTCTACAATCATTCTGAGCACTGCTGCCCCACAGGGCTGTGTACTCAGCCCCCTGCTGTACTCACTGTACACCCATGATTGTGTAGCCAAGTTTCCATCAAACTCAATATATAAGTTTGCTGATGACACCACAATTGTAGACTGTATCTCTGGTAATGATGAGTTTGAGTACAGAGAGGAAATTAAGAACCTGGTGGCATGGTGTGAAGACAATAACCTATCCCCCAATGTCAGCAAGAAGAAGGAATTGGTTGTTGACTTCAGAAGGAGTAGCGGACCGCACGACCCTATTTACATCAGTAGTGCGCAAGTGGAACAGGTCAAAAGCTTTAAGTTCCTCAGGGTCAATATCACAAATGACCTGACTTGGTCCAACCAAGCAGAGCCCACTGCCAAGGAAGCCCACCAGTGCCTTTACATCCTGAGAAAGCTGAAGAAATTTGGCCTGTCCCCTAAAACCCTCACTAGTTTTTATAGGTGCACCGTAGAAAGCATTCTTCTAGGGTGCATCACAACCTGGTATGGAAGTTGTCCTGTCCAAGATCGGAAGAAGCTACAGAAGATTGTGAACACAGCCCAGCACATCACACAAACCAATCTTCCGTCCTTGGACTCACTTTACACTGCACGCTGTCGGAGCAGTGCTGCCAGGATAATCAAGGACACGACCCACCCAGCCAACACATTTTTCATCCCTCTTCCCTCCAGGAGAAGGCTCAGGAGCTTGAAGACTCATACGGCCAGATTTGGGAATAGCTTCTTTCCAGCTGTGATAAGACTGCTGAACGGATCCTGACCCGGATCTGGGCCATACCCTCCAAATATCCGGACCTGCCTCTCGGTTTTTTTTGCACTACCTCACGTTCCCTTTTCTATTTTCTAATTATGATTTATAATTTAAATTTTTTTATATTTACTATCAATTTGTACTCCAGGGAGCGTGAAGTGCAGAATCAAATATCGCTGTGATGATTGTATGTTCTAGTATCAATTGTCTAGCGACAATAAAGTATAAAGTATAAACTTGGAAGAAGATTTGTTTCCAGCAAGACAATGACCCCAAGCATAAAGCCAAAGCTACATAAGAATGGCTTAAAAACAACAAAGTTAATATCCTGGAGTGGCCAAGTCAGAGTCCAGATCTCAATCCAATTGCAAATTTGTGGCTGGATTTGAAAAGGACTGTTTATTCATGATCCCCATGCAATCTGATAGAACTTGAACAGTTTTGCAAAGAAGAATGGGGAAAAATTGCAGTGTCCGGATGTGCAAAGCTGATAGAGATTTATGCACACAGATCCAGGGCTGTAATTGCTGCCAAAGGTGCATCTACTAAACACTGACCTGAAAAGAGTAAGTAATTATGCAAGCAATTACTTTGTGTTTAATAATTGTAATAAATTTAGACCAATTTGTAGAAACTTGTTTTCACTTTGACATGAGTCTTTTCTGTTGATCAGTGTCATATAAGCCAAAGTAGATCCACAGCGATTCAATGTTGTAAAACAATAAAACATGAAAACTTCTGGGGGGGGGAGGAGGTGAATACTTTTTATAGGCACTGCATATACTTAATGTAACTCAATTGTTTCTCTATATTTATTTATCATGCAATTCATTGTATAAAGTCGCCATAAAGTTAACAAATTTCATAACATATGCCGAAGATACTAAATCGGATTCTGATTCTAAATTGTTACACTTTTTAAAAGATAGAGTATCCAGTATGAACGTCGAACCTTAGTAGGTGAAACAATGAGATCCTAAATGCTAGACTGAAAATGGCTTGCTTTATTGTACACCCACTTGCAGATTACCAGACAGCTCTGTGCATTCTCCACTGCCACAGCACAGTGAAATGGACTCATTAGGGTGACGTAAACCAAGGAGATTCTTTTGGAGCAAGTCAGATTATACATTATACTTTCCCAGACCCTGATGATCTATTGCTGTATTTTTATAAAAGCTCTTAAAGTAAGGAACGAAACCCTAGACTGACTGCATCAGCAGAGATCAGAAGCAGACGCATTCCCCACACTTCCCTGCTTTACATCAATACGTCATCTTTCATGGGCTTCACTCTGTGAGGGGATATGGAACTGTTGCAATAAAATTACCTGTGGCAGAATCTATCACTTTTGGTAGCACCTTCTTGAGTGCCACTAGAGGTGTATCATTCCACCCCACTCTACCAGCCCACAGAATAGATCAATGGCCTAAACATTGTCCATGGGCATGTCAGAAATATAGGTATGAACTATTTACCTCTGCTTCCCTCCACGTGGCATTGGGATCAACTTCATTGCACAAGTCCAGTGATTAGTGTCATATTCACCAGTACAAGACTACAAAAGGAGCATTAATTATTGTCCATTTTTATCAGTGTATGGTTGATTAAACCAAGCAGTTATCTGGCCCTCTGAAACACAAAGCCATGACTTGCATGATCAAAGAACTTTTAACCAATTTAACCAATTGGTACCAATTGGAATGAATACCTTGTCTCCCTGTGTGCTGGCTAACACAAGCCCTCATTTGCTTAGAGTCATGGAGCCATGGTGTACTACAGCACAGAAACAGGGCCTTCGGCCCGTCTTATCCATTCTGGCCTGGTTTTCTGCACAGTCCTACGTACCTGCACCCTAGACCATAGTCCTCCATGCCTCTCTCATCCATGTACCTATCGAGACTTCTCTTCAGTTGAACCCACTTCTACTAGCAGCTTGTTCCATACTTGCATCACCCTCTGATTCTCCTTAACCATTTCACCGTGCACTCTTAACCTATGTCCCTTAGTTCTTGAATCACCCAACGTGAAGGGAAAAAGCTTAGATAAAGTTATAAACTGTTGCACAAGGAAAAAAATTAATGAATTTCCCCCTCCTGTGATCCCAGTGTTGTCAGGAGCCATTTATGAAGGTATACTGAGAGTCCAAGGCCAGGTCCCTTGTGTCTCAGTGCATGGAAATAATGGAGTTAACTTGCATTGGCTTACTGGGCAAATAGCTGACAGCACAAAAATTGCTGGAAAGCAGGGAATAGCATGCTCACAATTAATCTTCTGAGAAGAGTTAGGAAAGGCACTATTAGTTTGAAAACACAGCCTCTCATTAAAATCCAACTTTATTAACCATCTCCTGCTGCCCTTTAATCTTACCGCACTCTATCAATCAATGGGATGTGAAGATCGAATCACTTGCACAGCGTATAATCTCTGCTTGACTCATTTAAAGGGCGACTTACACCGCTTGCATCAGGAGTACTTTAATCAGTTCTTGGGGGAAAGAAGACCTTACATATTGTCTGCTGACAATTCTCAAAGTATTTACGAAGCTTCTCTGCTACTACCACCTGGGTAACGCGCAGTCTTAAAACAAGTTCTGATTGCACAAAGTGCAGGCCTGTTCCTGTATTCTGTTACCGTCCACCTCATTTGTACTTTACAAATCCCAAGATTGCAGGGTGTGCATCATGACATGAACAGAACACGATCTGCTCCCGTGCTGTACCATAAGGCTTGAGCAGGGCATGAGTCTCAATTACCTTGGGGAGGCAGGTTTAAAAACTGAATTCACTGTGACAGCTCTCTGGGCTCTGACATGAGGTTGAAGTTCTGTTCCAGAGGAGGTATGAGTGGCCTTTCATGTAGGGTATGGTGGATAGGTGGATATCTGGAACAAGCTACTGGAGGAGGTAACAGAGGCACAATTATTACAATGTTAATGTTTTCGGACAGGTACTTGGTTAGGAAAAGGGTAGAAGGATATAGGCCTAAGGCTGGAAAATGGAACTGGCGTAGAAAGATGTTACGGTTGACATGGGTGAGGTGGCCCAAAAGGGTTCATTTCTGTGCTACACTGCATTGTGATTCTGTGATTCAGCTGCACGTTTTGCTGGGAAACTATGCCTACTTGTTGCTGCTCAAACCAATCCGAACTGGTGAAGCCAAACAATCCTCAGAGCTGTTCCTTGGCATGTGCCTCAAAATTACTTGTTGTTCCTGACTAGCTTCTCCCCCTTCTGATCCTGAGATTCTCATGCCTTTGCAATTCAGACTTTCCAACCTGTGCTTGGAATTTTATGCCATTTAATGTGTCAGAAATGAGATGTCCTGGAAAAGAATTAGCTGTATTAAAGTGGCAAATTAAATTATGTGCCCACATCCTAGATTGTGTCTCAAATAAATAAGGGCGAATAAAATATGTGAATCAAATAAGGTCCAAATAAAACATCAGTTATGGACCAGTTAAAAGGTACCGATGCCACAAAACAACAAATTTCACAACATATTTATATTGTTAATAAACCTGATTCTGATTCTGATTCCTAATACAGGACCATGGCACACACTTAGAATATGTTTACTTTGCATTAACTGAAAATAGCACAATTAGTTTTATGTAACATCAGAGGAGTGGAATAAATATAGGAAAGTTTGCAACAAAGCTCTTATGATTTCTGTTCTACGTGGGGGTAATTTTAAAGCACTCAACCAAAGTGCCTTAGGCACTGAAATTTCTCTGTTTACTGTACATGGAACAAAGTGACCTTGGCCCTTCAGATGTCACAACAATCCATTAAAGTATTTTAACAAGCACGTATGGGCACACACTGTGCCGAGATCTGGGAAATATAGGCAGGTAATCTAAACTCCATTAAAACTTTGAACAAGTGGCAAGAATGACTAGACTTTGAAAGAACACTGCAAAATCACATGGAAAATAAAGACTATTTATTCAGCACATATGGTTGCTGCACCCACATTCCCATTTGCCACAAAGGAATACGTTTACTTTGAAGTCAATTTAAGTGGGAAGGATAATATTCCACTGTTTTTTTTTGAGCTTTTGTGTTGACTAGGTGAAAAAAATCGGGGCAGTCAGGAGCGCAGAATTAAAAATAAAAGATTAACAAGTTGCATCCTTCTCTCTGATCACTAGGGGGCAAACAGCATTCAGCCCAAAGTGTATCATCTGCTTTAATAAATGTGCCTGTTTCTGGAGCTGAATAAATACCTTGCTCCTTCCACCTCTGGCATATAGATTTGGAATCCACATCAGACTGATGGAATGCAAATCCTCTTTGTCTGCTGGTATTCCCTTGGAATGCATTGAAGATTTCATTAATTGTGACCAGAAGAAATCTACTTTCACTGTTACCACAGAGCCTAGGAAACTTCAATGTTCCTCTAAAGGCATACTCAGTTGTTCTTCTAAAGGCATACTCAGTACAACCTCAAAGATCTTGACGAGTGCTTGAATGGCAATTTTTAAAAATGCCACAGTAGGTAGTGCTGCTGTTTTGCTGCTTTGGCAACCTGGATTCAGTCTTGAATTCCAACGCTGTATGTAGGGGAATTAAGGGCTATAGGGAAAAGGCAGGTAGGTGGAGATGAGTCCATGGCCAGATAAGCCATGATCTTATTAAATGGCAGAGCAGGCTGGACGGGCCAGATGACCGACTCCTGCTCCTATTTCTTATGTTCTCATATGTATGGGGTGAGCATATGGTTTTCACTGGGTACTCCAGTACCTTTCAAAAGACATGGTGGCTGGCAGGTTAATCAGCTGCTTTACATTATTTTACCTATAGGTAGGAAAATTGTTGGTAAACATAGACATAGAAATATAGAAAACCCTACAACACTATACAGGTCCTTTGGCCCACATGTGCCGAACATGTACTTACTTTAGAAATTACCTCGGGTTACCCATAGCCCTGTATTTTTCCTAAGCTCCATGTACCTGTCCAGGAGTCTCTTAAAAGACTCTATTGTATCCCTTAAAAGAAGAAGAGAATCAAAAGTATTTGAAGAGAAAAAGACAGATAATATGCGGTGGAGAAAGGGTGAAATCTGAAGGGTGGAAAAGACTCAGTGAGCCAAATGGCCTTTTCTCTGTTAAAGAAATGTGAATTTATAAATACAATATTATGTAATCTGGACTTGGGGGCTGCAAAGGCTAGTAGCTGTGATCCCTGTTGGCTAATACCTCCCCTCATCACTGTACAATCCTTGTGGCAGTACTTTGATGCAAAGCAGCGGATTGTTCGGTCATATTAGAGAGAAATCATGTGTCAGTTTTACTGAATTGGACTGGAATCACACAGGTGTTTAAAGAACTTCTCTGAATGTTGGGGGCAAACTTGCAATGTGTGGACATTCTGACTGACATCTGCTTCATAGATTTCCAGATTTTAAAACATGAATTTTATTTTTCACAGTGAACAGCATAGACCCTTCATGTCCCTATGTCCTTCCATAGATGCTACCTGACCTGCTGAGCTCCTCCAGCATTTTATATGTGCCTCCTGATTGGTGCCTCAGCGGTCTCCTGTGTCTCTAAGTTATGAATTATCTGGATTATTAGCCCAGGTCTCTGGAGTGCTGAAAAACCAGTTTAATAATTACTGATTAAAAGCGTTATCTTACTACTTGAAAATCAAAATGGATTGGTACCTGCTCATAGGTTGCTGATTCCTGTGGTTTCTTTCACTCACTTGAGTTCCAGTTTCACGTTCCCTTGAAACTCACATCATTCTGTGCAACACGCACACAAAATGCTGGAGGAACTCAACAGTTCAGCCAGTATCTATGGAGAGAAACTGACAGCCTGCAGAATCCCCTGTGTCACCTGATTCTATTGCTTGCTTTAAACTTACAGGATTCACTAGAAATTTATTATTTTCTATAAATATCTAAAAACATGTGTCAGAGCATTAAAAGAATATCATTGGATAGTCTGGAAAATCACTAGTCAGCCACGTCCAAGCTCCTATGTACTGTATGTCAGATTGACAGAGCTTTTCTCTACCACGTTACCATTCTGTGAAAAGTTTCCACATAGCAGGTTTGGGCAACACAGTTCATAGCAGTGGACTGAGAACTGATTACTGGACAGAAAACAAAGAATGAGAGTCAAAAAAAATTCTCTTCATGTTGGCCACCTGTGAGTAGTGGGACATGGGGCATGGGAGGGATTAGTGCCATTAACAATCAGTGTAGGGCACTGAGGCGTGTGGTAGAACAAAGGAATCTGGGAATACAGATCCATTATTCCTTGAGAATGGTTTCACAGGTAGATGGGGTCATAGAGAGAACTCTTGGCACATTGGCTTTCATAAATCAGAGCACTAAGTACAGGAGTTGTGATAATATGTTCAAGTTGTATCAGGTGCTGGTGAGGAATTTGGAATTTTGTGTGCAGTTCTGGTTACCTACTTTGAGGAAGGATATTGATAAGCTTGAAAGAGTGCAGAGAAAACTTATAAGGATGTTGTCAGGAATCGAGGACCTGAATTATAGGGAAAGGTTGAAAAGGTTAGGACTTTACTGCCTGGAGCGTAAGAGAATGAGAGGAGAGCTTATAGAAATATACAAAATTCTGAGGGATATAGATAGGGAAAACACGCAGCTTTTCTCTTTAAGGTTGGGTGAGACTAGAACTAGAGGTCATAGGTTTAGGGTGAAAGGTCAAGTACTCAAGGGGAACCTGAGGGGGAGATTCTTCATTTACACAGGGGTGGAACAAGCTGCCAGTGTAAGTTGCGTATATGGGTTCAAAGGCAACATTTAAGAGCAGTTTAGAATAGGTATGTAGATGAGAGGGGTATGATTCAGGTGCAGGTCCAAAACTCCTAAAGGGCTCCGGATCTTGACAGCGGGAGGATGTTACCTCTTGCTCGAGGGTCTAGAAACATAGGCTGCAATTTCAGTATTACACTGTTTAGGACTGAGATGAAGAATAGTTTCTTCACTTCTGGCATGGTGAACTTTTGGAATTCTCCACCTTATAATTCTGTGGAGACTCAGTCACTGAGCTCATTCAAAACAGACTTAGATTTCTGGATAGTCAGGGAACTAAGAGGTAGAGGGACAGAGCAGAAAAATGGCACTGCAGTAGAAGGCAAGCCATGATCTTGATGAATGATGAAACCAATGTTCCCTCTAATTTTTTTTACAGCTGCATGGACTAACCATTGCTCAGAACAGGAAATTTTTACACAGCCTGAAAACACACGGCTCTTTAAATGTTTTTTTTTGTGACATGCACATAAAAACAAACACAAACCACAACCCACAACACAAATAAACAATATCAAGAAGTCAAAATAACTGACAGACACAATGGCAAAAGTAAAATGTTTTGACTAGACAGCATTAGTGTTCAGCAGACTGGCAGTTTATTGACAAAGAGCTACCAATTTCCTTTCTCTGGGTATTGTTATAATTTGGAGCAGTGTTGTAACTTGAAGTTCAATTCAATTCAAGTTTAATTGTCATTTAACCATCCACGAATACTCATGAATACAGCTAAATGAGACAGTGTTACTACTGAACACTGAAATGTAAATATGTTGAAGCTCTAAAATGTTTCAAAGTAAAGGCTGTACATTTATTATTTTAAAAATGTATGGATTGTATTCATTAACACATAATTAACTACAGGGTATTTCACAATTATATTAACATAGCTTTCAAAATTATATTAACATAATTTCAAAATTATATTAATATTATATAAAAGAAAATTCCAGCTGCACTTCAACAAATGCTGTGTGGATGGGAGCATTTCAGTTACCGCGAGGCTGTGCACCCATGCTACTTCGAGGGATCAGTGGGTGGACCAGGCTTGAAGGGATGGAAGCCTACTTCTGATCCTTGTTCTTACATTTTCGTGTACAGATCTTGGTAGTCTGCTGAGACCCGCACAACCTGGCCCAAGATTTTTTGTTGTGCTTTTGCAGAATTTTCTGATTTGTTTTGGATTCCCAATACCTATTGTAGAAATATTGAATGCACATCTTTGCTTACTCATGGCTAGACTTAAGTGCAAATGATTTGACAAAGCAATCATCTCTTTGCAGTGTAAATGGACTCTAGTTACTTGTGAAAAAATATTCCTCTTTTCTTGGTGTGGGTCAGTTGTTGAAAGCTGATGCACTTGCTGACTCCAAATACCGGTTAAAGTTGCATGTGTATGAAGAGGCCTGAAAGCTTTATAAACTTCCTTTCACAAAAGGTGTAGTTATACTGCATATTCCGATTGATCGGTGGCCAAAATGTTTTCATATTATTGCAAAGTGTGATTAAACGAGAATGGTTTCTGCGCCATTTGGCCCTGGTCACTTTAATGAAAGATTTATTTATAACATTTATTGCCCATGTCTGGTTTTCCTCTACTCTATGCACTTTAAAAAGAAAACATTCTAACTAAATATGACAACTCTTAATAATGTGACTTATATTGAATGCTTTTGATTTGCTTCATTATGTTTGTTTTGGACAGTAAACGTTCTCAATGCGAGTGCTTAATCATGAACTTCATTTATGTTTTTAAATAAGGTAAGATAGTGTAAGAGCATTTCAGTACCAAATTCAGAGCTAATGGAAATTACATCATGTATAGTCAAAGAGCAACTGTGGTGCTGTTTATCCAAAAGCAAAAGGAAGATTGAGTCACATTTAAACTATAGATTGGGAAAGAAATCCTTTCACCCATTGTTTAAGTATTGTGCTTAAACTGCAAAGGATTGTGAATCCCTATTCTCTCTATGTCAAGGCAAGGACTCCAGGTCCTAGTAATGATGTGGCCTGCATGGTCAGATTGGTTATATCACTCCTGCCGCAGTGTGTGTCAGAGTAACATTATGTGAGGAGTAATGCTCTCTGTCTTGTTTTTCAGCCCTCAATGCGGTGAGGAAGGAAGTTAAATCTGTAAAGTCTTTGGATCTTACTGTAGTTCCCAGTAGCACATATAACATATCCAAGTATTAGTGCACCAAAGTACTTCAGGGTGCCTCATAGGAGCAATATCAAAGTTTGGAACTAGGAATAGGAGGAGATATTGAGAGTGGGTGGAGATATGTCTTTACAAAAAGGAAGTGCGAGGTGTTCCTTCCCTCCGCGAGCCTGCAGGTCACCCTTGGCAAAGGTGTAGCACCTGCTTAGCCCCACAATCTGAGTCAGGTGAAGCCATGGGAGCAGGTGGTGGATGGTCGTACGAGCAGCTGGTGCAGATCACGAGTCCTGGGTATGCGACCACCGACACCTGGCAGACAATCTCTGAAGAGTATTGATAATGGCTGGGGTCACCTGTCTTGTAAAGACACTGCCCAGAAGAAGGCAATGGCGAAGTACTTCTGAAGAAAAATTTGCCAAGAACAATTATGGTCGTGGAAAAACTGTGATCACCTACGTCATACAACACAGCACATAATGGTGATGATGATGATTGAGACAGATGACCAGGAACTACAGTATGTCAAAGTAGTTCATTTTGACCAAGTTCAGGAAATGTTAAAGAGAGTGGGAGAGATCAAGATTAGATTAGTTTAACATTTATACATTGAAAGATAAAGTTAAATGCTGACAAATGTCTCCACACTTCTGGCGCCAACATAACATACCCACAACTCGCTAACCCTAATTTGTACAACTTTGGAATGTGGGATGAAACTGGAGCATCCGGAGAGAACCGACATGTTCACAGGTAGAATGTACAAATTCCTTACAGGTCATGGTGGCAATTGAACCCCGATTGATGATTGCTGGTTCTCTAACAGTGCAACATAATTGCTACTCTACCATGCCACACCAAGCGGTTCAGAGAAGGATCTCCAGAACTCGAGATGTAGAAAACTGAAAGCATGAGCACTTCAGTTGAAATGATTCAATTCGATGATGATTGAGGGATTAGAATCAAAAATGTTTGGATACAATCAGGAAGACTTATGGCTGGAGGACATTACAGAGCCAATGTAAATCATCCAACACAAGGTACCAGCTGAGCTGGATGGTTCAGATTAGGAGTTTAGGACAATTGCAAGTCTATTGAAGAAAGAAATACAGATACTGGCCAAGACTGTTAGGGAGTATTCAGGAGTTATTTGAATATAGCAGGTGCTAATTCAGATGAGAACCAGTCTTCAGCTCTTAATGTGGATTGCAAATTGCAAGCAGTAGTTTAAAGTTAAAAGCATGCCTTTGCACTGTCTGTGGAGCACAGGCTGTCCCAGAGACTAAGAGATACTGTTTGAAAAATGGTCACCATGAAATATTTGCAATGCATCAACCAAAAATTAAGACAATGGGGTTGTGTTAATTGGCCTGCATCAAACCAGGCAACATGGCTAAGTTATTTGCACTATTATGACCTGAGTTCATGCTGGCAGACCAGACTGCTGTTGGCACTTCGCATATCAAACATTATCACAGGTACTGTATAATCAATATGACAGGGATGTGTAGTTATGGCTCAAGTACAGAGGGAGAGACACAAGTGGATGAACAGTTCACTGACTTTTAATAAGAACTGTGCAGAATTAAAGGAAAACAATAAATGTTAGGCCAACAAGGCCGTTAACTAAATCTCTCAAACTGAACGCTGGATGAGAGACTTGTCTCTGATGACATGGGCAGGAGCCCAAGAATATTCCTCCAGCCCATAGCCTTCACAATCCACTAGATACTGGACCCTGCCAGGAGGTGACATACAGAATAGATCAGCGAACCACCCACTAAGTGGTGAGGATGGGGAGGGGGAGTGACTGAGACTTTGTTGATAGCCTTCTCCACTACGAATGGTCCCATGTAGCACGAGGCCAACTTATAAATACACGAAAACAAACGGGGCCTGAAAAACAGCAGGGGCATTCATCAGACCAAAGATACCATCACGAGGTACTTGTGGTGGCCAGTGGAGGTGTTGAATGTTGTCCTCCATTTGTCCCCTTGTCAGATATGAACTAAGTTGTAAGCACAATGCAAATCAGGCTTGGAGAATATGGTTGCCCCTTGGAGATGTTCAAACACAGAGGCAAGCAGGGGAAGAGGGTGGTTCTTCACTGTGATGTTGTTGAGGGGTCAATAATCAACGTAAGAACGGACCTTGCTATCTTTCTTGCTCACAAAAAGGAAGCCCGTCCCTGCTGGCGAGGTTGAGGGATGGATAAGTCCTCAGGCTAATGCCTCCCTGATGTACTCTTCCATGGCCACCATTTCAGGATGAGAAAGGAAAAAGTAAAGGGGGGACTAGTACAGGGTAAGAGGTCAATGGCACAGTCGTATGGCTGGTCTGGAGGCAGTGAGGTAGCCTTCTTCCTACTGAAGACCTCAAGAAGGTCCGCATATTCAACTGCAGCACCAAAGAGGTCCACATTAGCAGTTGATACAGGAGGGGATACACTGACAGGGGCTTGAGCTGGACCCAGAGAGGTAAACATGTATGCTGATCCCCACTCTTGCAGTGTCTTTGGGAACCAATTGATCCATAGGTTGTGTCAAGGTAGTCAGGGAAGTCCAAGCACCAGCAGTAGTTCAGGCCAATCAACAAGTCAGAAGGAGAGCTGTTCCTATCATTGCCCTTTAGCACAAGTTGGCGGGGTTCTGTGGAAAGGTGAATCTTGCTGATGCCCAGAGACTGACCATCCAGAGAGTTGACATCGAAATTCTCTCCCAATTGCTGAGTTGGAATCCTCCACCTTTGAGTTAGAGAGGTATCTATGAGGCTCCCAGCTGCCCTGGAGTCAATAACTGCCTGAAGCTTGTGGGTCTGAGGCTCCTATGACAAGGAAGCCGTGAGGATTATGCAATTAAGGGAAGATGCTTGCAGGGAGAATTGACACATCAGAATTACCCTTCCTGCTGATTTGTGTCCTCTTTTACTGGGGGCTTGGGACATGATGCTCAGAAGTATCCTCGATCACCACAGTAGAGGCAGGAACCTGTTCTCCCGCACTGATCTTGTTCCTGCTGAGATAGGTGCATCTGCCCCATCTGCAAAGTTTCCTCTGCAGACTGTGTACTGGGTAATGAGGGAGTGGGTGAAGGCAGATGGTTATCTAAGGAGTGTTCTTTCTCTGCGTCATTCAGTTGTCAGTTTGAATGGCCAGATTTATCAGGACACGCAGGCTGCCCAGCTCATCACATACTGTGACCTCATGCCAGACCCCTATGCTCAGCCCACACTGGAAGAGAACGATGAAGGATCTCTCCTTCCCACCTTAACCGCAAGCATGTGGAACTTTACTATGTCATCTCTCTCTGTCCCTCTACTTGGTGCAGGTCCAAGAACCAATGGGGAGCTTCCTGACCCAGTACTAGAAGATCAAAAGCTCTCTTGAACTGGATTACAAATTGCTGGAGTGACTAGGCTGCAGGGAGACCTTGTTCTTGTGGAGCATGGGACAAGCTGAGTGGGGGTCTGTCTTAGAGATTCATTGTGTAAGCTAGTTTATATGCATCATGACTGAGCTGACCTGGCCTGGCTTGGGAAGTCAGCTCACACTGGGTAATAAAATTCCTGCAGTCACTGGAGTATCTGCCTGGTGGAGGAATACGTGATTCTGGTCCAAACGCCGTCATGGGAGTCAGGAGATTAGTGTCCAAGACTGATGAGACTGCTAAAGGGGAGGAGGTGGGAGATACTGGGAGTGGAACTGGCTTGGCTGAAAGCTGTTAGGTTGCGGCAGTGTGAGTTGTAATGGCTGCCACCCAATTCTGGCCGTCAGTAGTAAGCTACTGAACCTCATCCATGAGAGCAATAATCACTGTCACCTAATTCCAGCTGTCCAGGGTGATTTGCTGAATTGTTGCTGTGAGGACTGACACCTGCCCTTCCTACTAGGACTGGGCTTGCCACTCTGAAAGTAGTTGTCTCACTGCACGAGACACTTCTGCCAACCAATTCTCTACCGATATTAGCTTCTCCTCCATGAATGTTGGTTCGGGCCGAGCTTGTTGCTCCGTGAGTAGTTGTCACTCTGCATGAGTCACCGCTGCCAACGCAGCCTCCACTGACTGTAACTTCCCCCCATCTGACCAACAAAGGTCAGGACCATTGTCAGCTGTTCTCTCTCCGCTGGGTTCATTTTCTTTGTGATCAAGTCCTGTTGACAGGAATGTGCGGTTATGGTCCAAGTGCGGAGGGAGAGACATTGAAGCGGACGGACAGTTCATTGACTTTTAATAAGAACCATGCAGAATTAAAAGAAAAAAAGAAATGCTCGGCCAACAGGGCTATTAACTGAAACTCTCAAACTGAAGGCTAACGCTGACACTGCGGCTCATAAGCCTTAACACAAAATAAATGCCACTCCTTTACGGTGTCAGTCTAAACAGTAGTCTGCTTTCTCAGAACAAGGATAAAGCTAAGCAGGGAGCATTGGCGTTGCTGTGCTTTTGGTCAAGACCCAACAACACTGAAACAATAGGAAGGGAGTTAAATATGATCTCAATGAAGCACTGATTGGCTGGAATGTGCATACTCACGAGCGTGATTGTTGACCCTGCTTATCAGCCCACCTGTGAGGGCACGCAGATCCTGTGGCAGAGTACATTGCTGTGACACGATCAACAGTTCTTTCTGTACTCAGGACATTTTTGAACTCCGAGACAGCCCTGACAACATTTTTAGGTGTCTGTAGTTTCTGCCCCCAGAAGCTTTTCGACTATTGGTGTGAATTAATTTGTGACAGTGGTATTTGAGCATTCAGAGGTGTCTTCCACTGTAAATATCTAATTTAAAGGAAGCATCATCAACCCAAGATATTGAAAGTAATGTCATTGTAACTTTTGAAACTATATTGAATCACCTGCTTTTACCGTTGATCTTAAGGGTATAAAAATGTGATGTACATTTGGATTTGTGAGACTCTACTGGCAGTGACTCCAGAGGAACGCCTGCTTGTCATGACGAATACAGACTTCTCTATCACCAGCCTCAGTGTCTCTCCAGTGACTTCGATCACAGTCACAACAAAGAACACACTGAAATAGTTGTGTCCAGGGCAGGGCCTGGGCCCCCGGGCTGGAGGCCCTGATGGGCCCCTGCTGACACCGTAAAATGGTGCTGTACCAAGCAAAAAAAGGCAAAAACAAGAGCAAAGGTCGTACTGGTCTAAATATCAGAGCTGTGGACCAAGACATTGGTTTAGTACAATATGTAGACTATAAACTAACAGGCCTTAAGAGTGAGGACAGAAAGTAATGCAGGTTCCTAGTTTGAAGGACAGCATCTAAAGCACTCAAAAATTGACCTAGGCTTCGTTGGCTTAGTAAAGTTATGAGGGAGACGAAGTATGAAGTACCCAATCGTAAATCTTTATTTAGCTATTGCTGCATATACCATAGGCCTCATTTCTCAAACAATGCCAAAGCATTTTTATCTAGATATTTTTCTCAACCGTGTGTTCTGAGAAACTAAAATGGAAATGGGAGACAAAAAGGCCAAGAGAGATGGCACTGTGGCAAACTAGGAAACTTGACAATACTCCAACAATCTTTTTGGAAAAGCGAGATCTAGCACGTACTGACCTATTGCTGTGATGTGTGGCTTGCAGAGTAAAGACCACTTATTAGTAGACACACTCTGACTCGAACTGTTTTTGCAGTTCTGTATCTATTCTTCCGCTGTCAGACGCTAGCGTAACGTAGGTCAGTATCGTTTTCCTGTGGTGTTCGCTATTTCCATGCTCTCCTATGCGCTCAGCGGCATGTTTCCAGTCGCTAAAGCCAGTTTTGATGACGGACTGACAGTTACCATCACTGAAGATGCGACATGCAAAACGAAACACACAGCCGGTGGAAGGGGAATATAAGGGCCATTGCCTTGATATGTACTCACCATTTACGAGCTTGTATTCGAAGTGAAATTTGGAGAAAAAATGTCTCTGTTGTTTGTATACTGGTTCCAAAGATTTGATATCCACATCCTTATTCTGGCAGGATTCCGGCCCTTTCTTAGCCCAGTATGCTCGGACTGAATCATCTATCGTTTCCTTTCCCCAGCGAGCAGGACCAATGCTGTAAGGATCCTCAGTAGCGGTAATGTTAACATTAATGGCGGCTCAACTTGGTTGTTCGGAGGCCTCTGTGGTCGGGAATCCCAAAGTCATGCTCTCTGCCTCTTCAACGTTAGCTGCTGACTGTGGGAAGGATGGTGGTCCTGTGCTAACGCTGGTGCGAGCTGTTGAACAAGTCTCCATTTGTCCACTGGTCTCAGACTGTGACAAGAGCGATGGTACTGCTGCATCGTCGAGAACAGGTTTACAAAATTCTGTCAATTTCAATGTATTTTTTAATGCTTCTTTCTCACAGTCCTCTTTTTCTTGTTTCTTTTTTCTTTTCCGTGCTCCACTCTCATATTTTTTTTGTCCACCATGATGATAGCTACCTATTTTGGGCCCCTGGGCTGCAGCCCAGCCTAGCCCTGCCTAAAGTCCGGCCCTGGTCCAGGGGCAACAAAGCATGGATGAGAGTTTCAGCGGTTTGCCGTATGTTAGTAGATATTATGAAAGGGGACCTGTAATCTGTTTGCTGAGTCAACTGTCTGGAAAATTAGCAGATCTAAAGCAGAAGATAAAGGTAAGGCAGGCCTAGCTAGAATGAGCTTATCTTCTGTACAAGGCCCTCGTAATTGGAGAACTGCAATAGCAGTTTTAATTAGACAGAAAGTATAAGGGAGATGGACTGGGCATGTATTTTACACTGCGAGTGGTAGATACCTGGACCAGGCTGCCAGGGCTAGTGGTGGAAGCAGGTTTGATAATGTTTAAGACGCTTTTAGATATAAACATGAATTGGCAGAGAATGGAGGTATACGGATCATGGAAAAAGGAGAAGAGATTTAATTTGGCATCATGATCAGTGAAGTTGTCATAGGCTGAACTGTACTGTACTGTTCTTTGTTCTATGTTCTAGTTTTTTATTAATTGAGTCAACTCACTAATCCCCAAAACAGAGCACATAAACAGAAACAGTTAATTGTACTTTTTCATTTAAAACTGTTATGAAATCCATTGCAATCAATATTTTATTGTGTACTTAGTGCCTGAACAAATTTCTTCCTCGGAATTCTTGGACTTCCCAGTATTTATTTGGTGGAAATTGCTGCTGGTCCATCTCTGATTTCCAGACAAACAGCCTTGACATTTAGCAGTAGAAGGATCAAAAGTACAGCTGTTAAGTTAGAGTTGAGAGTTGCCAGCATCCATGTGGTTTTGCCCATTACGTTGCCAAGGGTGGCACCGTAGCGAAGCAGCTGGTGTAACACTTTACAGCACTAGCGAATGGGGTTCACTTCCTGCCACCGTCTATGAAGAGTTTGTACGCTCTTCCCATGACCACATGGATTTCCTGTGGGTGTTCTGGTTTCCTCCCACATTCCAAAGATGTATGGATTAGGGTTGGTAAGTTGTGGGCATGCTATGTTAGTGCTGGAATCAGGATGTTGTGGGCTGCAAACGACACCTTTCACTGGATGTTTTGATGTTTTGGTGTCCATACGATAAGAAAAGCTAATCTTTAACGTTTAAATACAGGACGGTAGTTAAATGCGCAAGATACCATTGATGCTGCGAGGGATCGTTCGATGTGGAGAGCCATGATCGCCCAAGCGTGTAACACACAAGGCACATCATGAAGAAGAAGAAGAAGTTAAATGAGAAGCATGTCAAGGAGAGACACATGCAGGTGACTAAATGTAGTGGTTTGCAGAGAAACCATTTTAGTTGATTCTCTGACTTGGGTCTGGAGAGGTAAGAATGGAATCAGGTGAAGGTTTCAAGAAAGGAGCGAGTTTTGGGAAGGACGGTAGAAGGAGAACACAGAAGGATTGGAGAGGGCAGAGTGCTCGAGACGGACATCTGCAGCGAGGCTCTGCAGAAAGGTAGGACTACTGGAGAAGGATGTATAAGTGATGAAGAGTTAAAAAACAGAAACTTTCTGCTGAAGGGCAAGATGGGCCTAAAGGAAGGAAATGGTGATTTGCTTCAGAAATTTCCCACGTGCTCATTCAAAACAGAACATGGCACAATCCTGGCACAACTGCTAACAAACTGCTCCAGGTATTCATTATTTTTATGGGCATTCTGAGACCTTAATGAAGCTGTGGTATGAAATATGTATGTACAAGCACATAAAAAGTATTCAGCTAGAACATTTCAAGTAGAATCACTTGGGCCCAAATATGTTCATGCGGCTGCATTTTAAAGTCGACGATCTAGTCATTATCACATTTGCACTGAGTTCCTTATTTCAGTTTGAGTCACAGATCCAGGTAACAATGTTTGTGAAGTGATATGTTTCCAGTAAGTACCGTGCCCTATTTAAGAAGGGTTGGCCACTGGTCTTTTGGAAAAATTACCTTTCCATTCCTTGTGAGGGGACCTGGGTTTTGGCTCCCTGCTTCTGTTTGAGATTCTGATACTCTCTCATTGATTAAAAAAAAAACAAGGCTTCAATTCAGTTACTGTGTAGGTATTTCCCACCTGTTCCACGTGAAAAACAGAATTAATGTTTCTGACAGGTGGCGTTTCATCAGAACTGGCAAAAGTTAGAAATGAAACATAAACACAAGAGATTCTGCAGATGCTGGAAATTCAGACCAAAACATACAAAATGCTGGAGGAACTCAGCAGTTCAGGCAGGATCTATGGGGAGGAATAAACAGAGGACATTTCAGGCCAAGACCCTTCTTCAGGACCAGAAAGGAAGGCGCAGAATCCAGAATGAGGAGTACAAGTTAGCAAGTGATAAGGGAAGCCAGGTGAAGGGGAGTGGGTATGAAGTGAGAAGCTGGGAGGTGATAGGTGGGAAATGTAAAGGGCTGAAGAAGAAGAAATCTGATTGGAGGTGGGAGTGGACCATGGGAAGGAGGGGAGGAGGAAGGGCACCAGAGGAAGGTGATAGGCAGGTGAGGAGAAATCAAAGGACAAGAGGGGAGCCAGAATGGAGGAAGGGGGGGAAATTACCGGAAGTTAGAGAAAGCGATGTTCATGCCGTCAGACCGGAAAGATGTTCGACATCGTAGATGTAGGAGCAAGTGAGGGAGAGAAACAAAAAGAAGGGGAAAAAAGGAAGGAGGGAAGGTCAAGGAGAGGTAGTGATGGTATTTCTGAAAAGAGTGGTAAAAGCTTGCAAATAAAAATATGCATGTGTCATGCACCCTTTGGACCAGCGAGGGGCTCCTGTTAGCGACAGGTCTCGAAACACCTGAATGTAGTTTATTTGAGTTTATTCTTCTTCGTCATGTGCCTTGCGCGTTACACGCCTGGGCGATCATGGCTTTCCACATCGGACGATCCCATGCAGTGTCAATGATATCTTGCACACTTAGATCTGTTAGTTCTTTCACAGTGTCCATATATTTTCTTCTTTGCCTTCCTCTTCTGCGTTTACCAGGCATACGGCCTTGTAATGTCAGGCATTCTATTTCTCCCTTTCTGATGACATGGCTCAGGAATTTAAGTTTCCTCTCATTTAATGTTCTCATTAAAGATCTTTTTGTATGGGCACATTGGAGTACTGTCTCATTAGTTACCCTATCTCCATATGATATTTTCAGCATTCTTCTAAGAAACCACATTTCTGTTGCTTCTAAGTTTCTTTGGAGTTCTGGTGTTACAGTCCATGTTTTGGAAGCATACAGCAAGATTGACCAGATGTAACATTTTAGTAGCCTAAGCCTTGTTGTTATAGAAATGTGTCTGTTGGTAAAAATGGGTCTCATTTTTTGCAAGTTGGTTTTGGCAATGCCAATTCTTCTTTTTATTTCTACTTTAATTCTGTAATCTTGTGATATAAAGCTACCAAGGTAATTAAAGCTGGTTGAGTTTATTAGAGTTGTCTAATGACTATCTTCATCATTCAGCTTTCACTGTGTTTTTTGTGACGCTCATTATGTGAATACAATTTTCTTATGCTTCTCGTTCTTAAGGTATTAGTTTTTGATTTTGACTCACGCGGGTTTCCTGTGTTTTATGCTTTATTTAAGGTTATTCTGGAGCAGTGCTTATTGCTGAATCGTGGATTCGAGTTCTGTGTGAACCACCGTATTGTGAGCTCAAGTCCCGAGTAAGTGAACTCTTGGTTTGATCATTCCCTATATTATTCTCCGAATAAATCTTCATCGTTAATTTCTGTATTGAGCCCTGAGTTTACCCCGCACCAAGGTCTGCTTGGCTGAAGGTCGTTGGCTGAAGACTGACGGAGGTGTGAACAGGAGGCTCGTGCATGCAGGAGTTTCCTGACGGCATCCTTTGAATCTTAGTGAAATTTGAATCCTGCATTCCTCAAATCATGTTACATTTCCTCAGGGAGTGGGCTCTGCAGAGAAATAATCCTGGCTCGAGGGAAGCGATTAAAGGAGGTTGTTCAGATCCCAGAGAAGCCCATTGTCTGAAGGCCTGGATTTTCTATGTGTGTCTTGGTGGAACTCTCCCCATTTCAACAAGATGCAATCAACTGTCAGTAGTGCTATATTAGTTTTATTTGAGCCATTCAGCTCAGGATTTAAAAAAAAATCACACTGCTAGTGTGTCCTTACTGAGCCAAACAATGTGGTGAAGACTGACAGTATTCTAAGTTAAAACCTTATTCAGAATATTTTAAGACAACCGTACACACTCCTACTGAATGGACCTCATCCTGCGGTTAAACTAGGCAGCAGGAGGGATTAGGGCCAACTGTTAGGATTTTACATTCTTTCAGATTTGCTTCTGGCCCATGTGGAATGGGAGCGGTTGTCTGAGACCCAGATGTAAAACTTGGACCATGATTATATCTCCCCTGAAAATGTCTCTGAATAATTTCCTTTACTCACTTACCCTGTGGCAGGATTATTTCGAGAAGTTCCGGTAGCGACTGACCGCTGTGGGAACCCCTGTTCCCGGAATACTGGGGGTTTCGGCATTGTTAATGGGTCTGCAGATGAATCCTGCTTTCTTTTCAATATTATTGGTGTGTAAGTATGAAGATAATCAAGTTGATAATTGTATGCAGTTATAAGGGCTGGTCACCCATAGAACCATAGAACCATAGAAACTACAGCACGGAAACAGGTCCTTTGGCCCTTTTTGGCTGTGCCGAACCATTTTCTGCCTAGTTCCACTGACCTGCACACGGACCATATCCCTCCATACACCTCCCATCCATGTATCTGTCCAATTTATTCTTAAATGTTAAAAAAGAACCCGCATTTACCACCTCGTCTGGCAGCTCATTCCATACTCCCACTACTCTCTGTGTGAAGAAGCCCCCTCTAATGTTCCCTTTAAACTTTTCTCCCCTCACCCTTAACCCATGTCCTCTGGTTTTTTTCTCCCCTTGCCTCAGTGGAAAAAGCCTGCTTGCATTCACTCTACCTATACCCATCATAATTTTATATACCTCTATCAAAACTCCCCTCATTCTTTTATGCTCCAGGGAATAAAGTCCTAACCTATTCAACCTTTCTCTGTAACTGAGTTTCTCAAGTCCTGGCAACATCCTTGTAAACCTTCTTTGCACTCTTTCAACCTTATTTATATCCTTCTTGTAATTTGGTGACCAAAACTGAACACAATACTCCAGATTCGGCCTCACCAATGCCTTATACAACCTCATCATAACATTTCAGCTCTTATACTCAATACTTCGATTTATAAAGGCCAATGTACCAAAAGCTCTCTTTACGACCCTATCTACCTGTGACGACACTTTTAGGGAATTTTGTATCTGTATTCCCAGATCCTCAGTGCCTTACCACATTAACCCTGTATGTTCTACGTTGGTTTGTCCTTCCAACGTGCAATACCTCACACTTGTCAGTATTAAACTCCATCTGCCATTTTTCAGCCCATTTTTCCAGCTGGTCCAAGTCCCTCTGCAGGCTCTGAAAACCTTCCTCACTGTCTACTACACCTCCAATCTTTGTATCATCAGCAAACTTGCTGATCCAATTTACCACATTATCATCCAGATCATTGATATAGATGACAAATAACAATGGACCCAGCACTGATCCCTGTGGCACACCACTAGTCACAGGCCTCCACTCAGAGAAGCAATTCTCTACCACCACTCTCTGGCTTCTTCCATCGAGCCAATGTCTAATCCAATCTACCACCTCTCCATGTATACCTAGCGACTGAATTTTCCTAACTAACCTCCCATGCGGGACCTTGTCAAAGGCCTTACTGAAGTCCATGTAGACAATATCCACTGCCTTCCCTTCATCCACTTTCCTGGTAACCTCCTCAAAAAACTCCAACAGATTGGTCAAACATGACCTACCACGCACAAAGCCATGTTGACTCTCCCTAATAAGCCCCTGTCTATCCAAATGCTTGTAGATTCTGTCTCTTAGTACTCCCTCCAATAACTTACCTACTACTGACGTTAAACTCACCGGCCTATAATTTCCCGGATTACTTTTCGATCCTTTTTTAAACAACGGAACAACATGAGGCACTCTCCAATCCTCCGGCACTTCACCCGTAGACAGCGACATTTTAAATATTTCTGCCAGGGCCCCCGCAATTTCAACATAGTCTCCTTCAAGGTCCGAGGGAACACTCTGTCAGGTCCCGGGGATTTATCCACTTTAATTTTCCTCAAGACAGCAGGCCCCTCCTCCTTTAAATCTGTACAGTTTCCATGGTCTCACTACTTGATTCCCTCAATTCCATAGATTTCATGCCAGCTTCCTTAGTAAATACAGATGCAAAAAACCTATTTAAGATCTCCCCCATTTCTTTTGGTTCTGCACAAAGCCGACCACTCTGATCTTCAAGAGGACCAATTTTATCCCTTACAATCCTTTTGCTCTTAATATACTTGTAAAAGCTCTTTGGATTATCCTTCACTTTGACTGCCAAGGCAACCTCATATCTTCTTTTTGCCCTCCTGATTTCTTTCTTAAGTATTTTCTTGCACTTCTTATACTCCTCAAGCACCTGATTTACCCCCTGTTTCCTATACATTTCATACAACTCCCTCTTCTTCTTTATCAGAGTTGCAATATCCCTTAAGAACCAAGGTTCCTTATTCCTATTCAATTTGCCTTTAATCCTGACAGGAACATACAAACTCTGCACTCTCAAAATTTCCCCTTTGAAGGCTTCCCACCTACCAATCACATCTTTGCCAGAGAACAACCTGTCCCAATCCACGCTTTTTAGATCCTTTCTCATTTCTTCAAATTTGGCCTTCTTCCAGTTCAGAACCTCAACCCTAGGACCAGATCTATCCTTGTCCATGATCAAATTGAAACTAATGGTGTTATGATCACTGGAACCAAAGTGCTCCCCTACACAGACTTCTGTCACTTGCCCTAATTCGTTTCCTAACAGGAGATCCAATATTGCATCCCCTCTAGTTGGTCCCTTTATATATTGATTTAGAAAACTTTCCTGAACACATTTTACAAACTCTAAACCATCTAGACCCCTAACAGTATGGGAGTCCCAATCAATGTATGGAAAATTAAAATCCCCTACCACCACAACTTTATGTTTCCTGCAGTTGCCTGCTATCTCTCTGCAGATTTGCTCTTCCGAGTCTCGTTGACTATTGGGTGGTCTGTAATACAATCCCACTAATGTGGCCATACCTTTCCTGTTTCTCAGCTCCACCCATAAGGACTCAGTAGACAAGCCCTCTAATCTGTCCTGCCTGAGCACTGCTGTAATATTTTCCCTAACAAGCAATGCTACTCCCCCACCTTTCATTCCTCTGCCTCGATTACATCTGAAACATCGGAACCCTGGAATATTAAGCTGCCAGTCCTGCCCCTCCTGTAGCCAAGTTTCACTAATTGCTACAACATCATAATTCCACGTGTCAATCCACGCCCTCAACTCATCCGCCTTCCCTGCAATACTCCTAGCATTGAAATATATACACCTCAGAAGATTTTTACCACCACTCACAACCTTTCTATCAGCGGATCCAGATTCAGTTTAAATCAGAGTTATAACAACTCAAGTCCAAAGTGGCATTCTGTCAATTAAATTTTTAAACAGAGAACACATGAACCGATTAGCATGAGGTACATCTTAAGACAATATACAGAGCCATGATTAGCCCACAACATCAGAACAATGAAAATGATTACACGCTGTGTAACGTCTATGCAAGCAGGGGGTATGGGAGGTCAGTGATTTCCTAGGCACATGAGACAGCGAGTATGGATTTCGAGACCTGGGATCTGGGGATTTATCATTGGCTAGTCCTGGCGTTGATAGTGACGATCAAAATCCAAAGGTCGATATGAATTTTGGAAGTTGAAGCCCAACGGACAACGCCCTGGATCCAGGAGTGCAAAGTCCACTGGGGAAGTTTGGAGGCCTGTAATCCACAAGTCTGCTGTAGGCCTGCAGGCCTGGCCTGGGACTGGAGGACTGCCTGTGAGGGCGTGTGGGTGAGTGGTTGGAGGGAGGAAAGGGGCTTGCTTTGCATCTGCTCTCAGGATGAGGCTTTTCATTCTAGGACGAGGGAGATGTCCTCCTTTTTTAAAGAAAGGGGTTTCCGTTCCTCCACTATCAACTCTGCTCTTAAGCGCATCTCCCCCATTTCATGTACATCTGCTCTCACTCTATCCTCCCGCCACCCCACTAGGAATAGGGTTCCCCTGGTCCTCACCTACCATCCCACCAGCCTCCGGGTCCAACATATTATTCTCCGTAACTTCCGCCACCTCCAATGGGATCCCACTACTAAGCACATCTTTCCCTCCCTCCCCCTCTGCTTTCCGCAGGGATCGCTCCCTACGCGACTCCCTTGTCCATGCGTCCCCCCCATCCCTCCCCACTGATCTCCCTCCTGGCACTTATCCGTGTAAGTGGAACAAGTGCTACACATCCCCTTACACTTCCTCCCTTACCACCATTCAGGGCCCCAAACAGTCCTTCCAGGTGAGGCAACACTTCACCTGTGAGTCGGCTGGGGTGATATACTGCGTCCAGTGCTCCCGATGTGGCCTTTTATATATTGGCAAGACCCGACGCAGACCGGGAGACCGCTTTGCTGAACATCTACGCTCTGTCCGCCAGAGAAAGCAGGATCTCCCAGTGGCCACACATTTTAATTCCACATCCCATTCCCATTCTGACATGTCTATCCACGGCCTCCTCTACTGTAAAGATGAAGCCACACTCAGGTTGGAGGAACAACACCTTATATTCCGTCTGGGTAGCCTCCAACCTGATGGCATGAACATCGACTTCTCTAACTTCCGCTGATGCTCCACCTCCCCCTCGTACCCCATCTGTTACTTATTTTTATACACACATTCTTTCTCTCACTCTCCTTTTTCTCCCTCTGTCCCTCTGAATATAACCCTTGCCCATCCTTTGGGTTCCCACCCCCCTTGTCTTTCTTCCTGGACCTCCTGTCCCATGATCCTCTCGTATCCCTCTTGCCTATCACCTGTCCAGCTCTTGGCTCCATCCCTCCTCCTCCTGTCTTCTCCTATCATTTTGGATCTCTCCCTCCCCCTCCAACTTTCAAATCTCTTACTCACTCTTCCTTCAGTTAGTCCTGACGAAGGGTCTCGGCCTGAAACGTTGACTGCACCTCTTCCTACAGATGCTGCCTGGCCTGCTGCGTTCACCAGCAACTTTGATGTGTGTTGCTTTGCTGTAATCAGTTTGTTGCTTGTCGTGTTCCACTTTACTGTGTACCGTGTTGCTCTACAGAGCATTGTAAGCATGCTATGTTGGCACCGGAATGTGTGGTGACACTCGTGGGCTGCCCCCACCCCCAGCACATCCATTGGCTTTGCTGGTTGTTAACACAAACAACACATTTCATTGTATCCTTCTAAATGAATCTGATTCTGATTCTGGTTTAATTACAATTGCATAAAGCATTGGCACTCTGTGCCTGGAGTATGGAAAGGGTCGACCATTTATGCAAGCTCCTGGTTACGAGTCTCCATAAACCTCAGCTGGGCTGATAGATTCCTCTTAACCCTTCTAGTGTACATACCACTTCAGAAGTCCAGTAAGATCTACAGCAGGCAAATCTATTACGACCTTCCCTATTTCCGCCCAAGAGTAAGTCATTGCCACTCATGAGGATGAAAATGTTGCAGCTAATAATGGCAGATAAGTTTCAGAGGTGTCAGAATCTCACTTTCTGGACTTCGGAGGATTGTGCAATTTGCAAATAAATATGTGCTACGCTGCTCTGTGCATAGAACACAGGACACAGAGCAGCTCTTCTGCCCCCTATGTCTCTGCCAACCATGATGCCAATCTCAAAATCAGATTCAGGTTTATTATCACTGGCATGTGTCGCGAGATGCAATACATAATATAGAAGAAAAATAAGTAATTATATGTACATTGAATAGATTTTAAATTGTGCAAAAAACAGAAATACTATATATTAAAAAAAGTGAGGTAGTGTTCAAGGGTTCAATGTCCATTTAGGAATCGGATGGCGGAGGGGAAGAAGCTGTTCCTGAATCGCTGAGTGTGTGCCTTCAGGCTTCTGTACCTCCTACCTGATGGTAACAGTGAGAAAAGGGCATGCTCTGGGTGCTACCTTTCTGAGACACCACTCCTTGAAGATGTCCTGGGAGCTTTGTAGGCTAGTACCCAAGATGGAACCGACTAAATTTACCATCTCATGTAATCCCATTTTCCTGCATGTAGTCTGTGTCCCCCTTTTCCCAGTTTCTTCATGATTCTTTCTAAACACCCTTATACATTGCTACAGCATCGGCTTCGACCACCTAAACAAGCCGTGCAGTCCATGTACCCTCAACTCACGGTATAGAAAAACCTCACCTTGCAGATCCCCTTTAAACTTTCCCACTCTCACTCTAAACCTATGCATGCTAATATTTGAACTCTGCCATGGACCGTCCCAAGCCTGGCTGCGAAAAGAGGGGGATCGAACACGAGGGTAGCGACCCCATCCTATAAAAACCCAGGGCTAGAGGTGCCAACAGAAGCTCCAAAGATGTCGTTCCTGGGGGAGGAAGGATATACCAAGAAAATGGGTGACTCCTGGGGACAACTTGAACTGGCCCAGGCCAGATGACACTGGCGAGCTGTTGTTGGCGGCCTACGTCCCAGCAGGGGTGATGGGCTTAAGTAAGTACCCCACCCCAGGGAAAAGAGTCTGACTCCCAGCCTCATCATGCCTCTCATAATTTTACATACTTGTATCAGTATGCCCCTCATCCTTTGATATTCCAGAGAAAACAACCCAAGTTTGACCATAATGCTCTCTTATCCAAGCAAAATCATCTGAACACAAGAGATTCTGAAGATGCTGGAAATCCTGAACAACGAACCCAAAAAATGCCGGAGAAACTTAACAGATCAGGCAGCAAAGTTCAAAGTAAGTTTATTATTGAAGTGTATATATATATATGTCACCATATACAACCTGGAAATTCATTTTCTTGCAGGCATACTCAATAAATCCACAACAGAATAATAACCATAATAGAATCAACGAAAGACCAACAGGGTGCTCAACCAGTCTGCAAAAGAGAATAAACAGTGCAAATACAAAAAAGAAAGAATAATAATAAATAAATAAGCAATAAACATCGAGAACATGAGATGAGGAGTCCTTGAAAGTGAGTCCATAGGTTGTGGGGACATTTCGGCGATGGGGCAATTGGAGTTGAGAGTGCTTTGGTTCAAGAGCCTGATGGTTGAGGGTAATAACTGTTCCTGAACCGATGGAGGGGCATAAACAGTCAATGTTTTGGGCCAAGGCACTTCATCAACACTCACCTTGGTGAACTTCTATCTGTACCCTTTTCAAACACAGCACGTAGTTCCTGCAGTGTGGTGACCAGACCATACACTATGTTCCAAATGTGGCCCAAGTAATACTTTATCAAGACTTCCCCACATTTATACTCAGTACCCAAGTGATGAAAGCAAGCATGCCTTATGTACCACACTATGTATTGTGTTACCTCTTTCCACTCCCTGGGAGCTATGGACTCATAGCTCCCAGAAACTTGTAGTTCTATATCCCTCTGATCATCAATGCTCTTAAAAGTCCTGTCATATACTATGTACTTTCCTCTTTCATTCGATCCTTCAAAATACATCACCTTACGTTTATCTGGACTAAACTTCATTTGCCACTTCTCTGCCTATATTTCTAACTGATTTATATCCTGCTAAATCTTTTAACAATCTTCCTCACCGCCCATAATTCCATCAATTTTCACGTGCTCTGGCACAACCTGAAAAGCAAGCAAGCAAACAAAGAGTAGCAATTAACGGGTCCCTTTCGGAATGGCAGGCGGTGACCAGTGGGGTACCGTAGGGTTCAGTGCTGGGACCGCAGCTGTTTACAATATATATTAATGATTTAGATGAGGGAATTAAAAGTAACATTAGCAAATTTGCCGATGACACAAAGCCGGGTGGCAGTGTGAAATGTGAGGAGGATGTTATGAGAATGCAGGGTGACTTGGACAGGCTGGGTGAGTGGGAAGATGCATAGCAGATGCAGTTTAATGTGGATAAATGTGAGGTAATCCACTTTGGTGGTAAGAACAGGAAGGCAGATTATTGTCTAAATGGAGTCAAATTAGGAAAAGGGGATGCACAACGAGATCTAGGTGTTCTTGTACATCAGTCACTGAAACCAAGCATGCAAGTACAGCAGGCAGTGAAGAAAGCTAATGGCTTGCTGGACTTCATAACAAGGGGAATTGAGTACGAGAGCAAAGAGGTCCTTCTGCAGCTGTACAGGGCCTTGGTGAGACCACACCTGGAGTACTGTGTGCAGATTTGGTCTCCAAATTTGAGGAAGGACATTCTTGCTATTGAGGGAGTGCAGCGTAGGTTCACAAGGTTAATTCTCGTGATGGCGGGACTGTCATATGTTGAAAGATTGGAGCGACTGGGCTTGTATACACTGGAACTTAGAAGGCTGAGAGGGGATCTTATTGAAACATATAAGATTATTAAGGGATTGGACATGCTGGAGGCAGGAAGCATGTTCCCGCTGATGGGTGAGTCCGGAACCAGAGGCCACAGTTTAAGAACTAGGGGTAGGCCATTTAGAACGGAGTTGAGGAAAAACTTTTTCACCCAGAGAGTGGATAGGGGAGAATCAGTGGATGTGGTATATTTGGATTTTCAAAAGGCTTTTGACAAGGTCCCACACAGGAGATTAGTGTGCAAACTTAAAGCACACGGTATTGGGGGTAAGGTATTGATGTGGATAGAAAATTGGTTAGCAGACAGGAAGCAAAGAGTGGGAATAAACGGGACCTTTTCAGAATGGCAGGCAGTGACTAGTGGGGTACCGCAAAGCTCAGTGCTGGGACCCCAGTTGTTTACAATATATATTAATGACTTGGATGAGGGAATTAAATGCAGCATCTCCAAGTTTGCGGATGACACGAAGCTGGGCGGCAGTGTTAGCTGTGAGGAGGATGCTAAGAGGATGCAGGGTGACTTGGATAGGTTGGGTGAGTGGGCAAATTCATGGCAGATGCAATTTAATGTGGATAAATGTGAAGTTATCCACTTTGGTGGCAAAAATAGGAAAGCAGATTATTATCTGAATGGTGGCGATTAGGAAAAGGGGAGGTGCAACGAGACCTGGGTGTCATTATACACCAGTCATTGAAAGTGGGCATGCAGGTACAACAGGTGGTGAAAAAGGCGAATGGTATGCTGGCATTTATAGCGAGAGTATTCGAGTACAGGAGCAGGGAGGTACTACTGCAGTTGTACAAGGCCTTGGTGAGACCACACCTGGAGTATTGTGTGCAGTTTTGGTCCCCTAATCTGAGGAAAGACATCCTTGCCATAGAGGGAGTACAAAGAAGATTCACCAGATTGATTCCTGGGATGGCAGGACTTTCATATGAAGAAAGACTGGATGAACTATGCTTGTACTCATTGGAATTTAGAAGATTGAGGGGGGGATCTGATTGAAACGCATAAAATCCTAAAGGGATTGGACAGGCTAGATGCAGGAAGATCGTTCCCGATGTTGGGGAAGTCCAGAATGAGGGGTCACAGTTTGAGGATAAAGGGGAAGCCTTTTAGGACTGAGATTAGGAAAAACTTCTTCACACAGAGAGTGGTGAATCTGTGGAATTATCTGCCACAGGAAACAGTTGAGGCCGGTTCATTGGCTATATTTAAGAGGGAGTTAGATATGGCCCTTGTGGCTACGGGGATCAGGGGGTATGGAGGGAAGGCTGGTGCAGGGTTCTGAGTTGGATGATCAGCCATGATCATAATAAATGGCGGTGCAGGCTTGAAGGGCCGAATGGCCTACTCCTGCACCTATTTTCCATGTTTCTATGATATAAGGAATGCTCTGCCCCAGAAGGCTGTGGAGGCCAAGTCTCTGGATGCATTCAGGAAAGAGATGGATAGAGCTCTTAAAGATAGTGGAATCAAAGGTTATGGGAATAAGGCAGGAACTGGATACTGATTGTGGATGATCAGCCATGATCACAGTGAATGGTGGTCCTGGCTCGAAGGGCCAAATGGCCTACTCCTGCACCTATTGTCTATTGTCTAGTACTTACCCTTCAACAATAACAAATGTAATCTTCAAAGAAGAAAAGCTTCTTTGGGGCAGCACAGTAGCATAGTGGTTAGTGTAAAAGTTTACAGTGCCAGTGATCCGTGTTCAGTTCCCATGGTTGATTGTTTGGAGTTTGTACGTTCTCCTCAGATTTCCTCTGGTTTCTTCTCACGTCCCAAAGACATACTGGTTAGTCGGTTAAATGGTCACTTGGCTGTATTTGGGCAGCATACGCTCAAGGGGTTGGTTGAGAAGAGCCTGCATACCATGCTGTATGTCTAAATAAAATAAAAATAAATAAATAAAAGCTCTTTCCTGCCTTGGTGATGCAGCTGGCTTGAGTTATGGTTGTGGTTTTCAACTGAGATTTCCCTCAACAATTGCTAAATGCACCCCATTCTCCACATCACGAGGGTACCAATTTCAAAGTGTGGAAAACACATTGCTTAATTTTGTTTAGCACAATGAGTGGAAATTAATTGTGGGTCTTTTTAATTATTCTGAATTATAACTGCATTAGCAGCAACCATTGTGGAGATCCTTTCATTTTTTTTTCATCTTTCGGGCAGCATAATTACAACAGTGAATGGCAAGACCTTTAATTTTTCCACGTCTAGCTTTTGCTAGACATATTTCCCAGAAACACATGAGAGAAAATATTGCTAATTCCCAGAGTTTGCTGTGCAACTGCCTACCAATTCTGGTAATTATGGTCTGGGAAATCAAGCAAATATGCACTTTAAACAACAGTCGGTCTTTTGGATTGTGTAGGATACAAATTATTCTCCCTCATATGACATGCCTGAGAATTATAATGTGGTAAAATTATTATAATAAAATGTATTTCAGGGTCAGTACAAACAATGTACAAGGTGACTATCACTCCAACTGTGGTATGTAAACTTTTGCATCAGGCCTCGGAGAGCAAGCATACTGTCTGTCTTTTGGGGCTGGTGAAGGTGGTCATCCAGTTTTAAAATTAAGGGGCCACATCATTAAAGAGATTTCATTGCCCAGTGCAGATGGTGAGAAGAACCCAGCCACTGCGGCTTAAGAAAGTTTGCACTTCTGTGGCGATGAGAACTTGTTGCAGTGCATTTTCCACTGCCGAGGAAGGCCAAGAAAAATATAACATCACCAGACAGACATCAAAGCCCCAGCCCTTCCAGTCCTTGCTCCTGTGCACCTAACAGTTGCCAAAGCATACAGGGGCGACTGAACGGAGCTCAGCAGCTGCTAGTAATAGACTGTGTGTTTTTGATAGGTTTCCCAAGAAATGAGAAAATTAGCATAAGAACTTTCCACTTTTAGGCTGCTTTAAGCACTGTGATTCTTACCTCTGAAAATTTCCAGTCACAAAGCAAGAGACATTGTGTTTCTTTAGTAAATTAAAGATAAACTAAACAGGATACCCTAGAACATTAAGATCGACAGTGACCTTTTCTGAGATGGCTTCCTCGATTATTGCTTCATGCTTTCTTTGCCACCTGTAGTCACTCCTTTCACTGGCATCTCTGGAATTTCCCTGTAGGTTGTCTGATGACCTCTTGCATCTCTATAACTAAGGTGTACAGCGATGACTACCTGAGAGCAGCAGTTATGAAATAAGAGTACTGTACTCATTAATTCTGGTCTGACTTACATTGACCATATCTGAAAGGATGAAAAATAGTCTTGTACACCAACCAGTATTTGGGCTTCATAGGGACTACAACAGAAAGCAACTGTCAAGAGGTTTTATTTTCGACTGGGGACACCTCTGCCCCCTAAAGAATTTTAACTTATAAGTGGTTCCATAAGAAATTCATGCCAATGAAGTATTTATTTTAATACAATATCTGTAGTAATACAGTAAATATAATAGCTAGTTGGGCAGATTTATGCTTCTCAAAGTCTACATTCTCATCCTTCTCAGCTGTGCAAACTGTTCTGGTAGGATTTAATGTTCTCAATTCCTTGCTGTCTATTACTTTAATTTATATGGTGACTTTCACATCCCTTTTTTAATATCCTAGGCGCACGGCTACATATCACTGCTTTTGCTACTGGAATGTAGAAAAACTGGTCACACAGTCGTTGTGGTGCATAATTCTTCACACAGGCTACAATGTGATAGCAACCGAATAATCTGTTCTATAAAAATGTCAAGGAATGGATTAATATTGGCCAAGATACTGTCATAATTCTGTGTTTTTCTTCAAAACACTGCCTTGGTATCTTTCACATCTGCAGAAGAGATCATTACGGGTCTCGTTTTGCTGTCTCATGTGGAAGACAACACCTCCCAAGATGTTTCAGGGAGTTGTGGACACAGCTCAGGAACTCTGCGGACTCTGTCTCTATTTCCTGCTGCCTCAGTAAAGCAGCAGTACGACCAAATCTGTCACCTCCCCTGGCCAATCTCTCTACTCCCCTCTCTCACTGGGCAGGAAATACAAACACCTCAGGCTCAAGGACAGCTTCTATCCCACTGTTATCAGACTCTTGAGCAGATCGCTTGTATGAAAACGCAAACACGAGGAAATCTGCAGATGCTGGAATTTCAAGCAACACACATAAAAGTTGCTGGTGAACTCAGCAGGCCAGGCAGCATCTCTAGGAAGAGGTACAGTCGGCGTTTTGGACCGAGATACCAGCTCTTCTTTCAGTTAGTCCTGACGAAGGGTCTCCATCCTTCTAAACTCCACTGAGTACAGGCCCAGACTCATCAAAGTAGAAGAAGAAGAAAGCCCTTAACTCCGAGTGGAGTCATTGGGACGCCGTCATGATGACATTTTTTTAGCAGGCTTTCTTATTTTTATGAGGCTGAGTTGCTAGCTCGACGCTCAACCCAGCACTGATGGAAACTGTGCAAGGGAGCCGGCGAGATTTGAACTCGGGAGCTCGTGATGCCACTACGCCACCAGCCGGTTTAGACCCATCAAACACGTTGTGATAAAGCAGACAAAGGAAAGGAAAGGTATGTCGCATCCGGAGTTTCTCCGGTTAGTGGATGATTTCCCTCCACGCCTCTCTGACGTAGTGGGAATCCGCGTACGAGGCAAGTTACAGCAGTGGTTTGCCATTGCCTTCTGCCGGGTGAGTTTCCAAGGAGATCACTAGCTTGTAACCCAGCACGGATGGAAAGCGTGCAGGGGAGCCGGCTGGATTCGAACTCTGGACCTTTCAACCCAAAGTCCGAAGCTGATGCCATTACGCCAGCAGACGGGTCCATAAAGCAGACAATTGATGTTAAAATATGACCTAAAACATTTAGTACAATATAAACTTAACATCTAAGGTATTTTATTTCTCCTTTGTTAATATAGACTTTTTCTTATTATTATTCTTGATGAACTACATTCTGGCCTTAAGCACATGTAGTAGCCTTAAAGCTTGTACTTTGCATACTCCCAAGCCATCATTTCATGATGCTAATGGTGCAGCCTGCCAGATAGGATCCATTCCACAAACGGTTTGATGGGTTGCGGTTCCCAACAATAGAGCTGGGGCAGAACATTTAATGAAAACGACTACCGCTGGATTTCCATCAGATTGAATGCTAACAACTCCCACAAAGCTACTGAGGTGATAGAAATTGAAAACTTAAAGCCGAGATTCTTAGGGAAGTGGGCAGGAATTTAACTTGACTAGCAGGAGGACATTAAAAATGCATATGTGTATGTAAAAATCCTTTATCAGCTTAATGAATATTTGTGGGTTGTGGGAAGGAAAGGGATATGCCCTTGCTGGCCCCTTTCGACACCCATTACATATCCCAGCCAATTCTTCTTGGCAGTGCTAACAATTCTCCATGACTCACCCAGTCCATTTCTCCAAAATCGTTTCTTTCCAGATCTTTTCACTCCTATGCTTCTGGCCTATACAGACTTCCTGATTTTAATCCCTTCATCATTGGTTGCCTTGGCCTTAAGATCTGAAATTCTCTCTTTGGCTCTCTACTTCTCTCAAAGATGTTTGTAATAATCCTGTATTAGTCCTGATGAAGGGTCTCGGCCTGAAACATCGACTGTTTATTCCTTTCCATAGATGCTACCTGACCTGCTGAGTTCCTCCAGCATTTTGTATATGTAATAATCACCCTCTTCGTGAAGCTTTGCCTCATCAGTGTAGCAGTAGTAGGCTCATCACCAACAACGATGATACTGATGCACTATCAATTAGATTATGAGAACACTCAGTCCTCGTTTATTGTCATTTAGAAATGCATACATGCATTAGGAAATGATACGATGTTTCTCCGGAGTGATATCACAGAAGACAAGACAGACCAAAGACTAACACTGACAGAACCACATAATTATAACATAGTTAGAGCAGTGCTAAGCAATACCATGATTTGATAAAGAACAGACCATAGGCACAGTAAAAAAAGAGTCAAGAAGTCCTGAGTCGATCGACTCCCGAGTCCCCGATAGCAGGCGACAAAAGGGAGAAACTCCCTGCCATAAACTTCCAGGCACCATCAACTTGCCGATACCTTGGAAGCAGCGACCCCAGCCGACCCGGAGTCCATCCGTCCGAAAATTCCGAGCTTCCAAGCAGCCTCTCCGGTACAGCCTCCAGAGCGCCATCCTCTGCCGAGCGCCTTCGACCTCTCCCCGGCCGCTGAAACACGCAAAGCCAAGGATTTCGAGGCCTTCAGCTCCCGAGTTTCCGGTTACCACACAGTAGCAGCGGTAGCAAAGCAGGCATTTCAGAAGTTTTCCAGATGTTCCGCTGTGCTCTCATGTCCGTCTCCATCAAATCAGAATTGTGTATGGTCCCCTACTTGACAACAGATATTCATCACTGAAGTGGCCGCGCGCGCTGTCATCGCGCCGCCATCTTCTCCCCCCTCCCTTACTCCAAAAGACTGGAAGTAGAGTAAATACTGAAAGGCTTTTATTAATAGTAAAATAGATCCACGCCCATGCTGTATGTCTGTCCTGGACTGAGGGAGGAGCAGTGACACAATTGCCTTTATTCAGGGGTCTGTGGGAGGAGCCACAGGAGCAGTCAGCAGAGCGGTGTGTCCAGGCATTACTAGACAGGTAACCCAGTTACAACCTATATACATGGTTTACCACAGATACGGCCTACAGAGAGGATATGGAAGAGCTTGGAGCCAGGCAAATGACCTTATTGTCAATGTCAAAAAGACAAAGGGGATGGTCATCCAGTTCCGGAGAACTTGCATCACTCACACCCTTCTTTACATCAGCAGCCCAGCGCTGGAATGTGCGAGCAGCTTCAAACTCCTGGGAGTGCGCATCTTGCACAATCTCTCATGGCCCCAGAACACATCCCACACAACCAGGAATGCTCACCAATGCCTCTACTTTCTGCGGTGACTGAAGAAGGCTGGAATATGCACATCCATACTCGCGTCATTCCACAGATGTGCATTAGAGCACAACCTAACATGCTGCATCACTGCTCGGTATGGAGGCTGCACTGTGGTGGACAGCAAGGGTCTACAATGGGTAACCAAACTGAGTAACGCATCACCAGCACCACCCTACCTGCCGTCAAGGACAGATGTACAGGAAGGTGCTTTATCATTTCCTGTCTGTTACCTTACGTGTAGACTCTCCTGTACCTAGCACTACTTTATGTACATATAATCTATTCATTTATATAAGCTATCTTAAGTATTTATATTTATTGTGTTTTTTAAAGAATCATGTTCTTTATTATATTATGTTTTTATATACTTCATCGGATCTGGAGTACAATTATTTCATTTCCCTTTACAACTGTGTACTGGAAATGACATTAAACAGTCTTGAATCTTGAATCTGCCCTACACCTCCCTCAGTCAAGTTTTGATTTGATAATATTCCTGGAAAGCACCGTGAGATGTTTTATTAAGGTTATTGAAACAGAGTCATACAGCATGATTCCATGATGACGAACCAGCACCGTTTTACACTGATCTTACCCTAGCCCTTTTTAATTCTTTCCCCTCAATCCCATGAATCTCCCCAGGTTCTATCACTCACCAGCGCAGCGGGTGTATTTATTGTGGAAACGCAGGAAACGGGGCACCCAGAGAAAACCCACATGGTCTTTGAAAGAACATGCAGAAAGCATACAGCTAGCAGCGGAGGTCAGGACTGAACCCAAGAGCTGTCAGCCTGTGACTCTACACTGCACCACTCTGCCGCTCTCCTTCGAGGTTTGATATAAATGTAAATTGCACTTTAAGGCACATGGAACAAAAGCCAATAATAATACATGGATCATCATGATCTAATTATAGGCTCAAGAGGTTAAATAGCTTACTACTATTTCTATGTTCCTAAGTACACACGACATAATCCCGAGTCTATGCCAATACAATAACTCAACACTAATAGTGGTTCCAAACTTTTCCTCAAATAGAAACGCAAAATCTTGAACTATATGACATCTTTCATCATATGTTAAAGTTTTAAAGCCAATGAATTATGTCTGAAGTGTACAATGTTGCAAAGTAGCAGCCACCTCAGTCAACCTAAGTGCAGGAAGCTCTCACATGGGCATGTGATGATGGTTAAGCGATCTTCATTAGTAACACACACAAAATGCTGGAGGAACCCAGCAGGTTACGCATCATCTATGGAAGGGAATAAACAGTCAACGTTTTGGGCCGAGACCCTTCATCAGTCCTCCTGAGTTGCTTTAGCAATGTGTGTGTGTGTGTGTGTTGCTCCGGGATAGGGTTAGTAAATTGTGGACCTGCATCATTGGCACCAGAGGCGTGGTAACACTTGCCCAGCACAATCTCTGCTAATCTGATGGGATGCAAACGATGCATTTCACTGTGTGCTTTCACGTTTCAATATATATGTGACAATAAATCTAATCTAATCTTAGACCTCTTTAAAATCAAAAAACTACGGCAGGTCCTGGAAAAAGTGTAAATGATGAAAACACTTACCAGGTCAGGCAACATCTGTTTGAAGAGAAACAGTTAATGTTTCAAATTGCAGACTCTTCATTGGAACTAGGGAAGGGAGAAACAGGTTGGGATAGGCAACAGAGGAGGCAGGAGAGAGCAATTAGTAGAACCAAGAGAATTTCTTTGATAGATTAAGGCAGGATGATCTAATACACCAGTGTCCACTTTATTAGGTACCTCCTGTACCTAATAAAGTGGCTACAAAGTGTAGATTTGTGATCTTTTGTTGTAGCCCACACACTTCAAGGTTTGACGTGTTGTACATTCAGAGATGTCCTTCGCAGTACAGTTGTAATGCATAGTTATTTGAGTTACTATTGCCTTCCTGTCAGTTCGAACCAGTCTGGTCATTCTCCTCTGACCTCAATCATTAACAAGGCATTTTTGGCCACAGAACTGGATTTTTTTTTTGTTTGTTTTTTGCACTATTCTCTGTAAACTGTGGAGACTGCTGTGGGTGAAGTCCCAGGAGATCAGCAGTTTCTGAGGTACTCAAGCTACCCTGTCTGCACCAACGACCATTCCAGTTATTTTCACCTAGACCACACTTCTTCCTCATTCTGAGTTTGGTCTGAACAAAACTGAACCTCTTGACCATGTCTGCATGTTTTTATGCAGTTGAATTGCTGCTAGATGATTGGCCAACCGGATATTTGTATTAACAAGCAGCTGTACACGTGTACCGAATAAAGTGGCCCCTAAGTGTATAACAGATCAGACTAAAGATCGTTGAGCGGTAATGTGTTGTTAATGGCCAGACTGTGGAATATATCTAGCAAGCCAGACTAGACTAAAAATGTATAGGGAAAAATGGATAAAACTGAGTTCAAATGCTGAGAGACATAAATGGCCAGTTATCATACAAAGAGAAAGGATGAGCGAATAATCCCCCTTTTTTTTGGAAGCGATATTTTATTTACTCTCACTTATAATTAACTAATCATACATATTGATACTAACTTTTTCTTATTTATATATCTTAGTAATTATACTATGCAGATTATTTTAGTACAGTGTTTAATTTTTTTTATATGTCAGTTTCTGGGGGGTCATTTATATAACATATATCTTTGGAGTTGCCTCCTGCAGAAATGGGGTTAGATTTAGTATTAGTTAGTTCTTTCTTCAGCCTTTTCTGGCTTAGTTCGGGGTTCTTGGAGATGGTGGGTGGGGTAGTCTTTTTCTTTTTTAATTTTTTCTATTGGGCTGATTTAGTACTACAAAGATGTCTGCAGTATCGGGATTTCCGGTTCCTCTCTGATCATGTATTCCTCTTCCGATTTCATGAGTTCACATTATGGTTAACCCTTTACTCACCAAAGGGTTAATCTTAAATTATGGCTCACATTATTAATTTTGTCTCTTGGAATACAAATGGTTTAAACCATCTAATAAAACGGAAAAAGATTTTCAAAGTATTCCAAAGACTGAATGCTCATATTATTTTTGCACAAGAAACTCATGTAAGGAAAGAGGATAATCAATGCTTCTTTAAGTTCTGGAAAGGACAACACCACTCGAACTCCCAAGCCAAAATTAAAGGCATTTCAATTTTTATAGATCCCTCAATTACATTTATTCATCCAGACATTATCTCAGATCCTAATGATAGATTTTTGTTAATCACTGGGTTACTTTTTAATAAAAAGGCTGCTATGGTTAACATTTATGCTCCGAATGTGGATTACCCTGAATTTTTTAAACACATATTCACTTCCTTTCCTAACTTAAACGAGTATATGTTGATAAAGGGTGGTGACTTTAATTTATGTTTGAATCCCATGTTGGACAGATCCATAGGTAGTCCGGCTTTACCGAATAAGTCGGCTACTCTTATTAACTCTTTTATGTTTGATTCTGGGATTTCAGAAATTTGGAGATTTCTACACCCAAAGGATAAATAATTCTCATTCTTTTCACACGTTCATCATTCTTATTCTCGAATTGACTATTTTTTTATTGACTCTCGATTAATCCCATCTGTAATTGATTGTAATTATGACATTATCGCCATTTCAGATCATGCTCCAATAAAACTTTCTATCAAGTTAATGGATACTTCTTGTACTAAAAGACAATGGCGATTTAACCCTACTTTGCTTCAAGACTTGGACTTTGTCAAGTTTATAAAGGGACAGATTGATTTCTTTTTTTCAATTAATACTACGGAAGAAGTTTCCAATGGAACAGTTTGGGACGCTTTTAAAGCTTATATCTGTAGTCAGATTATTTCCTATTCGGCTGGTTTGAAAAAATGTGCTAAGAATGAAATACTCTTTTTGGTTGATAAATTTAAAGAAATTGATAAAAAATACGCTATTTCTCCCAGTAAGGAGCTGTACAAACACAGAGTTGAACTTCAATTGGAACATAGCTTACTATTAACATCCTCGATTGAAAATCAATTAATGAGAACTAGAAGTGATTTTTATATTCATAGTGATAAATCGGGTAAATTATTGGCTAATCAATTGAAATTTGCTTCGGTTAAATGTCAAATTACTAAGGTTCACAAACACGATGGTACTTTGACAGTTGATCATGACGGGATAAACAAAACCTTTCAAGAATTTTATACCTCTTTATATCACTCTGATTTTCCTCATGATTTTAATACCATGCATGATTTTATAAGTAAACTGAATTTTCCGAAATTATCACCCGAAGATTGCTTATCATTAGAAACTCCTATTACAGAGGAAGAAATAACAACTGCAATCTCATCATTGAATTCTGGTAAAGCACCCGGTCCGGACGGGTTTACAGTGGAATTTTTAAAATCCTTTTATTCTATTGTCTTTCCATGGTTGTCTGGAATATTCAAAGAAACAATCAGTTTAGGTAAATTACCACAATCATTTTATGAAGCCTCTATTTCCTTAATTCTTAAAAACAATAAAGATCCTACTGATTGTGCATCGTACAGACCAATATCTCTTTTGAATGTAGATTCAAAAATTTTTTCAGAAATTTTAGCAACTAGGTTAGAGAAGGTATTACCTCAAATTATATCCATGGACCAAACTGGATTTATTAAAAATCGTTATTCATCCTTTAATATTAGGAGGTTACTGAATTTTGTTTATACCCCTTCACTTATTACCCCGGAATGTATTATCTCATTAGATGCTGAGAAAGCCTTTGACACAGTTGAATGGCCTTATTTATTTAGAGTGCTTGAGAAATTTAATTTCAGTTTGATATTTATATCTTGGATTGAATTGTTATATTATTCCCCGGTAGCTTCGGTTTGTACTAATAATCAAACATCTCCCTTTTTTCGTCTATTTCGTGGTACTAGGCAAGGATGCCCTCTTAGTCCTTTACTATTTAATATCGCCCTTGTATCTTTAGAAATTGCTATCCGTGACTCGCCCAATATTTTTGGGATTACCCGCGGAAACGAAATACATAAATTATCACTATATGCAGATGATTTGTTATTATATATCTCTAATCCGGAGAAGTCGATTTCTGCTATTCTAGCTTTGTTGGCTCAATTTAGTAATTTTTCTGGCTACAAATTGAATCTTAATAAGAGTGAATTGTTTCCCCTAAATAAGCAGGTACCTATTTATGGATGTTTATCATTTAAATTGGTTACTGACTCATTTATATATTTAGGGATAATAATTACGAAAAAGTATAAAGACATTTAAAGCTAATTTTTTACTTTTAATTGATCAGATTAAACTTTTGTTTACTAAATGGTCACCAATATTTTTGTCTTTGATTGGTCTGATTAATGCTATTAAGATGATTATTTTGCCTAAATTTCTATATGTATTTCAATTGGTTCCAATTTTTATCCCAAAATCTTTTTTCGATAATGTTGATTCAAAAATTTCCTCATATATATGGCAGAACAAAAATCCTAGGCTAGGTAAAAGGTATTTACAGAAATCTAAAAAAGGGGAGGGGCTCACCCTCCCGAATTTTAGATTTTATTATTGGGCAATTAATACTCGATACTTAAAATTTTGGTTACGAGATTTGGATGTATCTTTAAATCCACATTGGGTAAATCTTGAATGTAATTCATTCCAAGGGTTTTCTTTGGGTTCGGTTTTAGGAATTTCGCTTCCTTTTATTTCTTCTTAATTGTATAAACAAATGAATAATCCAATAGTTAAGCATACTTTACGTATATGGTTTCAATTCCAAAGTTTTTTGGGTTCAATCAATCTATTTTAGCAAGTCCTATTATATCTAATTTCCTTTTTCAACCTTCCACTATGGATCAAGCTTACTTTGATTGGAAAACCAAAGGTATAGTACGTTTTCGTGATTTATTTTTGGATAATTGTTTCATGTCTTTTGATCAACTTTCTAATAAATATAATTTACCCAGATCTCACTTTTTTAGATACCTACAGATTAGAAACTTTTTAATTACTGCTTCTCCTAACTTTCCACACTCATATCCAATGGATACTTTGGAAAAAATTTTAGATCTAAATCTCTCTCAGAAAAGTGTTGTAGCAATTATTTATAACATAATTATGAATTTATGTCCTGATGTTTCCAATAAAATTAAAACTGATTGGGAAAGAGAACTTAAGATTATTATACCGATCGAAAAATGGGAAAAACTCTTCAATTGGTTAATTTATCCTCTATATGTGCTAAACATGTGTTGATACAGTTTAAAGTAGTGCACCGGGCTCATATGTCCAAAGATAAACTATCTCGTTATTGTTGTTGTTCGTCCATCGTTGACGTCGATGAGGACCTCGACACCATTATGATGGTGTCGACACTAGCGCGTGATTTGGATTTAAGTGAGGGAGAGTTGCGCAGCGTCAGCCTCACTCTCTCTTCCCAATTCCCATCTGGATCCAGTGGCAAGACAAGAGTCGAGACGGCTGGAGGTGGGACTAGGCGACATGTTCCCCCACCAGAGGTGCTACCCCTCCCTGACACCCCATACACCCCATATTACTCTTAAATAAGTCCTATATGTGTTAGATGTCATTCCGAGATAGCTTCTTTAACTCACATGTTTTGGTCATGTCCTTTGTTGGAAAAATATTGGAAAGATATTTTTGATATATTTCAACGGTTTTGAATATAGACTTACAACCTCACCCAATTACTGCTATTTTTGGATTACCAATGATAGACTCAAATCATTTAACCTCTTCAGCTCGTCGGATGATTGCATTTCTTACTTTAATGGCTAGAAGAACCATTTTGCTGAATTGGAAAGAGATTAACCCTCCTACTGTATTTCACTGGTTTTCACAAACTATGTTGTGTTTGAATTTGGAAAAAATTAGAAGTGTGGTTTATGACCCTTCCAATAAATTTGAAAAAACTTGGAGGCCATTTATTCAGCACTTTCATATGATGTAATTTGACCATTTCCAAACTTGTTTTATCTCTCTGTACTGTTTTTTGAGAGGAATGGAGTCATCGACACCAAGGTTTTCTTCTCTTCCATTTTTACGTTGTTAAAATTGCCCAAGTCTTCTGTTTAGATTAGTTTTTTTTGGGGTGGGGTTTGTTTTTTTAATTTTTTTTCTTTTTCATGATTTTTCTCCAGTTATTTTTTTTTTTGTCCTGTATTATTCATTGTTATCCTACATGATTGGGAGTTTTGTCAACTTATACTATTTGGTTTTATAATTACTCATCTTAAGTATAACAATGCATTTGCAACAATTTTGTATTATTGCTATGTTATGTTTATATTTTATGAGTCTAATAAAAAGATTGAAAAAGAAAGAAAGAATTCGATATTGGAGAGTTCGATATTGAATCCTGGAGACTACTATGAGGTCAGACAGAAGGGAAGATTTTTTCAAGCTTGCATTAGATCTCCCTGTAACAGTGCAGGAGGCTAGAGACAAAAAGAACAGAAAGCGAGGTGGCAGGCAACAGGACTGAGAACAAGGGCTCTCCGAAGCGATCACCCAATCTGTGTTTGATTTCTCCATTGCAGGGCTGGCCACATTGTGATGACTGCAGTAGATTCAATACAAAGAATGCAAATGAATCGCTGCTTTATCGGGAAGGATTGCTTGGGTCCTTGGATCATGAAAAGAAAGGTGGTGCTGGGTGTTGAACTTGTTGACATTCTGAAAGGAGAGGGGAAGGGAATATGTGTCCGTTGGAGATGGTGGAAATTGCGAAGGATGACCCATTGAGAGCCTCGTGGGATATAAGTTGAAGATCATATAAACTCTGTTCTTGCTCTGTTCAGAAGAAGAGTGGGTGAGAGCAGAGGTGGGGACACAAATGGGGTGTGTCCAAGGGCTCTGTTTACTATGGTAGAGGGGAAACCACAGTTTGGGAAAAAGAAAGATGTTTTAATGACTTGGATTAGTGCAATGCATGAGTGAAGAAACAAGATTTTAGTCACAGAAATCAGCTTCAAATCTCATTATGCACACTTAATGTCTTACCAAAAAGCTAAACATATATCCACTGTACAGAAGCTGGAATAGTGCCTTAAGTTTTGAATATTTGATATAGCGGAGAGTTGCAGCTTGGTATTCATGACTAGAAAATGGAGGGAATAGTGTGTGATTATGTTATCTTGTTGAAAGACATATTAAGGCATTGTAATTTTGGAGCGGTTTCAGAACGTATGTTGAGGGGCAGATTTGTGTGTGGTTAAATGATGATAGGTTCCTGTCCAAGTTATTAGAGCCTCACATGTGATCTGACTTGCAGGTCTGCAGCTTCAATGGAGAAGGCAGCCAAAATGACCAGAGAATTCCACCACTCAAGCCATAAATGTAACTATAGTCTACAGTCTAAAGAAAACTCATAAAACATTAGTATAGAAGCAAGGCCAGCACCATGTGACCACAGTAGTATGATTCTGTGTTAGGGGTATGCTTGTATGCTTGAATGCTTGTATCGAATGATATCAAGTACTTGTACACTGGAAGGGCATGTAGCAGCAACATACTGTACAAGTGTAACTGTTAGGCAGCAGGTAGGAGTGTAGTTTCCAATGCTACTCTGGAGCAGGAAGTAAGTGCTTCAGAAAGAAACTGGAGAGAGGGAACTTGCAGAACATTGGAACCCGTGCAGAAAGGGCATAGTTACAGGTAGTGTAGATTAACACTACGGCAGTTTGTGCTACTATTGGTATGGATGTCAATGGAAGAAGTTACCCTTACCAAGAAGCATTATGAGGCTCAGGACTTACTTGGGTGATGTTCGGAGCAAATACAATGTATTGTAAAACAGCCACCATTTTAAGTTACCAAATAATATTCCCTCCATGCTGCGAGGCAACGCTGTGTGGTAAGATTTAAATGTTAAGTGTAAAACTTGATCTGTAAAATATATTCAGTGCCCAGGTGGATATTAAAAGCTATATTTGAAGGTGACTTGTGATGATATCCACAATGATTAAGCAAGGTGCACATTTAGATCAAACTTGGAGTCCGACTGGTCTACTTTAAACCACAGGCAGTGACTTATTCTTCACAAAGTCAAGGGAAAGAAGGACTTGCCATATCAGAAGGAAGAGAAGACTGAATGGCTGTTTTCATACCTAAGGTAGGAAAGCTCTTTTCCCTGCAGTGATTGTAAAGCAACTCAGAACCTGACAACATTTCAACAGTAACAGGACCTTGATCACTGCCTCTGTAACCAAGATGATCTTCAGATTTCTAAGGTCAATTTCAAAGATGATCTATGTAAGTTGGAGAAAGCTCTGAAGCAAGTGATGTAAGTTTGCACTTATGCACCGAAAGGTTGTGTATCTTGGTCAAAATGAAAATGATAATGGGCTGCAGCCAGTTAACATTAAAGTTTATACCTTAATCAAGGCCAAGACCTCTCAAAATGACACAGTGCTCAAGACTTTCTCGGAATTATTCAATATTATTCCAGGCTCCTGCCAGATCTGGTTATGCTGTTGATAGAACTGCGCCAACTTCTAAAATAGAATGCAAAGTGGATGCGAACAGTTGAATAGAAAGAATTTGATCAATGCAAGCAGTCTATGCTGTGATCTTTATTGGTTCACCAGGCCTTGAATTATGAATTGGGTATGGGCATCAGTCCTGTTATGCTTAGTGAGTAAGAAAAATAATAACATTTGCATCTGAAACTCTCATAAAAATGTGCAAAACACATAAAAAGTTGAAAAGGAAGAGGAAGATATTACATTCAGTGTAAGGAAATGAATTCAGTTAATTATCGGAAGAACCAATATATTATATCTGAAGTTGTAAACATTATTAGCAATACTTGGCCCTAAATTTATGGCTTGTAGTTTTTTAACACCCCAAAATGTTTTTAATCTATGCAGTTTTGTTCATTTTTTTAATAAATTTTCAGTCTTCAAAGACAACTATCAATTTCTATAATAATATTCTTTTCTCTTTCAAGAGTTAATATGCTAATTACTACATAATCCTTTGTTCTGCTACTCTAGATATAATATGACGAGGCCATATCATAATAATTTCATATAAAAATTACTTCAAAGCCCAGACTGATGAGAAAGATTATAACATTCATTGTTTTCATCTCATTTTGTGTCATATCAACGGTTTCTCTACGTAACATCTGATTAATACTTAAGCAATCTTTTACCTAATTTTATTCTCCACAGATGTGCTTCAGCAGAGGAAAGCAATTGTAAATTTTTCTCTTACATGACACAGCCAGACTTTTGGAATAGGCTAAGGCATTTTGTGTTGCAAAGTATGAAACAGTGACTTTACCACACAGGACCTCCGCAATCTGCTGAGAACTAAGATCAGAGGCATTTAAATCTGGCGACCAAGAAAGTTACAAGAGGTCCAGGTATGATCTTTGGAAAACCATCTCAGGGGTGAAGTGGTAATTCTGGATCAAACTTGAATCGATGAAGGATGCTTGACAGTTAAGGCAGGGCTTGAATGCTATCATCTCCTATAAAGTAAAATCACACAACAGGGCTTTACTTCCAGATAAGCTCAATTCCTTCTATGTGTGCTTTGACCATTAAAAGATGGAGGAAACATCACGAGCTCCAACATCCCCTGATGATTCTATGATCTTAGTTTTTGATTCTATGGTCTTAGTTTCAGGAGAAAGAACTCACGAAAAGCATCTGGCCCAGATGGGGTACCTGGCCAAGTACTAAAGACTGGTGTACTGTAACTAAAGTATACTAAAATACTATAACTAGCTGGGAACTTCAACCTCTCGCTTTGGCATTCTGAGGTACCCAGCTGCTTCAAGCAGGCTAAAATTATACTGGTGCTGAAGAAGAGTGAGGTGACCTGCTTTAACGACTAACACCCAGTCGCGCTTACACTCACAGTGATAAAGTGTTCTGAGAGGTTGGTGATGAAAGGTATTGACTCCTACTTGACAAGTGACTGAGATCTGCTCCAATTTGTCTTCTGAAGCAACAAGGCTACAGCAAATGTCATCTCTTTGGCTCTTCATTCAATCCTGGAACATCTGGACAGTGGAGGTGCGTACGTCAGCATCCTCTTTATTGACTACAGCTCAGCATTCAAAACCATCAACCCCTCAAAACAAATTAATAAGCTCCAAGACCTTGACCTCATTACCTCCTTGTGCAATTGGTTCGTTGATTTTCTCACTTGCAGACCCCTGTCAGTTCGGATTGGCAACAACATCTCCGCCACAATCTCCATCAGCACAGGTTCACCACAAGACTGTGTGCTTAGCCCCCTGCTCTACACACTTACAGTTATGACTGTGTGGCTAAGCACAGCTCCAATGACATTTGAAGGGTCTTGGCCCGAAACGTCAACTGTTTACTCCCGTCCATAGATGTTGCCTGAGCTGCTGAGCTCCACCAACACATTGCGTGTATTGCTCTAATGCCATATTCAGGTTGACTGAAGACATTTTCTGTCATAGGCTGAATCAAAGGTGGTGATGATTCAGAACATAGGAGTGAGATTGAAAACCTGCCCGAGTGGTGCCATAACAACAAGCTTTTACTCAATGTCAGCAAGACCAAGAAGCTGATTATTGGGTTCAGGAGAAGGAAACCAGAGGCCCCTGAGTCAGCTCTCATCAAAGGATCAGAGGTGGAGAGGGTCAGCAACTCGAAATTCATCAGTGTTATTTTTTCTCAGGATCTGTCCTGGGCCCAGCACGGCAGAGCAATCAGGAAGGAAGCACAGTAGTACCTCTACTTCTTTAGGAGTTTCTGAAGATCCAGCATGACAGCTAAAACTTTGACAAACTTTTAAAAAAATGTACAGTGGAGAGTATATTGACTGGCTGCATTACAGCCTGGTTTGGAAGCACCAATGCTCTTGAATGGAATATCCCACAAAAAGTAGTGGATATAGCCCAGCCCATCATGGGTAAAGCCCTCCATTAAGTACACCTACATGAAACACTGCTTCAGGAAAGCAGCATCCATCATCAGAGATCCTCACCACCTAGGCCATGCTCTCTTCTTGCTGCTGCCATCAGGAAGAAAGTACAGGAGCCCCGGAACTCACACCAGCAGGTTCAGGAACAGTTACTAACCTCAAATCATTAACTTCTTGAACCAAAGGGGATAACTTCACTCAACTTCACTTGCTCAATCATTGAAATGAATGTTCTCACAACCAGTAGACTCACTTTCATCTCATGTTCTTGATATTTATTGCCTATTTATTTATTATAATTATTTCTTTCTTTTCGTATTTGCACAGTTTGTTGTATTCTGCACTCTGGTTGAACACTGAAGATGGGGTTCTTTCACTGATTCAGTTATGGTTATTATTCTATAGATTTATTGAGTATGCCCACATAAAATGAATCTCAGGGTTGTATATGGTGACATATATGTACTTCAATAATAATTTTAATTTTACCTTTGAAAATACTTATTTAGTTCATTCTCCCTTTCTTTGTCCCCCTTTACTACCTCCCCAGTGTCAGTGTCCTGTGGTCTGATACCCTACAACCATTGGGCTCATGAACCAACGTGGATAACCTCACTCACTTCGACTGTGAACTGATTCTACAACCTACACACTCACTTTCAGAAACTCTACAATTCACCTTCTCAGTATTATATTATTATTATTCTTTATCTGCATAGTTTTCTTCTTTTGCACATTGGTTGTTTGTCGGTCTTTGTGTGTGATTCTATTGAATTTGTTCTACTGTGAATGCCTGCAACAAAATGAATCTCAAGTTAGTATATGGTATCATGTACATACTTTGATAATAAAATGTGACACTGTAATTTCCTTTGGGATCAATAATGTATCTATCTATCTTCTCCCTCAAAAGTACTGATATCACTCATATCAAGTTCTCATTCTGTCTACCCATGGTAACCTATTGCCCCTTTCTTATTAAGATCCATCTACCTCTGTCTTAATAATACTCAACCACTCTGCTACCCCCTGAGGAAGAGAGTTGCAAAGGTTTACAACCCCTCAGGGAAGGAATAAGAACTTCGCACTTCTGATGAATAAAAAAAAATCATTGGAAATACCCTGAAATGTTGACCATTTCTCTACAGATGCTGTCTGACCTACTGATTCTTTCCAGCATTTCCCCACATTGCATCTTTATCTTCCTTTATGCCCACTTACATAATAAATTAATCTCTAACATTGCCATACTCTCCATTTCAGCAGCACTCTTGCCTACATTGAAGCATTGTCAATTTTTATTTTGGTTTTAAAGGTAAGGAAAGGTTAGTTTTATTTGTCACATGTACATTGAAACACCATAACACTCGGTGAAATGCATTGTTTGTGCCCAATCAAATCAGCGGGAATGTTGGTAGAGGCACCCTGAAAGTGTTGCCATGCTTCTGGTGCCAACACAGCATGCCCACGACTCACCAACCCTAACCCTAACCCCAACCATATGTCCTTGGAATGTGGGAGTAAACCCGAGCTCCTGGAGGAAACCCGCATGGTCACTGGGATAATGTATAGATTTATAAATGTCTAAATTATAAATGTATAAATGTATAATGTATAGATTTCTTATGGACTGCAGTGGAAACTGAACCGTGATTAAGGAACGCTGGTGCTGTAAAGTGATTCAACTAATTGCTATGCTACTGTGCCACTCCAGCATCCAGAAACCACTGTTTTTTAAAAAATTTCCACTATTTCTCCATTGTTCAAATTCTATTTGTGCGAAACCTTCATAACGTGCAATAATATCAAGCATTCGTTAATTTTTCTCTGCCACCCTGTTTCCAGTGGTGAAACTGGGTGTATATTATGTTTATTAAAGACAGCCCTGAAGACGCAGGTGCTGGAGCTTTCATCTCGTGTGCCAATGAATCATTGGTTGGCTAAGTTCTTGTTTACACGTTGAACTACACCACACTCTGCTATGGGTTTCACCCTGGCAGGCCTGTTAATATGGCATCAGCTTCAAAGCAAGTAAACACAGCCTAGAGGGTTTTAAGGTGGGTAGGAGAAAAATCTATATTTCTATCCTAGCCAGCTTTTCTTCAAAGAACAAAAGCAATGTGGTGCACTTATACAGAGTTATGTAAAAAAGTCATCCACTTGTAATGTAATGACATCATTGTGATGTCAGCACCACATGGTCAATTGTTGCTGTTGGTCCATAATGAAGTACACACCCTTGTTCTGAAACTCCTGGAATCTTTTAGCATGTTCCTGCTGTTAGAGCTCACCAGCATTTGCAGCCAAATTTATAATCCATCTGCAAATATGTTAGAGAGTGTGTGGAAAAACACTGATGGCCAAGTCAGTCTCTAAAGTCCAGCACAGGTTAAATAACAGAAAATGGAGAATGAGGAGAAAGGACCATCTTCAGCTTGACAGTATGGTGCTGCATAGATCTGTGTCGGGCATTCGATGAAAGGACCAGCTGCACTGTAGGCAAGGTCACTGTAGAAACAAGGTGATTACAAAGGCTAAAGGTTAGTTTACTGAGTGAATAAAGAAGGAAAGACAACAACATCTGTACAGGGCTTTAGTGAGAGATCAGATGGAATACCGTATCTAGCTTTGGTCTCCTATTTACGGACAGATACATTTACTTTGGGGGCATTTCAGAAAAGATTCACTGGATTGATTTGTGGGATGAACATTGTCCTATAAAAATAGTAATTTAGAGGAATGAAAGGTGATTTTTTTGAAACATCTCAGGTTCTGAGGTTGACATGGCGGATGCTGACAGGTGTTTCTCCTCAGGGAGAGATCTAGAACTAGGGGTATAACCTCAGAACAGGTGCCGAGGATGGGGAGGAATTACTTCTCAGAGTTCTATGAATCTTTGGAATTCATCTCACAGAGAGCTCTGAAAGTTGAGACACTATGTATTCATGACTGGCAAAGATTTTTTAGCTATAGTGCAATTGTCAGTTATGAGGGAGTAAAGAGAAGATTACAATCAAGCTCAGGCAAGCCATTGTAATGTCTGCAGATTTGATTAGTGTTATTCATCTTGATATCATCGAATGTCACTTTATATGGAAAACTCTCATCAAGTTGAGTTCTGCATCTACTTCCTGAGCCGCCTTTGCTAGGCACTTCCACCTACTGCTCTCCAGTTCGTTGTGCAGCTTGAAATCTCCTGAACAGCTTCTCCTTCACTGCCTCTCCAAACTGTGGGACTTCATTTTAACACCCAACTCCGAAGCATTGCTCACCTCTTCAGTCACCGCACATTTCTGGAGACATTCTTCTGCAACCTTCAGTTCCAGAATCCTGCTCATCTACTTTCGTGAACCTTCCAGTTTCAACTGATGACACAACTTGAGTTCATTGCTTTCCCTTCTGAACTTCTTGTAATATCCAAGTGACTTGGCCTTGTTGAGGAAGAAGCATGCTATCATTACCAGCTCTGTGGGCCTGTTCCTTTTCTGCAGCTCAGGTTCATACCTTGAAAAAATTGCCTTAAATTTTCATGTGTTATCTCTCAGTTGGTTACAAGTATGCTAGCTCCTCGAGCATTAGGTCCATTGCATTAAACCACATTGTTTGAGTTCTTTTTCAACAATTTTATTTTATTGAGCGATACAGCGTGGAGTAGTCCTTTCCACCCCTTTGAGCCACTCTGCCTCCAAAACTCCCGACAAACCCGAATAACCCTCACTGAATAACGGGACAATTTACACTGATCAATTTACCAACCGAGTATGTCTTTGGACTGTGGGAGGAAACAGGAGGACCCAGAGAAAACCCACAGCTTCCACGGGGAGTTCATACAGAGACTCCTTACAGAACCGTGCCGGAATCGAACACCGAACTCCTGAGCACTTCGAGCTGTCATAGCGTCACATTAACCACTATGCTACCGTGGCGCACATCTTTAATGGAGTTGAAAAGAAGTATCTGTTCATAATTCCCTTTAAGCATGGATCCTGGAGCAGCTAGACTCACTGAAGATCTCAGATGGCTTCGGATCTCTCTGCCACTCAGCGACAGTTCTGCAAGTCTCTCCTCACATATTGTCACACAGATCTGTTTTCTGTCCTTCCCTAAGTCCACAACATTCAAGGAGCAGCAGCAAACAGAACATATAAAGAATATCTGAGTCTGTTTGTTTCCTGAGGTGTCCTAGCTGGGCAGGGTATTGGGAACCTGAGTGATCGCCAGGAGGGAGAGGAACAAGGCTCAGAGTTGAAGTTTGAAATGCAATAAATGAAGCAAAGGAAGTAGGGTCGGGGTATGGGAAAACTTTAAAAGTCAAAGTGAAAGTGGAGTTTACTGTCATATGCAGATGTACGTGTATGCACAGGCACAATGAAAAACTTATTTGCAGCAACATCACAGGCATATAGAAACATAATAGTCACAAGAAAAAAACATAAATTGAACGTAAGTTATACAATATTATACAAGGAAAAGACACAATAAAGACCCAAAAAACAAAGTCTACTGTGGTACAACACACAAGATGTCTGATGGGCTCAGTGAATCAGACACTGGATATCCAGTGTCTGCAGTCTCACTTGTAGCTCCAAAGTAGTGCAAAGCCATTAGAGTGTGGCTGGGATAAAGGTTATGCAGGTTGGTCCAAGGATTGAAGGGAAGTAGCTATTCTTGAACTTGGTGCTGTGGGACTTCAGGCTTCTGTACCTCTTGCCAACAGTAACTGTGAGAAGATGGCATGACTCAGATGGTGGGAATCTTTGATGGTAGATGTTACCTTCTTGAAGAACACCTCATGTGGATATTTTTGATGGTGCAGAGGGATATGCCTATGATGTATTGGGTAGTGTTCACCACCCTCTGTAAGTTTCTTACATTCTTGTACATTTGAATTTCTGTACCAGACCATATTGCAACTAGTCACGATACTTCCAATAGTATAGCTGTAGAAATTTGATCAGGAACAGCACTTCTCCTTCTGCTGGTACATATTGGCACCAATGACATGGGTAGGAAAAGGGAGGAGGTCCTGAGGAGAGAATTTAGGGAGCTAGCTAGAAAGCTGAAAAGCAGGATCTCCAGGGTAGCAATCTCTGGATTATTCTTGTGTCATGCACCAGTGAGGGTAAGAATAGGATAATTTGGCAGATGAATGTTTGGACGAGGAAATGGTGCAGGGGACAAAGTTTCAGATTTCTGGATCATTGGGAGCTGTTCTGGGGAAGGTAGGACCTGTATAAGGGGGTCGGTCACAGCTGAATCTGAGGGGGACCAATATCCTTCAGGCAAGTTTGCTCGAACAATTGGGGCATGTTTCAACTAGTTTGGCAGGGGGATGGGAAGTGATAGGGCCAGTATACAAGCAGAGGCAGTTTGTAGTGAGACTGTCAGGAAGGACAGGCAGATGATAGGGCAAAATTACAGTCAGTGGGATGAGTTGCAATGTAATGGGGACGAGTAAAAAAGGGTGACAAGTACAGCACTGAAGGTTTTATATTTGAATGCACACAGTATAAGGAATAAAGTAGATGATCTTGCAGTGCATTTAAAGATTGGCAGGTATGACGTCGTGGGCATCACTGAGTTGTGGCAGAAAGAAACCTATAGTGGGAGTTTCACATTCAAGGATACACCTTGTATAGAAAGGACAGGCAGGTAGACAAATGGATGTTGTGAAAATTTAACTTTCAGAAGGCCTTTGACAAGGGGCCGCACATGAGGTTGCTTAGCAAAATAAGAGCCCACAGAAAAATACTAACATGGATAGAGCATTGGCTGATTGGCAGGAGGCAAAGAGTGGGAACGGAGCCTTTTTTCTGATTTGCTGCCGGTGATGAGTGATGTTCCACTGAAGTCTGTGTTGGGACCACTTCTTTTTACTTTGTATGTTAATGATTTGGATGACAGAATTAATGGCTGTGTGGCCAAGTTTACGGAAGGACTTAGATAGATTAGGAGAATGGCAAAGACATGGCAGATGGAATACAGTGTCAGGGAGTATATGGTCAAGCACTTTGGTAAAAAGAATAAAAGCATAAACGATTTTCTAAATGGGGAGAAAATTCAAAAATCTGAGGTGGGAGTTGTGGAAGATTCACTAAAGGCTAACTTATTTATTTTAATATGTAATGGGTGTGGTATATATTTTCATGGACATCTTATTTTGTAATAGGTCTGAATACTAAAACAGGTTATATTATTTCCAGGGCAAACATAATAAAGATGTAGTTTACAGTGAAATTCATGAAATCAGATGATCTGCTACGACAATGGGAGAAAGTAGGAGGTTATCTACTCATTTATCAGCAATTAGTACTGGACTAACAGTACTACTCAGAAATGCCACAAAAAGTCTGTATTGAGAAGGAGCATTACAGTGCAGTAGAAAAAAAAATCAAAAATGCTGAAAATTTGAAGAATGGTCTTTGATCTGAAATGTTAAAGCGAGTTCTCTGCCCACAGATGCCGATTAACCTGCTGATTGCTGCCCAGCATTTCTTTGTTGTGCAGTGAAGAGCAAATGAACATCTGAGGTGGCCTGGTGGAATCAAGTATGAAAAGTTCTGTTTTGGGATGCCAGATATGAAAGTGTTTAATTCTGGCATTTGAAAATGAGTCCAAGCAATAAAATTCCTCACAATCAGACAAGGAAAATGGAAAAAAATGCAGCTAATATGAAGAAAAAACTTCAATATAGTCATGATTTGGTGCTTTCAAAGTAAAGTATCTACAACTTATTTTCTCAATATTTATTGTTTATTTATTATTATTATTTTTGTTTTCCCCCTTTTTGCATTTAGACTTGCATTTGCTTTTGCACTTTGGCTGTTGTGGCCTTTGTTGTGCATTATTTATAATTGATTCTATCGTGTTTCTTTACATTTACTGTAAACACCCGTGTGATAACGAATCTCAGGGAAGTATATTGTCATATATTTGTACTTTGGTAATAAGTTTACTTTGAACTTTGAACTCTTTGAAAAAAAGACACCTTACAATAATAACAGGATTGGTCAGAAACATTCCAGTGTAAAGTGTAATCAGTATTAATATTGTCTGGCAAGTGCAGGTTGTTTTGCCTGCTAAATGAAAAGAAATATGAAATGTGAGTTAGGAAAAGCAAGGCTATTTTTACCAGGTGTTTGGTATGTTTTTCAGTACCAGCCTCAGAAGTACTCGCTGTTGTAGGTTTCAAACAAAACAGATGGGTAACTTTTGTAAAAATAAATTGTGATTAATTAGATTAAAATATGTATGAAAACATTGAAAGCCAAGATCAAAATAAAAACTATTTCCAGACAGAGAATGTGAATTTGATTAATACATATTAAGTCTTTTAAATATCAAGGAAACTAGGCATGAAGTGGAAAATATGTGCTATATTCCATTTTCTACTGATGTATGTGATGTGATGTCTGTAGTCAAGCATTAACTAGCAGCATTTAGAATCATACCATATGGACAACGCATCCAGCAATCTTACTGCTTTGAATGCAAAGGTTTCTTTATGTTTATCATACGAATTCAATTGCATTGGAGGTGCTCCAATCAGGACTTTACTCTTGAACTCATTCAACCATCTAATTTCATAAGCATACGTTACCGTATTAATCTCCCTCTGAACACTTGGAAGTGGATGTTTTATTCATATGCACAGGAGTGTCCAAGTTCAAAGTTCATAAGTTCATAGTAAATTTATTATCAAAATATATACATGTCACCACATACAACTGTGAAATTCATTTTCTTGCAAGCATACGCAATAAATCTTATAATCATAAAAGAATCAATGAAAGACCACACCAACTGGGCAGCCAACCAGTGTGCAAAAGACAACAAACTGTACAAATACATAAAGAGAGAAGAAATATTAATAATAAGAAATAAATAATGAGAACATGAGGTGAAGAGCCCTTGACAGGGAGCCCATAGGTTGTGGGAACATTTCAGTGATGGGGCGAGTGAAGCTGAGTGAAGTTATCCTCTTTGATCCAATGGTGGATGGTGGAGGGTAATAACTGTTCCTGAACTTGTTTGAGCTGAGTCACGGGGCTCCTGTATCTTCTTCCTGAAGGCCTGGGTGGTGGGGGTCCCTGATAATGGATGATGCTTTCCTGTGCTCAGTGGTTGGGAGGACCTTACCTGGGCCATATCCACTACAATTTGTAGGATTTTCCATTCAAAGACATTGGTATTTCCAGACCAGGCTGTGATGCAGGCAGTCAATATACTCTCCACAACACATCAACAGAGGATTGTCAAAGTTTTAGATGTCATGTCAAATCTTCACAAACTCCAAAGGAAGTAGAGGTGCTGTTATGCATTCTTCGTAATTGCATGTCATGCTGGGACCAGGACAGATTCTCAGAAATGATAACACTGAGGAATTTAAAGTTGCTGATCTTTTCCACCTCTGACCTTCCAATGAGGACTGGCTCATGGGCCTCTGGTTTCCTTCTCCTGAAGCCAAAAATCAGCTCCTTGGTCTTACTAACGTTGAGTGAGAGGTTGTTATTATTACCCACTCAGCCAGATTTTCAATCTCCCTCCTGTATGCTGATTCATCACCTTCTTTGATTTGGCCTACGACAGTGGTGTCATCAGCAAACTTGAATATGGCATCGGAGTTATGCTCAACCATACAGTTATAAGTGTAAATTGAGTAGAGCAGGGGGTTAAGCACACAGTCTTGTGGTGCACCTGTGCAGATGCAGATCGTGGAGGAGATGTTGTTGCCAATCTGAACTGACCATGGTCTGCCAGTGGGGAAAATGAGGATCTAATTGCTCAAGGAGGTATTGAGGTTAAGGTCTTGAAACTTATTGAAAGTCTGAAGATCTTGAGGGATGGTAGTATTGAGTGCTGAGCTGTAGTCAATAAAGACCATCTGATGCATGCATCTTTGCTGTCCAGATGTTCTGGAGCCAATGTGATGGTATCTGCTGTAGATCTGTTCTGCAGATATGCAAACTGGAGTGGATCCAAGTCACTTGGACAAGTTACTTGTTCAAACAGGAATTGATATGTTCCATACCCAACCTCCCAAAACACTTAATCACTATAGGTGTAAGTGTTACTGAACGATAGTCATTTAGGCAGGTTACATGTTCTTCTGAGGTACCAGTATAATTGAATCCTGCCTGAAGCAGTTGGGTACCTCAGACTGCTGAAGCGAGATGTTAAAGATCTCAGTCAATACTCCAGCCAGTTTTTAGTGGGTTCACCCACCTGAAGACTGCTCATACATCGGCCTCAGGGACTGAAATCACAGGATCATCAGGGATTATGGGAGTTCATGATGGTTCCTTCATGATTTGATGGACAAAGCGAGCAGAGAAGGCATTGAGCTCATCTAGAAGCGAAACCCTGTTGTTGCCGATGTGATTTTACTTTATAAGAGGTAATAGCATTCAAGTCCTGCCACAGCTGTCGAGTATCCTTCATCGATTCAATGATAATACCTGGACCTCTTGCAATTTTCTCAGTCGCCAGACTTGAATGCCTCTGACCTGGCTCTCAGCAGATTGCGGAGGTTCTGCGTGGTAAAGTCACCGTTTTATATTACGCAACACAAAATGTCTTACTCTATTTCAAAAGTCTAGCTGTGTCATGTAAGAGAACAAATCACAATTGCTTTCCTCTGCTGAAGCACATTTGTGGTGAATAAAATCAAGTAAAAGTTTGCTTAAATGTTAGTCAGATGTCACGTACAGAATATGTTAATGGGACACAAAGTGAGGTGAAAACAATGAATGTTATAATCTATCTGGTCAGTCTGGGCTTTGAAGTAAATTTTTGTATGGAATTATTATGATATGGCCTTGCCATATTATATCTAGTTCAGTCGAACAATGGATTATGTAGTAATTAGCACATTAACTCTTGAACGAGAAGAGAATGTTATTATAGATATTGATAGCTGTCTTTGAAGACTGAAAATTTATCAAAAAAACAAACAATTGCAGAGATTAAAAACTATTGCGTGCAGTTCATGTGATAAAATATCTCCACTGTAAGTGGCATTAATAGGTTTTAAAGCACAGTAGAGGGGTTTAGACAGTGATCAGTCAGAGTTCAATGTTGAATTGAATTGAATTTACTTTATTTCTTACATCCTTCACAGACATGAGCAGTAAAAATCTTCATGTTACGTCTCTGTCTGAATGTGCAATGTGCAATTTATAGTCATTTGTCATAAATAGTACGTACAACAGGACAGTCAATATAACAGAAATACAGTTGCGTCAGCATGAATTAATCAGTCTGATGGCCTGGTGGAAAAAGCTATCCCAAAGCCTGTAAGTCCTGGCTTTAATGCTGTGCTACCATTTCCCGGATGGTAGCAGCTGGAACAGTTTGTGGTTGGGGTAACTCGGGTCCCCAATGATCCTTCGGGCCCTTTTTTCACACCTATCACTGTAAGTGTCCCGAATAGTGGGAAGTTCATGTCCACAGATGTACTGGGCTGCCTGTATCACTCTCTGCAGAGTTCTGCAATTGAGGGAAGTACAGTTCCCATACCAGCCAGTCAGGATACTCTCAATTGTTCCCCTGTAGAAAGTCCTTAGGATTTGGGGATTTATGCCAAACTTTTTCAACTGTCTGAAGTGAAAGAGATGCTGTTGTGCCTTTTTCACCACGCAGCCGGTGTATACAGACCATGTGAGGTCCTCAGTGATGTGTATACCGAGGAACTTGAAGCTGTTTACCCTCTCAACCCCAGATCTATTGATATCAATAGGGTTAGCCTGTCTCCGTTCCTCCTGTGGTCCACAACCAGCTCCTTTGTTTTTGCAACATTGAGGGAGAGGTTGTTTTCTTGACACCACTGTGTCAGGGTGACGATTTCTTCTCTGTAAACTGCCTTGTTATTATTTGAGATAAGGCTAATCAATGTACAAAGTGTAGTATCATCTGCAAATTTTATTAGCAGATTGGAGCTATGGGTGGTGATACAATCATGGGTATACAGAGAGTAAAGGAGGGGACTTAGGACGCAGTCCTGAGGGACTCCTGTGTTGAGTCTCAGTGGGGTAGAGGTGAGGGAGCCCACTCTTACCATCTGCCAATGATCTGACAGGAGGTCCAGGATCTAGCTGCACAAAGTCTAGGTCTCTGAGCTTCTTGTCAAGCCTGGAGGGAATTGTGGTGTTGAATGCTGTAGTCCAAGAACAGCATTCTCACATAAGCATGCTTCTTCTCCAGATGTGTAAGGACGGTGTGTAGAGCTGTGGCTATTGCGTCATCTGTTGATTGGTTGTGTGGGTAGGCGGATTGTAGGGGTTCTAGTGTGGGTGGTAGCATACTACAGATGTAGTCCTTGACCAGCCTCTCAAAGCATTTGCTTATTACTGAGGTGAGTGCGACAGGCCACCAGTCATTCAGACATGTTACCTTGGTCGTTTTAGGTACAAGGATAATGGTGGATGTTTTGAAGCAGGAGGGCACTCTACACTGGGAGAGAGTGTTCTAGTGAATGTTCTGGTGCTTTTCATGCTTCAATGCAAAAACTGATGAATGCAAAGATCCCACCGGCATGATTTGATGAAGAGTAGGAAGCTCCCATGTTCCCTAGCCAACGTTCCTCTTGCAGCTAATATCACAAACTAATATCTTTATCATCTTAGTGAGGTACAAATTTGATTCTATATTTTGCTGATTAAATTCTCAGCCTGAAACATTGACTCTTTATCCCTCTCTGTTGATGCTGCCTGACCTGCTGCGTTCCTCCAGCATTTTAGATTAGATTAGATTAGATTATGAGGACACTCAGTCCTCGTTTATTGTCATTTAGAAATGCAGTCATTAAAAAATGATACAATGTTCCTCCGGTATGATATCACAGAAACACAGGACAGACCAAAACTAAAACTGACAAAAACTAGGAGGAGGAGAAGATGGCGGCACGACACAGCTTGCACAGCCACTCCGGTGAATGATATCTGTAACCTGTCAAGTAGGGTGCCGTGCACAATCCTCATTTGATGGAGGCAGACATGGGAGAACGGATGAACATCTGGAGTAACTTCTGAAATGCCTTTTTTGCTGCTGCTGTCACTGTGTGATCTGGAATCTCCGAGGGGAAGGCCCCGAATTCTCGGCTTTACTTGTTGCTTTGCGATCAGGACGGGGTCAAGGTGCTCAGCAGAGATGTTGCTTGGTGCCTGGGGTCGAAGGGCTGGACGGAGGCTCGGAGTTTTCAGACAGACTCAGGGTCGGCTGTGGTCGGGTGCTTGTAATGCATCGATAGTTGTCGGTGCCTGGAGGTTTATGGCAGAGAGTGTTTCTCCCTTATGCCACCTTCTATCGGGGACTATCAGGAGTCGATCGGAACTTTGAGACTTTTTTTTAACCGTTCCCATGATCTGCTCTTATCAAATTACGGTATTGCTTGGCACTGCTGTAACTATATGTTATAATTATGTGGTCTTGTCAGTGTTAGTCTTTGGTTTGTCCTGTGTTTCTGTGATATCATGCTGGAGGAACATTGTATCATTTCTTAATGCATGCATTTCTAAATGACAATAAACGAGGACTGAGTGTCCTCATAATTTAATCTAATATTTGTAACATATAGTTACAACAGTGCAAAGTAATACCATAATTTGATAAAGAGCAGTCCATGGGCACAGTAAAAAACAAGTGTCAAAGTCCCGATAGCCCCATCATCTCATGCAGATGGTACACCCGACCACAGCCGACTCTGAGTCCGTCCAAAAACTTCGAGCCTCCGGCCAGCCCTCTGACACCGAGCACCGAGCACCATCCTCTGCCGAGTGCTTCGACCCTGCCCCGGCCACCGAGCAACAAGCAAAGCCGAGGACTCGGGGCCTTCCCCTCCGGAGATTCAGGATCACACAGTAACAGCGGCAGAAAAGCAGTCATTCCAGAAGTTTCACCAGATGTTCCTCTGTGCTCTCACGTCTGTCTCCATTAAATCAGGATTGTGCATGGCACCCTACTTGACAGATAACAGACATCACCACCGGAGTGGCCGCTGCGAGCTGTGTTGTGCCACCATCTTCTCCTCTCCTCCTCTCCTAATTTTGAGTGTGTTACTCCATATTCTGCCACTCTAAACAGAAGTGTAATCTTCAGGATGAGAATTTCTGAAGACACATAACGTAGTTGTTCATGCAACTTTTAAAAAAAATTAAAGTTAGTCTTACTACTTTTAACCAGCATTGATGAAAAATAGTAAACCTAGCCCAGTTTATATTCTAATTTGGTACTTTTACCTCCCCGGTAGTCCAAGGTGTGATATTGGTCAACGTTTGACATGGCAAATTATAGTCTGGAGAAGCATTCAGGTGAAAACCTGGAAATTCACAAATCACTGTTATCTCTAGGCAAGATGGGGTTTTTGAAACAGATGCCTTTTAAGTGCCAGCCACGATTTTCATTTGTACTAAAGTCAAAAGGCTTTGCAAACTCTCGCCCAGAGTCAAAAATATTGCTATTATCTACGCTTGGGTGAGAATCTAGTGCTTTAATAATATCTAAGAAATGTCATCACAAGTCAAATCTGCTTTTTAGTAGCACCTGGGAGAAAATTGGTTTTAGGAGAAGTGAATTACAATATTTTATTTTGTTTTGGCAAAGATTTACTTTACACTTTCAGTTAGTGTACAGTTCTAAAGTTAGGAGTCAATATTTTTGGATAGCAAATTATCACTTCATAACTTTTGAAGATTGAGGAATGTGACCAAAATTTCCACCCTGAGGAACAAGAGAACTTGGAAGCAGGGCATTGTTGTAAGTTATGGGCAAATCTAATTCAAAATAAAGTTCTAAAATCTGGAGCTGGATTATGCCAATGGTCATTACTACAACTGCCAGATATTACAAAGTCAAATCAAGTTTATTATTGTATTCAAAAGTACGTGTATGCATGGATGCAATGAAAAACATACTTACAATAGCCTCACAGGCACATAGCAACATAGCAGCAGCATTCACAAGAAAAGCATAAATTAAACATAAATTATACACAATGTTGACAAGAAAGATTGCTCTTTGAACTAAAAAAAAGTCCGTTGTAGTGCAAAGTGATCAAAGTAGCTACAGTGTTGCTAAACTGTAGTAAAGAGGTGTGCCATGACTGGGCAGAACAGAAAGCATATTTTATTTAGAGATACAGCACAGTAACAGGCCCCTCTGGCCTGACAAAACCACACTGCCCAATTACACCCAAATGACCAATTAACTTACCAATCCATATGTCTTTGGAATGTGGGAGGAAACTGAAGCACCAGGAGGGAATCTACATGGTAATGGGGAGAATATGCTAACTCTTTACAGAGAGCAGAGGAATTGAACCCAAGTCAGTGGTGCTGTAATGGCATTAAATTAATAACTACGGTACTGTGTCATAACTTTCTGACTCGCGAGAATGGGAAAGATTGAATGGGATAGGTGGGGAAATGTAGTGGCAGTGGTTAAAGTCATAATGCCTTACAGAAACTTTAACACGAGCACACCAACACAATTGAACAACTTGGGGGATATCTAATAGGCCATACACCACAAAATGCTTTGAAATTGACAGATGGAAAGTTCAGCTTGAGTTACTGAATTCAAACTCCAGCATTACCTTTTCTCTTCAAGGTGAATTTAAAAATTCATCAGCCTTACACCTTTAAAATATACTTTTAAAGCACAAGGTCACTTTTAGAACTTGGTTATATCTGTCCTCTACCATGCTTCTCTGAGCTCTGGTAACCCTTTTTAGAAGCACAGTGGTCCTGAAAAACAGTTTATACATCATAAAACTTCATTAAGGGAATTGAACTTCATGGAAGAATCTTTCACATGTGCTCAGTGGGTCTGTTTGTCATTTCTGTCATTGACAGGTTTTTTATATGTTATGACCTGAATATTGGGAGAAGTTAGTTTTCTACAGCTGACAAAATGTAGGAGGAATGGGTAGAACATATTGTTTTATTGAATGTTGAAAGGCCTTGATTGAGTGGATGTGGAGGGGATGTTTCCTATGGAGGGATAGTCTAAGATCAGAGGACACAGACTCAGAATAGAGGGGCGTACTTTTAGAATGGAGGAAAGGAGGAATTTCTTTAACCAGAGAGTGGTGAATCTGTGCAGCTTGTTGCCACAGGCGGCTGCGGACGCCAAGATATTGGGATCTGTTTAAAGCAGAGGTTGATAGATTCTTGATTGGTCAGGGCATGAAGGGATATGGGGAGAAGGCAGGAGATTGGAGCTGGGAGAGAATATGGATCAGCCATGATGAAACAGCAGGGCAGACTCGATGGACCAAATGGCCTAATTCTGCTCTTATATCTTTTGATCTCATGGTCTTAATATCTCTGAGAGGGTGAGCCCAAATGAGTTACTATAGCAAAAAAAAACAACTGCTGGAGATCTCTTTGAGCCCAGTAGCATCAGTGGAGGAAAAGGAATTGTTGACATTTTCACAAGAATGAAGGGAATTTAATTTATAATTTTTTCCCTCTTGCAGTTGCTGCCTGACCTGCTGTGATCCTCCAGCAGTTTGCTTTTGTTTCAGGTTCCAGCATCTGCGGATGCTTGTGTCTCCAAATTAATACATCTGATAGAGCAGGATTCAGAAGCACATTGTATTTATGTACTGTGATGTTAATAACAAGGCAGTGGGACTTGTCCTACAGGCCAGACTACACCAATAGAAAGAGAAAAATTGTGCCAAAATAGTGACAGGCAGAAGTGGCCAGTTCTGATCTAGATTGAAAGAAAGATCTTTCTAAAGATAAAAAAAATTCAATATTCAATGCTGTAGGGTGCAGGTTGCCCAGATGGAAGATGAGGTGCTGTTTCTCAAGTTCATATTGGTCCTTGTTAAACAGCTATGCAGTAAAATATTAGCTTAATCTTGAGGAGAGCAATTTTACACTCATTTCCTGGTTTTGTGACCTAACAGGAGTGCTTGTAGGAGTTTTATTAGCTCTAGAAACAATTTTCTGATGTGAACATCTACTGAGTGATGTCAGCAAATATGCACCACCCAGAATCTCCAGTGTGACTTTCAACTTTACTGTACCACTGAGCATACAAGCTTGCTATACTTCTACAGGGTCCCTGCACTCTGTACTGACTTTGCCCTCAAGTTTCTGAAGTCAGATTTGCACCCACAGCTCCTTGATCAATAGCAAGAACCTCAGCCAGCACTCTGACAGTCATTCATTATATTTATTTTCTTCTACCTTCCTCAGTTGGATTTATTGTTATAAAATTACTAGCTACTTACAGCATTTAGAAAGTTAATACATTATCAAGGATATCTTGAGACAACTGTGCATCCCTAATTGAGATGGACCCATCCTTCCAGTATTCGTGTGAACAGCTTTGTTTTATGAGAAAATTCCAGTTCAAAGTAACATATCCTCACTGCTAATGGAGAACAAGAAAAAGCACAAAAAACAACCATCAATAACCTTTTGCAGCCCAGATGTTACCACAGAACGGCATCTACAAATTTACCTGACTATTGAGATCTATCCAAGGGTGCAGCTACAGTCGTAGCTTCACTTCAGAAGTATTTGGTTGGATGAATAGGGACACTGAGAAGTCTTGACGCATGAACAGTTTATGTAAATATAGTTCATCTTCTTTTCTTGCTGACCAAGCTGGAACTGACATGAATGATGAGGCAATAGAGAATACAATGCAATGAGGTTCAAGTAGGAGCTGAGAGGAAATATGGAAAGATGAATATATCGAAGTTATTCTTGCTGCAAAGACCTGAAAAGTTAACTTGTTTTCTCCCTTTTCTGATGTAGTATTTCCACCATGGTCTCTGTTTATGACAGTAATCCAACATCAAATCACAGAGTCATAGAGTCATACAGAATGGAAACAGGCCCTTTGGCCCGATTCATCCTGTGTTACCTAGCGAGCTGGTCCCATCTGCCCATGATTGGCCCTTCACCCTTTAAGCCCCTCCTACCTATGCACTTATCTAGATGCTTTTTAAATGTTGCTAATGTGTCCGCTTCAACCTCAAATTCTGGCAGCTCGTTCCCAACACACAGCACCCTTTGTGTGAAGAAACTGCTCTCGACGACCCTTTTCAATCTCTTGCCTTTGATGTTAAACCTGTATTCTCTTGTTTTTAGTACCCACTCCCTGGGCAAAAATTTATGCACCTTTCACCCTGTCTATATATGGTAACTCTATCAGGTCACCCCCACTCCCCCCTCCAATCTGTGACGTTTCTGTGAATACAATCCACTCTATATAATCTCTCATAGAGTCATTGAGCCATTGAATACTACAGCACAGCAGTAGGACCTTTGGCTCATCTAGTCCATGCTGAACTATTATTCTGCCGAGTCCCATCGACCTGCACCCGAACCATAGCTCTCCATACTCCTCCCATCCATGTACTTATCCAAGCTTCTCTTAAATATTGAAATCAAACCTGTATCCGCCACTTCCACTGGCAGCTCGTTCCACACTCTCACCATCCTCTTAGTGTTGAAGTTCCCCTTCATCTCCCTTGAACCCACCCCCACTCATCTTCAATGCATGCCCTCTGGTATTCGACATTTCAACCCTAGGAAACAGATACTCCGTCCACTCTATCTATGCCTCTCATAATCTTGTAAACCTCTATCAGATCTCCTCTCAGCCTTCGATGCAAAGGAAACAACCGAAGTTTATTTAGCCTCTCGTGATAGCACGTGGCCTCTAAACTAGGCAGTATCCTGATAAATGTCTTCTACACCTCTCCAAAGTCTCAGCATCCTTCCAATAGTCTTGTAAAGTTGCAATGTAACCTCCTGACTTTTGAACTCAGTGCCTTGACTGAAAAAAGCAAGCATTCCATAAGACTTCTTAACCACCTTATTGACCCGTGCAGTCACTTTCAAAGAGCGATGAACTTGGATCCCAAGATCTCTCTGATCAGCAACACTGTTAAGGATCTTACCCATAACAGTGTACTGTCTCCTTGCATTTGCCCTACCAAGGTGCAACACCTCACATTTATCTGGGTTAAACTTTACCTGCCATTTCTCTGCTCACATCTGCAGCTGACCTATGTCATGCTGTATTCTTTGCCAATCTTCTACACTATCCACAACTCCACTGATCTTGGTATCATCTGCAAGTTTACTAATACACTCATCTACATTTTCATCTAGGCCACTTATATACGTTACAAATAGCAGAGGTCCCAGCACAAATCCCTGTGGAACACCACTAATTACAGATCTGCGGTTTGAATAAGTCCCTTCAACTACTAAACCACTACCCCTTTGTCTGCTACGCACAAGCCATTTCTGAATTCAAATAGCCAATTCACCATGGATCCCTTTCATCTTAATCTTCTGGACTAGCATCCCATGAGGAACTTTGTCAAACAGCTTACTAAAATTCATGCAGACAACATCCACTGCCCTACCCTCATCAATCTCTTTCATCACCTTGTCACAAGACTCAATCAATTTGTTAAGGCACGACCTGCCAAGCAAAAGCCATGTTGACTTCCCCTAATTAGGCCATGAGTTTCCAAATACTCATATATCCTATCCCTGAGAATTTTCTCCAGCAATTTCCCTATGACTGATGTGAGACTCACCAGTCTGTAGTTTCTCCTGGTCCCTTAAATAGAGGTACAACATTGGCTACTCGCCAGTTTTCTGGGACTTCGCCTGTGCCCATAAAGGACACAAAGATACTGGTCAAGGGCCCAGCAATCTCATTGCTTGCCTCCTTCAATAACCTGGGAACCTATCCACCTTAATACTCATTAGGAGGCCCAACACTTCCTCCTCCTTGATCTCTAAACGTCCTGAAGTATTTATATACTCAGCACTGATCTCTTGCTCCTTCATATCCTTTTCCTTGATAGATAATGAAGTACTCAATAAGTACCTCACTCACCTTCACTGCATCCAAGACTTTATCCTTGAGTGCTCCCACCTTCTTGAGCCTTTATCCTCCCTTTATCTGAGAGTGGTCCCACCCTCTCCCTAGTTACCTGCTTATAGGATGCCTTGGGATTCACCCTAATCCTCCTTACCTAGGACTTTTCATGGCTTCTCCTGGATTTCCAAATCCTCTTCTTTAGTTCTTTTTTGCTTCTTCATGCTAGTGGGAGTATTTAAAGATATTTTCAACCTCTCACTGCTATGGATGGAAGTTCCCACCTGTTTGAAAAATGCAACAATTATACCAGTGCCTAAGAAGAGTAGTGTGAGCTGTCTTAATGACTATCGTCCAGTAGCACTCACATCGACGGTGATGAAATGCTTTGAGAGGTTAGTCATGGCTAGAATGAACTTCTGCCTCAGCAAGGAGCTGGACCCACTGCTATTTACCTATTGTCACAGTAGGTCTAGGGCAGGTGCAATCTCAGTGTCTCTTCATATGGCCTTAGATCACCTGGACAACACAAACGTCTTTGTCAGGATGTTGTTCGTTGACTATAGGTCAGTATTTAACACCATCATTCCTAATTGATAAGTTACTGAACCTGGGCTTCTGTACCTCCCTCTGCAAATGGATCCTTGATTTCCTAACCGGAAGACCACAATCCGTGCGGATTGTAATAATATCTCCTCCCCACTGACAATCAACACTGGTGCACCTCAGAGGTGTGGTTTAGCCCACTGCTCTACTTCCTCTATGCTCATAACTGTGTGGCTAGGCATAGCTCAAATACCATCTATAAATTTGCTGATGATACAACCATTGTTGGTAGAATCTCAGGTGGTGACGAGAGGGCGTACAGGAGTGAGATATGCCAACTAGTTGAGTGGCGTCGCTGCAACAACCTGGCACTCAACGTCACTAAGATGAAAGAGCTTAATTTGGACTTCAGGTAGGGTAAGACGAAGGAACACATACCAATCCTCACAGAGGGATCAGAAGTGGAGAGAATGAGCAGTTTCAAGTTCCTGGGTGTCAAGATCTCTGAGAATCTAACCTGGTCCCAACACATTGATGCAGCTATAAAGAAGGCAAGGCAGCTGGTATATTTCATTAAGAGTTTGAAGAGATTTAGTTTGTCAACTAAAACACTCAGAAAGTTCTTTAATTGTACCATAGAGAGCATTCTGCTGGCTGCATCACCGTCAGGTTTGGAGGGGGGCGGGGGGTTGCTACTCCACAGGGCTGAAAGAAGCTAGAGAAAGCTGTAAAATTAGTCAGCTCCATCTTGGGTACTAGCCCCAGTAGTATCCAAGACATCTCTAGGTGCGGTGCCTCAGAAAGGTGATGTCCATTATTGGGGACCCCCATCACCCAGGACATGCCCTCTTCTCATTGTTGCTGTCAGGAAGGAGGTACAGAAGTCTGAAGGCAGAAACTCCACGATTCAGGAACAGCTTCTTCCCCCCGCCATGCAATTCCTAAGTGGACATTGAACCCATGAACACTAACTCACTATTCTTTGATATATATTATTTCTGTTTTTCACTATCTTTAATCTATTCAATAAGCATGTATATACTTTGCAATATTTATTTATTTATTGTTCTTTCTTTCTTTATTATCATGTATTGCATTGAACTGCTGCTGCTAAGTTAACAAATTTCACGTCACATGCCGGTGATAATAAACCTGATTCCGATTCTGATTCTCTTCAGGTGCTTCATTTGATCCTAACTTCTGAAGGTTTACATACTTTTCCTTTTTCTTCTTGACTAAATTCATCACCTCTCAGGGCATTCAAGGTTCTCTTATCTTTCCATTCCTGTCCTTCCTTCGAACAGGAACATACCTTTCCCGTACTCTGTGCAATCGATCTTTAAATACCCTCTAATGTGGACTTGCCAAAGGAAAGGTGTAGCCAATTAACACTTCTTAGTTCCTGCCTAATGCCTTCATAATTTGACCTATTTCAATTTAAAATTCTCCCACAAGGGTAATACCTATCCTTATCTATAGCTGCCCTGATAGTTAAGGAGTTGTGGTCACTATCCCTAACTGTTCACCCACTGAAATGTCAGTCACCTGGCCAGTTTTGTAACCCATTACCAAGTCCAGTATGGCTCATCCACATATTGATTAAAGAAACCCTCCTGGATACACTTAACAACTTCTGCCCCCTCTAAACCCCTTACACTAAGAAGGTCTCAGTTTATATTAGGGAAGTTGAAATTTCCATGGCAACATCTCTATTATTTTTACATATTTTCCTAATCTGATTACATATCTGTTCCTCAATGAACCGGTGACTATTAGGGGGGTCTGTAGTACAATCCCATCAGTGTGATTGCACCCTTCCTAGATTCTGAGTCCCACCCAAATGGACTCAGTGTCTGATCCCTTCATTATGCCTCTGAATCCAGCTGTGATATTGTCCCTGATTAGTAGCGCAACTCTTCCCCACTCCCCCCCCCCACCTTTACCTCTTCCTTTATCTTCCCGAACACTTTGAAAACCTGGTACATTAATCACCCATTCCTGCCCATCTCTCAACCAAGTTTCAGTGATGGCTACAACATTGTAGTTCCATACACTGATCCATGATCAAAGTTCATTACCTATACCTATAATACTCCTAGCATTAAAATTTACACACTTCAAACTAAATTTACTACCCTTCAGATCTATTTATTAGATTTTGTCTTTCAGTGATCTCCCTGACATCTACCTTCTGCTCTGATCCTTCCCTTGCTGACCTGGGGCTCCCGTTCCCAGCCCCCTGCATAGCTAGTTTAAATTCTCCCAGGTAGCATCACAAACACCTCCCGGCCGGGATATTGGTTCCTCAGTCCCTCAATCTGTCCCTCTTGTTCAGGTCACCCCTTCCCCAGAAAGGTTTCCAATGATCTAAGAACTAATCAGTAGATCAAGAAAAATAGAGGACTATGGGTAATTTCTCAGGTAAGGACATGTTCGGCACAGCTTTGTAGGCCGAAGGGCCTGTATTGTGCTGTAGGTTTTCTATGTTTCTATGTTTCAACTTGAAACCTTGCACCTTCTCCTCAGCCACTCATTCATCCACGATATCACCTCATTCCTACCTGCACTAGCCCATGGCACAGGAAGTAATCCAGAGCTTACCACCCTGGAGGCCCTTCTCTTCAGCCGCTTTCCTAACTCCCTATACTCACTGCGTAGGAACTCTTTCCCTTTTCTGCATATGTCATTGGTGCCAATGTGCACCATGTTCACTGGCTACTCCCCCTCCCCTTTGAGAATATCCTTCAGCTGGTCAGATACATTATGGGCCCTAGCATTCGGGAGGCAACACACTGTCTCGGTGTCTCTTTTGCGGACAGGGAATCTCCTTTCTGTCGCCTAAATATCGAGTCCCCTATAACTACTGCACTGTGTCGAGCCTCAGATCTGGCCACAGTGTCACCGGTCTGGCTGCTGCTGCTATGATCTGATGAGCCATTTCCATCCCTCCCAGCTGTATCCAAAGAGGTACACTTATTTCTGAGGGGAATGGCCAGAGGGGAACCCTGCACTGACTTCTTAAACCCCTTACCTTTCCTGGTGGTCACCCATCTACTGTCCGCAGCCTGTACTCTGGGTGTGACCACCTCTTCAAAAGTCTCGTCTATAATACCTTCAGCCTCCTGGATGATCCTGAGTCCTTTCAACTGCAGCTCCAACTCCTTGACCCAGGCAGTCATGCGCTAAACTTTCTGTTGGTGCAGTTTTCAGGGAAACAGTCAGGTATTCACCATGAGGAGCATTCCATCCTGACTAATCTAAACTGAAAAAGAGAAAAGGCTTGCCTCTTCTTAACCATGCCTTTGCCTATTCACGCCGAAGCCTGCGAAGCCAAAGCCTTCATACTCCATCACTGGCACACTCCGACAATGGCTGCTCCATTTGACCCTATCTTGCTTTTATTTGCAGCTGAGTTTAGGCCTTAGGTGCTGACATTTCTGCCCCTGTGCAGCCCACCAAGACCGGCCTCTCTTTCTCGACTTCCATAGGGCTGTGACACCGACACTCATACTCTTCTCGCCTGAGCCACTGAGAAAAGGAAAATATTAATATTTCTCCTCATAACTCAGGTCACCAAAAACAATCTGGTAAATCTTTTCGGCTTATTTTTTCTAGTTTAATAACATCATTCCTATAATAGAGTGACATATATAGTGCCTTTATAAAGAATGCATGGCAGCATCTTTACTTTCTTTGTTTACGAAGATTTGACGTCGTCTAAAACTATGACAATCTTCTATAGATGTGCGATAGAGAGTATATTGACTGGCTGCATCACAGCCTGGTATGGAAACACCAGTGCCTTTGCGTGGAACAACCTACAAAAAGCAGCTGATACAGTCCAGTCCATCATGGGTAAAGATTTCCTCCCCACTGAGCACATCTACATTGAATGCTGTTGCAGGAAAGCAGCATCCATCACCATCCAGGCCATGCTCTCTTCTTGCTGCTGCCATTAGGAGGTACAGGAGCCACAGGGCCCACACCACCAGGTTCAGGAACAGATATTACCCCTCAACCATCAAGCTCTTGAACCTGAGAGGTTAACTTCACTCACCACAACACCGAACTGTTCCCACAACCTATGACTCACTTTCAAGGACTCTTCATCTCATTTTCTCGATGTTTATTGATTATTTACTTATTATTATTATTTTGCTTGTTTCTTTGCATGTACTGTGAATGCCTGCAAGAAAATGAAATGAATCTCAGTGTTGTATATGATGACATACATGTATCTTGATAATAAATTTACTTTGAAAATGGTAGAGAAGATATTTCAAGTGCAGCCACACCAACATCTTATCTAATGGTGACATAACATCCCAATTCCTACACCCATCTACCATACATTTTGCTTTTGTGTGACCTAGAGCTGGGGAAGGAGGTCCTCCAGAACTGGTCCTGCTCACTATTCATTTCTATACTCCATTGAACAAGTTTTCCCCTTTATTGTTGCTAAATTTAATTTGCAGATACCCTTCTGTACTTTATTCTCCCTGCTGCCTTGATGCTTTTCTTACAAGTATTTATCCTGCACCCAGTGTAACAGTTACTGTTTAACAAAGTTTTCCTCATGTCACTTTTTATTCTTTTATCAACACTTTTGTCTATGGCCTCTGATTCTTGACCCATCTGACAACAGTTTCACTCGACGTACTCCATCTAGACCTTTCAAGTTCCAGTGTTCCATAAAGGAAATCTCACCATGCATCCAAAGCCCCCTTCAGGTCTGGTTCTTCCCATTTAGAACTGAGACCACTATTTACGTTGAAACACTTCATTCTTTTCACTGAAATATAACAAACACACTTCTGTGGGTTAACAATGAACTTTCAATTGTACAGCACTGCAGTTGACCCATGTTGTTACAGTCAGCACATATCCCCAATCCCCAAGATTGGCTGACTTGTCAATAGAAAGGGAGTTCATTTGTTCGTTTTGTGCCCTGACGATCATAGTGTTTCCATGACCATGACTGTTCTTGGTTAATGTTTCTACAGAAGTGGTTTGCCATTTCCTTCTTCTGGGCAGTGTCCTTATAAGATGGGCGACCCCAACCATTGTCAATACTCTTCAGAGGTTGTCTGCCTGGTGTCAGTGGTCACGTAACTGTATAACAAGGACTGTATTCCTTGGAGTTCAGAAGAATGAGGCGAGACCTCATAGAAACATTTCGAATGTTGAAAGGCCTGGCAGAGTGGATGTGGCAAAGTTGTTTCCCATGATAGGGGAGTCTAGTACGAGAGGACATGACTTAAGGATTGAAGCGCGCCGATTCAGAACAGAAATGTGAAGAAACTTTTTTAGCCAGAGGGTGGTGAATCTATGGAATTTGTTGCCATGGGTGGCAGTGGAGGCCAAGTCATTGGGTGTATTTAAGGCAGAGATTGATAGGTATCTGAGTAGCCAGGGCATGAAAAGTTATGGTGAGAAGGCGGGGGAGTGGAACTAAATGGGAGAATGGATCAGCTCATGATAAAATGGCAGAGCACACTCGATGGGCCGAATGGCTGACTTCTGCTCCTTTGTCTTATGGTCTTATGGTCTTATAACTAGGACTTGTGATATGCACCAGCTTCTCATATGACCATCCACCACCTGCTCCCATGGCTACACGTGACCCTAATTGGGGAGCTAAGCAGGTGCTACCCTCGCCCAAAGGAGACCTGCAAGCTAGCAGAGGGAAGGAGTGCCTTACACCTCCTTTGGTAGAGACGCATCTCAACCCTCCTTCAGCAGAAAGGGGAAATTGGGGATGGACCAGGTTTGACTTTACTTCTTGTTAGACAAGTAGGGATCTGAGTATCTGCACTTCTCGTGCTGCAGGTTTGCTGCAGGATGTTCGTGCCCATGAAGCTCCACACTACACGAATATCACACCAACCAGCAGTCCCCTTGCAAAAGACTACAGTTGACGTTTCGGGCCATGACCCTTCAGCAGGTGCTGCTGAATGGCCTCAGCCTGAAAAGTCGACTGTACTCTTTTCCATAGATGCTGCCTGGCCTGTTGAGTACGTCCAGCATTTTGTGTGTGTTGCTTGGATTTCCAACATCTGCAGATATTTTCTTCTGTGTGAAAAGACCCCGTACTATTTTAAATCAATCATTTCAATACTAAAAGCACTCTATCTAGTTCATCCCCTGTTTTGGACTGTTTATTAAAATTACACATTCTTAAAACTTCTAATGATTTCAATGTAAAATGCCAACCAAAAGGTCAATCAAATAAAATTTAAAACTTGCTTAGATGATTGGGGTGTCAGAGCGGTGCAGATGGTTACAGCTGCTGCCTCACAGCTCCATTATTCTGGCTTCTATCTGATGCTGTCTTTGTGGAGTTTGCATGATTTCTTTGTGACTGTCTGGATTTCCTCCTACATCCCAAAACATGTGGGTTGGTGGGTTAATTGGCCTCTGTAAATTGTCCCTAAGTCTGCAGGTGGGTCATGGAATCTGAGGAGAGTTGATGGGAACGTGGGAAGAATAAAATGGGATTAATGTAATGGCTGCTTGTTTGTCAGTGCAGATGTGGTGGGCCGAAGGGCCATTTTTTTTGTTGTATGAGTCTTTAATGCCACTGATTTCTTTGGCTCAGGATTGCAATCAGTGATCAGTGGCTCTGGTACAGAATTTCTTGGAAATTGGCATATTTTCCAACACACTTCAAGAAGCAATCTATTTTATAAAATTACTGCTATTATCATGTTGTAATGATTTGTTTTGATTCCAGAAATTAGATTTCAGTAATTTAGTTTATGATCATTATGAAAGTCACATTCAATGAAGAGATTATAAATGCTGGTGCTTTCTGTATTTTACACATGAGAATGATTTAAACAATTTGCAAATACTGTTTTTCTCACTTTTAAGAAGTCCAGGAAATCACTGGCTATCGACTATAGGTTGTACCTTAGGTTCTTCAACCTGAATAATCAGTACAGTGGATTTGGTTAACTGGGACACATCGGGACCAGTACATTTTGGCCCAATTAAGCAGTTTTCCCAACTAGCCATAGTTTCGTGGAAATAATTAAAAAGATATAAAAACACAAATTACCATTTAACTGATTAACAAATTATGTATTTAAATGAACTGCTGATCAAATTAGAACACTATCAATACTACCACAGTACAATAAAACTGTGTATTAATTCCTAATAGTTATTGACTGGAGGAATTAATTCAGTGTATGCATTTTTTTTACTGTAAATGAGCAAAATCAATGCAGACACCTAGTGCAGATAATGGAGGCAACACATACAAAATGCTGGAGGAACTCAGCAGGCCAGGCAGCATCTATGGAAAGGAGTAAACAGTTGACATTTCAGGCCAAGGCTTTTCATCAGGACTGGAAAGGAAGGGGAAAAGTCAGAATAAGAAGACGGGGGGAGTGGAGAAGAAGTACAAGGTGGTAGGAGATAGGTGAAACTGGGAGAGGGGAAGGGGGTGAAGTAAAAAACTGGGAAATTGATTAGTGAGAGAGATAAAGGGCTGGAGAAGGGGGAATCTGATAGGAGAGGACAGAAGACCATGGAAGAAAGGGAAGGGGAAGAAGCTCCAGAGGGAGGTGATGGGCAGGTAAGAAGAGAAGGTGTGAGATGGAAACAAGAACAGGGAATGGTGAAAGTGGAGAGGCAATTACCGGAAGTTCAAGAAATCGATGTTCGTACCATTAGGTTGGAGGCTACCCAGACGGAATATAAGATGTTGCTCCTCCGTTCTGAGTGTGGCCTCATTGTGGCAGTAGAGGAAGCCATGGACTGACATGTTGGAATATGAACGGGAAGTGGAAGTGAAATGGGTGGCCACTGGGAAATCTGGCTTTTTATGGAGGAAGGAGCAAAGGTGCTCAACAAAGCAGTCTCCCAATCTACCTTGGGTCTCATCGATATACAGGAGGCCACACCAGGAGCACTGGATACAGAAGATGACCCAACAGACTCACAGGTGAAGTGCCGCCTCACCTGGAAGGACTATTTGGGGCCATGATTGGTAGTGAGGGAGGAGGTGTCAGGGCAGGTGTGGCACTTGTTCCATTTGCAAGGATAAGTGCCAGGAGGGAGATCAGTGGGCAGGGATGAGTGGAAAAGGGAGTTGTGTGAGGAGGAATCCCTACAATAGGGGTCGCTAACCCGTCGATCGCGATCAACCAGTCGATCTTTGAGACTTTCCCAGTAGATCCCAAAGAAAAATCAAAAATAAATACACAAATACTGTTGTAATGTGAGCATTATGAAAGTAAGTAATACTAATTAGGATAATGGTAATATAGCAATATTTTCCCTAAAAAGCTGTTTGTAAAGAGAGATTGTTTCCAGGTTGCGGGGGTTTAGTTCCGTTCTTTCTGCCCAGTGTGCATGTGTGTAGTTCCCCCACCATGCACCGCGTTTTCAGCATAGCCTGTGCTGCATGAAAGTGACTAATCAGATTAGATAAGAGTACAGACTGTCGCAAACATCAATATACAGCAGTGGTCCCCAACCTCCGGGCCGCGAAGCAGGCAGGGGTACAGCGGTAGTCGGGATGCACACAGCACATCTTTAAGATAAAAAGCCGAAATAAACAAGCTAATTAATTAGGTGCCGCCTGGCGCATAAATGTCGGCCCAGATCAGAGGCGACGCAATCCGCAATCGCTCGTGATATCCTGATTGCATAGCGGAGGCTCCACGATAAAAAAGCGAAAACATACAGATTCCATCCAGAATGGGAAGAGGAATTTCTATTTACCTTGGTGAAAGACAAGTGTGTATGTATGTTGTGCCACCAAACACAAGCACTGACTAAAAGAGGGAATCTGGAGCAGCACCGCAACACCAACCACCAGGAATTTAAAGACACCTACCCTCCAAAAAGCGCAATTCGTGTCTGGAAAGTTGAGCTGGAATCAGGGTTGAAGGCCCAGCAATCGTTTTCCACAAAACATGCTGCTCAAAATAAGGCTAATATTGAAGCATCATTTCGTGTAAGTCACCTTTTGACTAAACACAAGAAGCCTTTTACAGATGGCGATTTATTCAAGGAAGCAATGGTCATTACCGCAGAGGCTGTTTTTAATGACTTTAAAAACAAAAACGGCATCACAACCGCAATACGTAACATACTGCTTGGCCCTGCAACAGTGACAAGGAGGGTAGAGTTACCGTCAGAGGACATGAATATTTTTCACTACAGTTCGATGAATCCCTGGATGTAATGCAAACAGCTCAGCTTGTTGTATTTGTCAGAATGGCTTTCTAGGATTTTACAACAAAGGAGGACTTCCTCACTCTTTTGCAATTAAAGGAAAGAATAAGAGGTGAGGATATTTACAATGAGTTAAAAAATAATTTGCCGTGAAAATGACATCCCCATTCATAAACTGGTGGGAACTACTACTGATGGGCCCCCAGCAATGCGCGGTGTGCGCGTTGGTTTTATACCACTAAGAGTCAGTGCCTACTTCGGGTCAACTTATCTATGTGAAATTGCATTTTCACAGATGAAAATTATTAAATCTAAGTACAGGAGCTGACTTACTGACAGATGCCTCACTAGGGTTGCCAACTTTCTCACTCCCAAATAAGGGACAAAAGTAGCAGTCAAATCCCGGGACATTTGTGTTTACCCCAAGAAAGACTACCATGACCATGAAGTCTTGCGCGGGCACCTGTGTGCGCATGCGCGTATGTGCCAATTTTTTTTTTACCCCACGAATCAGTTTTGGCTTAATTTTCATTATTTATACTTTATATAGGCTGTGTATTTATCATATCATTCTTGCTTTTACTATATGTTAGTGTTATTTTAGGTTTTATGTGTTATTTGGTATGATTTGGTAGGTTTTTTTTGGGTCTGGGAATGCTCAAAATTTTTTTCCATATAAATTAATGGTAATTGCTTCTTTGGCGTAAAGCATTTTGGCACAAAAGGTTTCATAGAAACGCTCTACCTTAGCGGGGGGAATACGGGACAGTTGGCAACCCTACACCTCACAGACTGTCTCAGGCTGGCTGTCTGTAGTTATGAGCCAAATTTCAGGGAACTAGCAGAAAGTATTCAGCCCCAGTCATCACACTGAATGCAACAGTCTATTTTTATTCATTTATTTTTCATGTTGAAATAAAATTAAACAATGAAACTTAGAATTAAAGGTGTGAAGTATTGTAATATTCTTAAAGAAAGACAGCTATGGCCTGTTTGATATGCTAATTACAGTGCTTTCTTGTTTAAATTAAATTGAAAGTTTGACAAAAGCATTTTGTGTAATTCAAATACAAGCCCAAATAAAAGGCCTCAAATTAGAAGTACAATCTGAGCTGTTTTTTTCTCTAAACGATTTAGTAGGTAGATCTTTCCTTTTACTGAGGTCAAGGTAGGGGATCTTGGGCTTAAAAAGGTTGGTGACCACTACCCTACAGAAAGCAGAAAGTGGGGGGAAGGGAAAGATGTGCATAATGGAGGGATCCAGTTGGAGAAGGCAGAAGTTATGGAGAATTATGTGCTGGATGCAGAGGCTTGTGGGGTTGTACGTGAGGACAAGAGGGAATCCCATTTCCTGGTGTGGCAGTGGGAGGATGAGGTGAGGGCAGATATGCGTGGAATGGAAGAGATGTGGGTGATGGCAGTGTTGATGGTGGAGGAAGGGAAGCCCCTTTCTTTGAAGAAGAATGACATCTCAGATGTTCTGAAAAGCATCAATCTGAGAGCAGATGCAGCACAGACAGAGGAATTGAGAGAAGGGAATGGCATTTTTACATGTGAGAGGGTGGGAAGAGATAGCTGTGAGAGTCAGTGGTTTTATAAAAGATATCAGTAGAGAAACTGTCTCCAGAGTTGGAGACAGAGATTGAGATAAGGGAGAATGGTGTCAGAAATGGACCTGGTAAATTTGAGGACAGGGTGGAAGTTGGAGGCAAAGTTGATGAAATTGACGAGCTCAGCATGGGTGCAGGAAGCAGTACCAATGCAGTCGTTGATGTAGCGTAGGAAGAGTTAGGGAGTAAAGCTGATGTAGGCTTCGAACATAGCTGACGAAAAGGCAAGCATAGCTGGGAACCATGTGAGTGCCTAAGGCTACACCTTTTGTTTGAAGGAAGGGGGAGTGTAGGTTATTTTAATTGGTGGAAATGTGTATAGTTCACAACCACTGACATTGAGTTGGAGTTCACTTTAAGAGGCTGCTCTGACGTGATAACATAATTATGTAAAATACTTTTACTGTGTTTTGTGTTCAGTGTTTGGAGTATAATAAATGAACTGTTACAGTTCCCCTTAAACATAAAAAGTCTCCGCTGCTTTTATTTGCGAAAACCTACATTGGTGACCCCGATGCGATAGGACAATTCCAGAGTTATTAAACATGCTGGGTGAATTCTCAAACCTCACCAAGCCCACATTCTCCCCTACAGACACAAAACATTGAGTTGAGCACCACATTTCCACAAATGGCCCACCAGTCCTTGCCCGCACGCATAACTGGACTCAAAAAGCTGGCAAACTTGAAGGCTGAGTTACCCTGTCCCGCACATCCAGGATTATTGGTATGCTTGGCAGCATCTATTGGAAGAGTTTCAGTCGCTGTTTCAGGCTGAGACCCTTCGTCAGGACTAACTGAAGGAAGAGTTAGTAAGAGATTTGAAAGTGAGAGGGGGAGGGGGAGATCCAAAATGATAGGAGAAGACAGGAGGGGGAGGGATGGAGCCAAGAGTTGGACAGGTGATTGGCAAAGGGGATATGAGAGGATCATGGGACAGGAGATCCGGAGAGAAAGACGGCTGGGGGGGTGGAAAACAGAAGATGGGCAAGGGGTATAGTCAGAGGAACAGAGGGAGAAAAAGGAGAGTGAGAGAAAGAATGTATGTATAAAAATAAATAACGGATGGGGTGCTAGGGGAAGGTGGGGCGCTAGTGGAAGTTAGAGAAGTCGATGTTCATGCATTAGGTTGGAGGCTACCCAGACGGAATATAAGATGTTGTTCCTCCAACCTGAATGTGGCTTTATCTTTACAGTAGAGCAGGCTGTGGATGGACATGTCAGAATGGGAATGGGATGTGGAATTAAAATGTGTGGCCACTGGGAGATCCTGCTTTCTCTGGCGGACAGAACGTAGCTGTTCAGCAAAGCGGTCTCCCAGTCTGCGTCGGGTCTCGCCAATATATAGAAGGCCACATTGGGAGCACTGGACGCAGTATATCACCCCAGCCGACTGACGACGCTTCACCTGTGAGTCGGCTGGGGTGATATACTGCGTCCGGTGCTCCCGATGTGGCCTTTTATATATTGGCGAGACCCGACGCAGACTGGGAGACCGCTTTGCTGAACACCTACGCTCTGTCCGCCAGAGAAACCAGGATCTCCCAGTGGCCACACATTTTATTTCCACGTCCCATTTCCATTCTGACATGTCCATCCACGGCCTCCTCTACTGTAAAGACGAAGCCACACTCAGGTTGGAGGAACAACACCTTATATTCCGTCTGGGTAGCCTCCAACCTGATGGCATGAACATCGACTTCTCTAACTTCCGCTAGTGCCCCACCTCCCCCTAGTACCCCATCCGTTATTTATTTTTATATATACATTCTTTCTCTCACTCTCCTTTTTCTCCCTCTGTCCCTCTGACTATACCCCTTGCCCATCCTCTGTTTCCCCCCCCCCGCCATCTTTCTCCCTGGATCTCCTGTCCCATGATCCTCTCATATCCCCTTTGCCAATCACCTGTCCAGCTCTTGGCTCCATCCCTCCCCCTCCTGTCTTCTCCTATCATTTTGGATCTCCCCCTCCCCCTCCAACTTTCAAATCTCTTACTAGCTCTTTCTTCAGTTAGTCCTGACGAAGGGTCTTGGCCTGAAATGTCGACTGAAACTCTTCCAATAGATGCTGCCTAGCCTGCTGCGTTTACCAGCAACTTTGATGTGTGTTGCTTGAATTTCCAGCATCTGCAGAATTCCTGTTGTTATTGGTATGCTTAGCTGGAAAGTTAATTTTTTCCAAAGTCAATTGGTTAGGGGCTGCCATCAGGTGCCTGTGTGCTTGGGAGAACATTCCCAAAACAGCTGTGATAACCTTGTTTGGCCTCTGAGTTTCTGCGCATTCCCTTTAGGCTGAAGAATGCAACACAGATTTTCCAATGTCTGATGGACTCTGTATTAAAAGACTTAGATTTTCTTTTTATTTACCTGGATGACAGACTTGTTGTCAATGCATCCAAGTCTATTGCCTGCTAATATGATGGACCGATACCATGGGTTTGGGACCTGCTCCGGGCTGCTATTCGATCTAAGGACTCATTTTGGTTCAGAATGTTGATGCTCGCTTCTATTGTTTGCATGATCTGTGTTTTTCCCCCTATCTCTGTATATCGGATGTTGGTCTTTATTTTATTTTTTTTTAAATTGGATTCTTTTGGGTTTCTTGCATTGTGGCTGCCTGTAAGCAAAAAGATTCTCAAGGTTGGATCATTTATACATTCTTTGATAATAAATGTACTTTGAACTTTGAAATCCAAACATGTATCTCATCTCGGCACACTTTTCGAGTGCTTAAGCCAACAAGGGTTGATCTTTGTTGTTGTTGTTCCTTTTCATGCTTTGTGTTGCTTTGGGCGGCGTTGTCTGTAACATTTGTCTGTTTTTCACGAGACCGCGTAGATAGCTTGACGCCCAACGCAGCATAGATGGAAAATGTGCAAGGAACTGACCGGGTTCAAACACAGAATCATCTGCCTTGGAGTCCAGTGCTGATGCCACTACACCACCGGCCGGCTAGGGTTGATTATTAACCCTACTAAATGCCCGTTTGGGTTGTCAAGTTTTGACTTTCTCAGCCATTGCATCTCCACAGAAGGTGCAAACACTGCCCCCTCCGCTGTCAAAAGTAGCCTTTATTATGGATTTCCCACTGCCTTGCACTACTAAAATGCTACAGGAGTTTTTAGCTATGGTGAATTTCTATCACCACTTCATTCCATGAGCTGCTGAACTTATGCTCCCCCTGTATAGTGTGGCTAAAGCAATACCCCTAATCACATGCTTGACTGGTAAGCGGACATGACCAGGGCATTAGATAATACCATACAAGCTCTTTCCAAGACGACCCTACTGGCACACCTGCTTCCTTACACACCTATACCCAGTACTACTAACGCTTCAGACTATGCTGTGGGTGCTGTGCAAGAACAGTTGGTCAGAGGCATGTAGTAGCTGCTCGCCTTCTCCAGCTGGCAGGTCCATGCTTCAGAAGGAAGTACAGCTCGTGTTGTGTACAACTACATATCAAATAAATATAGGCATGCACTTGGAGGAGAAGTTAACATGTATATTCACTTTGCAGAGAGAGCAACAAATTAATGTGCATGCAGAAGTTATTATCAGTCAATAATTAGTGCTAAGGGGAGTCATTGCGCTGAAAGAAAGGGATCCATACATTATACTTCCTCCTCCTTTAGGTAAATGTAACATAAAACTGTGTATGTAACAAATCAATTTTCCTTTCACAGACCATGTCCAAATAAACATGCTCTCACAGTAACAGTGTTTTCTTGATTTTTCTCTTTTTAAATAACAGTCCATAACTAACTTCACTGTACTAAAGCTCCAGTCTTTTGGGTGGCACACTGTTTCTTTCAGGGTAGCGTCTCTGGACTTGTGGGGTAGCATCAGGTTTGGCCAGTGTCTTGTCAAGGACAACTTTCTCTGTTGCAGGTGTCACATTGCTGTTAGTGACATGATCTTCACTGAGAGGAAAGTCTGGTAGCTGTAACGTGTCTATCTTGTTGGACGAGTCGACTCAAGTGTGTTCTTCAGTTGAGCATCCAGTATCTGGTCCACATGACGTCTCCATGTCTGATCTCCAACATCCACTGTGTACATCTGTAGCTATCTTATAGGGTGTCCACTTGTCCTCTCAGTAATCGTGCACTGGGACTTCCTGTCCAACTTCAAAGCTCCTTGCTGTTTCATTTGGCAACTGGCTGAATTGTTTATTCTGCACTTCCCACCACAGGTCTGGTTTCAGGAGGTCTATACGAGATCTCAGATTCCTGCTCATGAACAGCACTGCAGGTGTTGGATTTGTCATCACATGAACGGAGTTCTGATACACAAAAAGGAAGTCGTCCATCTTGTACTGAAGAGAAATGTCCTCCTTGTCCATAGCTTTAATGGACTTCTTGAACATTTCGACAACCCTTTCAGCTAACCCATTCATTTCTGGGTGGTGAGGGGCTGATTTGATATGTTTGATGCCATTTTTCTTCATGAATAGCCTGAATTCCTCTGATGTGTATTGTAGTCTGTTGTCACACACAAATTGTTCTGGTAAGCCACTCCTGGAGAAGATAGTCCTCAGAGCCGAGACAACTTTTTCTGATGTGGTTAACCTAATTGGTATGACTTCTGGCCACTTTTCACAGCAATCAGAAACATGGAGTTCATGAATACAAACAACTCTGGCCTTCCCTTTTTTGGTCACCGGGACAATGGGTGTGGCCCACTCAACTTTGGAGAGAATGTCAGATGCCTCCAAGCTCTGAAGTTCAGCACCCAATTTAGGATGTACTGCAGAAGGCACTGGACGTGCTTTATGAAATCTTGGTGTCGCTGCTTCAATTCTGGCCTTCATGTCTTTGAGTTTACCAATATCCTTCTCAAACACCTTCACATTAACATTAAGCAGCTGTGATATTGTCTGGTTAGTGTTACCATTTGGGCTGCAGTTGCCTGCTGATGAAACGTTGAAAACTCTGATTGTGTGCCAGTCTAGTTGGAGTTTTCTGAACCACTCATGTCCAAAAAGTGCTGGCCCTCCACTTTCCACCACATAAAGATCTAACTGCTATGTTTTGTCTCCGTCCATCATATTCACTTTCAGTTTGCCTTTGGGAGGCATTTTCTCACCTTTGTAGATCTTAAGCATCATCGAGGTCTTTTCTAATGGTAGTTTAGAAAACAGTCTGTTGTAGTTAGCCTCTGAAATTACAAACAAAGCTGACCCTGTATTAGTTCAATTATCAGTTTTACACCGACACATCCGTTGTGATCCATGTGATTTTGCAATCTGCTTCAGTAATGCTATAGTTATATGCATGACACCTCACCTTTGAAAGACTCTGTGTTGTCGGATTCAGTTTCACATTCAGTCACTTTATGCATTTCTTCAGTTTTGTGTTTGAAACTTTTCACTCTGTGTGGTTTTTTCTCTTTGGTTGTGCGTTTTTTCTGACTTGCACACTCTTTCTATGTGACCTATGCAAACTTTTTCCTTTGAATCAACAGTCATCTACATCATGGGAGGATTTGCCACATTGAATACACGTTTGGCTTTTTGCACCTTTCAGGACATTTTGTGCGTTTCACACTCTAAACTCTTTTTCTGTAGATCTGCTGCATCCTGTGCTGCCGTCTCTAATGATATTGCTATGGTCAATGCCTGTTCTAAGGTTGGGTCTCTTTCTGACAGTAGCCTCTTTTGAGTGCTTTGATTATGCATGCCACAAACAAGCCTTTTCCTTAATGCACTGGGAAGTCCATCTCTAAATTCATAGTATTGGGAAAGTTTGCGCAGTTCTGCAAAGTATTCAGAAATGCATTAATTCTTTGACTGGTTCATTTTGTGACATCTAAATCTCTCAGCTATTACTAGTGGTTTTGGGCACAAGTGATTTTGCAAAATTGCAAACAATTTTGTCGAATATCTTGCTTGCTGGCTTTTCAGGAGTTACTAAGTTGCTTAAAAGACTATATGTTCTAGCACCCATTAAGCTAAGAAGTGTGGTGACTTTCTTTACCTCATCCACACTGCTAACATTACAATACAGTTCAACCCTCTCAATATACAATTCCTAGTCCTCATTACCATTATCACATTTGTCAACTTTACTAACGTCATCGTCACATTATTTTTATTTTAGCTTTGCTAGTTGTGTGCCTCTCACTGTGTAGTGTGCACTATTATTCACACGCCATTTTCTAGCATCTGTGGCTGACTCTTCCATCACCGTACTGGTTCAATTTGCCCTCTCCTTAAGATCATAAGACCATAAGACATAGAAGCAGAATTAGACCATTTGGCCAATTGAGTCTACTCCGCCATTCAATCATGGCTGATTCTTTTTCTCCCCTCCTCAGCCCCACTCCTCAGCCTTTTCCCTGTAACCTTTGATGCCATGTCCAATCAAGAACCTATCAAGCTCTGCCTTAAATACACCCTTTGACCTGGCCTCCACTGCTGCCCTTGGTAATAAATTCCACAAATTCACCATCCTCTGGCTAAAGAAATTTCTCAGCAACTCTGTTTTAAATTGACGCCCCTCTATCCTGAGGCTGTGTCCTCTTGACCTAGACTCCCCACCATGGGAAACATCCTTTCCACATCTACTCTGTCTAGGCCTTTCAACATTCCAAAGGTTTCGATGAGATCCCCCTTCATCCTTCAAAGTTCCAGTGAGTACAGATCCAGAGCCTTCAAATGTTCCTCGTATGATAACTATTTTATCCTTGTAAACCTCCTCTGAACACTCTCCAATGCCAGTACATCTTTCTGCAAACTTAGCAAGAAAACCACCTTTTCCGTCAATAAATCATTGATATACAGCATAAAAAGAAGCAGTCCCAACACCGACCCTTGCGGAACATTACTAGTCATAGGCTGCCAACCAGTAAAGGATCCTTTTATTTCCACTCGCTGCCTCCTACCAATCAGCCAATGCTCTAACCATGCCAGTAACTTTCCTGTAATACCACTGGCTCTTAACTTGGTAAGCAGTCTCATGTGTGGCACCTTGTCAAAGGCTGTCTGAAAGTCCAAATATACAACATCCACTGAATCCCCTTTACCTATCATACTTGTAATCTCCTCAAAGAATTCCCTTAAGGAAGGTATGCTGACTTTGTCCTATCGTGTCCTGTGTGACCAAGTACTCCATAACCTCATCCTTAACAATTGACTCCAGTATCTTCCTATCACTGAGGTCAGGCTAACTGGTCTATAATTTCCCTTCAGCTGCCTTCCTCCTTTCTTAAAGAGTGGATTGACATTTACAATTTTCCAGTCTTCGGGCACCATGCCAGAGTCCAAAGATTTTTGAAAGATCACTACTAATACCTGGATAATCTTTCCAGCTACCTCTATGAGAACCTTAGAGTGCAGTTCATCTGGCCCAGGTGACTTATGTGCCCTTAGGTGTATCAGCTTCTCACTTGTAATAGTAACTGCACCCACTTCTCTACCCCCTCACCCTTCAACATCAGGCACACTGCTAGTATCTACCACAGTGAAGACTGATGTAAAATACTCATTTAGTTCATCTGCCATCTCCTTGTCCCCGTTATTATTTCTTCGGCTTCATTTACTAGTGGTCCTATATCCACTCTCATCTCTCTTTCATTTTTACATACTTGAAAAAGCCTTTACAATCCACTTTGATATTGTTTGCTAGCTTGATTTCACATTTCATCTTTTCCCTCCTAATGATTCTTTTATTTGCTCTTTGTTGGGTTTGAAAAGCTTCCCAATCCTCTGTCTTCCCACTAATTTTGATTTGTTTTATGCCCTCTCTTTTGCTTTTTCATTAGCTTTGACTTCCCTTGTCAGCCACGGTTGTACTATTTTGCCATTTCTTCGCTTTTGGAATACATCTATCCTGCACCTTCCTAACTTTTCCCAGAAACTCATGCCATTGCTGCTCTGCTGTCATCCCTGCCAGCATCTCTTTCCAATTTACTTTGGCCAACTCCTCTCTCACACCACTGTAATTTCATTTACTCCACTGAAATACTGCTATATCAGACTTCACTTTCTCCCTATCAAATTTCTAGTTCAAATCAATCATATTGTGATCACTGCCTCCTAAGGGTTCTTTTACCTTAAGCTCCCTAATTGCCTCCGGTTCATTACGTAACACCCATAGCTGATCCCCCAGTAGGTTTAATGACAAACTGCTCTAAAAGCCACCTTGTAGGCATTCAACCAAATCAGACTCTTGAGATCCGTTTCCAACCTGATCTTCCCAATTGACCTGCATGTTAGAATCTCCCATGGCTATCATAATCTTGCCCTTTTGACATGCATGTTTTATCTCCTGTTGTAACCTGTGGTCCACATCCCAGCTACTGTTCGGCGGCCTGTATATAACTGCCATCAGGGTCCTTTTACCCTTGCAGTTCTTAACCCAATCCACAAGGATTCAACATTTTCTGATTCTATGTCACATCTTCCTACTGATTTGATGCCATTCTTTACCAGCAGAGCCACACCACTCCCTCTGCCTACCTTCCTATCCCTCCAATTCAATGTGTAACCTTGGACATTCAGCTCCCAACTACAACCACCCTTCGGCCACGATTCAGTGATGGCCACAACATCAAACCTGACAATCTGTAATAGTGGAACAAGATCATCCAGCTTATTTCTTATACTCCTCTTGCTGTCTTTCTCCCTTTCCAAATTCTGTCATCTTGTAACTGTTGGTGAATTTGGTGATATCCGCTGACATTCAGGCTTGTACTTGTCGCCAGTTTGCTTTGTCTGTACAACAACAAATCAAACAAATAAAAGCACGTACTTGGAGGAGAAGTTAATGTGTATATTCACTTTGCAGAGAGAACAACAAATCGATACACATGCGTAAATTAACAGTTAATAATTAGCGCTAAGGGGAGTCATTACGCAAAAAGAAATAGATCCATAAATTACAACGTGTTTGTCCATGAGCTTTTTGGCCTTTATCTGACTGTCAGCCATTTTTGTTTTCTTTTAGTGGGTTGCCATTTCACAGTGTTGTTGACCACAAACACCCTCATGCATGCAACGGCCAAAATATCAGACCCTTGGTCTGCATGACAGCAATGCCAACATGATATGTTGCTTACATACAACATATTAAGGGGAAAAATAATACTGTGGCTGATTACCTATCACAGCCAGCCATTGAAGTCATACACATAGGGGTTGACTATGCCAGCATGAGAGACAACCAAACTACTGACCCAGAGGTCGAGGCTTACTGAACAGTATTCATGGACCTGCAGTTGGCAGACATTAAATTCATTGAAGCTGGGGTTTCCCTCTTGTGAGATGTCTCAACCAGTTGCTCTTGCCCCATAGTGCCTGCAAACTGGAGGTGGACTGTTTTTGACTACATACATGGCTTCCCACATTGGGGCTGGTAAGCCTCACAGAAACTGGCTGCACTAAAGTTTGCATGGCACAGCCTTAAGAAGGGACATGCGTGATTGGCCTATGTGGAGTGCCAGCAGGCAAACATTAACCATCACGTTCAGGTGCCATTGACACCTCTTGAGGTCCCGAGTGATAGTTTAACCATGTTAATGTGGATCTTGTTGGTTCTCTTTCCCACCTCGTGGTTTCACATGCCTCCTTACCGCGGTGGACCGTACCACCAGATGGCCAAGGTTGTCCTACTAGCATCGACAATGGCCACAGACGTGGCTCGGGCGGTCATCAGTACCTGGGTATCTCAGTTTGGCATCCCATCTGATATTTACTCTGACCACATCCTCAATTCATATCAGACCTCTGGACTGTGATGGGTCAGAACCTTGGCGTTAGGCTGCATCACACCACGGTGTATCACTGACCAATGGCCTATGCAAGGGGTTTGTCCGCTCCTTAAAGGTTGCTCTGAGGGCTTCCCTGATGGATGAACGTTTGCATGATCGTCTCCCATGGGTCCTGCTGGGGCTCAGAGCTGCTCCTAAGGAGGACCAGCAGTCATTCTTGGCTGGGTTTGTATACGGGCAGCCACTACGAGTGCCAGGTGATTTTACTCCCGAGGCCACAACTGTCTGGCTGGCCTCTCAACAGCATTCCACCCTCCTCAATAAATTCAATTCCTTTGCACCTATTCCTCCTTCCTGTCATGGCAAACAACACTCTTGGGTTCCTGTTGACATACATTCCGCCTCGTTTGTTTTTGTCTGTCAAGATGCACACCAACGTCCTCTTAGGCCCCCTTACAATGGCCTGTTCCATGTCTTGGAACAGAGAGGAAATGCTTTTCTCCTAGATAAGGGGGGCAAACCTGGATGTTTTTCGGTAGATTGTCTTAAACTGGACCACCGAGATTTGCAGGATTCTGCTACCCTGCCCCGCCATCACGACCAGACACAAGCGTGTTAGCACACCTCCGGACGAGCAAGAGGCCTCTGCTGTTCCTCCACCCATGGAACATGGGACCCGAGCTGGGAGGCTCATGCGCGCTCTGGACAGGCTCAGAATGGCGGTATTAGTGAATTCTGGGGCGGTAGGGTGGGATGGGAAGAACCTATTTAGGATACTGTAATTGGTGGAAACATATGTAATTCACAACCACCAACATAGAGTTGGGGTTCACTTTAGGAGGCTGTTCTGAGGTCATGATGTAACTATGTAAAGTACTTTTATCACCCTTTGTGTTTACTGTCTGGGATACAATAAACACCATACTCAGAGTGAGCAGTTTTAAAATCGTGTCAGTTCCATGTGCTTGTGGTTCAAAAGCAGTGATTTTTTTTTGTCACTAATAGTTGGTGAGGAATAAGCAGTAAGATAACTTAGAACTGTTTTTGTTCACTACAATTTTAAGCATTCAGGCTTGGAGATGCCAGAAACAGCCGGGTGTTTTCTTAAAGCATAAAAACCCTCCACCACTTTTATTTGCGAAAACCTACAGGGGGAGCTGAAGGAGAAATTGTTGAGGTTGAGGACCAGTTCTGCCAGATGGAGGGAAAAGGTTGGGTCTGTTGTCCAGAAAGAAGTGGAGAGCTTTAAGGCCCTCCTGATGCGGGGGGGGGGGGCGTGTGGGAGTAGAAGTGTAAAGGGTCTGGACATCCATAGTGAAAATGAGATGATCGGGGCCAGGGAAAGTCATTGAAAAGATTGAGAGTGTGTGAAGTGTCATGGATGTGGGTGGGAAGGGACGGAACCAAGGGGGATAAAACAGAGTTGAGGCATGCAGACACGAATTCAATGGGGCAGGAGCAGACAGAAGCAATGGGTCTACCTGGATGGTCAGATTTGTGGATCTTATTGTAGATATTGGACTGGCTTCTTTCAATGTTAGACAATTGCATTTTTATTTTCACTGTACCATTCAAAATGAGTATTGATACCTTCAAATTTTTCATAGATCCTAACTCAATGAAGTACTGAAATCATTTCATTTTCACACCTGGCTGTCTCTGACATCTCCAAGTCTGAATGCTTAAAACTGTAGTAAACAAAACAGCTCTAAGTTGTCTTACTGCTTATTTCTCACCAACGATCAGTGACAAAAAAATCACTGCTTTTTGAACACAGACACATGGAACTGACACAATTTAAAAAACTGTTCGCTCTACGCGTGGTTTTGTGTCTAACGGCCACACAAGGACAACTGTTAGAAACTGTTCGGCATCACTCTACTTCCCTAATTGAGTGGCATAATGTTCCAAATAAATGAAGGAAACCTGAGATATTTTCTCAATTTTTTTCATTCTTTAAAAGTTGACCCAAATAAGCAGCCGTGCAGACTAACTAATCATCCAATTAACCAGAATCTACTGTATTTATTTATCACTGAAGGAATGCAGGGCGCAAGGAGATCTGGCAGATCTCCCTTCTCTGGCGAAATAGCAGGAAATACAGAAAGAGAATACATTGTGCTGGTAAATTCTGAACCTTTTTCTTGCCTCGTTTGGTTCCCTTCTACATATTTTGCTTCCTTACTTTTTGCTCCTATCTTCTTCAAAGAAAAAGTTTTGGAAAGAGAATCAGAGAATCAACATGCCACAGAATTTGTCCCATCGGGCCAGTGAGAGAGATCAAGCCTATTCGTTCCCCAAGTTTTTTTCCCAGAATTGCTGTAATTTTGCTTCTTTCTCAAATATCTGATCTCCTTTTGAAATGTTGCGAAGCGCACGGCACAAGCTCTTAAATGTGGGGATACACATTCCCACGATGTGGGCAAAATCTGTTCCATGTATACTCTGTCATTTATTCACTTTTTATGTCTTTTTTTCTTCCTTATATAAAAATAGTGAAATGCCCATACTTGCCTGTTCCCGCAACTTATTCATTATGCAGTATTGATGTTCTTTATGTGCCTGAAACCTGAGGTTACCACACCAGCAGATTCAAGAACAGCCACTTTCTTACAGTCATCAGTTTCTTGAACTGATCTGCATAAATCTAATTCCATCTCAGCGATGGAATACTATAATCAACCTTTTGATTATAAAACCATGGGTTTGTTTTTAATTGTGTTTTTGCACTACTGTCTTATTTTGCCTAGTCTTTTGCTTCACTGTCTTGTATAATTTATGTACAATTTATATATAATTTACCTTCTGAATCTGCGCCTGTGATGCTGCTGAACAATTTTCATTGTATCTATACCTCATGTTGTTCGTATGATAATAAACTCAATGTAACTTGCTTTGGGAGAATTTCAAAAACTGGAACTTCATTGTGGTGGAAAAAATAAATCTCAGACTAATGATCTGCAGACGATTGAGCTGATGCAGTCGTTCTCCTGATCAGTTCCGTTCTTGTCCAACCTTTTTACTTTTCGTAAAGAAACTGGACTTATGTAGTGCAATAAAAGAAGGAATTGCAATCTACTCTCCCAGAAGGAGCACCAGCTGTCCCCTCAGGGGAAATGAACACCAACACAATCTTCCATCGGTTGTTGGCTTTACAACAGACTATTCACTGTGCATAGGCAGATTCAGATTCAGATTTACTTCATATCACATGTGTAATATGGGCCTCCATTGGTCAGGGTCGACTAGATTACGCAAGCCTGGGTGGTACGATATGGAGAGCAAGCTGTTGCCCATGTAACAAGCTTCCCCTCTCCACGCATCTGCTGAACCCCAAGGAATGGCAGAGACTGAAACAGTTTGGCACCAGCAGCATGGCAGGAATTGCCAGTCAGCATTGAATTCAACGTAGGGCTGCCTTAGGGACTCCAGCTCCAGATTTTTCCCTTGGGTTTACCCATGGATAGGTATAGTCCTGCTGTAGGGTCTCGGCCAAAATGTCAACTGTTTCTCCCTTCCCTCCCCCCCACCTTTTCCATAGATGCTGCCTAGAAATGGTCCAGCCAGGCTTAGTAGATAAGTCACACGTGAAGACCAGGAGCTGGATTTGGTTGTCAGAGGCCTTTTGAGAGACAGGCCATTGGGAGCATTTAGTAGGTAGTGGGAGCTTGCCCCAGTACCACCCTGGCTATAACAACCTTAAAGAACCTTGTACATTGAAACATACTCTGAAATGAGTTACTTGCATTAACAATCAACACAGCCTAGGGTTAGCTTGCAAGTGTTGTCACACATTCGGCTAAATATTATTACTATTATTCCAGTTTTACCAGCTTGAGCTGAGAAAAAAAAATAATACAATAAAATATGCCTCTACTTTCTTAGAAGTTTGTTTAGATTCAGCATGTCACCAAAAACTTTGACAAACTTCTATAGGTGCGCAGTGGAGAACATCCTAACTGGAAACATCACAGCCTGGTATGAAACCACCAATGCCCAGGAATGGAAAGGGTTAAAGAAAGTGGTGGGTACAGCTCAGTCCATCACAGGCAGAGCACTAACCGTCATTGAGTACATTTACATGGAGCACTGCCACAAGGAAGCAACATCCATACAATGTTGTCTTCTCCCTATCACCATAGGTCCAGGAACAGTCGTTACCCTATAGCCATCAGGGTCCTGAACTGGTGGTGGATGACTTCACTCGCCACACCTCTGAACTGATTCTATGACCTACAGACACACTTTGGCTGTTATTATGTTTAATTCTGGTCACCTCACTATAGGAAGGATGTGGATGTTATGGAGAAAGTGCAGAGGAGATTTACAAGGATTTTGTTTGAATTGGAGAGCATGCCTTATGAGAACAGTTTGAGTGAACTTGGCCTTTTCTCCTTGGAGCGACGGAGTTTGAGAGATGACCTGACAGAGGTGTATAAGGTCATGACAGGCATTGATCATGTGGATAGTTAGAGGCTTTTACCCAGGGCTGAAATGGCTAATACGAGGGGGCATAGTTCTAAGATGCTTGGAAGTAGCTACAGAGGAGATGTCAGGGGTAGGTTTTTCATACAGAGAGTTGTGGGTGTGTGGAATGCACTGCCAGCGACAGTGGTGGAGGCGAATACAACAGGGTCTTTCAAGAGTTTCTTAGATAGGTACATGCTGTAGATTTCCTATATTCTATAAAAATAAAATCCAACTTGCTGAAAATATGGCCAAATTAGTCTGAGCCTTGAGGTTTGTGTACTTCAAAGTTTCACTATCCAGGACAAAGTTTCACTATCCTCTTTACCTCCCCCCAGTCTCTACTGTCTGCAGGGATCACGCCCTCTGTGATTCGCTTGTCCATTCGTCCCTTCCCACTAACCTCCCTCTTGGCACACATCCCTCAAGTGAAAGAAGTGCTGCACCTGCCCATTCATCTCCTCCCTTACCTCCAGTCAGGGCACTACAGTCCTACCAGGTGAGGCAACACATCACTTGTGAATCTGTTGGGGTCATCTACTGAATCTGGTGCTCCCAATGCTGCCTCCTTTACACTTGTGAGACCTGATGTAAGTTGGAAGACTGCTTTGTTGAGCACCTCCACTCCATTTCCCATGGCCAACCATTTTAATTCCTAGCCCCATTCCCATTCTGATATGTCGGACCATGGCCTCCTCCTTTGCCACAAAGAGGCCACCCTCGGCGTGGAGGAGCAACAGCTCATATTCCGTCTACGTAGCTTCCAACCTGATGGTATGCACACCAATTCCTCCTTGTAATTTTTTCCCCTTCCCCTTTCCTCGTCTTCGATTCCCCACTATGTATTCTTACCTCTTCTCCTCACCTGCATGTCACCTCTCCTGTTCCCCCTCCTTCTTCTCTCTCCACTCTCCTCTCCTATCAGATTCCTTCTTCTCCAGGCCTTTATCTTTCCCACCCAGCTGGCTTCACCTATCACCTTCCAGCTAGGCCTCCTTCCCCTCTCCCGCCCTCACCCACCCCTGCCAACATTTTATTCTGGCGTCCTCTCCCTTCCTTTCCAGTCCTGAAGAAGGGTCTTGGCCCAAAACGTCGACTGTTCATTTATTTTCGTAGATGGTGCTAGACCTGCTGAGTTCCTTCAGCATTTTGGCCACGTTCTTCTCGCCCTCTGTATTCCAGTCCACCCCCCTTTCCCTCTCTGCCTGCTAGATATCAAGGTTCATGTTAGCAAGACCCACTCTGTCTCTTGTAGCAGTTGTTGCCAGTACCTGCTAATTTCTGTTTAATTTTTCATTTAGAAGGGACCCAACAATTCATCTGTGGTCTCCACAATCCTGGCACTGAACTGATTCCATCCCAAGACTTCAGCCTAGTATATCTAGTGCACAGAACAAGAAACGCATCAGGAAAATTTAGCACATGTATCAATCTTGCAAAGGGTAGCCTACCTCCAAAATTAACAATCTTGGACTGATAAAGGTGAAGTCTTTCCTCAGGCAGATCTATCTCGAGAATATTTAATCCAGCATGCATTTTTATAAGATGCCGATCCTGATATAGAACTGTATTGGTGTGGATTTTGAAACAGTTGTGAGCTTATTAGCTTTCCTGAAAGAAAGACATACAGAAAAGTACAGTAGCCCTTTGTCCCCACTTGAAGCGTTAATTCCACTATTATTAGATGAAACCTTTTGTCTGCCAAGGAGAACAGGAATAACCTGTTATGGCCGACTGCAGATGGCCACAGCTGCTGCATCATCATCTTTCAATTGTACATGTTGGATGAATGCCGCAGAAAACCAAGCTCTCAGACTCACTTTTCCTCTGAAGTAAATGCAGAGGGTATGGAGCTGCTTCAGCAGTGGCAGCTGTAGGAAAAGGAACCCCACCACCCAGTGTCAGCACAAATAATCAGACGCATCAGTTCTGTGGACTTTAAAAGGACCCTCTTTTCCAGCCCGTGTTGCTGGGTGCAAATGACAGGAATGACTGTGTTAGGTACATTGCTGCAATTTGGAATTTTGACCTATACTCCCCACGCTCTTGGATGCAGGAAAACTAGTCTCCCCACCATGGAGAATACCTCCAAACGACGATGCTTCAGAAAGGCAGTATCCAACATCCAAGACCCTCACCGCCCAGGACATGCCATCTTCTCATGACTACCATCGGGAGGAGATACAGGAGACTGAAGACACATACACAACATTTTAGGAACAGCTTCTTCCCCTCTGCCATCAGGTTTCTGAACAGACAACAAACCCATGAACATTACTTCACTATTTTTGCTGTCTTTTTACACAATTTTTTAAAGTTTATATTTCTTATTATAAGTTATTGAACATTTTATGCATTGTAATGTATTGCTCCCACAAGACAACAAATTTCACATTATATGTCAGTGATAATAAACCTGATTCTGATGCCTATCACTTTTGGCAGGATTGTGGAAGAGAAAAGTAGAGAAAAAAAGGAAGCAGGGGCAGAGGAATTTCACAGGGAGTGAGCCGGGATCTCTCCTGATGCTACAATGATTCATTGGTTACAGGCTAGAGAGAGAGGAACAAGGTCTTGCAGTTGGTCTGCTTTGGTTTGTACATGTCTTTCACTTCTACTTTAACTCCAGAGGTCCAAACTCTCTCCCATCCAATGTCTGGAAAAATAAATCAGTCTGAAACCATGAAAAGAGTAAAAATGCATTTGAATTGCTCAGAGGCAGTTAAAATTATATGAACACAAGGGATTCTACAGATGCTGGAAATCTTGAGCAACATACACAAGCTGTGAGTGAACTCAGCAAGTCAGGCAGCATCTATCCCAACCTGGGGTCCGTGGGAACCCCTGCTTAATGGTATTGGTCCATGGAGTAAAAAGGTTGGGATCGAGTGGAATAAACAGTCAAAAATTCTGGCAGGACTGGAAAGGAAAGGTGAAGAAGCCAGAAAAAGAAGGAAGGGGAAGGGGAAGGGGAAGGAGTATAAGCTGGCAGGTGACAGGTGAAATCAGGAGAGGGGGAAACTAGATGGGTGCGGGAGGTGGAGGATAAAGTAAGAAACTGGCAGGTGATAGGTGGAAGAGGTAAAGTGCTGAAAGAGAACAATCTGATAGAAGAGGGCATTTGCACCATGGAGGAAAGGAAAGGAGTAGGGGATTCAGAAGGAGGCGATGGGCAGAAGGGAAGAGAAGGTGTGAAGGAGGGAACTAGAACAGGGTATGGAAAAAGAGAGAAGAAGGAAGGGGGAGTAATTACTGGAAGTTAAGAGAAATAGATGTTTGTGCTATCAGGTTGGAGGCTACCCAGTCAGAATATGAGGCGCAGCTCCTCCAAACTGAATGTGGCCTCATCATGGAAGTAGAAAAGGCCATGGACCAACATATCGAAATGGGAAAGGGAATTATATAAAGTCGGAGAGGTTAAAAAAAGAAACACTTTTACATTTAAATTTACTTACAAAAAAATCAGCTTAGTTTGTAGAGCAACAATGCTTGAATTTAATCAACTTGAAGAATTAGAACAAGATTACTTGCTTGTTTTTTTTCTAATCTATGTCTGTGAATATCTATTTGTTTTAATAAAATATATTTGCTTTTGTAAAATAAATTTGCTTGTCATTTTAAACTGAAAATTATTTCAAACATGTTGGGCTGACCGTTACTAATAGTGCCTACTAATCGGAGGGGAAATATTTATATGCAGTTGCTCACCACCAGACTCGGTGTGTCGTCCAGCGGTGGAATCCGAAAGGGCTGCAGATCTACAACAGGATGTAGAGGATGTTAGCTGTGTGACTCTTCACCAGCTAGAGTCCACAGTGTCACTCGAATGAGGACTCCTGACCTGGAAATTAGGTAGAAAGAGATAAGTCTTTTTAAGCCTTAATTATTTCTTTGCAACCTAAGGTGTTTTAAATCATTTTTGTTATATTTTAATAAGAAAGTTTTAATTGTAAATCACTTGCACCAATTATATGTTGTTAAATGTCTCTCGATTTACTAGATTTACTTCTGTACCTAGAAGTTTAAAGCATGTTCTATTTTTACAAGGTGAAGGCTTTTCTTCTGATTATAGGTGGTCAGAACATTTTTATTTCTTTATTGAGATAGACATAGTCATACTTTATTGATCCCGGGGGAAATTGGTTTTCGTTACAGTTGCACCATAAATAATTAACTAGTAATAAAACCATAAATAGTTAAATAGTAACATGTCAATTATGCCAGGAAATAAGTCCAGGACCAGCCTATTGGCTCAGGGTGTCTGACCCTCCAAGGGAGGAGTTGTAAAGTTTGATGGCCACAGGCAGGAATGACTTCCTATGACGCTCTGTGTTGCATCTCGGTGGAATGAGTCTCTGGCTGAATACAGAGCAGAATAGGCCCTTCTGGCCTTTTGAGCCGTGCTGCACAGCAATCACCTGGTTTAATCCGAGCCTAATCATGGGACAATTTACAATGACCAATTAATCTGCCAACCGGTATGTCTTTGGAAACCCAGGCGGTTATGGGTAGAATGTACAAATTCCTTACGGTCAGCAGTGGGAAATGAACCTGGGTTGCCTGTACAGTAAAGTGTTGTGCTAACCACTATGCTACAGTGCCGCCCCACAGGGGAAGGGAAGGCAGTGTTAGTAGGACCTCAGTGGTACTCAGCCTTAGTTTGCCTAGGTGCTGTTGAAGCCTCACGTGACCCCTGAGTGTCCAGTCAGTTTCTGTGAAACGCTGCACCTTTGCTGTACTGGCAGGGTAGGCAATGGACAGAGACTGTGATTCTGGGTGGTGGGTAAAGTTGACTGGAATTAGGTCCGTTGTTTCATTGGGTCTCATTTGAATAGTAAAGTATCTAAAACAATTCAAGGCTTGATGAAGAACTCTTGTCCTAAAAAGTTAAATCAGTTTCTCTCTTCACAGATGCCGCCAGCTTCAAGGAGTATTTCTAGCATTTTACTGTATCCTGAGCAGAAAACAAACTGCCGGGGAACTCAGAAGTTCAGGCATTATCTGCAGAGGGAACTAGATAGTCAAGCTTTCCAGTCAAGACCCTTCTTCTGGTCTCGACCCAATGTTTATTTCCCTCTGCAGATGCTGTCTAACCTGGTGAGTCCCCCCAGCAGGTTTTTTGCTCCAGATTTCAGCACCTACAGTCTTCTAAGTCTTCATTTCATTGTGTCATTGCTGTTTGCTTTCAACTTACCCTACCAAAAGTCTAATAGATCCACAAACTGACTCCCTCTAAAATGTGGAGATCAGGGACATAACCCGAAGAATAATTTATGGTACAACAACAAAGAGAAGCTGAATTAAAATAGCTACAAAGGATTCAAAATGTAATGAATGCTTAATATTAATGCCTATCCTCTTTACTCACATTTTATTTTCTTCCTTTTTTTCATTTTCTGAGACTTTAATTATATTTTTAGTTTTTCCTCTTTGCCTCATTACTTTTCTTCTTGTTTCACGTTTCAATGTATTTTGAGATCAATGAAATAAAAAATTCTGTAGTTGCAAACCTTTTCTTTTGATTTATTCATAATATTTGCTTTTATATAATACTTACATTCCTATGTCACCATTTACAGTGCAAACCATATCATTTCTTTGGCTGACAAGATTTACACTTCCTTTGATATGACATCATTTCATTAAAAAAATTCATTCGTTGAATAATATGTTTCGAAGGCTTTTGCATGAGTTCCAGCATCTCAGTGGGAGTTGTGGGAGGTTTTTAAATGGTGGTGTTTCCCCTGGAGTCTTTGGGAAGACTTAACTGAGCTTCAGTGCATCCCTTAGTACATCGTCCTGGACTTTGGGATATGCTAACCTGCTGTTGACAACTCTGTGCACTGGAAGACCGGCAGATTCTAGAGCAAACTACTAACCTTCAGCAGTGGTTGATGTTTGACTGTGTGTGTGTGTTTCTGGGGATACCCTGTAGGGTACCCGTAGAGTGTGTCTGCTTGGTGTGAATTTTGACAACGGTCGCTGAACTTCAAGGCTTTGCACATTCAAGGAGATAGATGATCGCCTCGTCCACAACACAGTTTTCCAAACGTGATGTGCGGTGGTGTTCAAACTCAGTCCTGTTTGAGGATCACAAAAGGGGAGTGGTGGGCTGGCTCCTCACACCATCAGCCAAGCACAGCTCCACTGTCACATTCTTGGTGCTTGATTGAAAGTTCTGACTCTGAGATTTTCTTCCACAAGACTTTGAGAATCTGCGTGGGAAAATCTGATCTCCTTTCCCCATTGGGCTTTGGGCACATTCTGTGCAGTCTGTTGCCTGATTGACTTTTCTCCAAGGGGCAGGTGAGATGGCTTGGTTCAGCTGAATAGGATGCTCCATGGCAACGTGTTCAGGCCCATCCATTCTGATACTGGGCACAGCTAGATGCAGCACGTGACTGTGACAGTGTACTCAAGCGTCTGTGTATTGCCTGCTGCAGACACCTGCAAACGTAACCATCGGGTCGAGGAACATTTTGACATTTTCTCTGGCAATGTATACATCCTGTCTCCACAAACCTGGTTGGCTTTCAAACTCCACATGAAGTGGAAGAGACCATAGGTGACTGCTGCTATGCAGAAGCAGATGTCGGGCCTCCTCACTTGCAGCATATACAGTAATATCAAAATTCAAGATTCAAGTTTATTATCATGGGAACAGACATCCCATCCTGCAAAAACTCATTTCAGGGAGGTAGCACCATCAATTTGCGGGAGACTCCCGGAAGAGGTGGGATGTCTGCAATAGAGTAGCTCCTTAGCAGCCAGCCAGCTAGTTTAAATAACGTTAGCTATGCTAATGAACGAATGACTCTTGTTAAACTCACCTCAGCATGTCTTTTACAGCCTTAACCCACCATGGGCAATAGAAAAGTCACTGTTGCAAACAGTGCAGCCAGCAACACTGTCATTATTTTTGACCCCTATTAGGCAGGGGTACACTTTAGTGTAGTCTGGGGTGACGTACATTTTATATTTTCTTTTTTTTTGGAACACTCTGCCATGGCGCGCTCTCTCTCTCTCTCTCTCGTGGTTGCTCGTGTGCTCTCAAGCGCTCTCGCTTGCTTTCGCTCATGCTCTCTCGCTCTCTCGCGCTCTCTCTCTCACACGCTTTCTCTCTCGCTCGCTCTCTCTCTCGTTTGCTTGCTCTCGTGCTCTCTCTCGCTTGCTTGCTCTTGCTCTTTCTCGCGCGCGCGCTCTGTCTTGCTTTCTCTCGCTCGCTCTCAAAAAAATTGATTTCCGTGATATTGTATATAATTTGCGGGCATCAGGGAGCCACTATTCATATGCGGGAGACTCCCGGAACTTCCGGGAGAGGTGGGATGTCTGCGGGAGCATTAAAACATACAGTAAAATGTGTCATCTACATTAATAAACAACACACCTGAGGGTGCGCTGGGGGCAGCCCGCAAGTGTCACCACACATTCTGGCGCCAACATAGCATACCCACAATGCTCAGCAGGACAACATAGAACAAAACAGAACATAACAAGCAACAAAACAACAACAGCAAGGCAAACCCCTTTCCTCCCTCCCACCCATACATATACAAAGCCCTCTATCCCTAGGACAGGTCTTCTCCTTCAGTCTCCAGCTCAGACTCGGAATCAGGCCTACAGACATTAGGCTTTGACTTCCCCCGTTGACTTGCAGAGATTCTCAGGCCCAGGCTCCGGCCAGTGGGCCTCAACTTCCAGATTTCTGATTCGACCTTCGGGCCTCGCTCCTCAGCATCGACACTGTTGTGCCTTTAATATTTCAGTAATATTTGTGTCATATCGTAAGTATGTTGTTTAATTAAGCATTCTTGTTTGTTTAAATTATTCATTACGGGTTATATGTAAAAATAAGTGAACTGCATATGTCATGATGCTACCACAAAATACGTGCATACCTTGCTAAAGTAAAAGCTTAGCATACAAGTTATTCTTAGCTTCTTTGCTTTCTTTTAGTTAGTTTTATGTTCTGTAGTTTCAAAACATAACAGACACCAGCAGCCGTCAATCATGAAAACAGTATGTCTGGAACTCTGAACTCACTAATGATAGGACCTGAACACTAGGCCTCCAGTTCTGGTCTCACCGATTTATGAACTCAGGGTGTCATCAGACCTTGTTCCTCCTGCCCACGTGGGACTTCCAATCTGAACCCTTATAAATAATTGTAAAAAATATAAAGAGCACCTTATCACATAGAACATAGAACATAGAATAGAACAGCACAGTACAGGCCCTTTGGCCCACAATGTTGTGCCGACCCTCAAACCCTGCCTCCCATATAACCCCCCACCTTAAATTCCTCCATATACCTGTCTAGTAGTCTCTTAAATTTCACTAGTGCACCTGCCTCCACCACTGACTCAGGCAGTGCATTCCACGCACCAACCACTTTCTGAGTAAAAAACCTTCCTCTAATATCCCCCTTGAACTTCCCTCCCCCTTACCTTAAAGCCATGTCCTCTTGTATTGAGCACTGGTGCCCTGGGGAAGAGGCACTGGCTGTCCACTCTATCTATTCCTCTTAATATCTTGTATACCTCTATCATGTCTCCTCTGATCCTATTTCTCTCCAAAGAGCAAAGCCCTAGCTCCCTTAATCTCTGATCTCTAAACCAGGCAGCACCCTGGTAAATCTCCTCTGTACCCTTCCACTGAGGCGACCAGAACTGGACACAGTACTCCAAGTGTGGCCTAACCAGATAACTGATGACCTGGTTCTTTCCCACGATTGAAATGGAGTACCGCTCCCACACAAACAAGAGAAAATCTGCAGATGCTGGAAATCCAAGCAACACGGTCAAAATACTGGAGGAACTCAGCAGCATCTATGGAAAAGGGTTCAGTCGACGTTTCGGGCCGAGATCCTTCAGCAGGATTGGGGATAAAGAAGATGAAGAATTTGAGTTAAAAGGTGGGGGGGGGAGGGGAGGGAGACAGACAAGGTGATAACAAGTGAAACCAGGCTGGGTAAGCACGTGGTCGAAGACTCGGAGGGCCGCAGAGGTCACAGAGGGGGAGCGGTGAGAGAGGATCCCACGTTCCCAGTTACTGCTTCACCTTGGCTGTACCTTTCAGCCTGTTCTTTGTGGATGCTCTAGTACCATTTTCCCAGTGCTTTCAGACAGCACGTGACGGCGAGGGCTGTACAGGATCAGTCGGACCATGAGGAAGCACGGCCCTTGTTTTTGCTGCTGTTCACTCTGGCCTCAGTCTAAACAGATGACAGGGATGTGTCCGTCTGTGGGCCAGCAGAGACTGAGAGCAGAATGTTCATGTAGAGGGATGCCCTGATCAGAGTACAATGGGCGGCAAGGCAGCGTAGGGGTTGGTGCAATCGTTTTACGTCACCAGCGATCACTGACCGAGGTTCCAATACCGCCACTGTTGTAAGGAATTTTAACATGGGTTTCCTCCAGGTACTCCAGTTTCCTCCCACCTTTCAAGAATGTACAGTTTTGTACAAAGGTCTCAAGCATCCCTAGATATATATATTTTTAGATCAGATTCCATTCAACTGTATTGTCATTGTGCCGAGTACAGGTACAAAGCCAATGAAATGCATTTAGCATCTGACCGGAAATGCAAAGAATAGTGTTATTTACAAAATAACTGTGACTAAAAAAAGTGCTACAGCACGCAAATATAAAAGTACTGAGCCGGTACAATACAGATGCAATACTGCTTAGCGCTGTGATGTGAGGTTCAGCAGGGTCACAGTCTCAGGGAAGAAGTTCTTCCTGTGCCTGCTGGTGCGGGAGCGGAGGCTCCTGTAGCACCTACCGGATGGGAGGAGAGTAAAGAGTCCATGGTTAGGGTGAGATGCATCCCAGATAATGTTTTTCGCCCTGCCCAGGCAGCGTTTATGGTAGATGTTCTCAATGGTGGGCAATTGGGTGCTGATAATCCACTGGGCAGTTTTCACCACACTCTGGAGTGCTTTGCAGTCCGATACGGGACAATTGCCATACCACACTGAGATGCAGTTGGTGAGTATGCTCTCAATGGTACAGCGGTAAAAGTCCGTCAGTATCCTGGGACGGAGGTGAGCTTTCTTCATGCTCCGCAGGAAATAAAGGTGCTGTTGCACCTTTTTGATCAGGATGGAGGAGTTCAGGGACCAGGTGAGATCCTCGGAAATGTGGACACCAAGGAATTTGAAGCTTGATACACGTTCCACTGCAGTTCCATTGATGTAGATGGGGACGTGAATGTGACTCCTGGCATGCCTGAAGTCCACAATGATCTCCTTGGTCTTCTGGGTGTTAAGGGCCAGGTTGTTGTCAGCACACCACGCGGCCAGGTGCTGGACCTCATCCCTGTAGGTATTTGTGCCTAAGTAAGTAATTTTATGTATTGAACTGTACTGCTGCCACAAAAAAAACAAATTTCATGACATATGTGAGTGATGATGAACCTGATTCTGATATGAGTCTCCATTGTGGACTGAAAGTGGGTAGGGGGCAGGAAGAGGGGAGTCATAGTTGGGAAAGGGGATGGGAGTGGGAAGCACGGGAGAAAAAAAAATTGTAATGATCTATAAACCAATTGTGTGGAATCGAATGAGCTTGCACCCAGGGTTGGATGTGTCTGCACCCATGCCCCCCTGCCCCATCACTCCTTCTCTGCCACCGGTCCCACACCCCTCCTGAGGCACCCCACCCTTGCTATTCCCAGCATCCTTTGCTCCCGCCAGATTGACAAACTCACTCTCTGCTCCACATTGAAAAATAGTACTGTGCCAAGGTTTTGGGCACCCTAGCTATAAACGTGTGCCAAAGACCTTTGCACTGTGCTCTGTGGGTTGGGGTAGTACACTGTCACCATGTTATGACAGCGACACTTGCAGGCTGCCCCCAGCTGATTTGATTTGATGCAAACAATGCATTTCACTGTACGTTTTAATCTTTCTATGTACAATTAACAAAATAAAGCTAATTTCTCTAATCTCTAAAATCCATTGCTTAGGATAAGCACCCATTTTATGCCTGATTCCGTCCTGACGAACTTGGCAAAGGGTTTAGTTCAAATCAAGCAGAGGAAAGAGGGCACCAGATTTGATCACATTTTGGACAGCATGCTCCATTTTTGTCAATGTTATGAACAAAACTTTTAGTCAAACTATTTAACTAACTTGGCTGGTGAAAATAAACATTCCTGGCTAGAGCTTGGCTTTATTACAAACTATCTAATTTGATCTATCTTTGGCGGTGGAATTGCAAAAAAAATGTTTTTTTAGAAAGGTCACTGAAACAGATTTTCAAATCTGCATGAGGTTCCAACTTGTGAAATACAGTAATAAAAGAAATGAAGAACATTAGAAATAAGATTAGGAATTAACTATTTCACCCTTTGTGCTACATTGGCCATTCAACCTAATCATATCTTGCCATCTTCCCCAGACACCATTTTCCCTATAACCCTTGATCCTATTGGCATCCAGAAATCTATTGATCTCTTTTCTGAAGACACACAGCATCTACTTCACTCCAGGGTTGAAAACGCCAAATAGTTTTGAGTGCAGAAATAACTCCCCATTTCCTAGAAGCCCTATCTCTTGCTTCTAGATTGTGACCTGTGACTATATATTCTTCAGGTGGGATCAATAGTCCTCTCTGCAGCCACCCCGTTGAACCCTCTCAGAATTTTGGTGGCCAACTATCTTAGTTCCACATTCCATTCCCATTTCAACTTGTCAGGCCTTAGCCTTCTCTACTCCCACCATGATGCCACCCTCAGATTGGAGGGGCCGCACCGCATATTCTCTTTGGGTACCCCCCCTAACCAGATGGCATAGATTGCTCCAACATCCAGTCGTTTCTTCTCCCTCCTTTTCCATTCTCCATTCTGGCTCCACTCTTAACCCTTCTCTTCTCCTCACCAGTCTGTCACCTCCTTGTGGTGCCCCTCCTTCTCTTTCTCCCACGGTCCACTATCCTCTCCGATCAGATTCCTTCTTCTTCAGCCCTTTACCCTTTTTACCTATTATCAACCAGCTTCTTACTTCATACCCTTTGCCCAGCCACACATCTTCCCCCATACCTGGTTTCACCTATCACTTGCCAGCGTGCACTCTTCCCCCTCCTCCTATCTTCTCATTTTGGCTTCCTTCTTCTTCTTTTCCAGACTTGGTGAAAGGCCTTGGCCTGAACCAGCGACTGTTCATTTCTCTCCATAGACGCTGCCTGAACTGCTGAATTCCTCCATCATTTTATGTGGGATACTCTGGATTTCAAGCTTCTGTAGAATCTTGTGTGTTTAGAATTTTGTACAATTCAATTTGCAGCTGCAAGTTCCTTGGGAAATTGATCTCAATTGTGAATGAATTATTAGCAAGTAGTATTCTGGTTTCATGTGCAAGTTAATTTGGTAACTGGGGTGTATGGGGTGTCAGGGAGGGGTAGCACCTCTGGTGGGGGAACATGTCACGTCCTTTTCAGGGCGGTTAGTCCACCTTTGGTCCCCACCTGGCACTCAGCTCTCACCTGTGGCTCCCCGTGGCTGTTTGCATGCGACAGCGGCCACACCCCGGGCAACGGCTTCGACAAGCCGGCTAGACCAGGTGAGGGTAGCCGACGGGTCTCAAACCCTCGGTGAGATAGGGAGTTGCCTATCCCAGCATGTGAAGGCAGACTCCGGCAGATTGAGTGGACGAGACCAATGGAAGGTCCAACGGTCAAGAAGACGGTCTGTGCAAGCGTCGGGGAACATGTAGAGAAGGACAAGACACAGAAAACATCCCGGTCATCCACTGCGCCTAGTCCCATCTCCAGCAGGCTCAACTCTGTCTTGCCACTGGACCCAGATGGAAATTGGGAAGAGAGAGTGAGGCTGACGCTGCGCAACTCTCCCTCACTTAAATCCAAATCACGCGCTAGTCTCGACACCATCATAAAGGTGTCAAGGTCCTCATCGATGTCAACGATGCACGAACAATTTGGTAACTGATAACCTACGGGGTTGTAGGATTATATGATGAAACACATCAATTTCTGCCTGAGAAGCTATTTGGATCAGTTCAAATTTGCCTCCCAGCACAAGTGCAGAGCAGATGCCATCTCACTGGCTCTTCCCTCAACCCTGGAACATCTGGACATCAAAGATGCAGACATCAGGATGTTCTTTATTGACTACAGCTTGGTATTCAATACTATCATTCCTTCAAAACTAATCAATACACCTCAATGCAGACGACTTTCTAAATAGGGAGCAATATCCAAAAATCTGAGATGCAAAGGGACCTGGGAGTCCTTGCACAGGACGCCCTAAAGGTTAACTTGCAGGCAGAGTCAGTGGCAAGGAAGGCAAATTCAATGTTAGCAGTCATTTCAAGAGGTCTAGAATGTAGGAGCAGGGATTTGATACTGAGGCTTTATAAAGCACTGGTGAGACCTTACCTTGAGAATTGTGAACAGTGTTGGGCTCCTTATTTAAGAAAAGATGTGCTGGCATTGGAGAGGATTCAGAGGAGATTCACAAGGATGATTCTGGAAATGAAAGGGTTATCATATGAGGAATGTTTGATGGCTCTGAGCCTGTACTCATTAGAATTTAGAAGGATGAGGGGTTCTCACTGAAACTTCTTGAATGTTGAAAGGCCTAGACAGAATAGATGTAGAAAGGATGTTTCTCATGATGGGGGAGTCTAGGACAAGAGGGCACAGCCTCAGGATAGAGGGGTGTTCATTTAAAACAGAGATGTGGAGAAATTTTAGCCAGAGGGTGGTGAATTTGTGGAATTTGTTGCCACGGGCAGCTGTAGAGTTCAAGTTGTTGGGTGTATTTAAGCTGGAGATTGGTAGGTTCTTGATTGCCCACTGCATCAACGGTTATGGGGAGAAGGCCAGGGAGTGGGGTTGAGGAGGGGAAAAATAAGGATCAGCCATGATTGAATGGCGGAGCAGACTTGATGGGCCAAATGGCCTAATTCTGTTCCTGTGTCTTATGGTCTAATACCTCCTTCTGCAATTGGATCCTCAATGTCCTGACTTGCAGACCTCAGTCAGATTGGATTGGCAACATCATCTCCTCCATGACTTCCGTCAGCACAGAAGCATGAGGCTATGTGCTAAGCCACTGCTCTAACTCTCTTTACACTTATGTTTGTGAGAGTAAGCACAGCTCCAATGCCATATTTAAGTTTGCTGCTGACATCACTATCGTTGGCTGAATCAAAGGTGGTAACAAATCAGCATTTCAGAATCAGAATCAGATTTATTATCACCAGCAGGTGCTGTGAAATTTGTTAACTTAGCAGCTGCAGTTCAATGCAATACACAGTATAGAACAAAAACACCAAAATAAAGTAATAATAAATAAATAAATAAATGACAGTGTACGTATATTGAATAGATTAAAAATCGTGCAAAAAACAGAAAAAATATATATTAAAAAAGTGAGTTAGTGTCCAAGGGTTCAATGTCCATTTAGGAATCGGATGGCAGAGGGGAAGAAGCTGTTCCTGAATCACTGAGTGTGTGCCTTCAGGCTTCTGTACCTCCTACCTGATGGTAACAGTGAGAAAAGGGCATGCCCTGGGTGCTGGAGGTCCTTAATAATGGACGCTGCTTTCTGAGATACCGCTCCCTGAAGATGTCCTGGGTACTTTGTAGGTTAGTAGGAGGAAGATTGAAAATCCAGCTGAGTGCTGCCATAACAACCTCTTACTCAATGTCAGTAGACCAAGGAGCTGATTATTGACTTCAGGAGGAGGAAGCCAGAGGTCCATGAGCCAGTCCTTATCAAGGGATCAGAGGTGCAAAGGGGTCAGCAACTTTACATTCCTCGGTGTTATCATTTCATAAGATCTGTCCTGGGCCCAGCATACAGATGTAACCATGAAGAAAGCACTGCAGTGCCTTTACTTCCTTAAGCGTTTGAAAAGATTCTAACAAACTTCTATAGATGTATGGTGGAGTGTATACCGATTGGTTGCAACACAGTCTGGTATGGAAACACTGATGCCATTGAATGAAAAATCCTACCAAAAAATAGTGGATGCGGCCCGGGTAAATCTCTCCCCACCATTGAGCACCTATTCATGAAGCACTGTCACAGGAAAGCAGCATCCATCATCAAGGATGCCCACCATCCCGACCATGCTCTCTTCTTGCTGCTGCCATCAGAAAAAGATACAGGAGCCTCAGGACCCACACCAGCAGGTTCAGGAACAGTTATTAGCCCTCAACTATCATGCCCTTAAACCAGAGGGGATAACTTCTCTCAACTTCACATGCCTTATCACTGAAATGTCCCCACAACCTATGGGCTCACTTTCAAGAACTTTTCATCTCATGTTAATGATATTTATTGCTTATTATTATTATTTTCCCTTTTGTATTTACAGTTTTGCTGTCTTTTGTACATTTGTTGTTTGTTCATCCTGTTGGGTGCAGTCTTTCATTGATTCTATAGTGTTTCATGGATTTACTGTGTATACCCACAAGAAAATGAATCTCAGGTTGTATATGCACTTCAATAATAACTTTACTTTGAACTTCATTCTTTAAGAAAGATACAAGACAGTGCAGATGCTGGAATGTGGAGTAAAAAAAAGATCTGCTGGAGGAACTCAATGGGATGAGCAGTATCTATTGTGGAGGTGGGGTTGAGGGTGGGGTGTAGGGGAATTGTTGACACTCTGGGTCAAAAGCCCGCACCAGAACTTACTGATTCTACTGCAGGATTTCAACCCGAAATGTTGAGAATTCCTTCCCCCCCCACCCAACATATACTGCTTGATCTGCTGAGTTCCTCCAATAGATAGTTATTTAAGTCCAATACAAATTTGGCAGCATTATATTTTATTGGATCAGGAAAGAAAGCTTACTCAAACAACAAATAATCTGCTGGAGTAACTCAGGGAAGTCAACCAGCAACTGTAGGAGGAAAGGAATATACGATATATTGAGTTGAAACCCTGCATCAGCACTCAGGAAATTCCTTACTCCTCACAAATGCTGCTCGATCCCCCTCCCCCACATATGTCAGCAGATAGTTTTTGTGTTAGGTTCCAAAATCTGTAGTCTCTTGATTCTCCAGAGGTTTATATAATATTCATTATTTTATTTGTGTCCAGATTATTGGATGGAAATGCTCCCACATTTTGATCCTTATTAAATAATCAAAAAATCCTGTTCAATCACTCTTCAGAAGGGCAGATCCAATCTGGTGGGCAAGGCTTTGCGCAGTCTCTCGCTAACCAAATGAAAATAGCAAACCTCACCCAAGTAATTGCATTGACAGCTGGTTAAGTCTGACTCAATTGGTTATCAAAGAGATTGAACGGTTGTGAATGTTTGTCAGTCACAAACATTCAAAACCAAAGTATAACTCATTCAATATTAAGCATGCTATTACATATTAAAAACATTTCTTGGACCATAAGATCATAAAACATCAGAACTGTAAAGAACTAGGGGAGAAAACTAGTATAATAAAAAGGTGTGGGTGGGGGGTTGGGTGGAACAAGGAGCTCGTGGGTAATAGGCAGATCCAGGTGAGGCAGGGAGGAAAGTGGAAATGATGCAAGAAACTGGGAAGTGATTGGTGGAAATGACAAGAGGCTGAAGAAGATAGAACTCTGATAGGATAGGACAGTGGACCATGGAAAAGAGTGTAGGAGGTGAAGAGAGGAATTGGTAAGAGGAATATGTGGGTGATGAGCAGGTAAGGAGGGTGTGGAGTGGAAAATAATGGTGAGGTGTTGAGGGGGATGGTAGGAAGAGGAGAAAAAAGGAAGGTTCGGAAGGGAAGAGTACCAAATGTTAGACAAATCGATGTTCTTTCATGACTCCTCTCTCCTGGATCAACCTATCACTTACCAGCTCTTGCTCCATCCCTTCCTCCCACTTCTTTTTACTGGCTATCTGCCCTCATTACATCTAATTCTGATGAAGACCCTCAATCGAAAATGTTAGCTGTCCATTCCCTCCATAAATGCTGCCTGACCTGTTGAGTTCCTCCAGCATTTTGTATGTGTTAATCTGGATTTCCAGCATTGGAGAATCTCTTATGCCTGACATGGAATTGTGATTCTATTCCACACTCTGTTCCAGTGTCAAGTTCCTGAAAAATTGCTTGGTAAATTCTGGTACCTCCCTACTTAACCTCTGTGGAGAGTAAGACAAAGAAAATCTCTTGACTGCATGGCATGGCAGCAATAACAGCAATTTTGGGTGTGTTGCTCTGGATTTCTAGCATATACAGAACCTCTTGTGTTTATAACCCAGCTATCTAAACCGGAGAAGGAAAACTGATTTTAAACCACCGCTGCCTTGCGGCCATACCCACCTATGGGAAAGGATTCGGGAGTAAATCCCAAGGAAGAAATCTGAAGCCGGAGACCCTAAGGCAGTTTGATGTTTACAGCTTCGCTCTGGCAACCTCTGCGACGGCACTGGTACCAAACTGTATCGGCGCTTTCCCTTCCCTTGGACTACATCAGTGACGTGGAGAGGGGGAACCCGCTGCATGAGCAACAGCCGGTTCTTCAAATCTTCCCACCCAGGCTTGCGCCCTGGAGAGGGCACAGTCCACCAGAGGCGCAAACCCAATACCCCCTGGGATTGACGGCTGCCTACTATCTAAACCACTTTTGAGGAATCATGAGGCAGCGGTTACCAGGAGCCAGTAGGGTTGTTGCATTTCTTCAAGAATGCTTTAACACATCTTTGAATCTTTTCATCTGTCCCCCTGTTAATCTCCTCGAATGACAGATAGAGTGCCTGTTTAGAGAGTCTGTTTCGGAACTGTAAATGACAGTCTTTTTGGGACCACCCATAATGATGTTATTCATATATTTAGCATTGAACATCTCATATCACTGTGCAGCATCATTAAAGGAAGAAACAAAATATCAAAATAATAGAGTGCATGTTGGAAGATGTTTTGGTGAGCACTGGCCAAACCCCATTTTTGGTAACAGGACATGGGGAAAATTGAAAACCCCGGGAAACTTGCTGGGAAGAGTGATATAGCTCATTACTTGCACTTAGAGTGACTTTGTGAAGATGTAGCAATGTTATGATGGTACACTGACACAAAATAGCTTAGTGTTTTACTAAACCTAGGCGTCCACGAGTATCACAGGAGCACAGATACACAATATTGCTCTGGTGCTGTAATGGAGAAGAAATGAAAGCTTCCATGTGCATTCTTTTAAACAATTCCTTGTATAAATATGCAGAATAAGTTCCAAGCAACATATTTGGATACTTTGGGGCTTGGATAAGTAGAAGGTAGATTTCTGAATGACTTTACAGTAAATATGATTAATGGATTTTTGAATTTTATGAAAGCACAAGAAATTCTTTGCCTGAACAGACTTCCTTGAAAATAAATTGTGTGATAAATTAGCTTTTACTAATGACGGTAGATAACTACTACTCTCAGGGCTGGCTTAATCAGAGATAGCATTTTCTGACCGTCACAACTTCAGAGGAGAATTGAGCTTTGAACTCAGCCAGATTTATAACTATTCAACAGATTAAAATTAATACTTTCAGATATGGGTGCGCTAAGTATTTGGGATTAGCTAATAGCTTATCCATTTTGCTCCTGATCAAAGTTCAGAGTAAATTTATGATTGAAGTACATATATATCACCCTATACAACCCTGAGATTCATTCTCCTGTGGGCATTTACAGTAAATACAAGAAACACAATAGAAATAATAAAAGACCACTCCAACAGGATGGACAACAAACAAATGCAAAAGACAACAAGAACTGTGCAAATACAAAAATAAATAAGATAAATAATAAGAATAAGTATTAAATAAATAAGCAATAAATATTGAGAGCATGATGTGAAGAGTCTGATGATGAACTTCAATATAAAAATAAATTACAAAAAAAAGGAAGTGAGTCCCTAGGCAAAGGGAATAGTTCAGTGATGGGGTGAATGAATTTACCCCTCTAGTTCAAGAGACTGATGGTTGAGAGGTAATGACTGTTACTGAACCTGATGGTGTGGGTCCTAATGACAGCAGTGAGAAGAGAGCATAGCCTGGATGGTGGGGGCCCTTGATGACGGATGCTGCTTTCCTGTGACAGTGCTCTGTGTAGATGTTCTGAAAGGTGGGGAGGACTTTATTTGCGATGTACTGGACCGCATCGACTACTTGCTGTAGGGATTTTCCATTCAAGAGCATTGGTGTTTCCATACAGGCCGTGATGCAACCAGTCAATATACTCTCCACTACACATCTATAGAAGTTTGTCAAAGTTTTCGATGACATGCCAAATCTTTGCAAACTTCTAGGTCGGAAACAATTCCAACACCAAAATGCTCACATAATGCACTAATAACGAGGAGAAAAAGATTCAAAACGTGATGGAAGTTGAGAAATAACTTAAGGTGATAAAGATTTCTCCAATTCTACTTCAAGATTTTCAGAATTAGAACCTTAACAAAAATTGTTATTACAGATGTTACTATAACCAAAAGCAGATGTGATCTATGAATGCTGTTAAGCACATTCAGTACAGAATGAGCTGGATCAGAACCAAGATGTGGTGGGGCCGTTTTACTGAGCTGATGGTATGATGAAGGGTCTACCTTTGAACTAACAGTGCCTGGTACCACCTGCAAGGCTCAGGCAAGATACCAGTGCAAGCAAGCAAGCAATATTTTCACAATTCCCTTCGCCTTCCAGAAATCACAATCTCTTGACATTCCAACTAGTTGTTGGATTAGTTCACAGATATTAATCCATAAAGAAAATGTGAAAGTGGGCAAGAGAAGGCTACACCTCTTAATAAAAATAGAAGAACCCTCTTGATATTCTTTTCCTTCCCTTGTAAATCCTGTCTTTGCATATCATACAGAGTAAGAGAATAAGTGTATGCCAATGCATCAATGCATCTTTGTACTGAAGCTGTATTGACAGGGCAAATAAATCGTTTTTAACTCCGTAACAATTTACGTGACATTTGATTAGATGGTCTGGAAAATTTATAGTGTATGTCAGCACCTAATGGTATGGACACTAAATTGAGAAACCTAATGTTTTTCTCTTCACCACTTTCTCATTACTTAACTGCTCAATTCCTGCTGTTGGGAGTTTATAGCAACTCTTAACCCAATAGCACTGTACTATGTGCATTAATGTATTTACAGCAGTTTTCTCCATGAGCTAAGTGTGTCTCACATCCCATGACAAAGGAGCCAGAAATAAATTACCATCAAATCATCGATGAGAATGTCAGAAATCAAATAATTAAAAATTAACAAATTAAAGAAAAGTAAAATCATCCGCAGGAAAAATGAACTTTAATTGAGATGTGAAAAATACCTACACTACTAACCGAAGACGAAAGTCTTGAACTTATAAAAGACCTTCTTCATACGATAATTGAAGGCTTTAAAAAAAAGCACCTGAAAACGGAGCTGATGCTGCGAGCGTTAAACATTAATAAAAGTAGGGTATCCGTAGCAGTTGAATGGTGCTCATCCAAAAAATTTCGACCCATACTTGTGGAATGGAAGACACGACGTGATCTGTCCGAAAGAGAAATTCTTAAACGTGCAGGATACAATAGGGCCAGCCTGAGATCTTTTTGGTAGCATTCCGACATCAGAGGTTTAAAAGCTATCGCACCTTCATCACTTTGGGACTGTAGTCTTCCACTAAACGGAACTGATGTTGTCGAAATTTAATCATACCTTGCCGGCGGGCAATTCGGATAAGATGCTCTTTAATGCTAACATAATGGAACCAGAGAATCACGGGCCTCGGTCTAAATTTGGAGGACGACGGTTTCGGACGCAATGTACGGTGAGCATGGTCGAGCAATGGAGGATTGTCGGGGAATACAGAACTAAATGCATCCTTTAAAAGTTGAGAGAAGAATTTTGAAGGGTCTCCTTCCTCGACATCCTCGGGGAGACCAATTATACGTAAGTTCTGTCTTCTAGATCGTTAAACTGAAACATCCATACATTACCCTGAAACAAAAACTGATTTTTTACAATAAATCACAATGAACAATATCATGCACCATTAGTGCCAGAAACTGAGTTCAGCACTATTAGTTACCTTACATCATGATCATCATTTTTCAACCTTTTCTTGCTACATGGATGGAAGACGGATAATGTGGTAACAAGGTTTAAAAAGCCAGTGTCCAAGAATGGAAAAACCTACATGGAGTAGCTATATCCATCGCAGGAAAATCCCTCCCCACCATTGAGGACATCTACGAGGAGTGCTACCACATGAAAGCAGGATCCATCCACCGTCAAGGATGCCCACGACCAGGCCGTACTCTCTTCTTACTGCTGCCAGTGGGAGGGAGGTACAGGAGCCTTAGGTCCTACACCAGCAGGTTCAGGAACAGTTATTACCCTTCAATTATCAGTTTCCTGAACCAACATGAGTGGATAACTTCACAACCTAACATTGGACTGATTCCCCAACCTACAGACTCACTTTCAATGATTCACCCACACATTATTTATTTTTGTTATTTGTTTTACAAATTTTGTCTTCTTTTGCACATTGGTAGCTTTTCAGTCTTTGTATTTATGTCATTTTCTTTGTTCTATTGTATTTTGTTGTTCTACTGTGAACGCCTGCAAGTATTTGGTGACATACAATATACTGTATGTACTTTGCTAACAATTTTACTTTGAACCTTGGAAAAAAAAAGAACAGATGGACCAAACATTTGCAGCTTATGGTCTCAATGGGCTGAAGGGGCTGTGTCTGTGGTGTATGGCTCCATGGACCGCAAAGCTTTGCAATAAAAGGTTAATGTAATGAGCCTTTTGGCTTACCATTGCAATGCCTACAATTTTCCTTCAGAGTCTCATGAATCAACACTTAAAGGTTCTTTGCAGACAAAACAAAAATTACTGGTTTCTCATCATCAAAAAATATTGTTCCTTTTCCAGTGCAAGTACATAATTTTGCACTAGATGATGTCTGTCTTCTCCTTATATTTAGTCTTTAACATTTGTAGCATTGTTGCATTCTCCTGTAGACTCACTTTCTCATCCTTTTTGTGTCGTCTACAGATTTGCAGGGACACCCTCCTAGTAACAGTGTACCAGCCTAATAATGAACTGTTTATTCCTACTGTTGTTCAACCAATCCTCAATTCCTGCTCAAAATTCAAAGTAAATGTATTTACAGTCTATATACGTTGCCAAATATTACCCAGAACTTAATTTTCTTCCAGGCATTCACAGTAGAACAAATACATACAATGGAATCAATGAAAAATGACGCAATACTGACAAAAACTGACAAGAAACCAATGTGCAAAAGAAGACAATCTGTGCAAATACAGAAGAACAAATAATAATATTATATTTGTTTATTATATTATATTATATTATTATATTAATAATAGATAGAGAGATAGATAGATAGATATACTTTATTGATCCCGAGGGAAATTGGGTCTCGTTACAGCCGCAATAGTAGAGGATTTTAACTTTCTACATATTGACTGGGACCTCCACACTGTGAAAGGGTTAGATGGCTTGGAGTTTGTCAAATGTGTTCAGGAAAGTTTTCTAAGTCAATATGTAGAGGTACCTACGACAGAGGAGCAATACTTGATCTCCTATTAGGGAACCAGACAGGTCAGGTGACAGAAATATGTGTAGGCGAGTTAGTTTCAAGTTAATTATGGATAAGGAAGGGTCTGGTCCTGGAGTTGAGGTTCTAAATTGGAGAAGGGCCAATTTCGTGGAAATGAGAAAGGATCTAGGAAGAGTGGATTGGGATAAGTTGTTTTCTGGCAAGGATGTGTTCAGTAAGTGGAAGGCCTTCAGAGGTAAAATTTTGAGAGTAGAGAGTTTGCATGTTCCTGCCAGGATTAAAGGCAAAGTTAACAGGCATAGGGAACCTTGGTATTCAAGGGATATTGGCGATCTGTTTAAGAAAAAGAGAGAGGTTATAGCAGGTATAGGCAGCAAAGAACAAATGAGGTACTTGAAGAGTATAGAAAATGTAAGAAAATACTAAAGAAGGAAATCTGGAAAGCAAAAAAAAGACATGAGGTTGCTTTGGCAGATAATGTGAAGGTAAACCCAAAGGGTTTCTACAGGTATATTAAGAGTAAAAGGATAGTAAGGGACAAAATTGGTCCCCTAGAAGATCAGAGTGGTCGTCTATGTGTGGAGCCTCACAAGATGGGGGCGATCATAAGCAGTTTTTTTGCATCAGTATTTACTCAGGAAACTGGCATAGCGTACACTACAGTATATGAAAGGAAGGGAAACAAGCAGTAGTGTTGTGGAACATACAGAGATTAAAGAGGAGGAGGCACTTGCTGCCTTACAGTGAATAAAGGTAGATAAATCCCCCGGGCCTGACATGATATTTCGTCGGACCTTGAGAGAGACTAGCGTAGAAATTGCAGGGACCCTAGCAGAAATTTTTAAAATGTCCTTAGCCACGGGTGCGGTGCCGGAGGATTAGAGGGTAGTTCATGATGTTCCGTTGTTTAAAAAAGGCTCCAAAAGTAAACCGGGTAATTACAGGCCGATGAGCCTGACATCAGTAGTAGGTAAATTATTGGAATGTGTTCTGAGAGATCAGATATTCAAGTATTTGAGCAGCCAAGGGCTGATTAAGGATAGTCAGCATGGCTTTGTGCGTGGTAGATCGTAGAGTTTTTTGAGGAGGTTACCAAGAAAGTAGATGAAGGAAAGGCTGTGGATGTTGTCTACATGGACTTTAGTAAGGCCTTTGACAAGGTCCCACATGGGAGGTTAGTTCAGAAGGTTCAGACACTAGGTATCCATGGAGAGGTGGTAAACTGGATTCGAAATTGGCTGTGTGGGAGAAGACAGAGAGTGGTAGTGGATGATTGCTTCTCAGACTGGAGGCCTGTGGCTAGTGGTGTGCCTCAGGGATCTGTGCTGGGACCATAGTTGTTTGTTGCCTATGTCAATGATCTAGATGATAATGTGTGTGGGCACGTGGCCAAGTGGTTAAGGCTATTGGACTAACGACCTGAAGGTCGTGAGTTCAAGCCCTAGCCAAGGCAACATGTGTTGTGTCCTTGAACAAAGCACTTAATCACACATTGCTCTACGAAGACACTGGTGCTAAGCTGTATGGGTCCTAATGCCCTTCCCTTGGACAACATTGGTGTCGTGGAGGGGGGAGAATTGCAACATGGGCAACTGCTGGTCTTCCATACAACCTTGCCCAGGCCTGCGCCCTGGAGAGTGAAGACTTTCCAGGCGCAGATCCATGGTCTCACAAGTCTAACGGATGCCTTTATTTATTTATTTATTTAGATGATAATGTGGTAAATTGGATCAGCAAGTTTGCTGATGACATTAAGATTGGAGGCATTGTGGACAGCGAGGAAGTCTTTCAAAGCTTGCAGAGGGATCTGGACCAACTGCAAAAATGGGCCAGAAAATAACAGATGGAATTTAATGCAGACAAGTGTGAGGTGTTGCATTTTGGAAGGACAAATCAAAGTAGGACATACACAGTAAATGGTAGGGCACTGAGGAATGTGGAGGAACAAAGGGATCTGGGAGTTCAGATACATAATTCCCTGAAAGTGGCATCACAGGTAGACAGGGTTGTAAAGAAGGCTTTTGGCGTCCGGGCATTCATAAATCAAAGTATTAAGTATAGGAGTTGGGATGTTATGGGGAGGTTGTATAAGACATTGGTAGGGCCAAATTTGGAGTATTGTGTGCAGTTCTGGTCACCTATGTATAGGAAGGATATCAGTAAGATTGAAAGAGTGAGGGGGGAAGAACGAGGGGAGATTTGATAGAGGTTTACAAAATTATGAGGGGTATAGACAGAGTAAATGTGAGTAGGCTCTTTCCACTTAGATTCGGAGAGATAAACACGAGAGGACATGGCTTTAGGGTGGACGGGGAAAGGTTTAGGGGGAACATTAGGGGGAACTTCTTCACTCAGAGAGTGGTGGGAGTGTGGAACAAGCTGCCATCTAATGTGGTAAATGCGGGCTCACTCTTAATTTTTAAGAATAAATGGGATAGATACATGGATGGGAGAGGTCTGGAGGGTTATGGACTGGGTTCAGGTCAATGGGACTAGCGGAATAAAGTTTCAGCACAGACTAGAAGGGCCGAATGGCCTGTTTTCTGTGCTGTAGTGTTCTATGGTTCTAGTAATAATAATTATCAATAATGCTGAGAGGATGAGTTATATAGTTGTGCTATTATGTTATCCCCAATCATGTGAATCTATTTTTACATTTGTGTGATATGTTATCCAATTCTTCATCCCTTATTATCCAGACAGTTAAAGCCTCAAAAAACTCGACTTGACTTTTCAAAATCTAAGTTTTCTCTTCATGAAACCATTGATTGCACCTAATCATACTATGATTCCTCAATTTCCCTGTTATTACTTTCTTAATTACAGATCCCAGCATTTCCCTTGAACAGGTTAACTGGTCTGTAATTATGATGAAAGAATGGCAAGTCTGTCTTGTTTCCTTGCGCACAGAGAAGGCTGAAGGAAGATTTAGTTGAGGTTCATGAGATTATGAGCAGACTAGAGGGTGCTGCTTGCGTGGAATAGGCTTCCAGTGGAAGTGATGGATATAGGTTTGATTGCAACGTTTTAGAGTTTAGATAAATACATGGTTGGAGGGGACTTGGAGAACCCTGGTCCAATGGCAGGTTGATGGGACTAGGGAGAATAATATTTCGGCATGGTCTGGATAGACCAAACAGCTTGTTTCTGTTCCATAACTTTAGACGGGATGAATAAGAGATATCTTTTCCCTGAATGGAGAAACTTATAACTCAGATTTAATGTAATAAAAGTTAAAAGGAAATTAGAGAGAAAGATTTTTCACAAAATGTTCTGTGGTGCTGGAACTCACTGCCAGAAAGGCAAATGGGCGAAGAAACTCACAGAACAATTATTCGCTACTGAATGTGCTGGAACTCCCAAAGCTGTAGCCTGGGAGCTGGGAAATGGCACTTGTCACAGAAGCTCTTTCGCCTGGCATGAAGAAAGGGGGTGAATGGCTTTATTCGCTTCGTACAGTTTTAAAAAATTATTTTAAGCTTCAGTGATACCACTTTAGATTCGTATATGAATTAAAAAAAATACTATCCAAAGAATAATTGGGCAAAATTCCTTGGAATTCAATTTTCTTCAAATACAGGGGCTGAACCAAGATTGTTACATGGGATATTAATAATCTAATTATTATTAGTGGGTCATTATTATTAGTGGAATTCTACAAATTATCAACAGATGTTCATCAATGTACACAATAATGGGCTCTAATTAGATGCAGAAACATTCAGAGAATTTGCCAAGTCTTCTTGTTGCCTGCTCTGTGTGTCACGATCATTTCTCCTTACTTGCTCAAAATAGCAGCCAAAAGGACAGACAAATGTAGACCTCGTAAAAAAAATTAAGTAATCTTGTTCTGACAATCAAAGGAGAACAAAGCTTGTGTGTGTCCGTAATCTTGTTCTTTGTACCAATTGAAGTTAGAAATACCGGCTCCTAACTGTTTAGTTAACTTCGAGATGGATGATTCCAAGCCTGGCTGTGGAAGGAGGAGGGTTTGGGCATGGGGTATCTGTGGTAAAGCATATATATATATATGTTGTAACTGGGTTATCTGCCTGGACACGCCCCTCTGCTGCCTGCTCCTGTGGCTCCTCCCACAGACCCCTGAATAAAGGCGATTGTGTCACTGCTCCTCTCTCAGTCCAGGACAGATACTCAGCATGGACGTTGGTCCATTTACTGTTAATAAAAGCCTTTCAGTATTTACTCTACTTCCAGCCTTTTGGAGTAATTGATAGTGCATCAGTAGCATTCCGTAAAAACCCAATGCTACAGAAGCTTCAAAGACCTTTTCCCTGGGAGAAGAAGCATCTTCAAAGATGGGCTATACTTCGGGACAACTTTAAAGACTGGCCCAGGACAAAGATTCTGGCAAGCTACTGTCAGTGGCCTAAGCTCCAGTAGGGGCGATAACTGTTTATTTAAAGCACAGAATGATCCTTCTGACAAGTCATACCAATATCAATGACAAATTAAATTTCTCAAATTTGCCTCAGCCTGGTAAGGAGACTCCAGTGCTGCAGAGTCAGCCAGCTCCGTCATGGGCACAAGCCTCCCCAGCATCGAGGGAGTGTCCGGGCATGCCCTCTTCTCCTTACTACCATCAGGGAGGGGCTACAGGAGCCTGAAGATGCACGCTCAATGTTTTAGCATCAGCTTCCTCACTTCTGCCATTAAATTTCGTAACGGTCCATGAACCCATGAACATTACCTCACTACTTGGCACTCTTTTTGCAATACTTCTACATTTTTATATATTTTTATTGTAACTTAGAGCATTTTTATTGCACTGTATTGCTGCCACAAGACAACAAATTTCATGACATATGTCAGCAATAAGAAACCTGATTCGGGAACCTGCATTGCTTTTGTCAAGGGCATACAGTAGATTTTTCAAAGACAAGTTCTAAAAAGGAACAGGCACAAAATGCAGGAGGAGCTCAGCAGGCCAGGCAGCATCTATAGGAAAAAGTACAGTTGACGTTTCAGGCCGAGACAGGTCTCGGCCCGAAACATCGACTGTACTCTTTTTCCTGGAGGCTGCCTGGCCTGCTGAGCTCCTCCTGCATTTTATGTGTGTTGCTTGGATTTCCAGCATCTGCAGACTTTCTCTTATTTGTGTTCTATAAAGGAACTATTAATTTAAAAGGGAGATTATCTCAGATGTTCTTGAACTGAGTAATATTGACAGTGAACCTTTGCAACAGTGTTGTATATTTTGTGACAAATAATAATCGACTGGATTTTGCAGGATTTTCCCAGTTTAACGCTGACTGAGGTCCACCGGCAATTTCTCCGCCATTCCCTGCCAGTGGGTTGTGCAAGTGGAGAAGGAAATTGCTAAGATTCTCCAGCAACTACCCATGTACTGTATGAGCATCAGGTTAGACCAGACACAGGAATATGAGAATTACAAATGTGCACCTGCAAAGATAGAATGATAAGGAGTTGATAAATTGATTTGAATGGTATTTGTTTTAGTACTTTTTTAATCAATTAAATGCATTTTAACCATTTTGGGTAATTAAAGATTCTTTAAAGACATTAACGTTTTTAAACCATTTGCTCAAATATTTCTGAACATCAAAACAAGTCTTGACAGTTTTGACAGGTTGTAATGTTAAGGGCTTTGCCATCTTTCAAGCGTTTCCAGGAGTTTGTAGTCAGATCTTCTGATCTGCTTATATGTCTTGGTTATATCATTCTAGGGCAGGGTACTGCAAAGAGTATCTGCTTAGCTCCAAAATGTGTTGGCCACTGAGATCCCGATGGATCCTGATCAAGTAAGTTCAGGACAGTGGGGAATTTGGGCAGCAGGCCCAACTCAACTATATTGAGGCCAATAGATTAACTAGTTTCTCTCTTTTCAATTGTAGACCCTTATACATCAACCTGTGGTTTGCATGAAATTCTTACGTCAGCCAAATATGCCTCCTTCTTACATTTCATCTCTTATAAGTAGTTTGTCAGGTAAGAGTATGAGAAAGCCTGTAGCTTGATAAGTGATGAACAGGTGATGGCTTTCTGAATAGTGTCCACAATTCTCCTGTCAACCAATACACCAAATAAGAAACACTTAATAAAATCTAAATGTCAACAGTGTTCAGGAAATCCAATCAATGCAGTATCCGAGCTAAGGTTACAATTACAGGCCCTCCTTAGGATTGGACAATTGCCCTTACATAAATAGGGTATACAAGGAAAAGAATTTTAAGCATCCATTTGTCCCTATATTCATGGTTGAACATTGGGTTTCTTTGTTAGGTAGTACCAGGGCTTTTGTTTTCTGTATAAATTAAGTAATGGGTAGAATAAAAAACACAAATTCTCTTTGCTTATTTGACAATATGAGATTATAAAAATAAAAAGTTAGTAGCTTTCATTCAACCTACAAAGGCCACAACCTCAATGGAGCTCAGAGTATGCGCTCTATTATTTAATGGCAATGAAATGCTCTGAAGAATTTTCTTTATTCGCACCCTAAGGCTAAGCTCTGTCCTATGTGTATGATCTTATGCAATTCCTTTCTTGACATGGCATTTAATTATGTAATTAATTTACGGATCCTTATTGTCCCACAGCATTTCACAGCTTCTATCAATGAATATTCATAAGACCATAAGACATAGGAGCAGAAATATGCCATTTGGCCCATCGAGCCTGCTTCGCCATTCCATCTCTCTCAACCCCATTCTCTTACCTTCTTCTCATAACCTTTGATGACCTTACTAATTGAGAAGCTATCAACCTCTGCTTTAAATATACCTGCTGACTTGGCATTCATAACCATCTTGGGCAAAGAATTCCACAGATTTTCCACCCTCTGATTAAATAAATTCCTCCTTATTTATGTTCTAAAGGGATGTTCTTCTCTTCTGAGTCTATGTCCTGTGGTCCTTGAGTCCCCCACTATAGGAAATATCCATCAATCTAGGTCTTTCAGTATTTGATAGGATTTCAATGAGATCCACGCTCATTATTTTAAACTCCAGTGAGTACAGACCCAGAACCATCAAATGCTCTTCATACTTTAACCCTTTCAGTCCTGGGATCTTTCTAGTGAACCTCTTCTGAATCCCCTCCAATGCCATTACAACTTTTCTTATTTATGGGGCCCCAGAATGGATCACAGTACTCCAAGTGTGGTCTGATCAATGCCTTATAAAGCCTCAGTTCATGTGACCTTATTCATGGAACCTTCCATCCTTTTATTAAACAGATTGTTATTCTTATCTTACTTTCAATGTGTTAATAGATTGGTAGTGATGTTAGTGGGTAGGTGGAAGGGATGGAGGGAAAAGCATTGTTGCATCCTGTTCTCAGTCATCAAATTAGTATTGTTGTGGTGGGACATGGAGGTGGGGAGGGAGGTTAAAATTTCACTTTGCAATTACCGACTCTAGATCTGCCTTAGAATTAACTTACAGACATTTACAGAGCTCCTTTACAACAGTTTAAATTATGTTAATTAGACATTCCAGGTCCCAATGCCCCTTCTTGTAGATCGAAGTTTTCAGGGGCCTACTCACTTTTAATACAATATCTCTTTGATCTTTGTAGGCTCTCAAAGATCTCGAGGGCCCATGTCATCCCAGGTTTGCAGTCCTTCACTTTGCCCTCCCCTTTTCTCAGCACCTGCTGCTGGTATTCTCTGTCACTGGAATTGGCCAAATTTGAGAAAGCCTCCAAACGGCATGCAGAAAACACAAATCATGTTCTCTCACTATCAGTTTCTAGTGACATAGCCACTAAATGTAGGTCTTGGTCCCCATATGAACCAGCCTATTGTTTCTTTGCATGAACTTTACAAATGATTTCAAAAGGTAGTGGATTTGGCCCAGTACACCACTGGTTAAACCTTCCCAACCATTGAGCACATCTACATCAAAAGCTGCAGTAGGAAAGCTGCATCCATCATCAGAGATCTTCACCACCCAGGCCATGTTCTTTTCTTGCTGTTGCCATCAGGTGGAAGATACAAGTGTCTCAGGACTCACAACACCAGGATCAAGACCAGTTGCTACCCCTCAACCAGCAGGCTCTTGAACAAAAGAGGATAACTCCACTCATCTACTGAGATGTTCCCATGACCAATATTCTCACTTTAAGGACTCTTTATCTTGTTATTTCATGCTCTTGTTATTTATTGCTATTTATTTATATTTGCATTTACACAGTTTGTTGTCTTCTATGCTCTTGCTTTTTCATTGATCCTGTTTACAGTTATTATTCTATAGGTTTGCTGAGTGTGCCTGAGGGAGAAAGAATCTCAGGGTTGTATGTGGTGACATGTGTGCACTCTGATAATAAATTTTACTTTGAACTTTGAACTTTTCATCGTTGAGTTTATTCCTCAGCTGATTGTTATTGGTGTCCATCTCATTTCGCAATCTCACCGGGTAGACCCCAACTCTGTACAACCAAATGCAAGAGCTGTTGATGAGTGACAGCTTGTCTCACATCATTCCCAATTCCCATTATCCCATAGTATCCATGGGCAAGCAGTAAAATTGGCAAAATCAGAGCCAGAAGTGGAGCATACAAATCTAAGGAGATTCAGTGGAAACAAGCCTGGTGTTACCTTTGGGTGATGTACAGAAGTCACCTGATCAGGATGGCATTGGCATGACAAATTTCTCAGTAAACTGGCAAGTGCCAAGTGGGGAGCAGTTGCCGTGACTTAGGACAGTATTGTAGTTAATAAAATAACTCTGTCACAGCGTCAGCAAACCAGGTTCGGTTCTGTCGTTGTCTAAGAAATGTGTGTTCTCCCTGTGACCACATGGGTTTACTTCCATATTCCAAAGATGGATGAGTTAGAGTTAGCAAGTTGTGGGCATGCTATGTTAGAGTTAACGAGTTGTGAGTTAGAGTTAGCAAGATGTGGGCATGCTACGTTCGAGTTAGCAAGTTTTGAGTTAGAGTTAACAAGCTGTGGGCATGCTATGTTCAAGTTAGCAAGTTTTGAGTTAGAGCTAGCAAGTTGTGGGCATGCTATGTTCGAGTTAGCAAGTTTTGAGTTAGAGTTAACAAGCTATGGGCATGCTATGTTCAAGTTAGCAAGTTTTGAGTTAGAGTTAGCAAGTTGTGGGCATGCTATGTTCGAGTTAGCAAGTTTTGAGTTAGAGTTAACAAGCTGTGGGCATGCTATGTTCAAGTTAGCAAGTTTTGAGTTAGAGTTAACAAGCTGTGGGCATGCTATGTTGGCACTGGAAGCATGGCAGCACTTGTGAGCTGCCCCCAGCACATCCTCAGAGCTTGTTGGTTGTTGACGCAAAATGATGCATTTCACTGTATGTTCTGACATATAAAATATGTGAAAAATAAAGCTAATCTTTATCTTTCTTCACCCTTTGGCATCTCATAGTTAAGTGTAAAGTATTGTGCCCCATTGCAGAGCTGTTTAGCTCAAACCAAAGCCTTAGAGACAATAGCATGCATTATCACAGTAACTTTATACTTTATTGTCGTCAAACAATTGATACTAGATTAGATTATAGATTATGAATACATGCAGTCCTCTTTTATTGTCATTTAGTAATGCTTGCATTAAGAAATGATAGAATATTTCCTCCGGTGTGGTATCACAAAACACAGGACAAACCAAGACTGAAAAAACTAACAAAACTACATAATTATAACATATAGTTACAACAGTGCAACAATACCATAACTTGATGAAGAACAGTCCATGAGCATAGTAAAAAGTTCAAAGTCTCTCAAATGTCCCACATCTCACGCAGACGGGAGAAGGAAGAAAATCCAATACATTGCAGACCAACATTTATCTGCCTTTACAGTGACTATCTCTATTTCTTACATAATGACACCATTTTGTGGTTGAAATTGACACATCAGGGCCTATCAGAGGAAAGAACCCCATGTTATGAAGACTGACATTTAACATTAACCATGAACTAGCCTCCTTGTTATGGATTCCATGAGCACTATTCTAGACTCAACCTACACTGTCAGTGGAGGACCTCACTTAACTGTGCCATCAGTCAGCACCACTGCGACTCCGAGGCAATCCTGTCAGAGCTATGATGCTGAGCGAGTGAACGAGTGTCTATTGACCAAAATCAATTGGGCTCTCTGGCCCAATCTGGTCACAGAGAATGCCACTGCTGTGTGTAGCATATAGGGAAACACTGGAATAAACATCTACAATCCAGGGAGCTATTTAATATAGGGTATTGGACAAAGTACTTGAAAGCAGTCATTTGTACTTCTACAATGGATAGTTGAAACTGTCCGCCGCATCTCCAGCACCAGCCTAGCCTCCAACAATGACTTATATACAGAAAGATGCTGAAAAAAGGCTTTCATACCATGAAGGAGCCCACCCACCCTGCTCATGGACTGTCTGTCCACTCCCATCAGGGCCGAGGCTACACAGCATCCAAGCCTGGAGCACCAGACTCAAAAACGGTTACTTCCCTCAAGCCGTCAGGCTGACCAACACCTCCACCTGTAAACCCACATCACCACATTCCCACACTTCCCATTACCACCACAGAGTCACCCTATGAACAGATAGCATCACTTTATGTACATACAGTCAGTCTACCTATAGTATGCATATAAGCAAATCTTATGTATTTATTGTGTATTTTATTGTCTTCTTTATGTCTGTTGTGTTGTTCAAATGTTGCACTGGATCTGGGGTAACAATCAACTCATTCTCCTTTACACTAATGTACTGATGAATCTCATTAAACAATCTCATATCTTGTGCTTTTACTGTTGAGTTGAACAACTCCTCTGTGTGTTTTATAAAGATTTCAGTTTATTCACTGTAATCTCCAATCATGAAGCAAGCTACCACCACTTTGATTTTCATTACACAGCGGCAAAACTTCTTGACTAGATTTACAACAGCTTTTATATGCCACAGTTCCTGTACTCTACCATCCTTTCCCTGTCTCATTGGAATGTACTTGTGCAGAACTCCTTGCAAATATCCCCTGAACATTTGCCACGTTTCTTCCATACATTTCCCTGTTCCCAATTTATGCTTCCAAGTTCTTGCCTGATAGCCTCATATTTCCCCTTACTCCAATTAAATGCTTTCCTAACTTGTCTGTTCCTATCCCTCTCCAATTCTATGGTAAAGGAGATAGAATTGTGATTACTATCTCCAAAATGCTCTACCACTGAGAGATCTGACACCTGACCAGGTTCATTTCCCAATACCAGATCAAGTACAGCCTCTCTTGTAGGCTTAAGGTGTCAAGAAACCTTCTTGAACACACCTAACAAACTCCACCCCATCTAAACCTCTCACTCTAGGGACATGCCAATCGATATTTGGGAAATTAAAACCTCCCACCACAACAACGCTGTTATTATTACACCTTTCCAGAATCTGTCTCCCTATCTGCTCCTTGAGCTTGCTGTACATAGATCGATAAATCCTTCCATGAAATCAGTGACTACATTTGATAAAGCACTTCATTTTCTTTAAAATGCACAGGGGCATCATGGTGTTATTAAAGACTTCATACATAAGGAGTGTATGGCTGTTGTCTTCTGCTGCTGTTGCTGATCTATTTCAAGGTTCAGCACGTAGTGCATTTAGCGATGTTCTTCTGCACACCACACATGATTATTTGACGCGTCTCCTTCCTGTCAGCATGAACCAGTCTGGCCATTCTCTTCCGACCTCTCATTAACAAGGCACTTTTACCCACAGAAATATTGCTCACTGGATGATTTTTATTTGTTATTCACACCATTCTCTGTAAATTCTAGAGATAGTTGTGTGTGAAAATCCCAGGGAATCAGCAGTTTCTGATATACTCAAACCACCCCATCTGGCACCCCATCATTCTACAGTCAAAGTCACTTAGATCGCATTTCTTCCCCATTCTGATATTTGGTCTGAACAACAACTGAATCTCTTGACCATGTCTGCATGCTTTTATGCATTGAGTTACTACCACATGATTGGCTGATTAGATATTAACGTTAACGAGCAGGTGTACAGGTGTACTTAGTAGTGTAGCTACAGAGTATTTAAATGCAAGTCACAGAAAGAAATAGGCCTTTAGGCCCACCCTGTCCATGCTTTACCCTTCTATACCAAGCCTATTTACCAGCACTTGGACTTTCATGATATCTGAAACACACTGGAAGATTTCATTTGGCACAAACATTCACAGCAGCATACGCATGGCCTTTCCTTGATATGAAATGTTGCTCCATGCAACAAAAAATGTAAACATTTATGCAGAATTTAAAATAGCATTCCAGTCAAAAATAAATTGAAATCACTCCTGCAAAAAGCCCACTGATTCCTCAGTGTCTGAAATACTTTCTGCAAACACAAGAGCCTGGGATTAATAGCTGTCTGCCTCCTCCAGCTCTCTATCCATTTGAAGATGGGCCTTCTTCAAAGTGCGAACATCTGTTCTTTCTCTCTAGCACATTTTACTGGAAGATCCCTTAGAAATGTTTTCTTAAACAAGTAGAGCTAACCACCCACTTATGTGATTGGTCCCTTTCCAAGTATGACATGATATTCATCATCTGGATGTAATTAGGGGTGAGGCACTTTACACTGCTACAAAATAACCTAAAGTCATAATAATGCTGCTGAAATGATATTAACGTGCTTAACATTGGATGACAAGTATTGTTACAAAGGCGTGCTATTTCATCTCGGAGAAATTGCACATTGGGTAATAAGATCAATTTAGCTGCTTTACAGTCTTTGCTTAAGACGTAATGTGCAATATTTCTTCTAATTAGTGAGGCCATTCTTTTGTGCACACTGCACAAAATGCCTAATATTGAAAGATCTTTGACTCTTACATGGTCATTAAACATTTACTGTTTTGACAGCAGCCAAGTATTTTACGCCGTTCAGTTTTTGTAATTGCGTTTGAGCTCTGCAATTCTGATATGTCAGCTCGCTGCTAGTTATGTTGGTATAGAAGTGACCATCTTGTAATGCTGGGCCACTGCCTGGTACAAGGGTGCTTCATACTTTGAGCAGAGTACTAAAGAGAGTCGAGAATATCTGGAGAATTTACTAGAGGCCCCAGCACAGGGTTTCGAGTGTCAGCAGTGATCAAGTAAACTGTCATCAAATGCACTGGTTTCATCTCCTGCTGGCAGATTAAGCTATGTTCTGACAGAATGCAATGAGCCAGTATAATCTGAATGAGGTCAATGCATATTTATCCCCTCTGACATATCAGGCAAGTGAGTCAAAAAGTTATTTTCTAATCTGTATTAATTTAAAATCAAACGTACTGGGTAAAGCAATGAAAATATGGCTCTCTCCCCCACTAAAGTCTGGTGACTGAAATTTTCAAAATCGAGATTGACGAGATCTCAACGAGGGTATCAAGTTATATGGTGTCAATTGGGAGAAATGAAATTGAGGTCATAACAGAAACAGACTCATAGAAATTAGGAGCGAGAATAGGTCATTCAACTCTTGAGCCTACTCTGCTATTCAGTGTTATCATAGTTAATCAGCAAAGTTCAGTGCTCTATTCCTGCTTTCTCCACATGTATCTTGATCTCTTTTATAAATCAGCACTGTATCTAACTCGTGCTTCAATGTATTTAGTGCTGTAACGAGTCTTCTGTAACAGATTCACTACACTTGGAGTGAAGAAATTTCTCATCTCCGTCCTAAATTGCCTTGCCTAGGCTGTGACTGTTGGTTCTGAATTTCCCCACCACTTGGAAAATCCTCTCAGTATTTAGTCTCTCCAGTTCCATCCGGACTTTCTAAGTTTAGGAGAGGTCTCCTCTCATTCTTCTGAACTCTCGCAAATATAAGCCCAATATCCCAATCTATCTTCATATGTCAGTCTTACCATCCCGAGAATCAGTCTGGTGAAACTTCACTGCGTTCCCTCTCAAGGCAAAGACAACCTCCTTCAGGTACAGAGACCAAAACTGCACATAATACTAAAGATGTAGTTTCACCAAGGCCCAGTACAACTGCAGTAAGACATCCCTGCTCCTGCACCCAGTTCTTCTTGGTATAAAAGCCAACGCACTATTTACATTTTTAATCTCCTACAGTGGTTACATCCTTTCTTTGATCAACTGATTCACAAGGATCTTGGGACATGCTGTACTTCCCATTTTCCTAACTCATGCTATTCAGATATTAATAGTCCATCCTATTTATCCACCTGATTCTACGCCTACTCACTCACTCAGTCCTCATCCCTCTGGAGCTTCTCTGTGTCATCTCCAGCATCACACACAAAATGCTGGAGGATCTCATACCTCTATAGAGAGGAATAAGCAGTCAGCATTTTGGACTAAGCACCTTCATCAGAAGGGTTAGAAGCCAGAATAAGATGGAAAAGGGACAAGCTAGCAGGTGATGGTTGAGACCAGGTGAGGAGGAATGTGAGTGGGAATGAGTAAGAAAGTTGGAGGTGATAAGTAAAAGGGCTGAAGAAGGAGGAATGTAATTGGAGAGGACAGTGCATGATGGAAGAAATGGAAGAAGGAGGGGCAATGGAGAAATGTGATGAGAAAGTGGCCTGTTCTTCCTTGGTGTCAAATAACAGAAGGATGTATGCTTAGCCCACTGCTCTTTTACCCCTACACTCATAACTATGTGGCTAAACACAGCTCAAACTTCATCAATGAATTTGTCAACGTCAACACTGTTGTTAGTAAAATCTCAGATGGTGACGAGGAGGCATATAGGAGTGACGTAGATTGGCTTATTGAGTAATGTTGCAACTACAACCTTACACTCAACATCAGCATGACCAAGGAATTCATTGTGGACTTCAGAAAAGTAAGTCAAGAGAATGCACATTGAATAGAAAGTGATGGAAAGGGTGAGCAGCTTCGAGATTCTGGGTGTCAATATCTTGAAGGGTCTATCCCAGGCACAATTCTTTGATGAAATCAAGAAGAAAGCACACCAGCTGTTCTAATTTGTTAGGAGTTTGCAGAGAGTCGTCATGTCACCAAAGATTCTTGCGAATTTCTATAGATGTATGGTGGAGAGTATTCTGACTGATTGAATCACAATCTTCTATGGAGCTTCAGATGCACAGGTTCACAAGAGCCTGCAGAAGGTTGTAGGCTCTGCCAGGTCCATCACAGGCAGAAGCCTCCCCACCACTGAGGACATCTTCCAGAGGTGGTTCCTCAAGAAGGTGGCATCCGTCACTAAGGACCTGATCATCCAGGACATGCCCTCTTCTCATTGCTACCATCAGAGAGGTACTGCAGCCTGAAGACACACTCAGTGATTCAGAAACAACTTCTTCCTCCTTGCCATCAGATTTCTGAAAAGTCCATAAAACCCATGAACACTATTTTGTTACTACTTTTCTGACACTATTTATTTGTTTTTGTAATTTATAGTAATTTTATATTTTTGCACTGTACTGCTGCCTCAGAACAACAAATTCCTTGACATACTGTACAAGTCAGTGATGATAAATCCATGCAAGAGTTATCCCACCCCCACCGTGAACTTTAAGACCATATAAGACAGCATATGAAGTGTGCAGTTGCTGTTACCTTCATCAGTGCTGCTTCCCGTAAAAGAGTGGTGAATGGGAATCAATATCACAGCGAGTGTCTTCTAAATGACGTCTGGTTCTCAGTCTGTCATGTGATTTGTTCCTGTTTCACTGTGAGTGAACAACAAAGTCATAGGTTATGAACTTCTGACCCAATTGCTGACTTTCAGTCAGCAGTGGTTGCTCTGTGGGTTATGACGCCATCATGTGCGCAAACTGTGACCGGGAACCTCGGCCTACACTAGGATGAATGGCAACCAGTAGTGTTTGATACAATTTCCCCATGGACAGGATGTACATGTCTTGCAATTTTTTTTTGTGTGATTGATGCTGAAAAAGATGCAAATATTTTACCTCTAATGCAATTTCAAGGTTTCGTTGCTTTCCTAATCACTGCAAGTCTTTACCTTTGGGAGCCTTGTTTCTCTTCCACTTGGTCTTTTTATTCCTATTGAAAATAACAGCTTAATTGTTTGAGGATTTAGTTGTGACCTGATTCCTTCGAAACTTGATTTCCCTCAAACCTTATCTTAAAGATAAGAGATTTTGCAGATGGGTGAAATCTAGAGTGATGGAATTTTGTATATTTCGATTCCATCCATCTCCTTTCTGGGTGATACACATGGTAAACTCCAGTGCAAAACTGGTCTCCCTCCTGTATACACTATGATAGTGCAATGCATTCTGTTATGTAATTGAATCCCCCCCAGGTACATCCCAGGAACAGATTATCCTGTTTGGTAACTGTCTTATATGATTGAGTACTTTCAAAGTATGATTAGAGATTATTCCCAATTACCTTTTTTGTGGCTCCCACCAAGGGTATCTTGACTTGTTTTTTCCTCATCTGATCCTTATACATGGCAGTGTGAAAAGTTCCTCTTAACCTAAATGCTAAATATTACCAGTTATAAAATAGAGTAACTGCACTCATTTGTTTTGTTAAAATATGGATTCATGCACAAACACAAAAAGTCTGCAGATGTCGGCAATCCAAAGCAACACACACACACACACACAAATGCTGGAGGAACTCAGCAGATCAGCCAGCATTATGGAAAGGAGTAAACAGTCGACATTTCGGGCTGAGACCCTCCTTCAGGATCTGAGTGGGAGAAGATACCTGAATAAAAAGGTGGGCGGAGGGGAAAGAGGCCAGCTGGAAGGTGATAGGTGAAGTCAGGTGGGTGGGAAAACCATGTCGATCCATGGTCTCCTCTTGTGCCAAGACGAGACCACCCTCAGGGTGCAGGAGCAACACCCTATATTTTGGACCCAGAGAGTCTCCCCGAGAAAATCAGATGACTACGCATGACACTCCTACAAAATGACTACAGGGTGAAGGAAATCAATCGGGCCCTTAAAAGGGCTGACAGAAAAACCAAGAAATCTAACAACGAGGAGGAACTGGTCACTACTGCCTGTCTTCCCTATATTTCCACGGTTTCTGGAGGGATCACTGGGATCCTGAAGAAATAACAGATTAATACCATCCACAACCCCATTAGGAAGCTCAAATCACAGTGTATGCGTGTCAAAGATGACCTGGGACTCAGGTCAGCCGGCATTTACAGGATTTCCTCTGAATGCGGAGCAGCATATATCGGCCAGAAGGGACAAAGAGTGGAAAGCCGCATCAAGGAGCACGTGAGGTGTATCCATTTGGGTTACCTGGAGAAATGGTAGCAGAACATTGCATTTGCAATGGCCATAGGATTTACTTTGATTGACAAAACTACAGTGCCGCGACTATGGTTTTTAGGATTGCTTGGTAAGGGAAACCATTGAAATAAAACTAGAGGGAAAGAACTTTTATAAAAACAAAGGTCTCACTCTAAGTAAGAATTGGAATTTGATGGTAAACAAGGTGGGACAGCGGACACCTGATTAGATGAGGACTAACCAATCAGGAGGGATGGGAGACAGGGGTATAAATACCACCGGACAAGATATGCCCAGGCATTATCCCTGAAGAAGATGGTAGAATTTGTTATCAAAACGTCGATTATAATTGATATCTGTACCCGGCTTGAAGCCAGAGAAGAGTTTATATTCCATCTAGGAACCCTCCAACGTGATGTTATGAATATCGATTTCTCCTTCTAGTGAGCAAAATTTCCTTCCCCCTCCTCTATTCCCCACTCTAACCTTTTACTTCTTCTCACCTGCCTATCATTTCCCCCTGGTTCCCTTCCTCCTTCCCTTTCTCCTATGGTCCACTGTCTTCTGTCAGATTCTTTCTTCTCCAGCCCTTGACCTTCCCCACCCACCTGGCTTCACCTATAAACTTTTAGCTAGCTTCTTTCCCCTCCCTCCACCTTTTAATTCAGGCATCTCCTCCTTTCCCTCTCAGTTCTGCTGAAAGGTCTTTGGCCTGAAACGCTGACTGTTTACTCTTTTCCATAGCTGCTGCCTGGCCTGCTGAGTTCCTCCATCATTTTTTGTGTGTTGCTTTGGAATGATACATTTCACACAAATGGTTAAACTGACATCCTTTAAATATTCTGGTTGCATGTGCTTTAAAAAAATCTCATCTTATTTTCATATCTCCCCATAGTTTTTCCCCTCTTTACCTTCGCAACCTCTTGAAACCTTGCAGTCCTATAAAGAACCTACCTTTCTCCATTTCTGCCTTCATTGCTCCATAGCTCGTCGTTATGACCACATCAGATTTTAAGCTCTTTACTCCTCCTTCTCTCTCTCCTCCTTCGAGATATTTCTTAAAAGTTAGACTCACTGGCCAGCCTTTGAGTCTTCTGCTTAACTACCTCCTTACATTGCTCCCTGTCAGCTTTGGTTACATAATGTTACAGCAGTATTTTTCTATGCTATAAACACAAGTGATTCTGTAGATGCTGGAAATCCAGAGTAACACACACACACGAAATGCTGGAGGAACTCAGCAGGTCAGGCAGCATCTATGAAAAGGAATAAACAGTTGATGTTTCAGGCTGAGACCCTTCATAGAACATAGGACATAGAATAGTACAGCACAGTACAATACAGGCCCTTCGGCCCACAATGTTGTGCCGACCCTCAAACCCTGCCTCCCATATAAGCCCCCACCTTAAATTCCTCCATCCTTCATCAGGACTCCTATCCTTTATATATAGCAATGTGAAACCTTCCTTTAACCTAAGTGTACAAACGTAAATGTAAGATAGTCCTAGTTATAAAACAGAATCACTTTAATGAGTTAACTGCTATAGTATTTCCATTCAAAATGGTGCAAGTGAACAACAATTCTTCGAGTGACATCTTCCAGATAGTCAATCGTTTCAGCTTTTCTACATCTTCTACTTATTCTTTTTACCTTAATTTTGTTTTTGAAACTGTTGGAGCCTGTGACTCATAGTCTGTAGTTTGAATGAGTGAGCTAGCGCTCTGGTGTCCCTGAGAAAACTCCAGGAGAGAAATGTGAGCACGGGCTTCCACGAGGAAAAGCTCAGAGACAAGACGAGGGGCCATGATTGATTACATTTTTCGCCGATTGAGGTGTCAAGGAAGATTAAAGCATCAAGGCAACTGCGGAAGAGAGCAAGCAGTTCTCAGAGAGGCCGCTGGTTTGTGTTGCTGCCCTTGGAGAGGCTGCTGGTTCATGTCATTGTCCTGAGTGAGACTGCTGGTTGGAGTCACTGCTGCTGGAGGGGCTGCTGCTTCGAGTCGCTCCTTTTGGAGGGGCCGCTGATTGGTGTCATTGCCGTTGAAGAGACTGCTGGTTCAAGTCGCTGCCCTCAGAGTCCCGCTGTGTCCCGATGGGCTCAGAGATGTTATCGAAATTCTGAGATTGATGGATTTGCCTGTAGTTCAAGCTTACTGTATTTCATATTGGCCTCTTTCGGTTCGATGCCTTTTTTCATGTTCTTGCCCATTCTTTCTTGTTGCGGATTGTCAGGCTGGGGGTCTGGGTGATCTGTTAGTTTTTGTGTGAGAGAGGAGTTGAGGGTGTTTGGGGTTTGCGAGTTTTTGTTTCTTTTTCTTTTCGTGCGGGGGGATTGATGTCTTTCTTTCACCTGCTTATATGGCTTTCTGAATTCTACGGCTATTTGGAGAAGACAAATCTCAGAGTTATGTTCTGCATACATATTTTGATAATAAAATGAACCTTTGAACCTTTAGTATTCATTTTATCAAAATATGAAATTATGCATTTCACACAAATGGTTAAACTGACATCCTGTAAACATTTTGGTTACATATGGGTCAAAAAAACCCTTATTTTATTTTCGTATCTCCCTGCAGCTGATGAAGGGTCTCTTCCTGAAACATCAACTATTTAATCCTTTCCATAGATGCTGCCTGATATGCTGAGATCCTCCAGTGCTTTGTGTGTGTTTTTCTATGCTATAGTTACCATATGAAAATAAGATTTACATCTAAACACAGATCAAGTTTTATTCATGGAGTTAAATTGGCATTCTCTGAATATCTCTGAATATCTTTTTATCACCGCTCATGAATTTCAAAAATCCCAAGCTATCTCAGAGAGGTACAAAGCACAGATGTTACAAGCCATATTTCAGTACTTAGATTGACAGTTCCAAATAGATTTACCAATCTTAGTGGTGGTGTAAATGTGAGTCACTGATAAACAGCTAGTCCAATTAGCATAAAAATAATAGTAATTGAATCTGCTGCCTTAGGGTAAATGTACTTTTAAAGTGACTGTATTCATAGATTGAGTTACTTGGATTGTAATTCAATATTATGTTGCTTCTTTAACAACCTGGCTTTTTGCCCATCCATGTAAATCTAATAGATGCAGTGTGTCAGGGTAAATGATGATGATGTAACCCTAGATTTTAACATTTCACTAAGTAACTGGAAATGTCATTCCATTTAATGCTGAAGACCATTTTTTTTGTGAATGGCAAGACACATTGCTGTCACAATCACATTGGTTTGGATAGCATAATTAGCTATTGTGCTGACAATGTACCACAAGGTGCTTCAGATCTAAGTTATGAGAGGACCTTTTGTTACACACACCTTTCACATTCCCTATGTTCTATCTCATAGTGTCTGCTAATTTTGGATTGAGACTGGACCTGGACGATTCCATGAGAAAATCTAAAGGTGCTGGAAATCCAAGCAACACACACAAAATGCTGGAGGAACTCAGCAGGCCAGGCAGCATCTATGGAAAAGTGTAATCAGACAACGTTTCAGGCCGTGACCCATCATCAGGTCACGTCATCAGAGTCTTTTCCATAGATGCTGCCTGGCCTGCTGAGTTCCTCCAGCATTTTGTGTGTGTTGCTTGACCATTCCAGCCTTTCTCACGTTGGACTCTTCTAATTAATTCAGGGATAAAACTGTCACTATGTCAGTCTGAACTGGATTTGAAGCCAGGTCATACTATTGAAGGGCAAAAATGAAATATTCGTTACTATTAGCAAATATTTTTCCCTTCAGGAAATTTAACTTACAAATGAAAAGTTCTCATATGTTCCACAGCAACACACATCAAAGTTGCTGGTGAACGCAGCAGGCCAGGCAGCATCTGTAGGAAGAGGTGCAGTCGACGTTTCAGGCCGAGACCCTTCGTCAGGACTAACTGAAGGAAGAGCGAGTAAGGGATTTGAAAGTGGGAGGGGGAGGGGGAGATCCAAAATGATAGGAGAAGACAGGAGGGGGAGGGATAGAGCCAAGAGCTGGACAGGTGATAGGCAAAAGGGGATACGAGAGGATCATGGGACAGGAGGTCCGGGAAGAAAGACAAGGGGGGCGGGGTTTGACCCAGAGGATGGGCAAGAGGTATATTCAGAGGGACAGAGGGAGAAAAAGGAGAGTGAGAGAAAGAATGTGTGCATAAAAATGAGTAACAGATGGGGTACGAGGGGGAGGTGGGGCCTTAGCGGAAGTTAGAGAAGTCGATGTTCATGCCATCAGGTTGGAGGCTACCCAGACGGAATATAAGGTGTTGTTCCTCCAACCTGAGTGTGGCTTCATCTTTACAGTAGAGGAGGCCGTGGATAGACATGTCAGAATGGGAATGGGATGTGGAATTAAAATGTGTGGCCACTGGGAGATCCTGCTTTTTCTGGTGGACAGAGCGTAGATGTTCAGCAAAGCGGTCTCCCAGTCTGCGTCGGGTCTCGCCAATATATAAAAGGCCACATCGGGAGCACCGGATGCAGTATATCACCCCAGTCGACTCACAGGTAAAGTGTTGCCTCACCTGGAAGGACTGTTTGGGGCCCTGAATGGTGGTAAGGGAGGAAGTGTAAGGGCATGTGTAGCACTTGTTCCGCTTACACGGATAAGTGCCAGGAGGGAGATCAGTGGAGAGGGATGGGGGGGACGAATGGACAAGGGAGTTGTGTAGGGAGCGATCCCTGCGGAATGCAGAGAGAGGTGGGGAGGGAAAGATGTGCTTAGTGGTGGGATCCCGTTGGAGGTGGCGGAAGTTACGGAGAATAATATGTTGGACCCGGAGGCTGGTGGGGTGGTAGGTGAGGACCAGGGGAACTCTATTCCTAGTGGGGTGGCGGGAGGATGGAGTGAGAGCAGATGTACGTGAAATGGGGGAGGTGCGTTTAAGAGCAGAGTTGATAGTGGAGGAAGGGAAGCCCCTTTCTTTAAAAAAGGAAGACATCTCCCTCGTCCTAGAATGGAAAGCCTCATCCTGAGAGCAGATGCGGCGGAGACGGAGGAATTGCGAGAAGGGGATGGCGTTTTTGCAAGAGACAGGGTGAGAAGAGGAATAGTCCAGATAACTGTGAGAGTCAGTAGGCTTATAGTAGACATCAGTGGATAAGCTGTCTCCAGAGACAGAGACAGAAAGATCTAGAAAGGGGAGGGAGGTGTCGGAAATGGACCAGGTAAACTTGAGGGCAGGGTGAAAGTTGGAGGCAAAGTTAATAAAGTCAACGAGTTCTGCATGCGTGCAGGAAGCAGCGCCAATGCAGTCGTCGATGTAGCGAAGGAAAAGTGGGGGACAGATACCAGAATAGGCACGGAACATAGATTGTTCCACAAAGCCAACAAAAAGGCAGGCATAGCTAGGACCCATACGGGTGCCCATAGCTACACCTTTAGTTTGGAGGAAGTGGGAGGAGCCAAAGGAGAAATTATTAAGAGTAAGGACTAATTCCGCTAGACGGAGCAGAGTGGTGGTAGAGGGGAACTGATTAGGTCTGGAACCCAAAAAGAAGCGTAGAGCTTTGAGACCTTCCTGATGTGGGATGGAAGTATATAAGGACTGGACATCCATGGTGAAAATAAAGCGGTGGGGGCCAGGGAACTTAAAATCATCGAAAAGTTTAAGAGCGTGAGAAGTGTCACGAACATAGGTTGGAAGGGATTGAACAAGGGGTGATAAAACTGTGTCGAGGTATGCAGAAATGAGTTCGGTGGGGCAGGAGCAAGCTGAGACAATAGGTCGGCTAGGACAGGCAGGTTTGTGGATCTTGGGTAGGAGGTAGAAACGGGAAGTGCGGGGTGTGGGAACTATAAGGTTGGTAGCAGTGGATGGGAGATCCCCTGAGCGGATAAAGTCAGTGATCGTGTGGGAGACAATGGCCTGGTGCTCCTTAGTGGGGTCACGACCGAGGGGTAAATAAGAGGAGGTATCCGCGAGTTGTCGCTGTGCCTCGGCAAAGTAGAGGTCAGTACGCCAGACTACAACAGCACCCCCCTTATCGGCGGGTTTAATAATAAGGTTAGGATTAGTGTGGAGGGAGTGGAGAGCAGAGCGTTCCGAAGGAGTGAGGTTGGAATGGGGACAAGGTGCGGTGAAGTCGAGACGGTTGATGTCCCGTCGGCAGTTAGCGATAAAGAGATCCAGAGCAGGCAGAAGACCAGAGCGGGGTGTCCATGAAGAGGAGGGTTGAAGACAGGAGAAGGGGTCATCGGTGGGGGTGGAAGAGTCCTTGCCGAAGAAGTAGGCTCAGAGACGGAGACGGCGGAAGAAAAGTTCCGCATCGTGGCGAACACGGAACTCGCTGAGGTGTGGGCGAAGGGGGACAAAGGTGAGGCCCTTACTGAGAACAGAGCGTTCTGCCTCCGACAGTTGAAGGTCGGAGGGGATGGTAAAGACCCGGCACGGATGAGAGCTGGGATCAGAGGGGGGAGGGGGGAGGCTGGGGGTGTCAATGGAGAGGGGAGGGTTGGGGTGAGAGGAAGATGGAGCCTCTGAGGGCCCAGAAGCTGACGGTGGGATCTGAGGAAGACGGGGCTGCGGAGTGGTGGTGGGGGAAGGGGAGACGGGAGTCACAACAGCAGCACATAAAGACCTGGCCTGGAGTTCAAGGCTGGCGTCGAGTTGGTGGTTGCGCAATCGCTGTGAAGGTGTCCATGGTCGTTGCTGGAGTCCGGGTTTTGAATATGCCCTGAGGTGTTGGAGCCGGCAAGATCAATGGCAGGAGCTGCAATCTGAAGTTCATGCCTGCTAGCGCCGGGGCCGGCAGGCTCTGGAGTCCGTAGATGTAGGATCTTGCGATCTTTGCCTAACATGACAAAGTCAAAAAATCGGTGATTGCAGGCGTTTCACAGGCTATGGGCCAATTGCTGTCTCTGTTGGGAAGAAGATTTGTACTTTTCCACAACAATGAGGCCATTGTTGCTTCAGGGCTGTAACTGGCAGCTCCAGGCTCTAGGACAACATTCTGTGCACCACCAACTTTCAGATCATGTCACTCAGGGACAAGGACTAATATCTTCTTTTGTGTGACTGTGTGTGCAATCGTAACATTATGTGCTGTGTGTTGTGCGCTGTGTGTGACTGTATGTACTGTGTTTTGTACCTTGGCCTCAGCGAAACGTCGTTTCATTCAGCCGTCATTCAGCTGTATGGCTGAACAAGAATTAAACTTGAACCTGAATTTGAGCTCCATTGACAGACAGCAAGAGGTGCAAATGATAGGTACTGCCTGGCCTTGTGGAAACTTGATTTATTATAAAAGTGACTTCTGCAAGTGTAGCCTGGTGCTTATACATGATGAACTCATGATGTCATGGGTCTCTGCCAGCTTCCTTAATTCCCACCCCATAAAGTCTGATTACAAAACCAGTAAATCCACAATAGAATATTTCCAGGTACTAAAGGATAAAGCCCTGCCTATGAGATCTACTATCCAGCTTCTTAATAAAGAAGGAATTGAAAAGTATAAGCTCTGCGATGGACTGTTGTAGGATGCTTAGAAAAATAAACTGGACGATCGATTAATGTTCTTCCTAAGTAATCATATAAAGGATGCATATTTTCTGAACCTGAGCCCTGACCACTGCCCAACATTTAATTAGTGAACCATATCTAAGCTGCATCAGGCTCTTTAACCAGTAGGGATAACTCCACTCAACTTCACGTCCCATCACAACGGGCTCAAATTTAAGGACTCTTTATCTCATGTTCTCAATATTTATTTATTATCACTATTCCTTTTTTCCTTTGTATTCCCACAGTTTGTTGTCTTTCACACATTGGCTGTTTGTCCACTCGGCTGGGTGCAGTCTGTCATTGATTCTATTATGGTCCTTGGATTTACTGAGTATGCCCGCAAGAAGACAAATCTCAGGATTGTGTATGGTGACATATATCAACTTTGATAATAAAACTGCTTTGAACTTTGAAGTGGCACTCACTACAATAAATATACAGGTGTATGATGCATTTTATTTAAAAATGTTAAAACATTGTTCAAAAATTGTGATTCTGCTGAAGATTACTTATTGTGCTTAGTGTGCTGAGTGAAAGAACAATAAGTAGCCTTATTGAAAGTGTGCTTATTTACAGATAATTTGCCATCTGACACTTGGCTTGGAGTGAGGAGAATATACACACACAAGCATCAGACCTTTGTCATCTGGAAAACCAGAGTGATCAGGAAGAAGTGATCAGAAGAAAACCAGAGTGATCTAGGAGGGAGGAGAAGATGGTGGCACGACGCAGTGCGCGTGGCCGTTCCGAATGATATCGTATGTGTTAACTAGGGGGCCGTGCACAATCCGGATTTGATGGAGACAGCCGTGAGAAGCATAAAAGAACACCTGGAGAAACTTCTGAAATGCCCGCTTCGCTGCCGCTGCTACTGTACGATCAAGAATCTCCGGAGGGGAAGGCCCCAAGTCCTCGGCTTTGCCTATTGCCTGTTACCGGGGCCAGGGTAAAAGCGCTCGGCAGAGATGGTGCTTGGTGCTCGGTGTTGGAGAGCTGGTCGGAGGCTTGGAGTTTTCGGACGGACTCGGAGTCGGACTGTTGTTGGATGCTTCCAGGATGCTACATTGGCAAGTTTGCAGCGCTGGAGGTTCACCGTCTGCGTGAGATGATGGGACTTTCGAGAGACTTTGAGACTTTTATCGTGCCATGGTCTGTTCTTATCAAATTACGGTATTGCTTTGCACTGTTGTAACTATATGTTATAATTATGTGGTTTTTGTCAGTTTTTAAGTCGGTTTGTCATGTGTTTCTGTGATATCATTCTGGAAAAACATTGTATCATTTCTTAATGCATGCATTACTAAATGACAATAAAAGAGGACTGTGTATCCTCATAATCTAAAAAAAAAGTTAAGACAAGAACACTAGTGATAAATAAAAGTCCAGTGTTCTTCAGATGATGTACGGTAGCTACTACAACCATATTTACTAAAAATATGTCCTGTGTGAAATGAGATACTTACTGTCCTGGGTCTGGTCACCGGACCATTCTTTGCTGAGAAATCCGTTAACTCCCTCATTCCTGAAGTCTGTAGTTGGGTAACTAGTGTAAGGATGATGGAAACTATTGCGCTGCATGCATTTTGAGTGATATTTTGCTATCTTTTATATGGTAATATTTTGTTTTATGTGCTGCATGTGTATTATATATTTTATGGGTGCACCATGGTCCGGAGGAACATTGTTCCATTTGGTTGAATGTATGTACAGACAGATGACAATAAACTTGAACTTGAAAGTGCTATTTCCTATGTTATTCATAGTAATAGAAGTATAATTGTTCTGCCGTTGTGCAATTCAAGCCAGCTTACAGTTTGTGATGTTCACACAGGTGTTGAGCTCAGAGTCCAGGTGTGAGGACTTCAGTTACAAGATCTGTAAAATCAAGACTGACATTTCATGTTAATTCTTTTATCGCTGGCCATAGCAGTTAGAGCTCAAAATCCATGCTTCAGTCAGCTTGAGGAATTGTTACAATATGAGGAATAAATCACTGAATTGCTTGGGTATGTTTGTTATGCAGTGGATTCCAGTTAATTAAGACACATCGGGACCAGTACATTTTAGCCCAATTAAGTGGCTGACCCAATTAGCTGAAGTTTTGTGGAAACTGTTAAAAAGGTATAAAAGAGACAAACTACTGAATAATTGAGTGACAAATGATGTATTTAAATGAAATACAGAAAAAAATTAGAACACTATCAATACTACTATGGTACTATAAAAGTGTGTATTAGTTCCTATTTGTTATTGACAGAGAAATTCATTTAGCATATGCTGCTGTGTTCTTTTGATTGACTGTAAATGAACAAAAATCAGCGCAGACACCTAATGCAGATAGTAGACTACCTTCATCCAATGCTTTTGATGATTGCATCCTCCAAATCTTCATTTTTGTTGTAACATTCAAGATGATTGTCGATACCTTCAAATTCTTCGTAGTCCCTAACCTGCTGAAGTAGTAAAATTGTTTCACTTTTCTCTCCCAGCTGTTTCTGTCGTCTCCAGGTCTTAATGCTTGAAACTGCAGTGAGCAAAACAGTTCAGAATCGTCTGCAAAATTGCTGCTAGTTGAACACAAACACCTGCAACTGACACTATTTAAAAACAATTCATTCTAAGCACAGTGTAGTGTCTAATGGCCACACAAGTGTGTGTAAAGGGTTTCTTTTTTTTTACTGCTAAGGCTAATAAAATGACTTCTTTGTTATGTTATAATATAATGGCTTCTCTGTAATGTTAACTGCTGAGTTAATGGTAGCAGCTTGTTTGGGTTATAATTACTGATAACAAGAATTGTATTCATTTGCTAACCGATTGGGATAGATGTTATTCTTTCTTGTGTGTCTGTAAGCTATTGTTTTCGCGGGCTTTGGGCAGAAGGCGCGATGGAGACAGAGAGAAGAGACACGACGCGGTAAGCTGGGCGATGGAACGGACCCCGAGCGGGGGTCCGAGGCCCAGGGTCTTCGGCGAGGAGAAGAGATGAGTCGCGTGGAGCGTTTGGTCGACCACCGAGGGTGGTCCCATTCGAGGGTCAGCGGAGTTTGGAGGACATTGACTGGAGGAAAGGGAGACCCAGTTCTGTAAGAGCTCCAATGAATTATTTGTGCACAGAACTGATTGAGTTACTGACTTGGCGCCTTTATTGTATTTGTTTCCACTAACCCATCACCAAGAAATACTTATAAAAGTGTAATCATTTAATTGCATATGGTGTACTGTCTGTTATTGGCATGGTGGGGTACGTCACAAAGCATCTACACAAACTTGATTACTCAGTTTGGCCGGGCTGAAGGCTGCTCCCCCTAGATAAGAGGGAGCTGAGCGAGCCTGAGGCTGACCAGGGGGCTACATGTGCATGAATGATGATGGTAAGAAATTGTTCAGCAACAGTTTCCTGTTCCAATTAAGCGGCAGAGCATCCCAAAAAACAAAAGGAGTCCTGGCTATTTTCTCAATTAGTTGTTCTTTAAGTATAGTCCCAAATAAGTGGCTGCCCTGATGCCCCAATTAACAGGAATCCACTGTATATTTAAATAGATGGTAAAGAGATCCCTTCAACTCTTGATTGTGGTGTTTTGAGAACTGGACAATGATGTTAACTACTTTTAAATTGATAACAAAAAGTGACAACAAGCATTTTTAAATTTTATTCATTTTAGAGATAGAACACAGTACCAGACCCTTCCAGCCTAATGAACTCGTGCCACCCAGATACACCCATGTGACCAATTAACCTACTGACCTGTACGTCTTTCGAATGTGGGAGGAAACTGGAGCACATGGAGGAAACCCACCTCGTCACAGGAAGAATGTACAATCTCCTTACAGACAATGGCCGGAATTGAACCCTGCTTGATGGCACTGTAATAGTGTTACTCTACTCGCTGCACTACCGTACAGCCCCAACAAAACTGAAGTGAAGGGGATGCTCATTGGTCAAGACAAGCAACCGGTCTATTTATCAGACCTTCCATCAACATGACCTCTCACTCCCTACACCATTAGTGATTCGTGGCTGGAGTGGGCCATCGATAAAATGCACTAAAGCTTCTTTAACAATAATTCTGAAACAGAAAGATCATGTCAGCAGAAAGTGCGGACACCAACATATACGAATTCCACTCCAGATCACATGTCATTCAGACTTCAGGATATACCATGGTTTCAGCCTTGTTACTGAGTGGGAACTCTGGGACTTGGTTTGCAGCTACAATGTCGGAAAACCTTGCCCACAGCAGTTCAGTGGTCTGTGAAGGCACCTCCTCTAGGCCATTTAGAGAGAATAAATAAAATCTAACTGGTTGATGATGCACACATCCTGAAAGAAAGTTCAATGGAGCTGAATGAGTTCAAAGTAAATTTATTATCAAAGTAGATATATACAACCCTGAGATTCATTTTCATACAGGCATACTCAATAAATCCAATAACTAATAGAATGGATGAAAATCTGTACCAACTGGGCAGACAACCAGTGTACAAAAGACAACAAACTGCAAATACACAAAGAAAGAAAAAAAAGAAATAAAAAACCTGAAAAAAAGATACAGTCATCATTCTTAAGTCGCCCACCAGCACCACGGGCTGTGACTGCTTCATGTGTTTCACAAGGGAACAGACCACTTACAACTGAGACCACTTAAGCTGTTAAGAGAAGAGAGACACGCATGATATGATCATTAGAAGTAAAAACATTCGTAATGCATGTATATTATCAAATAACGGAACTTGAGACTGACACGAGAGCATACAGGGACAAACTTCATCAACAGTTTATAGCACAATATCCCTTTATGCAAGTAAATGCTCAACAAATAACAGATCTACATAGAGTGATAGTAAAAAAAAACTTCATCCCCATTGAAAAGTTAAACTAAATTACACATGAAGTTGCACAAGAGCTAGAAAGAAACCAATCTAAAGATCACAACAATACTCTGCAAGAAAATAATGAAGATGCAACAGATGAAAATAGAATTATTTCGGTAACCTGGTAATAACAGCAGCAATGCAGATGTAAGGGTTCATCAGAATGTTGATGGCAAAGCTGAGCTTACAGACAAAATTATCCTAATATTTAACACCGTACTGACAGAATATATGGGCATTGAGAACACTGAAATGGAAGGGGAGATTAAGAAACAAAATTGAAACCTTATATGAGCAGAAATAGCCTGCTTATTGGAGTATAAAATGAATAACCTGAGTAAGAAAGTTAAGAGAAAAGCTAAGGAAATATAAGGTCCATACAAGTTAAAATCGACCTAACAAAAGCATTGTAGAATTTATAGATACACTAAAGAAAAGCTTGGTGCATACAAAGCCAGACTGAATAGATACATGGAATGAGCTAGATGAAGAAATTGGAATTATCAGTTCAGAAACAATGAGAAAGGTTTATACAGGACATTGAAACTAAATTCCACATGCCGAAATGTCACCAACCCCAGCACAAAATACCAATAAACACAGAGATATTGAACTTTTGGTCTAATATCTGGTCAGACAAAGTGACACACAATCAAGAAACAAGCTGAATTATGGTGGGAAATGCACACCATCATAAAATTGAAGAAATGCAAATACCCAAAATTACAATGGATATTCTAAAAGGGGTTATAAAAGTACTCCCAAATGGAAAAGTTCTGGCAGTGATATAATATTCATAATTATTAGTATAAAAATTTACTTGTCTTCATCCGTACCTATTAACGCATATCAGCTACTTCCTTAAAAATCCTAAAGAAGAGCCTGAATCTTTGACAGAAAATAAAACATATCTTTTTCCCTTAAAGGGGAAATCACAAATGACCCATCAAAATATTGTCCTGTTACGTGTATAGAAGTATCTCACAGCTGGTCACCACTCACTTAGATAAGCAGAATATACTGACAGAAGGGCAGGAGAGACGCTGTAAGGGTTTGAAAGGGTGTACCTACAGAACAACTGGTAACAGAATCTGTCATTTTAAATCAAGCCCAGTAGAAAGGCAGAAATCTTTCATGTTGTTACATTGACTACCAAAATGATTTGATTCTGTCCCACACTCATGGTTAAAAGAAGTTCTTAATAACTAAACTACACCCAATACTTGTGAAATTCTTACACCTGAAGAGGCATTACCATACTATAATCACCCTATACATTAACAGCCAAAAAAGAACAACCACCATCATCAGTATAAATTGAGGCATTTTCCAGGGTGACTGTCTAAGCCCTCTATGGTTTTGTCTAGTTTTAATCCATTCCCTAATCTACTGAACTGGATGAAAAATAGGGTATCAAATCAGAAACAACCAAACAAAGTATACCTTGACATACTTTCTATACATGGATGATTTGAAATATAATGTTCCTTCATCAGTTAAAACAAAGCAACTAATTCAAATAGTAAAGCTGTTTTCTGAAGATATAGGCATAAACTTTGGACTGGATAAGTGCAGAATATTAAACATAAAGAAAGGTGCAGTAGAACTAATCGAATATAAAATAGAGCAACAGGACACAATACAACTGATGGATGAATATGAAACATATACAGTAAGTATCTGGGATATCAACAAGCAAAGAAAATAGATTATAACATGATAAACAGAAAACTTCCAATGAAATTTACTTCAAGGATTAAAAAAATTGCCAGAGTTCAAAGGTGAAAATATAACAAAGACAATAGACACTTTTGCCATACTCATATTAACGGATTCTTTTGGCGTAATATCTTGGTCTGAAACCAATCCGTAAAACTTACAAAGAAGAATAAGAACTGAAATTACAAATTTTATATAACACAATGGATACTCGAACACACTTTGATTAATGCTACCTAGCGCAGAAGGAGGAAGAGGAATAACAGTCATTAAACACATACGCAACAGTCAGATAAAATTTTTAAGGATATATCTTCATCAAAGAAAATATGTTTCATCAATATGCGAACATATGCAACTCTGATAAGTACACACCACGACACGTAAATGAAAGCACAACCCAGAAAAATGAAGAAATTCTCACTGCAGAAGAAAAAGTTAACCAATGGAAGAACATGACCCTCCATGGAAAACATCCCCATGATCTGAGCAGTCTAGATATCGACAAGGAAGAATCAAATTCCTGGCTCAGAGTCGGAGATGTCTTTCCAGAAACAGAAGGGTTCCTTGTGGCAATACAGGACCAGGTAGTTAACATTAAAAAATAATCAAAAGTACATCATAAAAGACAAACAAATTCAAGACGATAAATGGAGAAAATGCCAAGAGAAACCAGAAAATATGTAACCATATATAACCATATAACAATTACAGCACAGAAACAGGCCATCTTGGCCCTTCTAGTCCGTGCCGAACTCTTACTCTCACCTAGTCCCACCGATCTGCACTCAGCCCATAACCCTCCATTCCCTTCCTGTCCATATAGCTGTCCAGTTTAACTTTAAATGACAACATCAAACCTGCTTCAACCACTTCTGCTGGAAGCTCGTTCCACACAGCTATCACTCTCTGAGTAAAGAAGTTCCCCCTCATGTTATCCCTAAACTTTTGCCCTTTAACTCTCAACTCATGTCCTCTTGTTTGAATCTCCCCCACTCTCAATAGAAAAAGTCTATCCACGTCAACTCTATCTATCCCCCTCATAATCTTAAATACCTCTATCAAGTCCCCCCTCAACCTTCTACGTTCCAAAGAATAAAGACCCAACTTGTTCAACCTTTCTCTGTAACTTAGGTGATGAAACCCAGGTAACATTCTAGTAAACCTTCTCTGTACTCTCACTATATTGTTGACATCTTTCCTATAATTTGGTGACCAAGACTGCACACAATTCTCCAAATTTGGCCTCACCAATGCCTTGTACAATTTCAACATTACATCCCAACTCCTATACTCAATGCTCTGATTTATAAAGGCCAGCATACCAAAAGCTTTCTTCACCACCCTATCCACATGAGATTCCACCTTCAAGGAACTTTGTACCATTATTCCTAGATCCCTCTGTTCTACTGCATTCTTCAATGCCCTACCATTTACCATGTATGTCCTATTTTGATTAGTCCAATCCAACACATTACAGGATCCTGCAGCAGTTTAACTCAAGCTGATTACTTACACAGGCACATTCAAGTGGTGAAAATCATTCACCAAAATTTTGCTTTAAAACACAAACTCATAAAAGACACTATATCTTACAATAAATATAAGCCTGATGCAGTTTTCGAGTCAGATGTCCCATGAATTACATTCTGACTGATCCTTATTACAGATAGGAAAATCCATAATAACTATCTGGATATAATAATATAGGATAAGCAAGCAAGAACAACTTACTTAATAGATATAGCCATTCCTAGCACACGTAACATACAGAAATCAATAAGTGAAAAACAACAAAAATATGCTGAATTAAAAGAGGAAATTGAAAGACTATGGAAGATGAACAGGGTATACATTGACCCAATAGTAATATCTACAACTGGTATCATCCCAAAGTCTTTACACAATAGCATTAAACGAGTAGACATACACGCCAATATTTATGTATATCTCCAGAAAGACATAAGACTAAACACCACTAGAATAGTCTGAAAGTTCCTTGCAATTCAGAAAAGAGTGTGCTTGGTTATGTCTGTACCTCAGGTTTTATCAGCTTGAGATGAAAAAAAATGCTAATAACCTGTGATGGGTTTTCTCTTCCCCATTGGGAATTTGCCCAGGTGGTGGATAGGGGAATCATTTGACATTCAGCATGCCACAGTGGTATGATGTACAAACTTGTAGATGGAGTTGGAACAGAATCTGGTCACACAATTGTAAGTGTACAGGGAGTGGAGCAGGGAGCTGACGACTTAGCTTTGTTGGGCAGCAGAGTTGAGAATAATTTCGGACGAGGTGTCACCGCATATCCTTACCAATTACAGTCTTAGTCAGGAAGTTAAGGATCTGGTTGCAAAGGGCAGTGCTGAGTCCCAGGTCTAGGAACCTGGGGATGAACTTCTCAGATTTGTAGCGTTGAAGGCAGAGCTGTAACCAATACGCAATGGTCTGAAATGCACTCAGCAGCTCGTTTATTAGTTACAAAAGTGGTCACTGAGTGTATGCTTTGTGGTCCTCTGCTGCTGTAGCCCAACCACCTCTAGATTTGATGTGTTGTGCATTTAGAGATGCTCTTCTGTACACCACTGCTGTAACATGTGATTATTTGAGTTACTGTTGCCTTTCTGTCAGCTTGAACCAGTCTAGCCATTCTTCTCTTACCTCTCTCATTAATAAGACATTTCCCCCAACAGAACAGCTGCTCACTGGATTTTTTTTTTGTTTTTTTGCACCACTCTCTTTATACTCTAGAGACTGTTGTATGTGAAAATTGGAAGAGAACAGCAGTTTCTGAGATTCTCAAACCACCCCATCTGGCACCAACAATTCCTCAGTCAAAGTCACTTAGATCACATTTCTTTCCCATTCTGATGTTTGGACTGAACAACACAGAGTCATAGAATCATAGAGAAGTACAGCACAAAAACAGCCCTTTGGCCAATCTAGTCCATGCCAAAACCATTTAAAATGTCTTCTCCCATCAAACATCTGACCCTCTTGACCATGTCTGTATGCTTTTCTGCATTGAGTTGCTGACACAAGATTGGCTGATTAGATACTAGCATTAACAAGCAGGTGTAGCTAATAAAGTGGCCACTGAATGGAGGTGTCTTTACTACCTAGATACTCCAGGCAGAGCTGTTTCAGCACTAGGCAAGTTGCAGTGGGTTAATAAATTGTCCATAAAGCTGGAGTTAATGCATGCCATGACCACCCTCTTGAAGGACTTCATGATGGTGTATGTCAGTGCCCCTGGGCTGTGGTCATCAAGGCACGTTACCTTGCTTTACTTCGGTGCCAGAATGATAGTAGTCTTCAAACCTCATTCTGAGGCAGGGATAGATTAAAATGTTTGCAAGTACCCATTCTAGCTGATCTGCACATGATCGAAGGACACCATCCATCTAGATGCTTTCCTCAGGATCAGTCTCCTGGATGGGCAAGTAGGAGGTTGAAATCAGGTGGCCCATGGTCTTAGGTCATCATCAGCTAACTTTATCTGGGTATAGTCAAGAACATATTGCAGCTTACAAAGGATTTTGCAACTACGTTAAAAAGGTATGCATTTTAGAATGTGTTCTCTGTTACAGATGGAGACCCATAGATTTTTGGCATTGATGCAATCAGGCAAAATAGAGTTTATGTGGGAAAATGGAGATGATGTGGAAGATCAGCCACAATATCAGTAAATTATTGAACAAGCTTTATAAGCTTCATGTCCTACTCCTGCTCCTATATCTTATAGAACATAGAACAGTACAGCACAGCACAGTACAGGCCCTTCGGCCCACAATGTTCTGCCAACTTTTTAACCTACTCTAAGATCAACCTAACCATACCTTCCCACAAAGGCCTCCATTTTTCTTTCATCCATGTGCCTATCTAAGAGTTTCTTAAATGTTCCTAAAGACTCTGGCTTCTTCCCCCTTCATTTCTAGTCCTGGTGAAAGGTCTCAGCCTGAAATATTGACTGCTTAGTTATTTCGATAGATGCTGAATTCTTCTGGCATTTTGTATGAGTCATTAATGTACCTGCCTCTATGTCCTTAAGCAGGGTACTCTGCCTTGGAGTGACCATCGATAGTGAGCATTTGAGGACTATAAGACAATATTAGTTATAGAAAGCATATTGTGTCAAGCACGCTGGTGGGTAATCTTACTCACTTTGATTGCTCATAAAAAACCTCTAAGCCGTTTAGTGTGAGAGCACCAGATTTTCAAAAATTAAGTGCATGAAACACTGCTCCTTTGAGCAGCGCATTACAATGGTGCTGGATAGTCTTCCCCTGCAGGAGTGCATTCCCAAAGGGTGGCATAATTTACACCATGAGCTCACCGAGAAGATCAAAATTAAACTGCCCACATAAAAGAATTGGTGGGGGTCAGCTTGCTCGTCCCACTGGGCAGGGATCTGCCACAACCTATTAATGCCAAATTTGCAGCCAGACTAAAAGAAGTCAGTGCTCATTTTTACAGAGCATTTGGAAATACTGAGCTTGGTTTGAATATCCATCACGTTATAATGATATAAAACACACATTGAGTTAGTAACGTTCCAAGACTCTGTGGTGTCATTCAGCACCAATATAAAAGTTCACCTTTCCAGATCTCCTCTGCTGAAGTAATATTCAGCTTGAGTTTCACGCATGCTAGCAGTATCTTTGGCCGCATGGCTGCTCTTAATTGATGAGAATGGTGGCTGTCAATGGCTGGGATAATTGTGGAAAGTGGGGATAAGCACGGTTGAGCTCGATCCCTGGTATCCAAACATGCACACACACACACACACACACACACACGCACACACACACACGCACACTTGTATTGGCATTGCTTTATTATTGTCACATGCTCCGTATGAAGATACAGTGAAAAGCTTGCTGTGAATACTGTTCCTACAGATCAAATCTTTACAGCGTGCACTGCGGAGGAATAAGAATAGAATAGAATAACAGGCCAAGAGACCACCTTATCGTACAAGACATCTGTTCAAGAGTCTGTTAACAGCATGAAAGTATCAAATAAGGTTAACAACCCCCATTCTAATTAGCAGGGCTCTGGTTTTAAGTCCCCATTGTTCTGCTCTTGCTTGTTTAAAGCTCACGGCAATGTATCATTTCTTTACAATTTCATAAGATAGAAAATAGTTGCAGATTCATTCAATCCATCAATCCAGCTCCACTAGTCAATGTGATTATGGCTGATCACTCATTACCATACAATGTTCCTAATTTCTCCCATTACCCCTTGACAATTTTATATCTGGAAACCTTTCCGTCTCTATTCCAAAAATATTTAGTGACTTGCACTCCGCAGCCCTTGAGGTAGCAAATTCCACAGGTTCACCACAATCTGGGAGTGAAATTTCTCCTCAACTCAGTCCAAATCTCTTGCCTGTAACCTGATACTGATACCTCTCATTCTAGACACCAATGCTAGGGGAAATGTCTTTCCCACATCCACTCTGCCAAGCTCTGTAAGAAATCTATTAGTTTTGATTAGAGCTCCCTCTCAGTCTTCTGTGCTCTACTGAACACAGATCTCTGCTCATACTATTGATCAACCATCCCAGGAATCAGACTGGCCTTGTATTCCCTTTGTGACATGAATATCCTTTCTAAGGCAAGGAGACCAAAATGGCACACAGTACTCAAATGTGGTCTCTCAAAGGCCAAGTATTATTGTAGCAAGATGTCCTTAGTCCAGTACATACCATTTTTTTTCTTAACAGCTTGTCATATCTGTACATTTGCTTTCAGAGACTATTATACTTCCCATCTAGCCCAACATAAATGACGAGACTCTAATATGTGTGTTATATTTACTGTTGGTTTGTGGATGGTAATACTTGTGTTAATACTGTCACTCATTTGGGGAATGTTTCGTGTGCCTAGTTGTTTCTGGTGTTGCAACAGTGTTTTGGGAGCAGAAGGTTCAGAAAAATGCTGGTTGAATAAAGACAGCCATAAGGATATTGATGTCTCTGTAAGCTGTTTCTTGAACAAATGCTTAGAACAATACAGCACTGGACAAGGCCCTTCTGCCCATAAGATTGTACCAAACGGATTAAATCAGTAAATGAAACAGCCAACTAAACTAACCTCTGCTTACACAATGTCCACAGCTTTCCATTTTCCTCATATTCATCTGTGTATCTAAATGTCTCTTAAAAGTCTGTAATGTATCTGCCTCTACCACCAACCCGGGAACCCAGCACTCTCTGAGTCAAAGACTTGCCCCTCACATCTCCTTTGAAATTACCCCTCACCTAAATGCATGCCCTCTGATATTAGACTTCTGTTGATATTTTGTCAACCTTCACCACAATTTTAGAGAGTCAATTATGCAATTGCCTTCTTGAAATCTTAGTTCCATTAAGAAAGTGTCAAAGAATTTTCCCTGCTCCTCAGAGTTTGAAACAGTGAAATGTTTCATTTCAAGGTAGGTTGCAAGACTTGTAATGCATCTAGTGCAATCTACAGAGTCTCAGGCGAGGGCTGACCAATGAGACACCATGGTTTAGTCATCAATGCCAACACTAAGTTTTCACTCCACTGTCTTACCTATTCTATTGAAGGATTGAATACTTGGAAATGTGGTTGTTTCTTTTTGTTCCATTCAATTAAATCACATAGTTTGCTGTCTTGTGGCATGAGTCTAAATCATTCAGCTATGGTGTCCAAATTTCAACATAATGGATCTTCTGATACTATGTCTCAGCATCTGCCTTATTGGCTCTCTAAAGTGCCTTTCATTAACTGGACTATTGATGGAATCCAGAATTCTAAAATTCCAGGGATTGGCTATTACTTAAGACAGAGTTAACTCTAGAAAAGCATATACAGACATGAAAGACTGTGGAGCTCTCCAGAGCTAGGCTAAAAATGTCGGCTGGCTAACAGTACGAAGTACTTGTGGTTAGGCACCAGACTAAAAGCAGTAAGGTAAATACAGCCAAGTTACTTTGATGTTCTAAGTATAAAATAAAGTGATTCCTTTAAACATTCAGAAATTCTTGAATGACCCAGACTGAACCTTTTCAGCAGTCTTCATGGAAGGAATAGCAAGTGCTTGGATTTTATCCATGTCAAATCAATAATCCCATCTGTGGAAAGGAGAAAAATACTCTGTAGAAAAGTTGAGTATATGAGGTAGAAAACATGACTAACTGAAAAAGAGATGACTTACATATAAGAAAGAGTTGTGTGTGTGTGTGTGTGTGTGTGTGTGTGTGTGGGTGTGTGTGTGTGTGTGTGTGTGTGTGTGTGTGTGTGTGTGTGAGAGAGAGAATTGGAAAAGGTACATCAAGGAGAAGATTGAGGGTCCATTCTGTGAATGAACTGAGCTGAGCAAGGTCAGAGAGAGAAGGTCAGATTCAGAGTTCCCATTGACACTATCTACCTGGTACAGGTGATGTAATTTCTGTGGATGGACAGACATTGGTTGCACCTGTGCCAAGATGTTGGTGTAAAACTAATGCTGTTACAGTGCCAGTGACCCAGGCTGTTCCATGGCTGTTTGTAAGGAGTTTGTACATTCTCCTCATGATCACATGGGTTTCATCCAGGTGCCTGACAGGTTATCTGAGTGTCTCGGAAACTGCTGATCTCCTGGGAATCTCTAAAGTTTAAAGAGAATGGTGCATGCAGTAATGTCACAACCATAATTTCGGCAGCGCAGTAGATACAGCAATTGAACTTGTGAATTTGCACGTGTCAGCTAATTATTATTTAATCGTGATAGTATTTAAGTCCATTCTTGTAGTCGTAGTGCTTGTCAAGACTTGGACAGAGCATAGCAACACTTTGCTGTTGTTTTATATTTGGCCTTCCCTGAAATACTGGACTTTCAGGTCAACTGACTCTGAAAACTAGTGGTATTCGTTTAATGCTTAGATGTTCTTTTCCGCCGCAGTGTAGGCTTCGTTTTCCTTTGATGGTTTTAGTTAACGGCCCTGTTTGGCCTAGTGTTTATTGTTTTATTTTCCCTTTAACATGGTTCATGTTAAAGTCTGCGAACTATCGACCTGCTTCAGTGTCTCCCACTCTGCACTTGGGCCATATCCAAACCAAGGTGACAAGTAAGTGGCAGTTCTTTGGGCGAAAATGGCTTCTTCATGAAAGAAGTCAAAGGACAATGGGTCAAGCTGATTCAAGCTGACGGGAAGGCAACAGTAACTGAAATAACCGCATGTTACAACTGTGGTGTGAGGATGAGCGTCTCTGAATGCAGAACGCATTGAAGTGAATGGAGCTACAGCAGGAGACGACCACAAACATACACACAGTGGCCACTTTATTAAGTACAAGGGGTAACTAATAAAATGGCTGTTGAATATTTAGTATGTGACATTATGAATTCAAGAGTGAAATTGGTTTGTAAATACTGCAGAAAGGAAGGGTAAGGTAAGATGAACTGGTATAAGAGAAGTTTGTGTTGGGCAGCATGTCTTATTTCAGTCCCCTCAGCTCGGTGGCCTGGAATTTGTGGAATGGTACTTGATGTTGATCTTGAAAATAGTTACAATCAAGCTAATGCTTTTTGGAGTGTCGATTACCTTTACTCCGACATCAGCTGGAACTTGACACTTCCTGCAGGGAATCTGTGGTATTCATCTACAGGTGTGGCAGAAGGCTGTCTGATTAACCAACTGGAATGAAGAATGGATCCGTGGATGCAAAGTAGAAAATAAAAAGCAAAGAATATAAATTTCATATAAATTCATTGTACTGAGCCTTAAATTAAGATCAGGGAATCTTAAGCAAGAGACATTAAAAAGTAAGGCACAAACTATGAAAATAACTTTTCTTAAAGAAGCTTTAACTTATGTATTTCTGATAAAATATAATTTCTAATGTTCTGAGTATAAGAAAGCCATTCCTGTCATTGTCAAACATGATGGACAGCCTCTATTCCACTCAAGAAAGTCAGTAATAAATCCTATCGGGTACTCAAAGGAATTCTTTATTTTAACATTCAGAGACCCTGATGAAGGGTTTCAGCCTGAAACAATAGCTGTTTATTCCTCTCCAAAGATGCTGCTCAACCTGCTGAGTTCCTGCAGCATTTTGTGCGTTCTGGACTTAAAGCATCGGCCGAAACTCTTGTGTTTTTTAGCTTGTGCTTCTTTGAGGGAGTGGAACTGAGTGAATGTTTTGAGTATTCAGCAACAACTATCATATTGTGCGTTGGAAATTCAGAAACTCCTGCAAGAGCTGGAATGAAAATTTTCAGCAGTCTTTAACAAAGGAATAACAAGCGATTGGTTTTAATCCCTGTCAGTTCTATAATTCTGTCTGTAAAAAAGGCAATGAGATGCATGGCAGAAAATTTTGGATTCCATTGTTGAACTAGGCATGGATGAATGTCACATATTGTTCACAGCTTTACCCAGTACTATTATTTAGTATTGTTATAATGCCTCTGCATTCTACATTCTGGACCAGCATTTTGCTAAACTGAAGCTCAGTAATAATAACAACTGGTATAATAGAGTCACAGAGCAGAGAAAAGGACCTTCAGCTTTCTGAGTCTGCATCACCCATCAAACATCCATGTATACTAAACCTATTCGAAATCCTATCAACTTTCTTTAATTCTTCTTTCCGCCACCTACACTAGAGTCCAAGTAACTTACCCAGTCTCAATGGATGGTTTCAACCTGAAACATCAACACATCCTTTCTCAACCCACTGATTTCCTCCTGCAGATTGTTTATTGCTCCAGATTTCAGCATCTGAAGTCACTTCCAAGTAATTTGGTATGAGAAATTCCGCAAACGCTGGAAATCAAAAGCAACAAACACAAAATGCTGGAGGAATCAGCAGGTGAGGGAGCATCTAAGGAAATGAATAAACAGTTGGCGTTTTGGGCTGAGACCCTTCTTTAGGACTAGAATGACACCAGAATAAAAAGGTGAGGGGAGGGGAAGGGGGTGATAGATGAAGTCAGGTGGTTAAAAAAGGTAAATAGTTGGAGAGGAAGGAATCTGATAGAAGAGGCGAGTGGGAAGGAGTAGGGGACCCAGGGAGAGTTGATAAGCAAGTGAGGAGAAGAGGTAAGAGGCCAGACTGGAGAAAAGAGGAAGAGTGGAGGGGGAGGAACATTTTTTTTTACTTGAATGAGAAACCGATATACATTCCATCAAGTTTGAGGCTACTCAGATGGAATATAAGGCATTGCTCCAGCACCCTGAGAGAAGGTGCCAGTGACAAGGTGCAATCTTCACACTCAGATCAGAAAGCTATAGAGCTGTGACGCAGCAGAGTTAAATTAGAATCAGAGAGTCACAGGAAAGTACAGCTTAGTAACGGGCCTTTCGGCTCATCTAGTCAAAGCAGAAGCATTTAAACTGCCTACTCCTATCATACATCATACTCCTATCAGGGAGATGAGGCTGAGTACAGGGCTACGGTAGGAAACTTTGTCACATGGTGTGAGCAGAATTATCTGCAGCTTAATGTGAAAAAGACTAAGGAGCTGGTGGTAGACCTGAGGAGGGTTAAGGCACCGGTGACCCCTGTTTCCATCCAGAGGGTCAGTGTGGACATGGTGGAGGATTACAAATACCTGGGGATACGAATTGACAATAAACTGGACTGGTCAAAGAATACTGAGGCTGTCTACAAGAAGGATCAGAGCCGTCTCTATTTCCTGAGGAGACTGAGGTCCTTTAAGATCTGCCGGACGATGCTGAGGATGATCTACGAGTCTGTGGTGGCCAGTGCTATCATGTTTGCTGTTGTGTGCTGGGGCAGCAGGCTGAGGGTAGCAGACATCAACAGAATCAACAAACTCATTCGTAAAGCCAGTGATGTTGTGGGGATGGAACTGGACTCTCTGATGGTGGTGTCTGAAAAGAGGATGCTGTCCAAGTTGCATGCCATCTTGGACAATGTCTCGCATCCACTACATAATGTACTGGGTGGGCACAGGAGTACATTCAGCCAGAGACTCATTCCACCGAGATGCAACACAGAGCGTCATAGGAAGTCATTCCTGCCTGTGGCCATCAGACTTTACAACTCCTCCCTTGGGGGGGTCAGACAACCTGAGCCTATAGGCTGGTCCTGGACTTATTTCCTGGCATAATTTACATATTACTATTTAACTATTTATGGTTTTATTACTATTTATTATTTATGGTGCAACTGTAACAAAATACAATTTCCCCTGGGATCAATAAAGTATGACTGCTACTATACTGCACCTGGACCATAGCCTTCCATACCTCTGCCATCCATGTTCCTATCCAAGCTTCTCTTAAATCAAGCTCACATACACCACTTGCATTGGCAGTACATTTCACACTCTCACGGCCCTCTGAGTGAAGAAGTTTCCTCTCATGTTCCCCTTAAACTTTTCACCTTTCAACCTTAACCATGACCTTCAGTGGAAAAAGCTTGCTTGCAGTTACTCTATATATACCCCTCATAATTTGGTATACCTCAATCAAATCTCCCCTTAATCTTTTATGTTCCAAGGAATAAAATCCTAATCCAGTCAATCTTTCCTTATAACTCCGGCCTTCCAGTCTCAGCAACACCCTTGTAAATTTTCTCTGTACTCTTTAACCTTATTTACATCTTTCCTGTGGGTAGGTGATCAAAACTGCACACAGTACTACAATTTAGGCCTCCCCAATGTCTTATACAACTTCAACATAACATCCCCTCTCCTGTACTCAGTGCATTGACTTATGAAGGCCAATATGCCAAAGCCTTTCTTCATGACCCTATCTACCTGTACCACCACTTTCAATGAATTCTGGACCCGTAATCCCAGATCTCTTTGGTCTATTGCACTGCTCAGTGGGCAAACATTTACTGTGTTAGACCTACCCTGGTTGGTCCTACTGAAGTGCAACACCTGCGTTAAATTCCATCTGCCATTTTTCAGCCCATTTTTCCAACTTGTCAAAATCCCACTGCAAGCTCTGATAGACTTCCTCATTGCCCACTACACCCCCAACCTTGGTGTCATTTGCAAATTTGCTGATCCACTTAACCACATTATCATCCAGATCATTAATATAGATGACAAACACAATAGACCCAGTATTGATCTTTGCGGCACTCCACTAGTCACAGATCTGCAGTCAGAGAGGCAACCATTTGCTAATACTCTCTGGCTTCTCTCACAAATCCAATTTGCTACCTCATTTTGAATGCCAAGCGACTGAACTTTTTGACCACCCTGCCATGCAGGTCCTTGTCAAATGCCTGGTTAAAGTTCATGTAGACAACATTGCCTTGCCTTCAAATTTCCTCAGAAAACTCTATAAGATTGGTTAGACATGACTTACCATGCACAAAACCATGCTGACAACCCATAATCAGACCATGTCTATCTGAATACTCATATATTCAGTACCTTAGAATACCTTTCAATAGCTTTCCCACAACTGATGTCAGGCTCACCAGTCTGTGATTTCCTGGTATATTTTTAGAAACTTCTTTAAACAGTGGAACAATATTAGCTCTCCTCCAATATTCTGGTACCTTTCTTGTTGCTAAGGATGATTAAAATATCTCTGCTAAGGCCCGTGCAGTTTCTTCACTTGCCTCCCATGGAGGCCAAGGAGACACCTTGTCAATCGCTTGGGATTTGTCCACCCTAATTTGCCCTCAAGATAGCAAGCATCTCCTCCTCTGTAATCTGTATAGGGTCTATCACCTTGCTGCTGCTTTGCATCACTTCTATAGACTCTGTATCTGTCTTCTGAGTAAATACAGATGCAAAAAAAATCCATTTAAGATTCCTCTATCTCTTTTGGTTCCATGCATGGATTATCATTCTGACCCTCCAGAGGACCAATTTTGTGGCTTGCAATCCTTTTGCTCTTAACATATCTGTAGAATCTCTCAGGATGCTTCTTCATTTTGTCTGCATTCTTCTTCATTTTGTCTGCTAGTGTAACCTCATGCCTCCTTTTAGCCCTCCTGATTTCTTTCTTATACTCCCTAAGTACCTTGTTTGTTTCTAACTGCCTATACATGCAATGCACCTCTTTTTTTCTTACCAGGGCCTCAATATCTCTTGAGAACCGAAGTTCCCTAAACATGATAGCTTTGCCTTTTATTCTGACAGGCACATACAAGCTTTGTACTCTCAAAATTTCACTATTGAAGGCCTCCACTTACCAAGTACACCTTTGCCAGAAAACAGCCTGTCCCAATCCACATTTGCCAGATCCTTTCTGATACCATCAAAATTGGACTTTCTCCAATTTAGAATCTCAACCCGCAGACCAGACCTATCTTTTTCAATATTTAGTTTGAAACTAATGGCATTATGATCACTAGATGCAGTATTCCCCTACACAAACTTCTGCCACCTGCCTTGTCTCATTACCTGATAGGAGATCAAGTATCACACACTCTCTTGTTGGAGCTTCTACATACGGATTAAGGAAGCTTTCCTGAACACATTTGACAAGCACTATCCCATCTCGTCTTTTTACAGTATGGGAGTTCCAGTCAATATGTGGAAAGTTAACATCACTTACTATGACAACCTAATGTTTCTTGCAACAGTTTGTGATCTCCCTACAAATTTGTTCCTCTAAATTCCTTGGACTATTGTATGGTTTATAATGTAGCCCCATTAATGTGGTCATACTTTTCTTATTCCTCAATTCCACCCATAAAGCCTCACTAGACGTGTTCTCCAGTCTGTCTGACTGAGCACTGCCATCACATTTTTCCTGACTTGTAACGCCACCTCTCCCGCTTTAATCCCTCCAGGTCTGTCACATCTGAAACAATGGACCCCCAGAATATCGAGCTGCCAGTCCTGCCCCTCCTGCAGCCAAGTCTCACTAATGGCCACAATGTCATCATTCCAAGTGTTAATCCATGCCCTGAGTTCATCTGTCTTTCCTACAATACTTCTTGCATTGAACTATATGCAACTCAGAACATTAGGTCACCATGTTCAATCTTTTGATTTCTGACTTTGTCTGAGATCTTAACAACCTCTGCCTCCACAAACACTCCACTATCTGTCCTGGCACTCTGGTTCCCTCTGTTGTACTGTGCCATGCAGGTGACATACACTGTGCTCACAGTTGTTTCTAGTATTACCATAGTAATTCCCATGGTAAACCATCCCTTCCAGAGCAGCAGTAAGTGATGGAAAGGTCCTGAAGATCAGAAGGCCATGGCTTTGAATTTTTGTCTGGTCCTTTAACAAAGTTCTAAAACATTATTTGCTTTCAAATACCTAGTATTGCCAAACACTTTCTATTTTAGCATTGAATTTATAGCATTTCTGGTTACTCTTGAATTTAATAAACAAAAAATGAAGAGTGCAAAGAAGCATCCGGAGACTTTTAGAAAAATCTTAGCATGGCTTCAAAGTTTTGAACATTAATGGGTTGTGACTTAAACTCTTCTGTTCAACTGCTGGGTGCACTCTGCTTGCTGAGGACTTCAGTCCAATTGGAATTAGTTACCTTGCTCTTCTTGGCCATGGTGTGAGCTGTTGATATCTGTTAACTGTTGACTGAATTTGACTGCAGGTCCTGGGATGAGTTTTAGAAACATTTCGGTGCCTGCTACGTGTAAGCAGGTCTGCCAAAAGAGAAAATATAAAAAACATGGGTTCTGTCATTTTCATTTTGACTTTTTGTTCTTTAGAAGCAGTTGGTAGTCATGCATGAGACTGCAATGCTTGGTTTTAACATTTGGAGTCATCAGTGAGTGTTCCAAGGTTAAGTATAATCTTAAGTGTTCTGCCCTAACAGTATTCCTTAACGTGGATCTCACAGGGCATTCTTTCCAAAGCCTGGGGAAGTTTGTATTTCTCGGAGCAGAACCTGTCAGTGAAGCTGCCAGTTAAACCCAGTACAATGCATACGCAATAATGTTGCTGCTTATGACAAATTAAATGAGAGTGTGCACAGACAATCCTGATGGTGTTCTTGGCCCGAAATATTGACTCTTTATTCCTTTCCATAGATGCTACCTGACCCTACTGAGCTCCTCCAGCATGTTGTGTGCATTACTCTGGATTTCCAGCATTAGCAGAATCGCTTGTGTTAATGAGACTGTACACTTTCACTGCACAGAGGACGTTATATCTGGCAGAAGAGGCTTTCATTCAGTGAGTCTGCTTTGGAATTGAACTCACCCCATTCCTCTCTGCAAGTGGCAGGAAAACTTGCCAGCCAGTCTATTGTAAGTATCGGATATTATCAGCGGTGTTAATATAGTTATACATTGGCAAATGCCCAGCAGCTTAATACTATTAGCACTCAATAATAATTTAGTACCTATGATTCTAATTTTCAATGGCACCAAATAAGCAAAAGTCAATTAGAGACTAGCTTCCAGCCTGTACCGCTGATTCTAATGGGAAATATATCTCCTGAACCTAATAAAGTGACTACTGAGTGTATGTTCATGGTCTTCTGCTGCGGTACCCCATCAACTTCAAGGTTCAATGCATTTTGCATTCAGGTACACTATTCTGCACACCACTGTTGTAATGCATGGTCATTTAAGTTACTGTCGACTTCCTGTCAGCTGGAGCCAGCCTGGCCTTTCTCCTCTGATCTCTCTCATTAACAAGGTGTTTTTGCCCAGAGAACTGCTACTCACTGGATGCTTTTTGTTTTTTGCACCAGTCTCTACACTATTCCCCTGTGCATGATACCCCAGCAGTTTCTGAGATACTCAAACTACTCTGTCCGGCACCAACCATCATTCCACGGTCGAAGTCACCTTGATCACATTTCTTCCCCATTCTCATGATTAGCCTGAACGACAACTAAACCAAATGACGATGTTGACATGATTTTATGCATTGAGTTGGTGCTACATGTTTGACTGATTAGACATTTGCATGAACAAGCAGGTGTACGAGTGTGCCCAATAAAGTAGCCACTGAATGTGGATGATTTTCAATCATCTAACAACACACTATATCAAATCAGCTAACACTTGTGATTAGTTTCTGCAAGGTGTTAGGTGGAAGTTGAAGTGTTGCTCCTTGAAAGTTCGACACGGTATTCGTTCAGAGATATTCTTCTGCGCACCACTGCTGTTATACTGTTGTCTCCCTTGGGATGGAAATGGTGGAGCTGGTGCCTATCACAAGTTCAGGTTATGTGACTATTGACACCAGGCAGACAATCTCTGAAGAATATCGATAATGGTTTGGACCACCTGTCTTGAAAAGACACTGCCCAGAAGAAGGAAATGACAAATCACTTCAGCAGAATTTGCCCAAAAACAATCATGGTCGAGACCATGATCACCCATGACATGTGGCACTGACCATGATGAATGAATGAATGTTGCCTTCTTGTCAGCTTGATCCAGTCTGGCCATTCTATTCTGACCTCTCTCATTAACAGGGCTTTTTCACCCATAGAACTGCCGTGCACTGGATGTTTTTTGTTTCTCAATCCATTCTCTGTAAACCCTAGAGACTATTGTGTGTGAAAATCCCAGATCAGCAGTTTCTAAGATACTCAAACCACCCCATCTGGCACCAGCAATCACTCTACGGTCAAAATCACTTAGGTCACATTTCTTCCCCATTCTGATGTTTGGTCTGAATAACAACTGGACAGTTGTGCTATATGATTGGCTAATTGGATATTTGCATCAATGAGAAGGTGTGCAGTCATACCTACTTGATAAAGAGGCCACTTTTTGGGAAGGGATATCAGGCCATTGGAGGAGAACACCTGCTGTCTGCAAGTAACGATGCAAGATCATTGTATTTAATCATTAACAAAAGATTGCTTTTACTTTTGTTCTAATTACAATTTCGTTCACACTTTTATTTAAGAAGTGGCTTCATTCAGACTATTTAAATTAGTTAGAATGGAAATGAAAATAATTCAGGCTGAAAACTGACAGACTAGTTTTCATAAAGCATCCTTTATAAACTGACCTAATCCAAGCACGTCAAACGTAAGCCTGATTTTGGGGCCTGGACAGTAGTATAGCAGTTAGCGTAACATTATTACAGCTCCGGCGACCTGGGTTCAGAATCAGATGTATTATAAGACAAAGGAGTAGAAGTCGGCCATTCGGCCCATCGAGTCTGCTCCACCATTTTATCGTGAGCTGATCCATTCTCCCATTTAGTCCCACTGCCCCGCCTTCTCACCATAACCTTTGATGCCCTGGCTACTGAAATACCTATCAATCTCTGCCTTAGATACACCCAATGACTTGGCCTCCACTGCCGCCCATGGCAACAAATTCCATAGATTCACCACCCTCTGGCTAAAAAAATTTTCTTCGCATTTCTATTCTGAATGGGTGCCTTTCAATCCTTAAGTCATGCCCTCTCGTACTAGACTCCCCCATCATGGGAGACAACTTTGCCATATCCATTCTGTCCATGCCTTTTAACATTCGAAATGTTTCTATGAGGTCCCCCCTCATTCTTCTGAACTCCAAGGAATACGGTCCAAGAGCGGACAAACGTTCCTCATATGTTAACCCTCTCATTCCCGGAATCATTCTAGTGAATCTTCTCTGTACCCTCTCCAACGTCAGCACATCCTTTCTTAAATAAGGGGCCCAGAACTACCCACAGTACTCCAAGTGAGGTCTCACCAGCGCCTTATAGAGCCTCAACATCACATCCCTGCTCCTATACTTTATTCCTCTGGAAATGAATGCCAACATTGCATTCGCCTTCATCACTACCAACTCATATATCACTGACATATACCATGAAATTTGTTGTTTTGCAGCAGTGGTTGAGTGCAATACAAAAAGTACAATCTAAATTACAATAAGAAATACATACAATAGAATTAAATAAATATTGCCAAAGAGGAGCAAAATAGTGAAGGAATGTTCATGGGTTCATTGTTGAGAAATCTGATGACAGAGGTATAGAAACTGTTCCTATATTACTGCTTGTGGGTCTTTATATACTCCATACACCGTTTAATGCTGCCACTGTCAGTAAGGAGTTTATGTGTTCTCACTGTGGGTTCTATCGGGGTGCTCCAGTTTCCTCCCACATTCCAAAGACACGCAGGTTGATAGGTTGATCGGTCATGTGAACATAATTGGGTGGTGCTGGCTCATTGGGCCAGAGGGGGCTGCTACCACTCTGTATCTCTAAAATAAAAACTAAATAATAAATAAAGAGGGAGGAAACGGCTAATACAAAGGGACATAACTTTGAACTGATTAGAAGAACGTATAGGGGGATGTCAGCATTAGTTTTTTTATATACTTTGAGTGGTAGGTGAATTGGACAGACTGCCAGGGGTGGTGGTAGAGTTGGATATATTGGGGAAATTAAGGAGACATTAGATAGGCACATGAGTGAAGGAAAAATGGAGGGCTATGTAGCAAGAAAGGGTTAGATTGGTCTTGGAGTAGATTAAAGGGTTGGCATGACATCATGGGCCGAAGGGCTTGTACTCTGCTGTACATAAGGTAGCACAAACTCAGTTTATTCATGACAGGTTAGATTAAGATTTCTATAAAGTGGGGATAAAAATAACCAATCTTTGTCCTACACTTTCCTAATGATTAATTCCACTCCACTCTGAAGAGAAACACTAACCATAAAAAGATTTTACAACTGAAATGCCTGCTTTTATAAAACATATTCTTTCAGCTGGGTGGAATTTGGCTGGGTTGGCTTTATTCAGTATGCTAAGCATTAAAAACTGGATAATTTGGCAACAGTTTGTGCTTGGGTCAGGATTTTGGACTTAAATGTTTTTCTTGGAGCAAGATTTCTATACAATAGGAATGAATCAGAAGTGGTTTGGTACCTTGGAATTCCATGTTTTGATCCGATATATATTTATTTTGAATGAACTGTGTCGCACTCTGACATCTATATCTCAGTAGTGAAATGCACGTATTATACAATTACCATAGTCCTCATTCTAATGCCGTGGTTAGATTACAAGAAAAGTTGACTGTTGTTGAGGTATGTATACTCTTGCCTAAAGATCCAGTTTCTACATAACATCACTAAAATTCAAAATAAACTGTTTGTGAGTCTAACAAATATTAGCATTCATAAACTAAATATGAAACAATAGTTACTCAAAATTGTAAGTTAAAATACAATTGGATTAAAGACACAAAAGGGAAAGTGCTGTAAAAACTATGAATGTAACTTTGTAGATATTCTGTGTGCAAAGTTTCTGTTCAGAAATTTTATTTCGTATTCAAGATTAATTATAAACAAAGTAGATTTAACTGTTTTTGACAAGTGCATACTTCATGAGGAACTTACTTTCCTCCTTGCTAAAACAATCTGCTAGACAAATAAAGTTTCAGTAACAATTCCCAAGGAGTAAATGTTGAAAAAATATTTAGCATACTTCACAGATCAAAAAGCAACTCCAGCTAGTCAATGCATGATCCCAGTCATCTTGGATTCAAATTTCTGAGTGCATTAATTACCTGAGTGGTCAGGGAATACAGGAAAATATTTGGTTCTTTTAAGCACATTAGAGTATAGTCTCAGTGGCCACTGGGTCTATATTCCTGGTTTTCTTCTGCTCTTGCCCATCACTTCAAGCATTCAGAGATGCTCTTCTGCACAATATTGTTGTAACACCTGGTTATTTGAGTTACTGTCGCCTTCCTATCAGCCAGAGTCGGTCATTCTCCTCTGGTCTCTTTCATTAACAAGGTGTTTCTGCCCACAGACTGCTGCTCACTGGATGTTTTTTGTTTATCACACCATTCTCTTGTGCACGAAAATCCCAGGAGATCAGCAGTTTCTGAGATACTCAAATCATCCCATCTGGCACCAACAATCATTCTGCAATCAAATTCACTTAGATCAAATAAAGAAAGCTTGGAAACAGTGCAAGAGGGAAGAGAGGCAGGTGATAGAGAAGGGATACGCTCAGAGCGATGGTTTGAGATGTGTCTATTTTAATGCAAGGAGTATCATGAACAAAGTGGATGAGCTTTGAGCATGGATAAGTACTTGGAGGTACGATGTTGTGGCCATTACAGAGACTTGGATGGCTCAGGGGTAGGAGTAGTTATTTAGAGTGTCAGGCTTTAGATGTTTCAGAAAGGACAGGGAGGGAGGCAAAAGAGGTGGGAGCATGGCACTACTGATCAGAGATAGTGTCACGGCTGCAGAAAAGGAGGAAGTCATGGAGGGATTGTTTACGGAGTATCTGTGGGTGGAAGTTAGAAACAGGAAGGGGTCAATAACTCTACTGGGTTTTTTTTATAGACCACCCAATAGTAACAGGGACATCGAGGAGCAGATAGGGAGACAGATTCTGAAAAGGTGTAATAATAACAGGGTTGTCGTGGTGGGAGATTTTAATTTTCCCAATATTGATTGACATCTCCCTAGAGCAAGGACTTTAGATGGGGTGGAGTTTGTTAGGTGTGTTCAGGAAGGTTTCCTGACACAATATGCAGATAAGCCTACAAGAGGGAGAATCTGTACTTGATTTGGTGTTGGGAAATGAACCTGGTCAGGTGTCAGGTCTCTCGGTGGGAGTGCATTTTGGAGATAGTGATCATAATTCTGTCTCCTTTACCATAACATTGGAGAGGGATAGGAACAGACAATTTAAGAAACTGTTTAATTGGAGTAAGGGGAAATATGAAGCTATGAAGCAGGAACTTGGAAGCATAAATTGGGAACAGATGTTCTCAGGGAAATGTATGGAAGAAATGTGGCAAATGTTCAGGGGATATTTGAGTGGCGTTCTGCATAGGTATATTCCAATGAGACAGGGAAAGGATGCTAGGGTACAGGAACCGTGGTGTACAAAGGCTGTTGAAAATCTAGTCAAGAAGAAAAGAAAGGCTTACGAAAGGTTCAAAAAACTAGGTAGTGATAGAGATCTAGAAGATTATAAGGCTAGCAGGAAGGAGCTTAAGAATAAAATTAGGAGAACCAGAAGGGGCCATGAAAAGGCCTTGGTGGACAGGATTAAGGAAAACCCCAAGGCATTCTACAAGTATGTGAAGAGCAAGAGGATAAGACATGAGAGAATAGGATCAATCAAGTGTGATTGTGGAAAAGTGTGGATGGAACCGGAGGAGATAGCAGAGGTACTTAATGAATACTTTACTTCAGTATTCACTACGGAAAAGGACCTTGGTGATTATAGAGATGACTTACAGCAGATTAGAAAGCTTGAGCATATAGACATTAAGAAAGAGGATGTGCTGGAGCTTTTGGAAAGCATCAAATTGGTTAAGTCTCAGTGACCAGACGAGATGTACCCCAGGCTACTGTAGGAGGCAAGGGAGGAGATTGCTGAGCCTCTGGCAATGATCTTTGCATCATCAATGGGGACGGGAAAGGTTCGGAGGATTGAAGGGTTGCAGATGTTGTTCCATTATTCAAGATGTTGTTCCATTATTCAAGTTTCTCCTCATCTGCTTCTACTTTAGGCCAGAACTTATCAATCACCCCTGCTGTGGACTTATTCATATCTGGAAGAGCATAGACTTATTAGGAATAGTTAGGGGGAGCTGATTTGTTACAAACCTTGACTGGGTTTTTTAGTATGGAACAGAGATGACTGATGTGTGTTGAGTAGTGGATGTTAAGTACATAGATATTAGGAGAGCATTTAATAAAGTTCCTCATTGTATGCTGATCCAAATATTAAGGAACATGAGATCCATGGTGATCTGGTAGATTTGGTTCAAACTATAGAAGACAGAGAGTTGTGGTGGAATGATTTTATTTTGACCTGAGGACTTTGCCAAGTCATGTTCCATAGAGATTAATATTGAGTTCTCTGTTGTTTGGGATATATTTAACTAATTTGATCAAAATATAGATCAATAAGTTGACAACAAAATTCAAGGAGCTGTGGATATTGGGGAGGTTTTCTAACAGGATATAGACCACTTCGGCCCTCACCCCATCCTCCCGCCACCACAACAGGGACAGAGTTCCCCTTGTCCTCACCTACCACCCCACCAGCCTCCGGATCCAGCGCATTATCCTCTGCATCTTCCGCCACCTTCAACAGGACCCCACCACTAAGCACACCTTTCCCTCTCCACCACTCTCCGCTTTCTGCAGGGATCGGTCCCTCCACGACTCCCTGATCCACAGGTCCCTCCCCACGGATCTCCCACCCGGCACTTATCCCTGTAAGCATAAGTGCTACACTTGCCCCTACACCTCCTCTCTTGCCACCATTCAGGGCCCCAAACAGTCCTTCCAGGTGAGACAACACTTCACTTGTGAGTCTGTTGGGATCATCCATTGCATCCGGTGCTCCCGGTGCGGCCTCCTCTACATCGGTGAAACCCGACGCAGCTTGGGGGATGGCTTTGTCGAGCACCTCCACTCCGTCCGCCAAAACAGACAGGATCTCTCAGTAGCCACCCACTTCAACTCTGCTTCCCACTCCCATTCAGAAATGTCCATACATGGCCTCCTCTACTGCCATGATAAGGCTAAACTCAGGTTGGAGGAGCAAAACCTCATATACCATCTAGATAGTCTCCAGCCCCTTGTTCTGAACATAGAATTCTCCAACTTCCAGTAATTCCCTCCCCTTCCCTTCCTCTATCCCTATGTCACTCTGCCCCCTCCCCCAGCTGCCTCCCTCATGGTCCCGCCTCCTTCTACTACCCATTGTGCTTTCCCCTATTCCTGCTTCACCTTTCCTGCCTATACCCTCCCCACTTCCCTTCCCCACCCCTTTATCTTTCTCCTTACTGGTTTTTCACCTGGAACCTACCAGCCTTCTCCTTCCCACCTGTTGTATCGTGGATGAAGTTACCGGAGAGACAGAGTCACTGGTAGATACAAAGCAGCTTCTTTATTCGACACAGCAAGGTACAGCAGGCATCTTACGGACGGAGACGCTTTCCGTAGAAAGGTCTGCTAGCTAAAATGTGGGCTCAATATTTATATGCTAAACACAAAGGCAATCGCTACTTAAAAAGTTACAGACAATGCTTCCTTTTGAAGTTACATACAAACATCACACCTTCGGATTTCATCCTTTCCTTCTGACGCCAACATGTCTCCACAGCCTTTAGTTCAATCCATAATACATTTATTTGGCATTTTATGTGCTAACATAGAAGACAATTAATGTTTATAATGTATAGATAAGACTGTCTTCGAAACTACAGCATCAGGCACCAGAAGCATCTGGTATTTACACCTTTTAGGAAGCCCATTGTGGTGGACTCAATCCACAGTCCTTTGTCAAACAGTTAAAATAGAAATCTAGTGGCCAAAGTCATTTAAGTGTTCATCTACCCAAAAAGAAATCCACTCTAACACCACCCTCCCCCCACCTTCTTTATAGGGCCTCTGCCTCTTCCCCCTACAGTCCTGACGAAGGGTTCTGGCCCGAAACATCAACTCATATTTTCCACGGATGCTGCCCAACCTGCTGGGTTCCTCCAGCGTGTTGTGAGGATATAGACCAGTTGGACAGATGTGAAGGGAAATGGCTAACGCAGCTTTAAATGTGAGCTGTGAACTTCGTGATGTCGAAGGTAAGAGGGAAGCAGGAACATTATTAGCATTAATGTTCAGAGGGTTCTTGTGGTCCATGGTTCCTGAAAGTTTAAAGTTCAAAGTAAATTTATTATCAAAGTACATAAACTGTACGTAACTATATACTAACCCTGAAAATCCTTTTCTTGTGGGCATTCACAGTAGAACAGAGAAACACAATCGATCAGTGCAACACAAATGAAGGCTGACAGTGTGCAAAAGAAGACAAACTTCAAATACAAAAAAAACCAATAATAATAATAAAAATAAAAAATAAATAGGAGATAAATAACACAGAACATGAGCTGCAGAAAATGGTAATATAAAGAGACTGAGTCACAATGAAGGCATATGACATACCAGCCTTGTGGAGGGCTGAGTATAAAAGTCAGGAGATCATGTTGCAGTTGCATAAAACTTTGGTTGGGCCACATTTGCAGTGCTGTGTGCAGTTCTGGCCACTGTATCGCAGGAAGGATGTGGAAGCTTTGGAATGGGTGCAGAGGAGGTTGCCCTGATTGGAGTATATTAGCTGTAAGGAGAGTTTGGATCATCTTGGATAATTTTTCTCTCTGTATCTTCAGAAGTTGAGTAGAGTAGTGGTTGGTATAATGCTATTACAGCGCCAGCAATGCTGGTTTAATTCTGCCACTGTCGGTAAGGTTGGGAGGCAGGGTGGAGATACCTCTCTACCAAAGGAAGTGTAAGGCAATCCTTCCCTCCGCTAGCCTGCAGGTCACCACTGGGCAATTGTAGCACCTGCTTGGCCCCATAATCAGGGTCACGTGAAGCCATGGAAGCAGGTGGTGGATGGTCGTATGAGCAACTGGTGCACATCACAAGTCCTGATTATGCGACCACTGACACCAGGCAGACAACCTCTGAAGAGCATTGATAATGGCCGGGATCACTCATCTTGTGAGGACACTACCCAGAAGAAGGCCATGGCAAATCAAGAACAATCATGGCCATAAAAAGACCACGATCACCCACATCATACGTCCACATAATGAATGAACATCTGTAAGGAGGGTTCACATTCTCCCCGTGACCACGTGAGTTTCCTCTGGGTGCTCTGGTTTCCTCCCACAATCCAAAGACATACGGGTTAGCAGGTTAATTGGTCACATGGGTGTAATTAAGTCAGAGACTTTTTCTCATGGTGGAAATGCTAAATACCAGAGTCACAAATTTAAGTGACAGGGAAAAATTGACAGGAGGTTTAGGAAGCAAGCAGTTTACATAAAGAGTAGTAGGTTCGTAGAATATATTGCCAGAGGAGGTGGTGGAAGTAGATATTTTAACAACATAAAACAGGCAGAGAATATAAGAACATGGAACATGTGCAGGGAGATGTGCTGTTTAAATCGGAATCTTTGCCAGCATAGACATTGTGGGCTGAAGGACTTATTCAGATCTGTAGTATATGCTTCCTTGTTTTATATTATTGATACACTGATAGAGTTTTGTGTTTCATGATTTCCAATCTCAGTATCATCTGCAACTCTCATTCAGACAAGTCCTTTATCTGAGTCAGAGAATTATCAGTGTAAGATCCACTGCCGATGCTGGAGCACGAAAGCCATGTAAGTACAGGGCTGCGGGAATGTTACACTGTCAGAGATGATAACTTTAATATCAGCTATCAACACCAAGGTTCGTCAGCCTTCTCAAGTAGATGTAAGAAATTCCATGGTGCAAATTTCAAAAAGAGCAAGAGAACTAACACTTTGTACTGTCCAATTTTGTCCCTCAGGCAGTATCACTAAATATCATTTCAGAGTTTGTTCTTGTTCACAGATTGGCGGCTGTACTTCCCATACTTCAAGAAGGACCTCATGATTTGTGAAGGGCACCAGGATTCCCTGAGGCAACAGAAGGCGCTATAAAAATTCAAGACTTTATTTTTGTCTTTAACTTCTAATATTCTAATGTGTGAGGTTAGAAAATTAAAACATTAAGGTGGCACTTAGTGTAATGCTTTATAGTACCAGTGATCCAGGCTCAGTTCCTCCCTACTGACCGTAAAGTGTTTGTATGTTCTCCCCATGACCACATGGATTTCCTCCAGGGGCTCTGATTCCTTCCCGCATTCCGAGGACGTGCAGCTTAGTAAGTTAATTGGCCACTTGGGTATAACTGGGCGGTGTGGGCCGTGCTGTATCTCTGAATAGAATAAAAATAAAAGATGCTTTAAAGGCTTTGCAGGAAATCAAGTGCAAAGTTCAAAGTAAATTTATTATTGAAGAATGCATATGTCGCCATGTACTGCATTGAGATTTTTTAATGGGTGATGGTAGCTTAAAGCTCTTATCTCATATAGGCTTAGTCCTCAACTGACCCACAAGGGATGTCATTTTAACTCACATGGGCGTTTTAGTCCTTTGATCTTTTTAATATTAAATTTTATGGCTGATCAATAAAATCAGATGTGGTAATCAGGCCATATTTAGTTCTTTGATGACACACTTGTTTTGATAGTTCTGCTTTTGTCTTCCACTTTGTATAATATAGCTATGTAGATCTCATTGCCCAAACCCCTCTTCATCATCCACAAGACTATTTATTTCCTTGTGTAAGAATTACACTACATGGCTCATGAAGAATTTAAATGCAGGCTCTTGAGGTTTCAGTCAAATTGCTTCAGATCCTATAATTAGTGTCAGATCCAAAGCCTGTTTTTTTTTAGAAATCAGCAATGGATTCATCTTTAAGCCTCCTTTCTGCTCCAAAACTCCTATCCCCAAGCTGAGAATATGCATGTTAATTGTCCATACAACAACGAGAGGCCATGGCCCATATCACTACCAATGGCATAATTAGAAAGAGGGCTGTGGTCTTAAAGGCAGAGTTTAGGAGCTAATAAAGAGATTAAAAAGCAAAAATTCAAAGGTAGCAATCTGTGGATTACAAGCGGTGCCATGTGTTAGCGAACACAGACGTAGGAAGATGAAGCAGATGAATGTGTGGCTGGAGAGATGGTGAGAATAAAGGCTTTAAATTCCTGAAGATTTGTGACTACTTCAGGGGATGACGGACCTCTATAAACAAGATGGATTGCACTGCAAGGGGGACAATATCCTCTTGGGAGAGGGGGGCACAGTGCAAAGGTGTGCTAGCACTTTTGTGGGGAGTTATTTGCCTTATGGGTGGGAACCTAAGGGTTGAATCAGAAGGGAGACAAGCCAGGCTGTAAATAAAGAATGAAGTTTCAGGTTAAGGGGTATTAAGGAATACAAAGCAAAAAGAATAGGTAATAGCACAGGACAATGACAGGATAAGATTAGCTTTATTTGTCACACGTACATCAAAACACACAGTCAAATGCATCAAATGTATTAAATCACATCAGCAAGGATTAGAACGTAAGAAGAAGGAGCAGAATTAGGCTATTGAGCCCGTCAAGTCTGCTCTGCTATTCCATCATGGCTGATTTATTATCCTTCTCAACCCTATTCTCCTGCCTTCTCCCCTTAACCTTTGACACCCTTCCTAAGCAAGAATCTATCAATCTCCACTTTAGAGATACCCAGTGACATGGCTTCCGCAGCCATCTGTGAGAGTGAATTCCACAGATTCACCACCACTCTCTGGCTAAAGAAATTCCTCCTCATCTCTGTTCTAATTGGACGTTCTTGTACTCTGAGGCTGTGCCCTCTGGTCGATCGACTCAGCCACTATAGGAAGCATCCTCTCCACATCCACTCACAAGACTCCAAGTGTGGTCTAAACAATGCCTTATAAAGCCCCAGCCTTCCATCCTTGGTGCTGAGGGCAGTCCGCAATGTCACAACATTTCTGGCACCAACATAGCATCACTAACCTTAACCCCTACACCTTTGGAATGTGGGAGGAAAGGGGAGACTTGGAGGAAACCCACACGGTCACAGGGAAAATGTGTAACCTCCTTACAGGCGGTGACCAAAATCAAATGCCAATTCGTGGTCGCTGGTGCTGTGAAGCGATTGTGTTGACTACTCCATGATAAGTGAGAGTTTATGGAGAAGGGGCAGGCTATTCATAGTACAGTGCGCCAGTAAACTGAGTCAGAGTAATTCAGTGAAACCAGAGGAAAAAGTATCAAAAAGTCATGGGGAACACATTCCACAGATAAGCAACATACATCAAAGTTGCTGGTGAACGCAGCAGGCCAAGCAGCATCTATAGGAAGAGGCGCAGTCGACGTTTCAGGCCGAGACCCTTCGTCAGGACTAACTGAAGGAAGAGTGAGTAAGGGATTTGAAAGCTGGAGGGGGAGGGGGAGATGCAAAATGATAGGAGAAGACAGGAGGGGGAGGGATAGAGCCGAGAGCTGGACAGGTGATAGGCAAAAGGGGATATGAGAGGATCATGGGACAGGAGGCCTAGGGAGAAAGACAGGGGGGGGTGACCCAGAGGATGGGCAAGAGGTATATTCAGAGGGACAGAGGGAGAAAAAGGAGAGTGAGAGAAAGAATGTGTGCATAAAAATGAGTAACAGCTGGGGTACGAGGGGGAGGTGGGGCCTAGCGGAAGTTAGAGAAGTCAATGTTCATGCCATCAGGTTGGAGGCTACCCAGACGGAATATAAGGTGTTATTCCTCCAACCTGAGTGTGGCTTCATCTTTACAGTAGAGGAGGCCGTGGATAGACATGTCAGAATGGGAATGGGATGTGGAATTAAAATGTGTGGCCACTGGGAGATCCTGCTTTCTCTGGCGGACAGAGCGTAGATGTTCAGCAAAGCGGTCTCCCAGTCTGCGTCGGGTCTCACCAATATATAAAAGGCCACATCGGGAGCACCGGACGCAGTATATCACCCCAGTCGACTCACAGGTGAAGTGATGCCTCACCTGGAAGGACTGTTTGGGGCCCTGAATGGTGGTAAGGGAGGAAGTGTAAGGGCATGTGTAGCACTTGTTCCGCTTACACGGATAAGTGCCAGGAGGGAGATCAGTGGGGAGGGACGGGGGGGACGAATGGACAAGGGAGTTGTGTAGGGAGCGATCCCTGCGGAATGCAGAGAGAGGTGGGGAGGGAAAGATGTGCTTAGGGGTGGGATCCCGTTGGAGGTGGCGGAAGTTACGGAGAATAATATGTTGGACCCGGAGGCTGGTGGGGTGGTAGGTGAGGACCAGGGGAACCCTATTCCTAGTGGGGTGGTGGGAGGATGGAGTGAGAGCAGATGTACGTGAAATGGAGGAGATCTACTGTAAAGATGAAGCCACACTCAGGTTGGAGGAACAACACCTTATATTCCATCTGGGTAGCCTCCAACCTGATGGCATGAACATTGACTTCTCTAACTTCCGCTAGGCCCCACCTCCCCCTCGTACCCCAGCTGTTACTCATTTTTATGCACACATTCTTTCTCTCACTCTCCTTTTTCTCCCTCTGTCCCTCTGAATATACCTCTTGCCCATCCTCTGGGTCACCCCCCCCCCCGTCTTTCTCCCTAGGCCTCCTGTCCCATGATCCTCTCGTATCCCCTTTTGCCTATCACCTGTCCAGCTCTCGGCTCTATCCCTCCCCCTCCTGTCTTCTCCTATCATTTTGCATCTCCCCCTCCCCCTCCAGCTTTCAAATCCCTTACTCACTCTTCCTTCAGTTAGTCCTGACGAAGGGTCTCGGCCTGAAACGTCGACTGCGCCTCTTCCTATAGATGCTGCTTGGCCTGCTGCGTTCACCAGCAACTTTGATGTATGTTGCTTGAATTTCCAGCATCTGCAGAATTCCTGTTGTCCACAGATAAGCATTAGGATTTCCTTTGGATCTTTAAAATGAAATGAAATAACAACTAAACTTGAATAACGATGCATTTGGAGTTTGGTAAATGGTGGTGGTTGTCCATTGTGTTCGAAGATGACAAGAAACCTGGGCAGGAGAGCTTTTAAAAGTGGAAAAGCTATTCAAATGGGGCAGCTCCACTCTCTCGACCCCAGAAGTCCGGGTTCAGTGGTTCGAAGAAGCACCACAAACTGGGGTTGTCCCTGGTTGCAGTGGATGACAATGATGTCTTTTGTGCATTGTCATGCCCTTCGCTCTTCACGGAGCATTGCCGAGCTGCCTTCCTGGCCATTGGATCTGGCTGTAGATCTCATCTGCTTAATCCGCCAGAGCTGGCTTCTCGTGCTAGGACAGGCCACACTCTGGCACACTGCTTCGACAGGTGGGTTAAACCAGGTGAGGGTAGTTGGCAGCCTCATACCCTGGAGTTAGGTAATTATGGATGGTTAATTACATGCACAGCTAGTCACATGGGAATATAATATGGTGGTAATAAAAGAAGTTTGATATCTAAAAGGGACCCAACTAGGCTTTAAATATTCCTGGATACACAGCAATCAGGAAGAATAGGGAAAGAAGGAAAGGAGAATAACAGGTTTAGGAAAATTAGGTTTTCGAGAGATATTGAGGCTCTGGTTATGAAAAAGAAGGAGGTGCATAGCAGATAGGAACAAACGAGGTACTTGATAAGTATAATAAATGCAAGAAAACAATGAAGAAGGAAATCAGGAGGGCTAAAAGAAGGCATGAGTTTTCTCTAGCAGACAAGGTGAAAGAGAATCCTAAAGGCTTCTACGGATATGTTAAGATCAAAAGGCTAGCAAGGGACAAAATTGGTCCTTTGGACAATCTTTTATGCGTGGAGCTGAAATAGATGGGGGAGGTCTTAAATAGCTGTTTTACACTTGTATTTGCTCAGGAGCTGGACACAGAGTCTATAGATGTGAGACAATGCAGCAGCAAGGCCTTGAACCCTGCACAGATTACAGAGGAGGAGGTGTTTTCTGTCTTGAGGCAAATTAGGTGGATAAATCTTGGACCCTGTGGGAGGCTAGTGCAGAAATTGTAGGGGCCTTAGCAGAGATACTTAAAACATATTTAGTCAACAGTGAGGTGCCAGAGGATTGGAGAGTAGCTAATGTTCCATTGTTTAAGAAAAGCTCTAAGAATAAGCCAGGAAATTATAGAATGGTGAGCTTGATATCAGTAGTGAGAAAGTTATTGGAAGATATTCTAAGGGACTGGACATATAAGTATTTTGATAGACAGGTAAGTATTTGATTAGGGATAGACAACATGGCTTTGTGGTAGTAAGTCATGTCTAACCAATTTTATAGAGCTTTTTGAAGGAGTTTCCAGGAAAGTTGATGAAGGCAAGGCAGAGAATGTTGTCTACATAGACTTCAGCAGGGCATTTGACAAGGTCCCACATTGGATGTTGGTCAAGAAGGTTCAGTCGCATGGCATTCAAGAAGAGGTCGTAAAAATTACATCAGATATTGGCTTCACAGGAGAAGCCAGGGAGTGGTAGTAGATGGTTGCCTCTGTCGCTGAAGGCTATGACTGGTGGTTTGCTGCAGGGATCGGTGCTGAAATCTATATCAATGATTTGCATGATAATGTGCTTAACTGAATCAGCATATTTGTGGATGACACCAAGATTGAGGGTATAGTGTACAGCAAAGAAGACTATCAAGGCTTGTAGTGGGATCTGGACCAGCAGGTGAAATGGGCTGAAAAATGGCAGATGGAATGTAATGCAGACAATTGTGAGGTGTTGCACTGTGGGAGGACCAACAAGGCCAGGTCTACCATGGAGAACGGAAGGGCACTGAGGAGTGCAGCAGAATAGAGGGATCTGGGAATACAGATCCATACTTCCATAGATAGGGTAGTAAAGGAAGCTTTTGGCACATTGGCCTTCATAAATCAACGTAGTGAGTACAGGAGTTGGGGGTTATGTTGAAGTTGTATAAGACTCTGGTGAGGCCTAATTTGCAGTATTGTGTCCGGTTTTGGTCACCTATTTACAGGAAAGATGTAAATAAGATTGAAACAGTGCTGAGAAAATTTACAAGGATATTGCCAGACCCTGAAGACCTGAGTTATAGGGAAAAGTTGAGATGGTTAGGACTTCATTTCCTAGAGCGTACAAGAATGAGGGGTATTTGATAGCGGTATTCAAAATTATTAGATTAGATTAGAGGACACTCAGTCCTCGTTTATTGTCATTTAGAAATGCATGCATTAAAAAATGATACAACGTTCCTCCAGAAAGATATCACAGAAACACAGGACAAACCAAGACTAAAACTGACAAAACCACATAATTATAACATACAGTTACAACAGTGCAAAGCAATACCATAATTTGATAAAGAGCAGACCATGGGCACAATAAAAAAAAGTCTCAAAGTCCCGATAGACTCATCATCTCACGCAGCAGCACCACTGGAAGCACCTGACCGCAGTGGACTCTGAGTCCATCCGAAAACTTCGAGCCTCCGACCAGCCCCTCCGACACAGCCTCTCCGACCACCATCTCTGCCGAGCGCTTCGATCCATCCCCGGCTGCCAAGCAACAAGCAAAGCCGAGGACTCGGGGCCTTCTCCTCCCGAGATTCTGGACCACACAGTAGCAGCAGCAGCGAAGCAGGCATTTCAGAAGTTTCACCAAATGTTCCTCCGTGCTCTCACATCAGCCTCCATCAAATCAGGATTGTGCACGGCACCCTACTTGACAAATAACAGACATCACCACTGGAGTGGTCGCTGCGAACTGCGTCGCGTGGCCACCTTCTCCTCCCTCCTATAGATTGGGAAAACACAAGCAGGCTTTGTCCACTGATGTTGGATGACACTACAACTAGAGGTCATAGGGTAAGGGTGAAAGGTGAAATGTTTAAAGGGAACATGAAGGGGATCTTCTTCACTCAGAGGGTGGTGAGAGTGTGGAACAAACTGCCAGCAGAAGTGGTGGATCTGGTTTTGAGTTCAACATTTAAGAGAAATTTGGATGAGTACATGGATGAGAGGGATATAGAGGTCAATGACCAGGTCAATGGGACTAGGCAGAGCAATAGGTCAGTACAGACTAGATGGGCTGAAGGGTCTGTTTCTGTGCTGCCGTGTCTTATGACTCTTTGAATATGGTCCTAAGACAATAAACTATAAAGGATATTCTCTAACGGCAGTGCAGAATGGATGTATTAGTGTGCGTGCCATGGAATACACAGGAGACACAAATGATGATGGATGCTAGAATCAGGAGCAATGAACGATCTGCTGGAGGAATTCAGCAGGCTGAACAGAATATGCGGGAAGAAAGGAATTGTTTATGTCTCTGATGCAGGGTTTTGACCAGAAACATGACTATTCCTTTTATCCCACAGATGCTGCTTGTTCCACTGAGTTCCTGGTGCAGATAGTTTGTTGGAACATGACAGGACACATTGACGATGTGCTTAATAATAATTTGCCAAACTGTTATCAGACAGCTTATCCTTGATTAACTTAACATGTTCAATGAAAGCATTAGACTGCACCAAGAAAAAAATTATTAGAATGACTCTGGTATGAGGAACTCCAGTAACAAAGATAGATTAGAGAAGCACAGTGTTTACTTGGGGGAAGAGAAGACTAGGTGGAAATCTGTTAGAAATATGAAAAATTGAGGAAAGGTATGAATAGAATGGATTGTTTGAGGTTGCTTCCTTTGCTGGAGGCATCAAGGAATACCTGTCATGGGTATAAAGTAAAGGTGAAGAATATTCAGAGTGGCACGAGGACCTTTTTTCCACAGAACGTTGCTGGAATCGGGAATGCACTGCCTGAGATGTGCTGGAGGTTCTTGAGGAGGAAATTGAGCAGTGGCTGGTGGGTGAACCTACAGAGTTGCTCCTAGAGTCCTGGTATGGAATGATGGGCTGAATGACCTTTGGTGCTGTATCCATTCTGTGAGTCCGTGAAAACCCAATTGCTACATATATCTGGGGGCAACACAGTAGTGTAGAGGTTAGCATAATGCTTTACTGTGCCAGCAACACGGGTTCAATTTCTATCGCTGTCTTTAAGGAGCTTGTACATTCTCCATGTGACTGCATGGGTCAGTAGGCTAATTGATCACATGAGTGTAATAGAGTGGCGCGGGCTAATTGGTCTGAAAGGGACTGTAAACCGTGCTCTATCTGTAAATAAATAAGAATAAAATAATTACTTGAAACAATATATCCTAATAAATGATTACAGTTTTTCTGCAACAATTCCCAACTAATGAATGGGTAATTCCCTGAAGGAGCACTATTATTTTTCTTCTCCATTCCATACAAGAACAAAAGTACCATGATAGATCGTGCTACAATACTCAACACAGCTTATAATGTACATTCTTTCCTGTCGACATCTCATATATCATCGCAGTGCTGCATGAAGAAGATTGTTATGTTTCATTCCTCAAGGCTCAGAGAATATTCCAGCTAAATGTTGCAAATAGCCCTTTGTGGGATGCAGGAAAATCCACTCTTTCCACCCTTTACGTCGGCTGCGAGTTTTTATGACCAGTCTGCGATCCTTGCCCAGTATCTCTCTGAACTTTTGTAACCCACGTTCTTTCCTCATCTGGTTTTCATTGAAGCCTCCCACTTGTAACTGCTCCTTTATGCTGACGGTTTCCTATGAATTTATAAATCCACACCAAAAACATTTTCCCACAAGCTTAATTTATGCTTGGAAAGTCATCTCCCTCTTCAGACTGCTCAGCATGAGGCATAGGGTACAAATGACTTTACTAGGCGACGGACCAAACAAACACCTGCTCCTTCACTTATGCCAATAACGTTCTTTCGTGATCATTGCACTTACACTTCACAACTTGCAAAATTTGGCATTATAATCCATTTATACTGCATGGGTTTACTTAAACATTTTAATGGATATTGAAAATTGGGGAAAATTAAACTCGGAGGAAAATATTGCAATTATTGTTATTTAAGTATGATCAGCTGTAAGATTTCCAGTGAAATTGGACTGTTGGAATTTGGTGGTCAGTTCATGGCCAGAGGCTTTCCACTAGCATGAGGGGTATTTGGATGCTTCCATTGCTATAGTGAGCGTGTATCATCAAGTTCAAAAATGTGAAGTTCAATCATTTGTTGTTATTACACAATATACATTTACTCTGTAATGTGGATAACGAGTGTAGACCATAAGACAGAGTTAGGAGAATTAGGCCATTCAGCCCAGCAAGTCTGCTCTGTCATTCCATCATAGCTGATTTATTATCTCTTTTTCCAGTCTTCTCCATGTAACCTTTGACACCTTGCCTATCAAACTTTGCTTTAAATACAGTGTACGGAATGACTTGGCCTCCACTACCACCTGTAGCAATGAATTACACAGGTTCATCACCATCTGGCTAAAGAAATTCTTTTTCATCTCTGTTTAAAAGGGATGTTCTCATATTCTGAGGCTGTGCTGTCTGGTCCTAGACTCCTCGACCGCAGGAAACATCTTTTCCACATCCACTCTATTCAAACCTTTCAATATTCAGGAAGTTTGAAAGAGATCCTGCCTCATCCTCCTTAACCCTGGGTGTAGTCAGCTTGGTGTACGCAGTGTTGTTTGCCGGAGGCTGCTGCAGTTTGGGTGAATGCCTTTTTACTCATTTTCAGGATCTGAGGGTCAACATCTATTGGCTATCACTAAGTACTTTGAGAAAATAGTGGTGAATTACCTTCTTGACCTATAGCCATCCTTCTAGTGAAGGTACACACACAGTACTTTCGGGTAGGGAGATTCATGGTGACGGAGGACTGGTAATATTTTTCCAGAACAGAAATGGGAATTGAAATGTACGCTCCGTGGTTTGTGCATGAATGCACAATGCAGTAACAAAGCTACTGAAATTCAGTTTCATTGCTGGTAATAGCAGTAGTAGGTCTGTAATTCCCAGGATTATCCCGATTTCCTTTCTCGAATAAGGGAATAAAATTGCCTGGCCTACGTTCTTCTGGTTCTGCTCCTGTGGCCAGTAAAGATGCAAGGATCATCGCCCAGTGTGGAGCAATTCCTTCCCTCACTTCCCGCAGTAACCTGGGATATGTCCCGTCTGACCCTCGGGACTCATCTATCCCAACACTTTTCAGAAGTTCCAAAGCAACCTATTTCTTAACCGCAACGTGTTCCAGCACATTAGCATGTTCTTCACTGACTTCACGTTTGTCAAGCTCTCTCACGTTAGTGAATACTGAAGCAACATATTCATGAAGGACCTCTGACTCCAGGCACGTTTCCCCTTTTATCTTTAATCAATCCTACCTTCACTCTAGTCATCCTTCTGTTCTTCACGTATGTGTGGAAAATGAATCTGACTCAACAAGGCCTTCTTATATCTTCTTCTGGGTCTCCTGAGTTCTTACTTAAGCTCCTTCCTGACTACCTTATAACTCTCAAGAACCCTAACTTTGCTTCCTAAACCTAAGTATACTTCTTTCTTCCACTTGACTAAGTGTTCCACTTTTCTTGTCAACCATAGTTCTTTCACCTTGCCATCCTTTCACTGTCTCAATGGGCCACACCTTTTCAGAACCTTATGCAAGTGCTCTCTAAATATCCTCCGTAAAAGCAATGTTGTTGAAAATACCTCATATTGGCCTTTGTGCCTTTTTTGTCATCCTGCATTGTGTGCTCTTTGTAACACTATACTCTGCACAGTGTTATTGTAGTTTTCCTTTATATTACCTTGATATACTTGAATTTGTATAAGGTATTGGTAAGGCCAAATCTGGAGTATTGTGTACAGTTCTGGTCACGAAATTATATGAAGGATGTCAATAAAATTGAGAGAGTACAGAGGAGGTTTACTAAAATGTTGCCTGGGTTTCATCTCATAAGTTACAGAGAAAGGTTGAACAAGTTAAGTCTTTATTCTTTGGAGTGTAGAAGGCTGAGGGGAGGCTTGATAGAAGTGTTTAAAATTATGAGGGGGATTGATAGAGTTGACGTGGTTAGACTTTTTCCATTGAGAGTGGGGAAGATTCAAACAAGAGGGCATGGGTTGAGAATTAGAGGACAAAAGTTTAGGGGTAACATGAGGTGGAACTTCTTTACTCAGAGAGTGGTAGCTGTGTGGAATGAGCTTCCAGCAGAAGTGGTTGAGGCAGGTTCGATGTTGTCATTTAAAGTTAAATTGGATAGATATATGGACAGAGAAGGAGTGAAGGGTTATGGGCTGAGTGCAGGTCAGTGGGAATAGGGTAGGGTAAGAGTTCAGCACGGACTAGAAGGGTTGACATGGCCTGTTTCCATGCTGTAATTGTTATATGGTTATACGGTTATATACTTAGCATGGAATAATCTGATTGAATGACATCTAGACAAAACTTTTCACAGTATGATAGTACAGCACATGTGACAATAACAAACTAATTACTATTTACCAATAAATTTTGTCACAAGAAGTTAAAAAGTCTTTTGGGGAATTTGGTAGAACTATTGTTTGAATTTAGGGCAGAACCCAAACCCATTCCAATCTACATTAATGAGAGAATGGTGGTTGAAGGTATGTTGGTGGAATCCACATTGAGGAATCAGCTAGAAGATGATATCACGTTGCATAGCGTTCCATCTTACTTGCATCACCGTCTGGTATGAGAATTACAAGGCAACTGACTGCAAGACCATGTAAAAGATTGTAAGGCCTACTGAGAGTATCATCGGGACTCTCTTCTACCCATCTGAGATATTTATCAGGAAAAGAATGAATAGCATGTCAAAGTTCTTTCCTATCCTTCCCACAATCTGTTCGACCCCCTCCCATCAGGCAGGAGGTACTTTAGGATTAGGACAAGGACTGTTAGAATAAGAAACAGCTTCTTCCCCAGGTTAATTTATTGTGGTAGTAATACTTTACGTGTTGTGGGTCACTTATATGTAGTGCCTTGTACACCTTGCTCCAGAGGAATAATGTTTCATTTTGTGGTATACATGTATATCATTGAAAAACAATAAAGTTGAAGTTGACTTGACTTGATGAGAGAACGTGGAGCTCGCATTGATCTAACAATCTTCAATTCTTTTCAGCATGTTCCAAGGTATTTCTGAAGTGTAGGCACCATTTCAACATTCAATAAAGCAGGAGTCCATCTGTGCACAGCAAGTTTCAGTAACTAGTGGTACAATGCTTAATATCCTAGCGAGGGAATTATAATGAATGCAGGTTCTTGACCACCCGAGAACATCTGTTGGCCGCACCAATATGAAATAGGGATTTAAGAGCAACAACCACACAGATTTATCCACTAAATCACAGCAAGTACTGATACATCTGGACATGTCATATCCAGGAACAAAGTATGACCATAGATCCCTGGTCATGAGTAACAGGAGATAGAGACAAGGATGAGAAGAACTAAATGAGCTACAGTGACCATACCCATCTGAGAATTTTAGTGAAGAGAATGGTAACTCCAGGTTTGTCTATTTAACAAGAAAAAAATGTGCAACAGTGATTAATTCATTGTCAAATTGAATTTCTCATATGCTGTGTTACTCAGGTAAGCGTTCTCTGTTCTGCATGGGTGGTGAGTCAGGGCAGATGGCTGGACATCAGACCTTTGTGTAAAATGTGGTGGGGTTTAAATATTCAAGTCAATGCTTTTGGGAATGTCAGGAACGCAGACAAGCATCCATGGTTTTCCAGGAGGAATACTCTTTGAGTTCCATTTGCCTGTAAGAAATTGGAGATCAGGGTAGTTTTTGGCTGGCGACTTCTTATAGAGAGACCCAAAAAGACATTCACATGATAATTTAAAAATAGTCTTCAGCAGTGAATTTCTGAGAACTAGGACTTTGTCTTTTTGTTGGCCCAAATTTTAAGATCAGCACTTTTGATTACTCCAGTTAAGAAATGGAAGATTACTTTTACCTGGGAATTTTTGTCTGTTGGAGGAGCAAGTGTCTGAAAAATTTCTTAACACCAAAGGCAGAATTTCACCCATCTGTACAGTCCCAGGGGGGCATCTGGGAATGTGAAGGAAAACTGAAGGAGTATTTTCCCTCTCAATAACATAGGTCTAAGCTTGCCTTATTGTAATCTGACCTGTGAACAATCTCATCCACAAATTAAAGTTCATTCCAACCCTGAAACTTTATGCTTTAGTTTCATTCCAAATTTTCCACAGGCAACTTTGCAATTTCTGTCATTTTGCTGTGTCGAGATGTATTAGGCAAGTCATTGATGTATCATGCATCTTATCAATTCTAATCATGGTAAGCGTATTAAAAATGAGAAAATCCTGAAATATTTCAAAAACCTCAATCAAATCAACCTTGACTTACTTTCCAAATAAGTGGGAACTTTGGAGGAGGTCTTTTGAACCTTGAGGCTGTCTATCAATTAATCACACAACACACTGTCTCATCAGCAATTGAGAGTGAAAAGAACAAAAGAGAGTAAAGGGCCAGGAGGTGGAATCCAAGTGCTGACGACCGGATTACACATCATCTGTAGGGTGAGGATTCCCTCCTATTTCTAATTTAACTTTTCATTTAGAGATACAACATGTCACAGGCCCATCCAGCACAACGAGCCTCCGCCACCCAATTATACCCCATGTGGAACAATTAACCTACTAACCAGTGTGTCTTTGGAATGTGGGAAGAAACCAGAGCACCAAGAAGAAACGTATGCAGTCACAGGGAGACAATACAAACTCTTCACAGGCAGTGTGGGAATTAAACCCTGGTTACTGGGCTGTACAGCGAAGTGCAGACTGCTCTACTACTGTGCTGCCGCAACTTTCATCAGCAAATCAAATTGTCTGGACATTGAATTTTCCCATCTCAGGTATCTGATCCCCCTGCTGCTCTCTTCCCATACATACTCACCTATTCAACTCCTTCCTGTCTCCCTTTGTTCACCTCTCTCATCCTCCCCCCCCCCCACCCATCTGGTTACATCTGCCCATCTTCTCCTCCCTATCAGGTTCCACCTATCACCCTACCGGCTTCTGTCCTAAATTCCCACCATCATAATGCTGTACGCTGGCAACGTTTCCTCTTCCCTTACAGTCCCAGTACAGGGTCTCAATTCCAAAGAATGACTCATACCTTTTGCCTCCACAGACGCTGCTTGGCCTTAGGAGTCTTCCTGCATTCTATTTGCTGTTCCAGCTGGATCGCGATGCCTTTGTCTTCTGCTATTAGAGAGGAGTAAGCTTGAGAAAGGATTTGCGTAGGGATCCCTGTTACGGTAGCATCTTGGGAAGTCTATCATCCCCAATTTGACAGGATAGAAAGAGAAGAAGGAATATTACACTGAACTATTCAATAGAAAGTAAATTTAGGTAGGGTATAAAATAGGCAGTCAAACTGATCTTGTCGTACATTCCTGCCATGAGGGATATTTTAAATGACCTCAACTCTTTCTAATCGTGTAAATATAAACACTACCTAAATATACACTTCTCTACATTCATTGTTTTCCTTGGGTGAGTTACATTGACTTTTCAACTATCTTTTGAAGCATCTCAGTAGATCCAGAGGGTCCTTAGGATAGCTTCCATACACTTAGGAGTGGGGAGTGATGGGAGAATAGAGAGTGTTATTCCTTTGGAATCTGTAGGAGTATTACTAAGGCTTGTACTAATACTTGTAGCAATTCCACCACACAGGAACTTTGGAGCTATAGGTATTGAAAATAAACATGAAAGAATGTTTGTATTTTGTCTTTAGTTATTGTGGTGACTGATATGGAAATCTTTGGAAACCATTTCAATTCAATTTTGTCTACATTAATGACCAAGTAAAATCTTTCATTTTTGATACAGTGATGTCAAAAATGTAGATAAATCATAACTTTGACGAATATCCTTAGATTAGTTAAGACATACTCTACCCAAGGGGAGCCTCAAAACAAACTCTTCACAAAAGAGTGAATCACTAGTCAGTTAATGCTCTTCCAGTAAAGAACAATGCATGTAGAAAAGTTAGACACATTAACGCGTGACAATGTCCCAGACAAATTTTGGGTAACCTATTTGGAAATGGTTACAGTGGTAAGAAGTATTGCAACACCGAAAATTCCCAAACTAACGAGAGAGCCAGGACTAGGTTATAATTTCTGAAACATTTTGTTTTCCAAACATGAAGTTTAATCATAAAATTTGCCAGCATGCGAGATGACCCACCCAGTGGTCATTCTAGACACTACTGACCCAGCAAACTCCAATTCCAAAAGTTTCCTTTTGGAAAGTGCTATAGGGCTATCAAATCAAAACATCTTCAAAGTTTCTTCCTCCAGTTAATCATTCCAGTTAGCCCTCCTCGCCTCCCCCCCCGCCCCCCCCGTTCCTGTGCTGCACTTTAAACCACTATTTATAATGCTGTTTACATTATAAATACATGCTGCTTATTTGTGCGTTTATGTACATTTTATTCTATATCTGTACGTTAACTATCAACTACTTCAACTACTGCACAGAGTCTTGTCATCTTCAGAAGTTTTCTGATGACTCTGCCATAGTTGGATGCATCAGCAAGGGAGATGAGGCTGAGTACAGGGCTATGGTAGGAAACTTCATCACATGGAGTGAGCAGAATTATCTGCAGCTTAATGTGAAAAAGACTAAGGAGCTGGTGGTAGACCTGAGGAGGGCTAAGGTACCAGTGACCCCTGTTTCCATCCAGGGGGTCAGTGTGGACATGGTGGAGGATTACAAATACCTGGGGATACGAATTGACAATAAACTGGACTGGTCAAAGAACACCGAGGCTGTCTACAAGAAGGGTCAGAGCCGTCTCTATTTCCTGAGGAGACTGAGGTCCTTTAACATCTGCCGGACGATGCTGAGGATGTTCTACGAGTCTGTGGTGGCCAGTGCGATCATGTTTGCTGTTGTGTGCTGGGGCAGCAGGCTGAGGGTAGCAGACACCAACAGAATCAACAAACTCATTCGTAAGGCCAGTGATGTTGTAGGGATGGAACTGGACTCGCTGACGGTGGTGTCTGAAAAGAGGATGCTGTCCAAGTTGCATGCCATCTTGGACAATGTCTCCCATCCACTACATAATGTACTGGGTGGGCACAGGAGTACATTCAGCCAGAGACTCATTCCACCGAGATGCAACACAGAGAGTCATAGGAAGTCATTCCTGCCTGTGGCCATCAAACTTTACAACTCCTCCCTTGGAGGGTCAGACACCCTGAGCCAATAGGCTGGTCCTGGACTTATTTCTTGGCATAATTTACATATTACTATTTAACTATTTATGGTTTTATTACTATTTATTACTTATGTTGCAACTGTAATGAAAACCAATTTCCCCCGGGATCAATAAAGTATGACTATGACTATGACTAATCCCTAAGATTATTTTCATATAATTTTTCATTCTTTATAATTGTTGAATATTGTCAGTTCTGGTGCATGTTGCGCCAATAGAGCACAGCAGATTCCTAATACATGTAAATATATATGGCAAATAAAAGTGATCTTTAATCATATGTCACCATTCATGGTACAAGTTGGAGCTTTTTGGTTTTGTGCTGGTCTTACATTGTAGATGTTTCTCTTACATTAATTTCATGGCCAAAAAACTGAGGGTTGTCCAACAGGATTCCATCAATCAGTGTGGAAAGGCAAAGTGAGACCCATCGAGAAATTGTGGTGGCTTCAGTGGATTCTTCAGCACGTGGTCCTGGATCTTATCAGGCTAATCAGTCACATTTAGTTGTAGACAACTCCTTTCACTTGAAGACCAGTGGATCTTGGCAGATCAAAATATATCTTCCATTGGGTTGATGTCTGTCTCACTATGTATCACTGAAAGTACCGGTGGAACACTGAGTTCTACAGAACACAATCTTGACAAGGACAATTGCGTCTCTATGAACACCTTCCTGGTAAATACATGTTTCAGGAGGAGGTAGACGATGATCTGGTTCCCAATGCACCCATCTTAAGAACAAAGTAAGGTGATGCAGATTTCAAAATGTCATGATGGATCAAACACAAGGGCCTTTGTCACCATCGTTCATGCAAGATCTTTGGTGTTTGGCTGAAATTGCAGCTAATGAGGCATTTTGTCAGTGCGTCCAGGGAACCATTCTGCAGGATCCTTCAGCTCCTCTTCCAGTCTTGAGGACTTTCTATGTAGATCACTGTCTGAATCACTAATAATCTATTTTCAATTGCCTGGTACCTGGAAAAACATGATAGCTGAAAATCAGCTTCAATCAATTGGGATTATGTCAGATCTGTACAGTAAAGAAGTGACTAACCACTTATGTTCTTTCTATATGATAAATATTGGTTTCAATCCATCCTTTTTTCTATTCCTAAACTAATACCAGCATATTGCCACTGACTTCTGAATTTTATAACCAGCAACCCATTGTACTCCTGTGTAACGTTATCCAGCAAGTTCCATATTATTTTTGAGTGGGACAATAATGTCAGGGTCATGACACTAAACATGATATCTAATTGTGGAATTAATTTGGAGACAGCACTGATGAGACTGCAGAACACATTTAGCATTACTGACCACCAGTCAGTTTTTAGTTTTGTTTAGAGATACAGCAGGGTAACAGCTTTTTCCAGCCCAATGGGGGCATGTGACCAATTAACCTACTCATCCGTACATCCTTGGAATGTGGGAGGAAGCTGGAGCACCTGGAGGAAACCCGCGCAGTCATGGAGAGAGAGTACAAACTCCTTATAGACAGTGGCTGAATTGAACCCACATTCCTGGCGTTGTAATAATATTATGTGATCCTCTGTGTATCCGTGCTACCCAATGCACTGACCACTTCTGGGATATACCACAATTCCTCATAAGGCTATTCCTGAAATCTGAAATAGACTGGGTGGAAACTGCAGACATAAATCTACATCCTTTTATATGCTATTCACTAACCACATCACATTCAAAATCCCATGTTAAACTCTGTATCTGCTTTTGTAGCTTCCAATTTCACTGATGAGTTAATTTCAGACTGTTCTGCATTTCAAATCCCAAATTGGTGAGTTTCTCAGCTTTCCTATAGTCAGTGTTGTTTTGTCTACAAGGATTCAGTTGCAGCTCTTAGCCCATGTGTTTGTTCTAGAATTATTTATAGTCACAGATCACAGCCTTATTACAAGATGGCTTAACCACTGCATCAGTTCAAGCCTTGATTTAATCTTGTGCAAGCTACACTTTCTTCACTGCATGTTTTTTTTTGACAGATAAATCATGCTCTGTCATCAAAATTTCCACAGAATTAGAAATAGAACATTCAACCCAGTAAATCCATGCCAGATTTGTGTTTTGTATAAACCTCCTTTCCACCCTCTTCATCCAGCTTCATCAATGCACCTTTGGATGCTAAGAATAAAATAATTCTATAAATCGCATTACAATTAATAGATAAAAGTTCAGTGACGTAACTAAATGATGGACAAGGATGAACCTATTTTATTGTTGCTGGAATTTCAGAAGATATTTGACAAATTCTGCAGCAAGAGATCATATTGCAACTTTATAAAACTCTGGTTAGACCACATTTGGAGTATTGCATACAGTTCTGATCGCCCCACTATAGGAAGGACGTTGAGGCTTTGGAGAGGGTGCAGGAGAGGTTTACCTGGATGCTGCCTGGTTTAGAGGGCATGTGGTATCATGAGAGGCTGGATAAACTTGAGTAGTTTTCTTCGGAGCAGCAGAGACTGAGGGAAAATCTTAGAGTTTTATAAGATTATGAGAGGCATAGAGTAGACAGGGAGCATCTGTTTCCTCGGGTTGTAATTGTCTAATACCAGAGGGCATGCATTGAAGGTGAGGAGGGGTAGGTTCAAAGGGATATGAGGATTAAGCTTTTTTACTTACAGAGTGGTGGATGCCTGGAATGCGCTGCCTTGTTTAGTGGTAGAGACAAATACACTCGAGACTTTTAAGAGACGCTTAGATAGACTCATGAATATGGGGAAGATAGAGGGATATGGACATTGCGTAGGTAGGAAGGATTAGTTTTCAGGGTTCTTTTTGATTTGCTTTTTAGCTCATTTGGCACAATATTGTGGGCCGAATGACCTATTCTTGTCTATGTTTACGTCTATCTCAACTCTTGAAGACATAGTTTAATTAAAGGTATTGACAATGATATATGAAGTTCTGTTAGATGGACTTTGGAACAAACAGAAAATTTTTCCACTATTCAATGTGATTATAGTTGATTCTATGACTTAGCTCCATATTCCAACTATTTCTCTGATTCACCTAAAGCCTGGTCCTGATGAAGGGTCCTGGCCCGAAACGTCGACTGTACCTCTTCCTATAGATGCTGCCTGGCCTGCTGCATTCACCAGCATTTTTCGTGTGTGTTGCTTGAATTTCCAGCATCTGCAAATTTCCTCGTGTCTGTGTCTGCATGTTAAACACTGTAGGTTTGGTAAATATTTGCTGGAAGTGGCTGGAGTCTTTCTTGGCCTCGGGCACCAGTGGCATGAGATCGAAAGACCAAAGAGTCTATTTATCTCTGCATGTCTCTCAATGCTTGTGGAACTCCTAAAGAAACCACTGGAGTTAGTGTCATGAAAATAAGTTTGTCTCTGTGTGTCTCTCTATGCTTGTGGAATTCCTTATTTATTGGGTACCTTTTGCTTGGTTCTTGGGACTTCGCCAAGACCGAAGAATCACAATCAATTGGTGCCTAGGACCCAAACCCAGGGTAGTTTCATGAGTTGACAAGGGATAAGATTCCTTTTCCAGTAATGCAATGACCCCAAGTGTAAAGCCAAAACTACACAGGAATGGCTTAAAAACTACAAAATTAACGTATTGGGGTGGCCAAGTCAGAGTCCGGACATTAATTCAATTGAGAATTTGTGGCTGGATTTGGAAAGGGCTGTTCACTCATGATCCCCATGCAATCTGATAGAGCTTGAGCAGTTTTGTAAAGAAGAATGGGACAAAAATTGCAGTCTCCAGATGTGCAAAGCTGATAGAGACCTATCCACACAGACTCAAGGAGGTAATTGCTGCCAAAGGTGCATCTACTAAATACTGACTTGAAGGGGGTGAATACCTGTGTTTTATATTTATAATTAATTTAGATCAGTTTATAGAGATCAGTTTTCACTTTGACACTGAAGAGTCTTTTACTGTTGATCAAGGTCAAAAAGCCAAATTAAATCCACTGTGATTCATTGTTGTAAAACAATAAAACACAAAAACTTCCAAGGAGGTGAATACTTTTTATTGTCATTGTAAATTAGGCTTAAATTACTTTGTTGTACTTATATGCTTATTACATCATCTCCTGGACACTCGAATTGTTTGGGTCTTTGGGGTCTGATCAGCCCAGCCCATTATGAGCCTTTTCCAGCCAGCTAATCTGAGAAGGGCATTTGCCATCAGTAAAAGCTGTAAGTATTTTTAAATTTCCTTTTATTAGTAAGATAAAATAAAATGGAAAATAGGTCAGACAGCGTCTATGAAAAGCAAACATGGGATATGCTTCAGAACCTTTGAAAGGAAAGTCTATTTTGTGAACACAATAGACTTATGGATAAATCAGTATAGGTGACCCATGCGATACCAGGGATGGAGTAAAGGGGTAGGTGTGTTCCTAGAAAATGGTCCGTATTTTATTTTCCATAACATGAGGCTGCAGCATCCCCCATATGTCAAGAAATGCAAGTTAAAAAAAACTGTTTATTTACTTTTTTTTAGCATAAATTTGGTACCTGGGGAGGAAACCTGAGCACCTGGAGGAAGCCCAAGTGGTCACAAGGAGAATGTACAAACTCCTTACAAACAGCAGTGGCAATTGAACCCTAATCCTACAGCTGGTGCTGTAAAGCATTACTGCTATGCTCCCTTGCGAAAGAAGTGTATACAGCCCTGGACACCTCAGGCTGTGTATTGTGTGCCAACCTGGTCTGGGGATGGACTGATCAACTAATGCTGTAAACTTTAGGCTGATCCTCTGGGGAAGGGAAGGGCAGTGTGAGAGAAGGGCAGAGAAACATTCGATAAACTGTCTACCTTTTTCTGCCACTTGACATTAAGATTTGCAGCTCTTGGATCTTGGAGACGTGGTAGTCCTCACCCTAAAATCCCTAATTCTACTACCGTTTCAGGAGATTAAACATTTGGTTTTGTTCTGCCAAACACGTTTCAAATGCTCAGCAGCCACCCTTTTGAGCCAATGAATGATTAAGAGGATCTAGTACTTTCCCAATTTCACTGCTGGCCCACTGTATGGAAGATGCGGCTACATTTTAGCCCAAGGCAGAAAAACAAGTGTGTGATTCAACCAGCAAGCTTCATACCCAAAAGAACTCTAATAAAGCACTGTTAACCCTTGAAAGCCCAGGAACAACAATTCAAAGTACACATATGTCACTATATATGACCCTGAGATTAATTTTCTTGTGAGTATACTCAACAAATCCAATAACTATAACAGTATCAATGAAAGATCACACCCAACAGGGCGGACAACCAGTGTGCAAAAGACAACAAACTGTGCAAATCGAAAATAAAAAAAAAATCATAATAATGAAGAGCATGAGATGAAGAGTCGTTGAAAATGAGCCCATTGGTGTGGGAACATTTCAGAGATGGGGCAAGTGAATTTGAGTGGAGTTTTCCCCTTTGGTTCAAGAGCCTGATGGTTGAGGGGTAATAACTGTTCCTGAACCAGGTGGTGTGAGTCCTGAGGCTCCTGTACCTTCTTCCTGATGGCAGCAGCAAGAAGAGACCATGAGCTGAGTGGTGGGGGTCCCTGATGATAGATGCTGTTTTCCCACGGCAATACTCCATGCAGATGTGCTCAGTGATGGGGAGTGTTTTACTCGTGATGGACTGGTCTGTAGTCACTACTTTTTGTAGGATTTTCCATTCAAGGGCATTGGTTTTTCCATACCAGACTGTGATACAGCCAGTCAACATTCTCTCCATCACACATCTGTAGAAGTTTCTAGGCACATTGCAGATGCCAAAAAGTTTTTCGACGGGAGTCGTTGATTGGAGTACTGCAGAGATGCAACAGAAGCATTTCATGCATATCTGGCAAAAAGCTTTAAAAAGCAGGAAGTTTTTCAACAGGAGTTGTTAATTGGAGTACTGCACATACGCAATAGAAGCATTCCTGTGTGGGTCCAGTGAAGAGCTTTAAAAACCCAGTCTCTATGAAAGAAAGGTACGGCCCTGTGGAGCGGTCATCGTGGGAGCGGTCATTGTCAGAGTCAGAGTAGTAAGGCTTTGGCTCAACATGGCTAAAACAAGAACAGGCAGAGGCAGGGTAAGTAGGTAAGTTCCTTATTCCTTATTTCTTTTTTTTCTGAATTAACTCTTGAGAGAATATGGGTTATGTCTGGAGAGCCAGCATTCTGTTCTGGGTGTCAGATGCAGGATTTCCAGGAAAGTTCTAGCGTCACCGATGGCCACAACTGAACTAGATGCATTGCAATGCAGCTCCTTAGAGACCGTGTTAGGCAACTGGAACTGCAGCTCGATGACCTTCGATTTGTTAGTGAAAGTGAAGCGGGGATAGACAGGGGCTATAGGGAGGTAGTCACCCCAAGGCTACAGGAGACAGAAAAATGGGTCAAGGAGAGGGAAAGGAGAATGTTAGATGGTGGAGAGCACCCCTCTGGCCATCCCCCTCAACAATAAGAACTCCATTTTGAATACTGTTGGGGGGCACAAATCCCCCTACTTAGGGGAAGCAATAGTGGCTGTGCCTCTGGCACTGAGTCTGGTCCTGTGCTCAGAAGGGTAGGGAAATGAAGAGGATGGCAGCAGTAATAGGGGACTCTATATTTGGGATATGGATAGGCGATTCAGCGGATGCAAAAAAGAAATATGGATGGTAGTCTTCCTCCCAGGTGCCAGGGTCCGCGATGCTTCTGAACACATCCACAATATCCTGAAAAGGGAGGGTGAGCAGCCAGGAGTCGTGGTACATATTGGTACCAACAACATAGGTAGAAAAAGGGAGGAGGTCCTGAAAAAAGAATACAGGGAGCTAGGAAGGAAGCTGAGAAGCAGGACCTCAAGGGCAGTAATCTTGGAATTGCTTTCTGTGCCACACAGCAGTGACGATAGGAATAGAATGGGGTGGCAGATAAATGTGTGGCTGAAGAATTGGAGCAGGGAGCAGGGATTCAGATTTCTGGATAATTGGGACCTCTTCTGGGGCACGTGTGACCTGTACAAAAGAGATGGGTTGCACTTGAATCTGAGGGGAACCAGTATTCTTGCTGGCAAGTTTACTAGAGCTGTTGGGAGTGGTGTAAACTAACATGGCAGTGGGATGGGAACCAGGATGATAGAGCTGAGGATGAGCCAGCAGATTTACAAGTGGATGATGGGTGTAACATGAATGTAAGGAAGGTCAAATTGATGACTGGGTACTAATGCTGACAGAGCAAAGATACAAATTGTTCCACTGAGGCAAAATTCAAAAGGGCGAAGAATGCAGGACTGAAGGTGTTGTATTTAAATGTGTGTTGCATTCGGTAGATGAACCGTGGCACAATTACAGGTTGGTCGGAATAACGTTGCAGGCATCACATGGCTGAAAGAAGGCCATATTTGGGAGCATAACATCAAAGGATATACTTTGTATTGAAAGGACAGACAGGAAGGCATAGGCAGTGGTGTGGCTCTGTTGGTAAGAGATGGAATTACATCTTTAGAAAGAAGTGACATAGGGTCTGAGAATGTTGTATCTTTGTGAGTGGAGTTAAGAAATTGCTAGGGTAAAAAAGCCATTGTGAGAATCATATAAATATCCAAATAGTAGTCAAGATGTGGGGTTGAGATTGCAAAGGGAGCTGGAAAAGGCACATAATAATGGTATTGACACAATTCTAATGTGGGACTTCAATATGCAAGGGGATTGGGATAATCAGGTTGTTGTCAGATTGCAAGAGAGGGAGTTTGTTGAATGCCTACGAGATGGTGTTTTAGAGCAGCTTGCGCTCGAGCCTACTAGGGATAGGGCTATCTTAGATTGGGTGTTGTGTTATAACCCAGATCTTATTAAGGAGCTTAATGTAAAGAAACTCTTAGGAGGCAGTGATCATAATATGATTGAACTCATTCTGCAATTTGAGAGGGAGAAGCATAAGTCACACGTATCAGTATCGCAATGGAATAAAGGGAATTACGGAGGCATGAGAGAGGAGCTTGTCCAGGTGAATTGGAGGAGGATACTGGTGGGGATGATGGCAGAGCAGAGATGGCTGAAGTTTCTGGGAATAGTTCACAAGGCACAGGATAGATATCTATGTCCCATACAAGAAGTTCTCAAATGGCAGGAGTAGCAACAGTGGTTGACAAGGGAAGTTAAGGACTGCATAAAAGCCAAGGAAAGGGCATATAAAGTAGCAAAAGTGAGTGGGAAGTTGGATGATTGGGAAGCTTTCATAATCCAACAAAAGGCAACTAAAAAAGCTATAAGAAGAGAAAAGATAAAATATGAGAGCAAACTAGCCAATTATCTAAAGCACGATACTATAAGTTTTTTCAGTTATATAAAGAGTAAAAGGGAGGTGAGAGTTGATATTGGACCACGGGAAAATGACGCTGGTGAAGAACTAATGGGGGATAAAGAAATTCCAGATAAACTTAATGAGTACCTTGCATCAGCCTTCACTGTGAAAGACACTAGCAATGTGCCAGACTCCAAGAGTGTCAGGAAGTGGTGTGAGTGCCATTGCTATTACAAAGGGAAAAGTGCCAGGCAAACACAAAGGTAAATAAGTCACCTGGGCCAGATGGACTACATCCCAGAGTCCTGAGAGATGGACTAGTCCTGAAAAGATAATGGATGCATTAGTCATGATCTTTCAAGAATCACTTGATTCTGGTATGGCCCCAGAGGACTAGAAGATCGCACATGTCACTCCACTCTTTAAGAAGGGAGGAAGACAAAAGAAAGGAAATTATAAGCAGGTTAGCGTAACCTCAGTGGTTGGGGAAGTGTTGGTGTCAATTATTAAGGTTGAGGTTTCGGGGTATTTGGAGACTAATGATAAAATAAATCAAAGTCAGCACGGTTTTTGTAAAGGAAAATCTTGCCTGATAGAGTTCTTTGAGGAGGTAACAAGCAAGGTAGAGAAAAGAGAAGCAGCGGATGCCATTCACTGTTTTTCAAAAGACATTTGATAAAGTGCCACACATGAAGCTACTTTACAAGATAATGGCGGTACGGGAAGGATACTGGCATGGATAGTTGAATGGCTGACAGGCAGGAGGCAGTCAGTGGGAATAAAGGTGACCTTTTCTGGTTGGCTGTCAGTGACTAGTGGTGTTCCTCAGGGTTCGGTATTAGGACGGCTACTTTTCACATTGTCTGTCTATGATTTGGATAATGGAATTGATGGATTTGTGGCAAAGACTGCGGATGATACAAAGATAGGCGGAGGGGTAGGTAGTGCTGAGGAAGCAATGTCATTGCAGCAGGACTCAGACAAATAGGAAGAATGGGCAAAAAGTGGCTGATGGAATACAGTGTTGGGAAATGTATGATACATAAAATACGTATGTATTTTAGTAGAAGTAACAACAGTGCGGACTATTATCTAAATGGGGAGAAGTTTCAAGCATCAGAGGTGCAGAGGGACTTAGGAGTCCTCGTGCAAGACTCCCAGAAGGTTAATTTACAGGTTGAGTCTGTGGTAAAGACGGCCACTGCAATGTTGGCATTTATTTCAAGGGGAAAAGAATATGAAAGTAAGGAGGTAATGCTGAGGCTTTATAATACACTAGTCAGGCCACACTTAAGCATCTGTCAACAGTTTTGGGCCCCATATCTCTGAAAGGGTGTGTTGCCTCTGGAGAGAGTCCAGAGGAGGTTCACAAGGATGATTTTGGGAACGAACAGGTTAACATATGAGGAGCTTTTGGCAGCTTTGAGCCTGTACTCACTGGAATTTAGAAAAATGCGGAAGAATCTCATTGAAACTTACCGAACGTCGAAGGGACTAGACAGAGTGGGTGTGGAGAGGATGTTTCCTGTGGTGAGGGTATCCAAAACTAGAGGGCACAGCTTCAATCTTGAAGGGCAACCTTTCAGAGCAGAGGTAAGAAGGAATTTTTTTTTTCAGCCAGAGAGTAGTGAATCTGTAGAATGCCTTGCCACAGACTGCCATGGAGGCCAAGTCTGTGGGTATATTTAAGGCAGAAGTTGATAGTTTCCTGATCAGACAGGGCATCAAAGGGTATGTGAGAAGGCAGGTGTATGGGGGTTGAGTGGGATCTGGGATCAGCCATGATGGAATGGTGGTGTAGAGTCAATGGGCTGAATGGCCTAATTCTGCTCCTATGTCTTATGGTCTTATGGTTTACCCTCAAATACATCGCTCATGTCAAGAATTGAAAGTTTTCACTAAAGTATATTTCTTACATTCCGTAGATTATAGAACATACAACAGTACAGCATAGTACTGGCCCTTCGGCCCTTGATGTTGTACTGACCTTTTAACCAACTCCAAGATCAATCTGTCAGCCAGTGATGTAGTGGCATTCGCACCGGACCTTGGGGTGAGTGGTCCTGGGTTCGAATCTGGGCAGCTCCTTGCACGCCTTCCAACCATGCTGGGCTGAGTGCCAAACTAGCAAGTCGGCCTTGTAAAAAACAGACAAATGCTAAAGAAATGGCAAGATTTCCACCCAATATGCTACAAGATGCCAAGAGGAGCAATAACAAGATCAATCTAATTCTTTTTTTCCCCATACCACTCAATTTTTATTTCATCCATGTACCTATCTCAGAGCCTGTTTAGTGTTCGTAAGGTATCTGCTTCTCTCACTACTGCTGGCAGCTCGTCCAAAGTACCCACTACTCTCTATGTGAAAAACCCACCTCTAACATTACCTTACGCATCCTTCCAGTACCTGAAAATAATGCCCCCTCTTATCAGCCATATCTGCACTGGGAATCACTTTTCTGGCTGCCCACAATATCATCTTGTACACCACTATCAATTCATCTGTCATCCTCCTTCGCTCCAAAGAGAAAAGCTCTAGCTCACTCAACCCCTCCCTTTGAAGTTGTGATTCAAAAATCAATAAATAAACTTTGAGACGTTATTGTGTTGATGGCCTAGAGACTTCTGAAAATTTGAAAAATAATTGTATTTCAATTAGTGAGGACTTTATTTCATTGAAAACATTAGACTTTATAAATAGAAGCATGAAGTTCAAAGTCAAGGAGTTTATGCCAAATGTTTATAAGACATGATCTTTGGCACAATGAATGTGCTGCATCAAATTTTGCTCTCGTCATAGAGTCATAGAAAAGTACAGGGCAGAAACAGGCCCATCAGCCTATCTAGTCCATGCTGACCCATTTAAACTGCCAGTTCCCATCGACCTGCACCAGGACTATAACCCTACATACCCCTACCATCCATGTACCTATCCAAACTTCTCTTAAAAATTGAAATGGTGCTTACATGTACCACTTGTGCTGGTGGATCATTCCACTCTCTCACAACCCACTAAATGACTCTCTATTATTCAAGATTTTGGCTTACCTTCTACCATACACTATCCCTATTCCCTTATTTCCTTTGGTTCCCTTCATGTCCAAAAATCTATCGATCTCTGTCTTAAATGACTGAGCCTCCACAGCCCCCTGATTAGAGAATTCCAAAGATTCCCTACCCTCTGTGTGAAGAAATGTCTTTTCTTCTCCATTTTAAACAGCCTACCCCTTAATTCTGAGACTGTGACACCTGGTTCTTGGCTACTCCACCAAGAAAAATTCAGGTTGTTAAATGCTGTAAAATTTGTAAGTTTCAGTGAGATTTCCTCTCATTCTTCTAAACTCTAGAGAACGTAAAACTAATCTACTCAATCTCTCCTCAAACAGCAAATGTACCATGTCTGGAAACAGTCCAGTGGAGGCCCAGGAGACAATGCAAAACAATTGAGTGAAGTGGTTCCAAGAATTAGAGGCTTCAGTTTTGTTGGTTGATTGAAGAAGTTGGGATTGTTCACCTTGGAGAATGGAAAGATGAAAGATGTTTTGTTAGAAGCGTTCTGAATGATGAAAAGTGTGCAGAAAATGAATAGAACAAAATCCATTCCCACCACATTAAAGACCATGGATTACAGAATATAAATTTAAAAGATGATGGTAAAGGAACCAGAGATGACTTGAAGGAAAGACTCTATCATGTGGGCAGTAGTCATGATCTTAAATCCATAAGGCGTTAGAAACATATTCAGCACTCAGCTCTCATTTCCCAAAGGTGAAATGGATGGGCACTAATGGAGCAAGAGTTCTGAGGAGATGGGGAAGAGATGGAGAGTTGCACTTACCGGAATGGTCATGTGTAAACTCAGTGGCCACTTTATTAGATATCTCCTGTGCCTAATAAAGTGACCACAGAGTGTATGTTCATGATACTCTGTTTCTGCAGCCCATCCACTTCAAGATTCAATGTGTTGCGCATTCAGCAATACTCTTCTCCACACCATTGTTGTAACACGTGGTTACTTGGGTTATTATTGCCTTCCTGTCAGCTTGAATTAGTCTGGCCATTCACCTCCGACTTCTGTCGCCAACAAGGTGTTTTCACTCACAGAACAGTTGTTCTCTGGATTTTTTTTTTGTTTATCGCACCATTCTCTGCACCAAGGGTTCCCAACGTGGGGTCCACGGACCTCTTGATTAATGGTAGCGGTTCAACGCGTAAAAAAGGTTGGGAACCCCTATCCTACACCAGGAAATTACCATTTTCTGAGATACTCAAATTACCCCATCTGGCACCAACAAAGTCACTTAGATCATATTTTTCTCCCCTTTCTGACATCTGGTGAGAACGTCAATAACTGAAGGTCTAGAGCATGACTATATGCTCTTATGCATTGAGTTGCTGCCACATGATTGGCCGATTAGATATGTTTGATTAATGAGCAGGTGTGCAGGTGTACCTAATAAAGTGGCCACTGAGTGTAAGGCCAACGGGGAATAGTTACCTTCTGTGCTGCTATGGTTCTATGATTGCATATGATTTGATATGCTGTAAGCTCAGCAAGATTTGCTTTAACCCATGTCAACCACAGGCCTTTCCTTCTGAAGCATGTAACGAGAGTTGGTGCTCTCATGCAGTGGGCTCTGAAGCTGGTTGTGATCTGGTTCTAATGTTCCACATTATGATGCTGAAGATTGGGAGTGCATTCAAAAATCCCTTGGGCTGAATTTCTGTGGGGGTTCAGCACAAACATCAAATAACAGTGTCTGTGACTTCTAGCAAAGTAGTGGTTGGCAGACAGGAGAGTCTCGGGAGATATTCACCATCATGTATATGTTGTAAAAGCACTACAACCAAAACTGTCTGTTGATACTGTTTCTATTCTGTTGCCCAGACAGAGAAAGAAAAAAGAAATCTAAGTTTATATTTATAAAGCAGCCTCTTGTGCTGCTTTTCAGACATTCCAAAACATTTCACAGCCAATGGAAGTTATACTCTGCGGGAGAGGCAACAGCCAAATTGCTCACAGTAGACTCTGACAAAATGAAACATTATTGTGACCAGAGGGATCAGAAACAGAAGCCAAATCAGAAGCAGGTCTAATATCCCTACTTTAATTATAACTTATTAATTAGATTAAATAAGTAGTGCAATAAAAGAACAAAAATCATGAAATTGTCTTCATGGATTGCTTCATAGTCCATTCAGAAATCTGATGGTGGAGGGGAAGGAGCTGTCCCTAAAACATTGAGTGTGTGTCTTCGCATTTCTGTACCTCCTCTTGGATGGTAGTAATAAGAAGAGAGCATGTTCTAGATGATGGGGGAGTTTAATAATGGATGCTGTCTTTCTGAGGCATCGCCTTTTGAATACGTTCTTGTTTCTGGGGATGGTAGTTGGATGAGCTCGATAAAGTATAGGCTAGGACACAAGGGTTAACTCCCCTGACTGTTAGCATAGGAACTTTTATGACTGTCTCAAAATGACTATGGGAGAGTTTTGGTTATTATCTCATCAGGGGTGTGTGTAAGTAGATGAACTAATAGACACAAATACACATGTTTTCCCACTGATGTTAAGAATGCCTGTGCATGCCCAGTCTCCACCCGTTAAAAAAAGCCAGCTAATTTGAATTCCTACTCAGGTCTGCAGCCAAGGAGTCTCGCAATGGAGAATCGGCCTGAACTAGCAAGCTCAAGCCTCCAGGACACAGCAGCAAGGACTTATCCTGCAATAGTGTTTTGTCAAACCGAGCCTTTGAAATATGGAGACTTAGGAGCCAATTTCTTTGTGTTTCATCTTTGTTTTCAAATAGCACTGCTTTGTGATAGAGGCTTTTTTATTCAGGCATTTCCTCCCCACATGAAGGTAAGTTGCCTTTGTCTGAAGACCTTTAAAAGATGTAAATTCAACATAAAAGGACTTGTTTAACTAACAGTGCATGTTCCCATCCACTTCATATTGGCTACTGATGTGGTTTCCATGGTGAGATCACATCGTGTGGCAAATGTTATTTTTCTGATGTGAACTAATATTTTTGTACATTTTCTCTGGAGTGAAATACCACAGTGTAACCTATCTGGATGGCAGGAATATCAGTGAAATCAAGTACTGGGATTCTCATTCCAATGAAAATAATAATATTTTGACTGGAGTGAAAATATCTGGAGCATCATGATCTCAAAATTCATTTGCCAACTGAATAAAAAAAAACTTTTGAAGAGAGATCTTTGATTTTTTTTTCAGCAAGGTTTAAAGATCCCAGCAAGATATTCTTTTTCTACAGTATTTGACAGGCCTTCGTTGTCTCTTCTCTCCCTTTCCTGAAGGGTTCAGTCCCCTTTCCAGAAACAATTCCAAGACCACTGCTCTGCTTTGGTTCAGTTCTGATTGGGTCTCACGACATTCAGAATATTTAGAATATAGGGGATCTGAGCCTCATCCGGTAGGGGTCAGGCGATTGCCACTGGGATTGGATTTTCTTTGGATACTTGTCCATCTTTATTGTCGTGCAGTTGCGCAGTGCAGCTCAGCTTGAAGTTATGGAGCTCCCACCTGCAGTGTCTATTTGCCAAACCATTCTCCTGAAGAGAGATTCAAAGGGCAAAGTGGACCACAAGCAGGTACGCCTCCAGGTTGTGGTGTGTGAAATGCTCTCAGGAAAAGTGGCTGGACAGTGGCTCTGAAAGCCGGAGATTTTGCCTCGGGAAATAAGGCCTCTGAGTGCAAGGTGGGGGACACATGGGAAGTCAAATGGCTCAAAGACCGCACCTAGCCTAAAAGGATTCCTCTCCCCATTCTAACCCATATCCCACCCCAATGCCCACACACCCCTCCCCTGGTCTGAGGCAGAACTCCAAGCCCCAGGACAGGGCTGCGGAATGAAATGTGATCACTTTCGGAGGGGCTCGTAACATCCAAACTCTGAGCACAGACAGGAATACCACTAGCGCAGCTCAGCACGCCAGCTGATGCTTTGCCCACCACAACTCGGAGAGGAAAGAACGAATGAGAAGGCAAAAACAGGATCCAATGCATGTTCCCAAACAAAGCTATTTGTTTTAAATTTATCAATCAGCAAGAACTGGAATGCAGTGCCCATACCTAACGATGACAAAACTTCCTTTCTGATTTCTGAACATGAACACCACTTCGCTATTCCTCTTTCGCCTGGCTTATTTGTGTATTTTAATATTGTAACTTAGAGTTACTTAGCAGAATGAAATGATTGTTACTCTGGATCCAATACAACATTAAAAACACAATAAGAATAAAGAGCATTGTAAAAGCACACAGTAAATATAAATACATAGGATTAGTTTATATACAATAACTGATTGTATGTTTTAGATTAGATTAGATTCAACTTTATTGTCATTGTGCCGAGTACAGATACAAAGCCAATGAAATATATTTAGCATCTGACCAGAAATGCAAAGAATAGTGTTATTTACAAAATAACTGTGAATAAAAAAAGTGCTACAGCACACAAATATAAAGGTACTGAGACAGTACAATACTGATGCAATACTGCTTAGCGCTGTGATGAGAGGTTCAGCAGGGTCACAGCCTCAGGGAAGAAGCTCTTCCTGTGCCTGCTGGTGCGGGAGCGGAGGCTCCTGTAGCACCTACTGGATGAGAGGAGAGTAAAAAGTCCATGGTTAGGGTGAGACACATCCCTGATAATGCTTTTCGCCCTGCCCAGGCAGCGTTTATGGTAGATGTTCTCAATGATGGGCAATTGGTGCCAATAATCCACTGGGCAGTTTTCACCACACACTGGAGTGCTTTGCGGTCCGATATGGGACAATTGCCATACCACACTGAGATGCAGTTGGTGAGTATGCTCTCAATGGTACACTGGTAAAAGTCCGTCAGTATCCTGGGACAGAGGTGAGTTTCTTGATGCTCCGCAGGAAATAAAGGCACTGTTGCGCCTTTTTGATCAGGATAGAAGAGTTCAGGGACCAGGTGAGATCCTTGGAAACGTGGACACCAAGGAATTTGAAGATTGATACATGCTCCACTACAGTTCCGTTGATGTAGATGGGGACATGAGTGTGACTCCTGGCATGCTTGAAGTCCACAATGATCTCCTTGGTCTTCTGGGTGTTAAGGGTCAGATTGTTGTCGACAGACCACATGGCCAGGTGCTGGACCTTGTCCCTGTAGGCCGTCTCGTCGTATGTACATAAAGTGTCGCTAGGTACAGAAGTACGTCAGAATCAGGTTTAATATCACTGGCATATGGCATGAAGTTTGTGTTTTTCTGTATGAGATGATTGATAGGAAATAATGAAATAGTGGTGGTGTTTTAACATTTATTCATTTACAGGAAGTGGGCGTCAACAGCTAAGCCTGCATTTATTGCCCATCCCTAGTTGCCCTTGAGAAGGTGGTGACGAGCTGCCTTTTTGAACGGCTGCAGTCACCCCCTGAGGTGTAGGTACACCCACAGTGCTATTAAGGGAGGGAATTCCATGGTTTTGACCCAGCGACAATGAAGGAACGGGCGATATGTTTCCAAGTCAGGATGGTGAGTGACTTGGAGGGGGATTTGCAAGCGGTGGTGTTCTCAGGTATCTGCTGCTCTTGTCCTTTGTGGGTCTGGAAGATGCGCCTTAGGTTGAGTAGGTTAATGGTGGAGGTGCTAACGGCTTGGGAGAAGTAACTGTTTAAATTTGGCGTTCCTGGCGTGGTAGCTGCGTAGCCTTTTCTCTGATGGGAGTGGGACAAATTGTCCATGAGTAGGGTGTGTGGGATCCTTCAAGATATTGCTAGCCTTTTTCCAGGACCTTTCTGTATATATGTCCTTGAAGGCCGCTAGGCTGGTTGGGCAGTTTTAGCGTAGAGCCCTCCGAATACATAACTGACTATGGATGTGCGCTTTTTATCATTGTTGAAGGTCGTCTTTGCCTTGTTCTAATAAAGAAACTTGACCCTAAACACCGTCTGCCCATTTCCATCCACCGATGCTGCCTGACTCGCTGAGTTCCTGCAGCACAAACACTCTGCCGGAGGAACCCAACGGGTTGAGCAGCATTTGTGGGAGGAAAGGAATCGTCGATGTTTCGTGTCGAAACCCTGCGTCGGGACTGAATTGTCCAGCCGAAACATCGACAATTCCTTTCCTCCCACCGTTGCCGCTCGATCGTCTGAGTTCCTCCAGCAGGTTGCTTCTTGCTCCGGGTTCCAGCATCAGCGGTCTGAGGTATTCCTCCTTTTTTTTAAACTGCTTCTTCTTCCGGTCTGTGCAGAATGTTGCCACATAAGGTCAGAGGTTACCATTCAACCCACCAGTTATCGGCACGTCAGCAATTCCTATTCGTGTTCCGTGCACTTCCTTAGTGTTGGGGCTTTTGCAAGGCTGGCTGCAGACTCAGAGAGAAGAAACCCTGCTTGAAGAAATGGAGACACAGGGAGGCTGTGAACAGGGCCGGACTTTAGGCAGGGCTAGGCTGGGCTGCAGCCCAGGGGCCCAAGCTGCAGAGGGGCCCAAAATAGGTAGCTATCATCATGGCAGACAAAAAAAATATGAGAATGGAAAACAGAAAAGAAAAAAGAAACAAGAAAAAGAGGGCCAAACCAAGGTAGAACATACAAGGTAAATGGTAAATGGTAAAAGGTAAATGGTAGGGCATTGAGGAGTGCAATAGAACAGAGGGATCTGGGAATACAGATACAAAATTCCCTAAAAGTGGCACCACAGGTAGATAAGGTCGTAAAGAGAGTTTTTGGTACACTGGCCTTTATAAATGAAAGTATTAAGTATAAGAGTTGGAATGTTATGGTGAGGTTCTATAAGGCATTGGTGAGGCCGTATTTGGAGTATTGTGTACAATTTTGGTCACCAAATTACAGGAAGGGTATTAATAAGGTTAAAAGAGTGCAGAGAAGGTTTACAAGGACGTTGCTGGGACTTGAGAAACTGAGTTACAGAGAAAGGTTGAATAGGTTAGGACTTTATTCCCTGGACCGTAGAAGAATGAGGGGAGATTTGATAGAGGTATATAAAATTATGATGTGTATCGATAGAGTGAATGCAAGCAGGCTTTTTCCACTGAGGCAAGGGGAGAAAAAAACCAGAGGACATGGGTTAAGGGTGAAGGGGAAAAAGTTTAAAGGGAACATTAGTGGGGGCTTCTTCACACAGAGAGTGGTGGGTGTGTGGAATGAGCTGTCAGATGAAGTAGTGAATGCGGGATCTTTTATAACATTTAAGAAAAGCTTGGACAGGTACATGGATGTGAGTTGTATGGAGGGATATGGTCCAGGTGCAGGTCAGTGGGACTAGGCAGAAAAATGGTTCTGCACAGCCAAGAAGGGCCAAAAGACCTGTATCTATGCTGTAATATTCTATGATTCTATGGCCGTGAGAAGGAAGCATTAAAAAAAACATTGAAATTGACAGAAATTTTTAAACCTGTTCTCGACGATGCAGCAGTACCATCGCTCTTGTCACAGTCTGAGACCAGTGGACAAATGGAGACTTGTTCAACAGCTCGCACCAGCGTTAGCACAGAACCACCATCCTTCCCACAGTCAGCAGCTAACGTTGAAGAGGCAGAGAGCATGACTTTGGAATTCTCAACCACAGAGGCCTCCGAACAACCAAGTTGAGCCGCCATTAATGTTAACGCTACCGCTACTGAGGAACCTTACAGCACTGATCCTGCTCGCTGGGGAAACGATAGATGATTCAGTCCGAGCATACTGGGCTAAGAAAGGGCCGGAGTCCTGCCAGAATACGGATGTGGATATCAAAGCTTTGGAATGAGTATACAAACAGTAGAGACGTTTTTTCTCTTCAAACACAAGCTCATAAATGGTGAGTACATATCAAGGCAATGGCTCTTATATTCCCCTTCCACCGGCTGTGTGTTTTGTTTTGCATGCCGCATCTTCAGTGATGATAACTGTCAGTCAGTCGTCAAAACTGGCTTTAGCGACTGGAAACATGCCGCTGAGCGCATAGGAGAGCATGGAAATAGCCAACACCACAGGAAAACGATACTGACCTACGTTACACTAACGTCTGACAGCGGAAGAATAGATACAGAACTGCAAAAGCAGTTCAAGTCAGAGTGTGTCTACTAGACCGATGTATTGAGAAGAATGTTGGCAGTTGTGAAGTTTTTGGTCGAGAGGGGACTGGCTATCTGAGGCTCCAGTGACAAATCTAGTAAGTAATAAGTGGTCTTTACTCTGCAAGCCACACAGCAGAGCAATAGGTCAGTATGTGCTAGATCTCATTTTTCAAAGAGATTGTTGGAGTATTGTCAAGTTTCCTAGTTTGCCACAGTGCCATCTCTCTTGGCCTTTTTGTCTCTCACTTCCATTTTAGTTTCTCAGAACACACGGTTGAGAAAAATATCTAGATAAAAATGCTTTGGCATTGTTTGAGAAATGAGGCCTATGGTATATGCAGCAATAGCTGAATAAAGATTTAAGATTGGGTACTTCATACTTCGTCTCCCTCATAACGTTTAAAGCCAACTAAGCCTAGACTTTTGAGTGCTTTAGATGCTGTCCTTCAAACTAAGAATCTGCAGTACTTTCTGTCCTCCCTCTTAAGACCTATAAGTTTATAGTCTACGTATTGTACTAAACCAATGTCTCGGTCCACAACTTTGATATTTAGACCAGTACGACTTTTGCTCTTGTTCTTGCCTTTATTTGCTTGGTACAGCAGTATTGTACGGTGTCGGAAGGGACCCATCAGGGCCTCCAGCCCAGGGGCCCAGGCCCCACTAAATCGGGCCCTGACTGTGAATGCTGGAACCTGGAGCAAAAACCGTGCTCCCATTCGATACACCTGTATACCCACTTGTTAATGCAAATATGTAATCAGCCAACTCAATGCCTAAAAACGTGTGGACAAGGTTAAGAGGTTCAGTTGTTCATACCAAAATCACAACGGGGAAAACGTGATCTAAGACTTCCACCGTGGAATGATTGTTGGTGTCAGGCGGGGTGTTTTGAGTATCTCAGATCTCCCGGGATCTTCACGCACAACAAACTTTAGAGTTTGAGAGTGGAAGGTTTGCGGGTGAAAACGCCTCATTAATAAGAGAGGTGAGAGGAGAATGGCCACACTGTTCCAGGCTGACAGGAAGGCGACAGTAACTCAGATAACAGCCAGTTACAACGCAGCACACGTCCAACTTTGAAGTGGAAGGGCTACAGCCGCACAAGACCACATCAGATTCCACTCCTCCAGCTAATAAAATGTCTGCTGAGTGTATATTGCGTCCATCACAATGTCATCTTAACCCAGAACTGAGACTGTTCGCGCTGCTGATGGAGGCAATGTCTCTTTTGGGACAGAAAGCAGTTTGCGATGAACCCGAGAGCGGAAAATTGGGCAAATGGGTCATTAAGAGCCATCCGAATCCCCGACACTCCCATCGCAGAGCAAAATCTGGCATTCAGAAATAAATGCAACTTTATAGCCTGGACATTATCGGCGTCTGAAACAGGCAGGATTTTGGATCCTCCCTTTCGTCATACAGTTGGAAACATCCCAAATATTAACGTAACCTCCTTTATGACCAGACCGCAGCGGATTCCCAGGATTTTCCGCTTCGATATGGGTTGACGTTAGTTAAACGCAGATTTTAATTTCACCGCGCCTAAGGTATCGTTCCCGCCCCCCCCCCAATTCAAAAAGCAAAACGCGACACTTATAATCGCCCCTTTAATTTCAACATTATTCAGGTCTGGAAATAAGTTGGCTTTAGTTCTATAAGGAAAGAAAGGCAGCGCCGCTGTTTTATGTGCATGAGATCAACGCTTGTGGATTAAAGGACTGAGAACGCAAACCAGGAAACATTCTCAGTCCAGATGTACAAGTGCGATTTATAAATATGAAAGCACAAATCCGTGGAAGAGACGCCAAGGATATATCTACAAAAAAGTGGGATGTAAAAAAAAAAATCAGTAGACAAGTATTTTCTTTGATAGGACATAAAATAAAGATTGAAATGTGCGACCAGAATTTTGACATGAGAAGCTGTTTGCTCTTTTGCCAAAACAAATGTATTTTTAATCCCTGAATGTAAGTAACTATTCGACAGGAGACTGCAGAACGCTTACGGGTGTACTGTCTGAGGAATCCCACACACACAAAATAGAAATAACCCCTTCAGATAAACTATAGACACAGACAAAACAACGGATTTTCCATTTATCAGCTTATTGCTCAGTTTTTCCATTGCCATTTTTCAACTAATTTAATTTTTAATTCTCCTAGGAATCCATAGTTTTCTCCAGAATGGTTGATATTCGTCTCCTGTCAAGAAACACGTTTTAATAGCACATTAAGGAATAGTGGGAGCAGATTTTTGCTTTACTGTAAGAATTGAACACAGTATCAAAAGCTATTAGATTTAGTCTTTCAGCTCTGTACAATCCATCATCATTAAACGATGGAGGTGGTGTAAGGTATTTGAGTCTGAGGAGATGTCCCATTTGACTCCAGAAGCATGACTCTGGCAAAATCTCGTTGTGTCTTTTGAAAGCGATACGCTGACAGCTCAGGCTGGAGACCTCCGAGTAAATAATTCCCTTTCCTCCTTCCCAAACCTCAAAAGAAATACTTAAAAGCAGGAGAGGTGCTGTCAAAATAGGGCAAATAAAACAATCATAATTTGAGCAGATTGTTCAAAGACCAAAGGTTTCATCAGAAGTATGTGGGGTTTATTTTCCTTACTTGAAAGCAATAAAACATTTACGCAAATAAATGCCCCAAAGCCTTGTGAATATATCATGTAAAATTAGAGCGGATGGGAGGGGCTCAAATCCCTTAACAAGGAGCTCAATAACCAAGTACTATAAATTTAAAGCAATCGGTGGAGCAAATAGAAGAGTGTCGAAAGGATTGTTTTTGTCTTTAGACAATCTGACACTCAGTGCTTGTAGAGAGGTCAGAAGGAGAAAGTCCTGTCTTTTTGAATGCATGTAATCTACAAGGTTATGAGGTGGGAACTGGAAGGAGTGTCTTCTTTCATTGAAGTCATAGAGTATTAGGAATATCTCTTTGATCCACCACATTCACGCCAGACTTCTTGCCAATTTGGAATGCTCCCAATTTCTTAGTTTAGGGCAAGGGCTCCTGATCTTTTTTAAGCAAGGGGTCCTTGGGCCCCAGGCTGTTAACCCATGCTTTAGGACCATACCCTTCTAAGTCTTGTCTAAAGATTTTAAAAGAGATTAAAGAATATTTTGTCAATTTAACTGTCTGTCTAAATGTTCTGACAAAGGTGTAGGTGGAGATGTGATTGTGTCCTATTTGGTTCAACCCCACCAGCTGCACAACACGGATTTCTGTGCTTTCTGCTCCATTCCATGATGGATACACAGAGATTGTCACAAGATCTGCAGGTAGACTAGAGAAGAATCCACATGTCCATTTAAGATCTGCTCGTACTCCAGCCAAAGAATTGTCGAGGGTGTGTATTTCCAGTTAGGATAACTGTTATCCATTATCTGTACTTGCTCTCAAGTAAAGTACAAAGGACCTATGAGTTCGAAGTTCAAAGTAAATTTATTAACAAAGTATGTATGTGTCACCATATACTACCACTAGGTTAATTTCATGAATTGCATCTATAAATTTGCTGACAGTACAACTACTGTTGACAGAATTTCAGATGGTGATGAGAAGGTGTACGGGGACGAGATAAATCAGCTAGCTGAGTGGTGTTGAAGCAACAGCCTTGCACCCAACAGCAGTAAAACCAAAGAACTGACCTCGGAAAGGGTAAGACGAGGTAACACACACCTGCTCTCTTAGAGAGATCAGAAGTAGAAAGAGTGAATAGTTTTAAGTTTCTGGATGTCAATATCTCTAAGGATCTAACCTGGACCCAACATATCGATGCAGCTACAAAGAAGGCACAACAGTGGCCATATTCCATTAGAAGCTTGAGGAGATTTAGTATGTCACTGGCAAATCTCTACAGATGTACCATGCAGAGCACTCTAACTATCTGGTACGGGGTGGGGGGGGGTGGGGTTGGTGGCTACTACACAAGATCAAAGTAAGCTGCAGAGAGCTGTACATTTTGTCAACTCCATCATGGGCACTAGCCTCCATAGTATCCAGGCCATCTTAAAGGAGCAATGCCTTAAAAAGGCGGCGTCCATCATTAAAGTCCCCATCACCCAGATCATGGCCTCTTCTCATTGCTACCATCAGCATTGAGGTACAGAGGCATGAAGGCACACACTCAATGATTCAGGAACAGCTTCTTCCCCTCTGACATCCAATTTCTAAATGGACATTGAACCCCTAAACACAACCCCACTACTTTTTATTTCTATTTTTGCACTACTTATTTAATTTAACAATTTAATACATATGGTTGGTTGGTATCTGTCTGTTTCAAAGGACAATGGGTGATGATGCCCAGTCATCAAGGTCCCCCTCTTGGTCTCACCAGTGCAGTCCAAAGGAAAGCTTATGAAACAATACGTTTGGTACCAGTTCGGCTGCAGGAGCTGCTGGAAGGATGTTCAATGCCGTCCAGCTGCCTTAGGGGTTCCACTTCAGATTTGCTGTCTAGGATTACTCCCGTAAGCCTTCGTCTCTCCCAAGTCTGCCCACAAGGCGGTGGGGCTATTTACCCACAGCTGGGGATCTGGTTCATGAGCACTAGAGTGTACCCACGCACCAGTGTGCCTGTGTACTACGTGTTCAGGGGCGAGATCTCCTCCCCGTCCTCAGTAGTTCAGCCTGAGTCCGAAAGGAGTTCAGTTTCCACGTGTTGCCAATGAGGAGGCTCTACACAAGGCTTTGAGAGACTTACACATTCAGCTCTCCTTTTTGCAAGACTGTTAGCCAGTGGTGGCAGCTGAAAGTGAGAACAAAGAAGTACAACAGAATTAATTTTAAAAAAACTACACACTAACAAAAGATTGACATGCAAGAACAAAAACTGACAAAGGGAGATACTACCATTTAATGGAACCCCCCACTAAACCTTCTTTATAGCTCATGTGATGTCATGTTTCAAAAGTAAAAGGCTATTGCTCAAGTTATGATTGTAATAGGTATTGGCTGTGCAAAGCAGCTTCTATATCAAAGATCTCCACCACCGGGCCAGGCTCGCATGCTTGTTTTTTGCTGCTGCCATCAGGCAGAAGGTACAAATGCCTCAGAACTCACATCACCAGATTCACGTTGGTGAGAGGCATTGATTGTGTGGATAGCCAGAAACTTTTTCCTAGGGCTGTAGTGGTTAACATGAGGGGCATGGTTTTAAGGTGCTCGGAAGTAGGTACAAGGGGGACATCAGAGGTAAGTTTTTCACACAGAAAGTGGTGGGTGCATGGAATGCACTGCCAGTGAAGGTGGTAGAGGCCGATACAATAGGGTCTTTTAAGAGACTCTTAGATTGGTACATGAAGCTGAGAATAATAGAGGGCTATGCAGTAGGGAAATTCTAGGCAGCTTCTAGAGTAGGTTACATGGTCGGCACAACATTGTGGGCCGAAGGGCCTGTAATGTGCTGTAGATTTTCTATGTTCTGTGTTTCTGTGTTCTAATTACTATCCCTCAACCATCAGGCTCTTGAACAAAAGAGGATAATTACACTCATCTATTGAGATGTTCCCACAACCAATTATCTCACTTTAAGGACTCTTTATCTTGTTATTTCATGCTTTTATTATTTATAGTTGCATTTCAATAGCTTTTTGTCTTCTATGCTCTTGTTCTTTCATTGATCCTATTTACAGTTACCATTCTACAGATTTGCTGAATATGCCCACAGGGAAAAAATCTTTAAATTGAATGTGGTGTCATGTATGTACTCTGACAATAAATTTTACTTTGAACTTTGAATAAAGGTCTTAGGTACACAGATATAGCTAGAGTGCCTAAGACATTTGCATGGTATTGTATTAATATTATGTATTGCACTGTACTGCTACTGCAAAAAAAATCATGACTCATATGTGATGATAAACCTGATTCTGATCTGGGTCTCTATTGTGGACTGAGAGTGGGAAGGGAGAAGAGAGAAGTGAATCATGGTTGGGAAAAGGGGAAGGGAGAAGGGAGGGAGTGGGAAGCACCAGAGAGACATCCTGTAATGATCAATAAACCAATTGTTTGGAATCAAATGACGTTGTCTTGTGTCTCAGGGCTGGGTATATGTGCCAGCCCCCACCCCTAGCACTCCTTCTCTGCCACCCTCCCACAGCGTCCAAACCTAGGCATTCCTGATATCCTCTGCTTTTGCACAGTATTGTATATGCATGTGTGTCTATATTGTCTATATCGGTTTATACTGAGAATACATGTATTTCAGTATGGATATATTGTCCATGGAATAAAGTATTTTTGGAAATCAGGATTAGGCTTGATAATCCTTGCAGTGTCTGGCAGGGACCTGATTGACCCAATGGCCTCATAATTTACATCACTTAAGTTTATTCTGGAATTCTGAAAATCTAAAGTGATTCAGAAGCTGAGTGAAAACACTTCGTGAGTCATTTGCCTCTGATTGAAGAGTTCCATTGCTCCTGCCCCAAGTCATCTGCTTTAATCTTGATAGAAATGAAAGATTCGGTTGTTGGAAATCTGAAACAAAAACAGAAAATGCTGGAAAAAGCCATCAGGTCAGGTAGCACCTGTGGAAAGAGAGCCAGTGAATGTTTTGTGTCTTTGACCCTTCATCAGATTTATGCAAATACATGTCCCCAAGCCATGTGAATGTATTATGTAAAATTAGAGCGGAGGGGAGGGGCTCAAATCCCTTAACAGCGTGCCAACAATCAAGAACATAGAACTAACATAGAACATAGAAATCTACAGCATATTACAGGCCCTTCGTCCCACTGTGTTGTGCTAACCATGTAACTCTAGAAACTGCCTACAATTTCCCTACTGCATTGCCCTCGATTTTTCTAAGCTCCACGTACCTATCTAAGAGTCTCTTAAAAGTCCCTATTGTATCTGCTTCCACCACCATTGCCAACAGTGCATTCCACGCACCCACCACTCTCTGTGTGAAAAACTTATCCCGGCATCTTCTCTGTACCTACTTCCAAGCACCTTAAAACTATACCCCCTTGTGTTAGTCATTTCAGCGCTGGGAAAAAGCCTCTGACTATCCACACGATCAATGCCTCTCATCTTATACACCTCTATCAGATCACCACTCATCTTCCATCACTCCAAGGAGAAAAGGCCAAGTTCACTCAACCTATTCTCATAAGGCACACTCTCCAATCCAGGCAACATCTTCGTAAGTGTCCTCTGCAGTCTCTATAGTATCCATAATCCTTCCTGTAGCGCGGTGACCAGAACTGAACACAGTATTCCAAGTGGGGTCTGACCAAGGTCTTATATAGCTGTAGTATTATCTCATGGTTCTTTAACTCAATCTCACAGTTGATGAATGCCAACACACCATACGCCTTCTTAATAACACTGTCAACCTGCGTAGTAGCTTTGAGTGTCCTGTGGACATGGACCCCAAGATCTTTCTGATCCTCCACACTGTCAAGTGTCTTACCATTAGTACTATATTCTGTCTTCAAATTTGACCTACCAAAATGAACCACTTCACACTTATCTGGGTTGTAATCCATCTGCCAATTCTCAGCACAAGTTCTGCATCCTACAGAATTCTCACTGTAAACCTGACAACCCTTCAGGCTATCTTGATTCCTGCATAACAACACTGGTCTCTGACCTCCATGCAGAACATGAACCATCTACAACTAATCTTTGTCTCCTGTGCGCAAGTCAATTCCGGCTCCACAAAACTAGGTCTCTTTGGATCCCATGCCTCCTTACTTTCTGAATGAGCCTTTCATGGGGAACCTTATCAAATGCCTTACTGAAATCTATATACACTACATCCACTGCTCTACCTTCATCAGTGTGTTTTGTTACATCCTCAAAGAATTCAATCAGGTTCCTAAGGCATGGCATGGCCTGCCTTTGACAAAGCTATGCTGACTATCCCTAATCAGATTATATCTCTCCAAATGCCCATAAATCCTGCCTCTCAGGATCTTCTCCAACAACTTGCCCACCACTGAAGTAAGACTCACTGGTCTATAATTTCCTCGGTTATCTCTACCCCTTTCTTGAACAAAGGAACAACATTTGCAACCTTCCAATCCTCCAGTACTTCTCCTGTCCCTATTGCCAGAGCCTCAACAATCTCCTCCCTTGCTTCCCACTGTAGCCTGGAGTATATCTCATCCAGTTCCGGTGACTTATCTAACTTAATGCTTTTCAAAAGCTCCAGCACATCCTTTTTCTTAATGTCTATGAACTCAAGTGTTTCATTCCACTGTAAGTCATCCCCACAATTGCCAAGGTCCTTTACACTGGTGAATACTGAAGCAAAGTATTCATTAAGTAGCTCCTCTACCTCCTCCGACTCCATGCACAAGTTTCCATTATCGCACCTGATTAGTCCTATTCTCACACAGCTCATCCTTTTGCTTTTCACATACTTGACGAATGCCTTGGGGTTTTCCTTAATCCGCTCACCAAGGCCTTCTCATGGCTCCTTCTAACTCTTCTAATTTCATTCTTAAGCTCCTTCCTGGCAACATTGTAATTTTCTAGAACTCTGTCAGAACCTAGTTTCTTGAACCTTTTGTAAGCTTTTCTTTTCTTCTTAACCTGATATTCTACATATGTTGTACAACATGGTTCTTTTACCCTGCCATCCTTTCCCTGCCTCAATGGAACATACCTATGCAGAATGCCATGCAAATTTTCCCTGAACATTTGCCATATTTCTGCTATGCGTCTCCCTGAGAACATCTGCTCCCAATTTATGCTCCCAAAATAGCATCATATTTCCCCTACCCCAATTAAATGTTTTTCCAAATTGTCTGCTCCTATCCCTCTCCAGCACTATGATGAAGGAGTTAGAGTTGTGGTCACTACCTCCAAAATGCTCTCCCACCAAGAGATCTGAGACCTCACCAGGTTCATTTCCCAATAACAGATCATGTACAGCATCTCCTCTTGTAGGCTTACCTACATATTGCGTCAGGAAACCTTCCTGAACACACCTGATAAACTCCACCCCATCTAAATCCCTTGCTTTAAGGAGATGTCTGTCAATATTAGAAAAGTTTAAAGTCTCCCATCGTATATTTATATTTAAAGCAATTGGCAGAAGAAGTAGAAGAGTGCTGAGGAGGCTCTTGTAAGGAGATTGTACATTCTCCCCATGACCACATGGGCTTCTTCCAGTTTTCTGGTTTCCTCCCAAAGATGTCAGGGTTAGTGAGTTAATTAGTCACTTGGTGTAATTGGGCGATGCAGGCTTGTTGAGCCAGAAAGGTGTTTTTCCGTGTTGTATCTAAATAAAAAATAAAATATGCTCAGTGGCCATTTTATTAGCTACCTCCTGTCTGTACTGAGTGTATGTTTGTAGTCTTCTGCTGTTCCACTTCGAGGTTTGACGTGTTGTGTGTTCGGAGATACTCTCTGCACATCACTGTTGCAACACATTTGAGTTGATGTCACTTTCCTCTCAGGAACCAGTCTGGTTATTCTCTTCTGACCTCTCTCATTAGCAAAGCGTTCTTGCCCAGAGAACTGCCACTCACTGGATTTTATTTTTGCTTTTCGCACCATTCTCTGTCAACTCTCGAGGCTGATGTGTGTGAAAATCCCAAGAGATCAGCAGATTCTGAGATACTCAAATCACTTAGGTCACTTTTCTTCCCCATTCTGACGTTTGATCTGAACAATAAATGAACCTCTTGACCACGTCTGCATGACTTTATGCATTGAGTTGTAGCTACCTGAATTGCTGATTAGATATTTGCATTATAGACAAGTGCTCCTCATAAAGTAGCATCTGCGTGCACAGCATATTGCTGTTATCATCTCAGAACTGTTTTTCTTATGGGCGGTTCCTTAGGTCTTGGCCCCTTTTTCCTGAAGATATACCCGTGCTAGATGTCAGGCATTCAGGGTAACTGATCACCTACTTTAAAAGTTCTGAGTGAAGAGACTGCAAAACCATCTGAGGTGGAAATGGTTACGTGCTCAATACTTTCTACTGACAGAGATACTCATGTGGTCTGAGGTTGAAAGGTTGATATTGGCATTGGCAAGGTAAAATTCATAGGCAGATGAGGTTCAAAGTTTATCATGAAAGTACATATACGTTACCATATATACAACCTTGAGATTCATTTTCTTGCAGGCATCTACAGGAAAATAAAGAAGTACAAAAGAATTGACAAAAAAAAGATTAACAACCAGCGTGCAAATTTAGACAAATTGTTGCAAATACAAAATAATACTGAGAACATGAGTTGTAAAGAGTCCTTGGAAGTGAGTCATTGAATCAGTTCAGAGAAGTGGTGAGTGAAGATGTCCACATTGGTTCAGGAGCCTGATCGTTGGAGGGTAATAATATTTCTCAACACGGTGGCATGGGACCTGAGGTTTCTGTACTTCTTGCCTGGTGAGAGTAGTGAGAAGAAGGCATGGCCTGCATGGTGGTGGTCTTTAATGACAGATGCTGCCTACTTGTGGCAGCTCTCCCTGTAAATATGTTCAATGGTGGGAAGGGCTATAGTAAAGCTACACGTTGCACAACCCCAGTTGTTCAGAGGAATTTGTTATGATGCCCTTTCAATTGCTTCAGTCCTTTTGGTGCTCCTACAATGAAAGTTAGGTCAGGAAATCCAAGGGCCCTGCAATAATGAGGGAACAGTAACACAGACCATGCTTAGGTTGGTAGGAGGTTTTGGAGCTAATAATGTTCTTGCAATCCCAGTGCTCTTCTTATCCTGGTAGTAGATGTTCTATGACTAAACATGTGATAAACTCAGTTATTTTTCATAATGCACTCTGTGGTTACCATGTGCTCTATTCTATATATAGTGGAGTGGACACTGAAACCATTGCCCTGTCTTGGACATATGTAGATAGTTATCGTTCCTTCCGTCCAGGCAAGTGTTGAATATTCAAACAGATTCCGTTGTGCCTGTTGAATAGGAACAGAGGGGGCAAAAGGTGTAGAGTATTCAGTCTCTGCCCTGCACTCAGTGTTGCTCTGTTAGGCTTATTCCTCATTCTGCATTGTGCCTGATGTTGCTTCAAGCATGCCCTCCTTCTTTCCCATCTCCAGGTTTATTGTCGGAACTTAATTAGGTAAAATAATCTAAAAAATGTTAACAAGTATCTTGCTGGTAGCTTGTGCAGGTCACATTTCATTAGAGAGTCAGGTTTTCTGCTCAGTCATGGAGACAGCTTTGAGAGCTTCCTGGCTCAGATATTGCAACCAGGCGCAGACCCATATAGTGCGCCATACATCTGCCAACTCACCTCGGACTGTTTAATTGCGGTTCTCCAGTGCCCATGGTGAAGAACAGCCCAAAGGACTAGGTAGTCAGCCTGTGGATGTCTGATGTGAACTTTCATTTCCTTCAGTCAAAGAATGGAAAATCTGAAACCATTTCTTCAAAATCAAAATCAGGTTTGATATTACTGACATATGTTGTGTAATTTTTGTTGTGTGACAGCTGTACAGTGCAATATATAAAAATACTATAAATTACACTAAAATACACATATATAAATATATACATGCACACACACACACACACACACACACACATATAAATAGTGTATATAGTGCAAATGCAATGCAAAAGAGTAAAAAATAATGAGGTCATATTCATGGGTTGATTCATTATCCATTTTGAAATCTGATACAACCCCACAGCCTTTGACTAATCAAGAACCTATAAACCTCTACTTTAAATATGCCCAATGACTTAGCCTCCAAGCTATCTGTGGCATTTAATTCCACAGATTCACTACCCTCTGGCTGGAGAAAGTCCTCCTCATTGCTGATCTAAATGAATGTCCCTCTATTCTGAAGGAGTGCCCTTTGGTCTCAGACTTCCCCCACACTGGCATGATAGTCTCCACATCCACCCCATCTAGGCTGGATATCATGATAGTGCTGGCTGAGTCTACAGCCTTTTCCAGTACTGTACAGTGGCCCCTGCATACCAGATGGTGATGCAACCAGTTAGAATGCTCTCCACATTACATCTGTACAAATCTGCTTGAGTCCTTGGTGACATACCAAACCTCTTCAATCTCCTTTCACTCTCATCGTAATATCCTTTCCCAAGAGAGCACTGTCAAAGGTTGAAGCTGATTGTTTTCAACTTTGTTTGTCTTGGCTTTACAATGACCTTTTGCTGCCACATTTTATCCTTTACAAATAGTCTATTTTCACCTCTGGAATAAGGCTTATTTGAAGTACCTTGGGATAAGCTTCAGTGTTAAAAGTGCTGTATGTAAAGATAAGTTATCTATTCTTTTGTAGGATAAAGCATCCATCAGGATCCTTAACTGCAGAGGCAAGGTGTGCTAAGAAGGATTACCTAAATAGAACAAGCTAGCAGTCCATTTTTCAGGTTAGAGGGATTGAACAATGTAACAGGAGATACAGAAAGCACCTGTGAGCTTTAGGTAGATCTGATACTGTTTCCAGTTCACAGAATGTGACTTGAAGCATATAGAGGCCTTTTCACAGATATGTAATTTGACCTCCAGGGCCTTCCACTCATCAACGAATTTAGTATCATTAATCACTCCAAGTATAAAGCAAATATCCACCTTCTAACGTGCAATTTTCTTTTCTCCATGTATGTGATAGATGGGGTTATTTTGCCTTGTCCACCAATTGAAGCAAAAGTGCAAAATGTGCACAATCTTAGTAAAATTTCAGCAGAAATACGAATAGACTGTTTACTGCTGTTATGGGCATTGCTGTAATGCCTTGTTTCTAGAGTTTCTCTTCTCTAGGAGGGTTATAGTTACCAATTTGATAGTACCAGTGACCCGGGTTCAATTCCCATCGCTGCCTGTAAGGAGTTTGTACACTCTCCCTGTAACTACGTGGGTTTCCTCAGGGTGCTCCAGTTTCCTCCTGCTGTCCACAGATGTACCAGTTGGTCAGTTACTTGGTCATTGTACGTTGTCTCATGATTAGGCTGGATTAAACCAGGGGTTTCTGGGCGGTGCAACTCAAAGAGCCAGAAGGGCTGATTCCGCTCTCTATGTCAATTAAAAAGAGACCAGCTAATGGATATCTAGTCTCCATCCCTCCCTGCTCCTGTCTTCTCCTATCATTTCAGATCTCCCCCTCCCCCTCCCACTTTCAAATCTCTTCTTTCAGTTAGTCCTGATGAAGGGTCTCGGCCCAAAATGTCGACTGTACCTCTTCCTATAGATGCTGCCTGGCCTGCTGCGTTCACCAGCAACTTTTATGTGTGTTGCTTGAATTTCCAGCATCTGCAGATTTCCTCATATCTAGTCTCTGTTTGGCTGCAGGTATTAGTGTTACTTTAAAGTGGTAGTGGCGACAGAGGGCAGAAGGAACTAGTTTAATGCAATTTCAGTTGATAATTAAAATAAGCAGTAATTTTCAGCTCCATTTCTTGTGTGGAGGGATTTCAAACTAGGGTCCTGTCACTGCTGAGCGCTGAGAGGCATGGTCCCTCAGAGGAACTGAAATGCTGGATGGGTGTAGTGTGCAAAGGCCACAAGAGTGGTATCACTGCTTTATAAATAGAATGTACTGGTATGACGACGCAATGATTACTGAAATTCTGAAAGTATGAAATTTTAAAAATGAGCTCCACATACGACTAGGCAAAATGGGAATATTAGCTGAGATTCAGTAGATAGGACTTCTGAAAATGTTGTCAGAAAATTATGGAAGTTTATTATCAAAGTACATATATGTCACCATATCCAGCCCTGAGACTCATTTTCTTGCGGGCATACTCAATAAGTCCAATAATCACAATAGAATCAGTGAAAGACTGCACTCAACAGAGTGACAACTAGAGTGCAAAAGACAACAAACTGGGTAAATACAAAAGAAAAAACAAAGAAATAATAGTAATAATAGATAAATATCGAGAACATGAGATGGAGAGGCTTTGAAAGTGAGTCCATAGGTTGTGGAAACAGTTCAGAGATGGGGCAAGTGACATTATTCCCTCAGGTTCAAGAGCCTGATGGCTGAGGGGTAATAACTGTTCCTGAGCCTGGTGGTGTGAGTCCTGAGGCTCCTTTATCTTCTTCCTGAAGGCAGCAGCGAGAAGGGAGCATGTCCTGTGTGGTGCAAGTCCCTGATGATGGATGCAGCTTTCCTGCAACAACTCTCCATGTAGGTGTGGTCAATGGTAACAGGTTCAGTGTCGGAGGAACGTAAGGCTCTGTGTCTATAGAGCTAGAATACAATGGTGGGGAGGGCTTTACCCATGATAGTCTGGGATGTATTCGCTACTTTTGCTGGGCTCAGATACCATGTAAAGAAATCTAGACTGCCAGCTCAATTCAATAGCGGGTGGGGGGGTGCTTTCAAAAGTTGATTTTATTGGCAATATAGAATTAGATTTAGTCTCAAAAGCTTTATTCAAAACCCTTATTCAAGATTGTTTATTGTCATCCTTCAGTACACTAGTGTTAAACAGAACAAAATAATTGTTACAGTGGATTTGGGTCCAATGCTGCATAAAAAGCATAATAAACATAAAGAACACAATAAAAAAGCAAAAAAACTCACAACAAATATAAATATAAAAACAATCATATAAAATACATTAACAACAGGAATTCTGCAGATGCTGGAAATTCAAGCAACACACATCAAAGTTGCTGGTGAACGCAGCAGGCCAAGCAGCATCTCTAGGAAGAGGTACAGTCGACGTTTCAGGCCGAGACCCTTCATCAGGACTAACTGAAGGAAGAGTGAGTAAGGGATTTGAAAGTTGGAGGGGGAGGGGGAGATCCAAAATGATAGGAGAAGACAGGAGGGGGAGGGATAGAGCCAAGAGCTGGACAGGTGATAGGCAAAAGGGGATATGAGAGGATCATGGGACAATATAAAATACATTCCTAATTTTTATTTATTTTTTCTTCTTCTCTCTTTCCCTCTCACAGTAACTCCATCGTCCTCTGGTGCTGCCCTCTCCCTTTCTTTCTTCCAAGGCCTTCCGTCCTTCCCCTTCTCCAGCCTTGTATCCCTTTTGCCAATCAACTTCCCAGCTCTTAGCTTCATCCCTCCCCCTCCTGTCTTCTCCTATCATTTCGGATCTCCCCCTCCCCCTCCCACTTTCAAATCTCTTACTATCTCTTTTCTCGGTTAGTCCTGACGAAGGGTCGCAGCCCGAAACATCGACTGTACCGCTTCCTAGAGATGCTGCCTGGCCTGCTGCGTTCACCAGCATTAGGTGTGTGTTGCTTGAATTTCCAGCATCTGCAGATGTTCTCGTGTTTGCGGATATAAAGTAAAATGTACGAGTAACTGTTTTATACATGTATGTACATTAACTGATACTGGTGATAACAGTTCTATGTATAAGTCTTACGGTGATAACAGTTCTATGTAAAAGTCTTAAGCACCCTAAATTTTTCTATGCTTTTAGATGGTATGGCCTGCACAGAACCTTGATACTAACATCATCGAGGCTGTCTGAGTATCTGGAGAGACAGAAGCAAGCGAGATAGCCGAAGCCTGCAGAAGAATTGTGGCAAGTTCTCCAAGATGCCTTGAACAACCTACCAGCAGATTTTCTTATAAAACTGAATGACAGTGTACCCGAAAGAATGGATACAGTTTTAAAGGCAAAGAGTGGTCACACCAAATAGTGATTTGACTTAGTTTTTTTTCATTGTTTACTGCTCTTTATAGCAATTTTTTTGATATTTGGAACCATTTCATTTAATTATTTTTAAAAGCATCCTCACTTTACAGGTTTTTTTTACATCTGCCTAAGACTCTTGCACGGGACTGTGGTGGGGGGGGGGCGGTTGGTGGGATGGGTTAATGGGTGGTGGTCCTAATCAGCCTGACAGCTTGAACATATAATACTCTACAGCTCTGTTCTGAAGAAGAGCAGGGCAGTCATCCCCTGTATTGTAACTAATAATTGCCTGTTAATTAATGCCAATGCAGCCATTTATTTGGACATTATCTTATTGCCATTTGCACCATTTACTGAGTGAAAAATGACTGTCTTACATACAGCACTGTTTCCCAGAAATTTTTTATTGACCATAAAGTTCATTGGGATTTCCTGAGATTGTGAAAAGCACAATGCACATGTAAATCTTTGTCAATTTATGTTATTTTACTTACATTTACATCAAGAAACCTCAGAATAGCATAAAGTACTTTATATTCATATTTCAGCCCATTAAGTCTGGTAAGATGGTGGTGCATTCGATTATAATGACTTCTAAGGGTCAACAAAGGGTGCTACTGTCCTTTTTAAAAGTACTTTTTTGTGATCGCAAGATCCTGCTAGACATTAAGAACGTGATAGTTCAGATCTACCTCATCAACGATTTGCTAGTTGGCAGAGAAACTGAAGGAACTGGACGGTGCAGATTGTGGTGAGTACTAGGCCTTAAGCCACGGTGTTTCCTGTATACGACGAAAGCCACGCAGCTCTGCCAATAGATCAGTGAATCGGACTTGCAGCGTTCCACGTTAGCAATGTCCAAAAGGGTCTTGCGATCACACGAAAAGCAACTAAGACAGTCACTTGCTTTTTGACTGCATGGCTCTTCCGAAACCTCTCTGATGCAAAACAGCAGGACGATTTACGTCAGGCCCAGATTTCATAGCTTTACCCCTTTCTCCACCAGTTAAATTGGACCTGTCAATAATGTAGAAATATCGCCAGCTTTGTGAGAATCAGGAAATTCCTCCCTTTCGTTTTATTCAGGGAGTTCACACTTAAGCCCTGGTGATTCAGTGATGGTATGACCCCTGGAATTGAAGCATTGTGTCCTGCCATTGTTCAAATTGCCAGTGACAGGAATCAGCCTTTGCATAGTACTGCTTGCTGTGGAGGGGCAAGAACCACCTTGATTGGCCTCTCCCTACGTCATGACTGACACTGGTAATGGCTAATCTGATTGGTCTGTACCCCTTCATGTTTAATCTGTTTGATTGGTCCCATGATCTGCTGCAGGTGAATCTCAGGTTTCACTGATGCTGCCTGGCCTGCTGCGTTCACCAGCAACTTTGATGTGTGTGGCAGTGTGTATCAGGAGTTTTGAAAGGTCAGAGAGTGACACAAGAACCACAGAAGAATTAAACTTAGCTAAAGGTGGTTAGTCTCCTAAAGGGGAAATCTTCAAGAAGGGAATTTATTAATCTAACAAGTGTAATCAGATCTGTGAAAGGATGAGATTCACAGTCCATGGGATGTTGGATACTGAGTGAGACAGACACTAGAAGGTGAGTGGTTGGTGTAATGTTCCTCACTTGCAATTAACCAGAACTGAACACAATACTTGAAGTGTGGCCTAACCAGAAGTTTATAGAGTTGCAACATTACCTCATGATTCTTGAACTCAGTATCCTGACGAATGAAGGCCAGCACATTATACATCTTCTTAACCACCCTATCAACTGGTGTGACAACTTGGAGGGATCTAAGATCTCATTGTTACTCTACGCTGTTACGAATCCTGCCATAAGATTCAGGTATATAGGATGTTAAGAAGTATTGATAGAGTGGAAAGCCAAATCCTTTTTCTCTGATCAGAAGTGACTAAAATGAGAGGACACAATTTTAAGGTGTTCGGAAGTAAGAATAGCGGCAAAGTCAGAGCTAAGTTTTTACACAGAGAGTGATGGGTGCACAGAGTGGTTGTCGAAACAGATACATTAGGGCACATTTTTTACACAGAGAGTGATGGGTGCACAGAGTGGTTGTCGAAGCAGATACATTAGGGCACTTGGACTGGAATATGAATGAAAGAACAATGTTGTGCTATGCTGTGGTTTTTTACCTTCTGTGTTCTACATCTCGCACAGAGGCATTCATGCTTTCCCTTTGGCTTTTTGCAACTTGTCTGGGAGTTTGTACACGGTGAACTGCAACTTTGCAGATTCACTTACACTACTTTGTGGCACCACACCTTTGTGTCTTGGTGTATGATACTAAGACACAAGATATTAAGATAAGGAATGCCTACCACTCCACACCCAGACCACATTTTGGCAAATCGGATCACGTGACTGCCCTTCTCCGACCTGCATATATTCAGAGCCTAAAGAGCAAAGCTCTGGAGGTTACGACAACAAAGAGAAGGTCACGGGAGGCAGAGGAGTAGCTATGGGATTGCTTCGAGTCAGTAGACTGGACCGTGTTCAAGATAAATCTCCTGGTTCTGATGGAATGCACCCCTTGAGTTCTGAAGGAAATAGCTGGAGAGATTGCAGAGACATTAACAATGATCTTTCAAGAATCAATAGGTTCCAGCGTTGTACTAGATAAATGAAAAATTGCAAATATTACTCCGCTATTTAAGAAAATGGGAGGCAGCAGAAAGGAAAGTGTAGACTAGTTAGCCTGACATCAGTGTTTGGGAAGTTGTTGGAATCAATCATTAGGGATGAGATTACGGAGTACCCGGAGGCACATGAAGATAGGCCAAAGTCAGCATGGTTTCCTGAAAAGAAAATCATGCCTGACTAACCTACTGCAATTTTTTGAGAAAATTACGAGCAAGGTAGACAAAGGAAATGCAGTAGATGTGGTGTACCTGGATTTTCAGAAGGCCTTTGACAAGGTGCCACACACGAGGCTGTTGAGCAAGATAAGAGCCCATGGAATTACAGGGAAGTTACTTGTGTGGGTGGAGCATTGGCTGGTCAGCAGAAACCAGAGAGTGGGAATAAATGGATGCTATTCTGGCTGGTTGCCAGTTCCACAGAGGTTGGTGTTGGAACCGCTGCTTTTTACGATGTATGCCAGTGGGATTAATGGTACTATGGGATTAATGGATTTGTGGCTAAATTTGTCGATGATACAAAGATCAGTGGAGGAGCAGGTAGTGTTGAGGAAACAGAGAGCCTGTAGAGAGACTTAGATAGCTTAGGGGAATGGCAAAGAAGTGGCAAATGAAATACAATGTTGGAAAGTATATGGTCATGCACTTTGGTGGAAGAAATAAACGGGCAGACTATTATTTAGATGGGGAGAGAATTCAAAGTGCAGAGATGCAAAGGGACTTGGGAGTCCTTGTGCAGGATACCCTAAAGGTTAATCTCCAGGTTGAGTTGGTGGTGAAGAAGGCGAATGCAATGTTGGCATTGGTTTCCAGAGGTATAGAATAGAAGAGCAGGGATGTGATATTGAGGCTCTATAAGGCACTCGTGAGACCACACTTGGAGTATTGTGTGCAGTTTTGGGCCCCTTATTTTAGAAAGGATATACTGACGTTGGAGGAGGTTTGGAGAAGATTCACGAGAATGATTCCAGGAATGAAAGGGTTACTGTATGAGGAACATCTGGCAGCTCTTGGGCTGTATTCCCTGGAATTCAGGATAAGGAGGGGGAGATCTTATAGAAACATTCCGAATGTTAAAAGGCCTGAACAGATTAGATATGGCAAAGTTATTTCCCATGATAGGGGAGTCTAGGACAAGAGGGCACAACTTCAGGAATGAAAGATGTCCATTTAGAACAGAGATGCGGAGAAATTACTTTACTCAGAGGGTGGTAGATCTGTGGAATTTGTTGCCATGAGCACTGTGGAGGCCAAATCATTGGGTGTATTTAAGGCAAATATAGGTTCTTGATTAACCAGGGCATCAAAGGGTATGGGGTGAAGGCAAGGGAGTGGGAATGACTGGAAGAATTGGATCGGCCCATGATTGAATGGTGGAACAGACTCTATGGGCTGAATGGCCTGCTTCTGCTCCTATATCTTATGGTCTTATGGTCCTATGGACTTATCTGCGGATCTGAATGAATACACCATGGTTGTCACAGACTTTATTAAAACAGTTGTTGATGAGTGTCTCCCCTCAAAATCAGTCAGTCTTCCCCAAACAGAAGCCCTGGATGAACCATGAGATCCTCAATCTGTTGGGGTCCAGATTAGAGGCAATCAAGTCTGGTGACCAAGAGCCATCACAAACTCCCATGATTCTGCGATTTCAATCTCTGAGGCCAATGTGCAAGCAGCCTTCAGGAAGTTGAACCAACATTTTTAATTTCTGTGTTTTTTGCCAGTTTCTTTCTATTCTGTTGTGTGAGGGGAAGGGTTTGGGAGTTGGTTTTCTTGTTGTGTTCTGTAAGTTTTTGTGCAGGGAGAGGGGGTTTTGGAGGTCAATGTTCTTGTTGAGTTTTGTGTCGGGGAGGGAGGGTTTGAGGGTTGATAATAGTGCCACTGTTCTTTTCTTGCAAGGGGGTGGGTTTGATGTTTCTCTCTGGACAGCTGTCATGTTCTTTCTTTGTTTTGTGGCTATCTGGAGAAGAAGAATCTCAGAGTTGTATGTAGATGTATACTTTGATAATAAATGAATCTTTGAAACTTTGAACCTTTGAAAAGCATCCAGCCCAAACAGGGTAGCTGGCCAAGTACTAAAAACCTGTGCTGATCAACTGGCTGGAGTGTTCACTAGGATCTTTAACTTCTTGCTTTGGCAATCTGAGTTACCCTGCCTGCTTCAAGGTAATCTGCCTCAATGACTATCATCCAGGAGCACTTTCATCCACAGTGATGAAGCATCTTGAGAGGTTGGTGATGAAAAATCTCAACTCCAGCTTGAGAAGTGACTCCAATTTGTCTATTGGCATAACAGGTCCACAGCAGATACCACCTCATTGGCTCTTCACTCAACTGAGGAATACATGAACAGCAAAGTTGCATACATCAGAATGCTCTTTATTGACTACAGCTTGGCATTCAATACCACCATCCCTTCAAAACTAATCAATAAAACTTCAAGACCTTGGCTTCAATACCTCCTCGTGAAATTGGATCTTCAATTTCCTCACTTGCAGACCTCAGTCAGTTTGGATTGACAACAACATTTCCTCCATGATCTCCTTCAGCACAGATGCACCACAAGGCTGTGTGCTTAGTCCCCCACTCTACTCACTTTACACTTATGACTGTGTGGCTAAGTACAGCTCCAATGCCATATTCAAGTTTGCTGATGACATCACTGTCATAAGCAGAATCAAAGTTGGTGATGAATCAGCCTATAGGAGGGAGAATGAAAATCTGGCTGAGTGGTGCCATAACAACAAACTCTCACTCAATGTCAGAAAGACCAAGGAGCTGATTATTGATTTCAGGAGGAGGAAATCAAAGGTCTAAACAGCCAGTCCTTATTGGAGGAATGGAGGTGGAAAGGGTCAGCAGCTTTAAGTTCCTCGGTGTAATTATTTCAGAGGACCTGTCCTGGGCCCAGCATATATGTGCTATTATGAAAAAAGCATTCTACTTCCTTAGCAGTTTGCAAAGATTTGGCATGACATCTAAAACTTTGATAAACACAGACATGTAGTGGAGAATATATTGACTGGCTGCATCACAGCCTGACATGGAAATGCCAGTGCCCTTGAACAGAAAATCTTACAAAAACAGTGGTTATGGCCCAGTCCATCACGGGTAAAGCCCTCCCCACCATGAGCACATCTACATGAAACATCGCAAGAAATCAGCATTCATCATCAGGGATCCCTGTCACCCAGACCATGCTCTCTTCTCGCTACTGCCATCAGGAAAAAGGTACAGGAGCCTCATGACTCACACCACCAAGTTCAGAAAAGCTTATTACCCCTCAACTATCAGGCTTTCAAACCAAAGGGAATAATTTCACTCCATTTCACTTGCCCCATCATTGAAACATTCCTACAGCCTATGGTCTCACTTTCAAGGACTCTACTTCTTATGTTTTTACGTTGATATTTATAGTTTATTTATTATTATTTCATGATTTTTGTACTTACACAATTTATTGTCTTTTTCACACTGGTTGAATACTCAAGTTGGTACAATCTTTCATTGATCCTATTACGGTTATCAGTCTATTCTGGATTTATTGAGTACGCCCGCAAGAAAATGAATTTCAGGTTGTATATGGTGACATATAAGTATTTTGATAATAAATTCACTTTAAACTTTGAGAGAAGTGGCTCCTCCTACATCTGCAGCTTTTTCTCCAGTATACTGTACGCCTCACTATACAACCATGCGATTTATAACATTGCTGTTGTTCTACTGTATGTTGTTCAGGTTTCAGTTCACCTGACAGCAGTACTCGATGGGCCAAAATGTCCTAATCCTGCTCCTCTGTTTTATGCTGTTCATAAACTCTGTCCTTTACATAGTGCTTAGTACATGGGTGAGCCGTACTACAGGGCCATTTGTCATAGGTGACATCAGTGCTGGATTTCTCCCTTTACCACTGCGACTGCAAGTGGGCATGGCAGAAGTCACACATGCATTCATTATTCTGCTGGCATTTTGCACATAAAGTAGAAAAGCTGTTATTTTATCAAGAAATGGAAAAATAATCTTTGTCATAACTGTTACAGGCAGAAAAGAAGCTTATCTCAGGCAGTGATAAGCAAAAGTTCCAGCTGGTGGCGTCACAGACTATACTAGGTTGTTATTTCGTTTATTTTAGTTGTGATCTACATGGACTATAGCAAACTTAGTAGGCAATTGGTAACTGGTCTGTTTTCGATGCCATGAATATTTTAGTCATTAAGTGCTGAACTTTATGGGGCTGGGTCTGTGGTAGAGTATCTGTGTCACGATAGAAATTCAAGGTGTTGTGCTTATGTATACCTGACATTCTAGCTGGCTGCAACACTGTCTGGTGCAGGAGATACCAGACTACACAGGAGATCAAAGTAAGCTGCAGAAAGTTGTGAACTCGGTCAACTCCACCATGGGCTCTTGCATCCAGGACATCTTCAAGGAGCGACGCCTTAAAAAGGTAGCATCCATCATTAATGTCTCCAATCACCCAAGATGTGTCCCCTTCTCATTGCCACCATCAGGGAGGAGGTACAGGAGCCTAAAGGCACACACTCAATGATTCAGTAATATCTTCTTCCCTATGCTATGAGATTTCTGAATGGGGATTGAACCCTTGAACATGGACTCACTACTTTTTTTTCTCTTTTTACACTATTTTGCACTGATAACCTCCTACAAAGTTAAATCTTGCAACATAGGGGACAGTAGAGTTTCAGTTCCAGGTGAGCTCAATGCTGTCTATGCTCACTTTGATCGCCAGAACAGGAAGAAACCATCACACACCCCCATGTCTCCCAGTGATCCTTCGGTCTCAGTATCTGAAGACGATGTGCTGCTTGCCTTCAAGAGAACGAATCCAAGCAAAGCATCTAGTCCAGACGGAGTACCTGGCCACGTACTGAAGACTTGTGCTGACCAGCTGGCTGGTGTATTTACAGATATCTTTAATCTCTTGCTCTGGCAGTATGTGGTACCCACCTGCTTCAAGCAGGCTTCAATCGTACCAGTGCCCCAGAAGAGCGTAGTAACCTGCCAAAATGACTATCATCCAGTAGCACTTCCATCCACAGTGATGAGGTGTTTTGAGAGGCTGGTGCAGAAGCAAATCAGCTCCTGTCTGACTGGTGACTTGGATCTGCTCCAATTCGCCTACCGAAGCAATCGGTTGACAGCAGATGCTACCTGGGCAGCAAAGATGCATACATCAGGATGCTCTTTATTGATTACAGCTCAGCATTTAACACCATCATCCCCTCAAAGCTAATCAGTAAACTCCAAGACCTGGACTCAATACCCCAGAAGTGATTTCCCCGCTTGTAAACCCCAATCAGTTTGGATTGGCAAAACCATTCCCTCCAGGATCTCCATCAGCACAGGGGCACCACAGGGATGTGTACTTGCCCCTCTCGTTCTACTTACTCTACACCTGTGACTGTGTGGCTAAGTACAGCTCCAACACCATACACAAGTTTGCTGATGACACCACTGTTGTGGGCTGTATCAAAGGGTTTGATGAATCAGCATGCAGGAGAGAAATTGAACATTTGGCTGAGTGGTGTCATAACAGCAACCTCTTGCTCAATGCAGTAAGACCAAGGAACTGATTGTAGACTTCAGGAGAGGGAAACTACAAGTCCATGAACCAGTAATCACTGGAGGGTCAGAGGTGGAGAAGTTTAAATTCCTAGGTGTCACAATCTCAGAGGACCTGTTCTAGATACATCATATAAATCTAATTGCGAAGAAAGCCATACAGTGCCTCTACTTCCTCAGGAGTCTGTGGAGATCTGGCATGTCATGAAAAACCTTGGCAAATTCTATAGATGTGTGGTGGAAAGTGCGCTGACTGGCTGCATTATGGCCTGGTATGGGAGCACCAATGCCTTTGAACAGAAAATCCTACAAAAGGTAGTGGATTCGGCTCAGCACATCACAGGTAAAACCCTCCCAACCGTTAAGCACATCTACATGAAACATTGCCATAGAAAAGCAGCATCCATCATCAAAGATCCTCACTGCCCAGGCCATGCTCTTTTCTCGCTGCTGCCATCAAGTAGAAGGTACAGGTGCCTCAGGACTCACACCACCAGGTTCAAGAACAGTTACGACCCCTCAACCATCAGGCTCTTGAGCAAAAGTGGATAACTACACTCATTTAAGGAGTCTTTTATCTTCTTATTTCATGCTCACTATTTATTGCAATTTATTTATTATCTGCATTTGCATAGTTTGTTTACAGTTGCTGATGCTTACAGTTTACAGATCCTTTTTACAGTTACTGTTCAATAGATTTGCTAAGTATGCCTGCAGAAAAAAAATCCCAGAGTTGCATGTGATGACATGTATGTACTCTGATAATAAATTTACTTTGAACTATTTATTTAACTTTTAAAATGTATGTATACTGTACCTACTGTAGTTTATGTTTTTTTATTGTTATGTACTGCTGCTGCATAACAACCAGTTTCACGACATATGTTGGTGATATTAAACCCGATTCTGATTCTGATTTGGTATTTGGCAGCAGATGTGGACGGAGAAAATCTGCTTTCTTTATTTGTAAAGTTTAATGGTATCATAGACCAAAAGAAAATTCGTAAATGGTAGAAATCTCAGGCAAATGTAGAAAATATTGGTCTTAAAGGCTCTACTTCTTGGACAAGCTGCAACAAATACCTCAAAATATTGGAACAATCTTACCAATTCTGTCACTGCAAAATTCTTTAAAATCACTGGAAGCCTAAGCAAACAGAAATCTATGTCCTCTCCCAGGATAATATTTCCAATATTGAGCCCTCAGCTACAGTCTGCTGTTAATAGAGGGTAAATTATGTCATCTGCATGCCCAGCACCAAGCTCCCAACCCAGACACTCTAACATAGATTAACAGGCTGGCGGAGGAACAGATTCAAAGCTAGGCTCAAAGCTTCTTGAAGAGGGGACTCTTGGGTATCTCTGGTCCACAGACATTTAAAGCACAAGGAGACTCTGCATAAACAACAAAAGTCCACCACCTCAAAACCAAGTTACCCACCTGTTCCATCAGTCACCACCTAACCCAGTTGTGGAAGAGCCTATAGTTTCCCACTTTGGCCTCACAAAACACCTCTTACTCACAGAACTGGAGTTATTCTTATTCTCAAGGGACTGCCAGAGAAGAGCAAGTTATAAGTTATTTGAAAATGAAATTTGCCACCTAGTTTTAATGAATTTCAAATTATGAGGATTTTACAAATATATCAACTTACCTTTATTGTTTACCGTTTACTGATCCACTGCATGCTTTTACGTCTTGCATTGATTATCATCTTCCTGTAAAGGACTAAATTAATACAAACATTTTCCACAATAAATTTCATGACATAAACTCAGTGACCACTTTATTAGGTACATTTGCTCGCAAATGCAAGTATGTATAGCAATCAGCCAATATTGAAGCTGCAGATATGGTCAAGAGGTTCAGTTGTTATTCAGACCAAACATCAGAATGAGGAACAGTTGACTTTGACCGTGGAATTACTATTGGTAACAGATAGGGTGGTTTGAGTATCTCAGAAACTGCTGACCTCCTGGGATTTTCACGCACAACAGTCCCTAGAGTTTATAAAGAATGGTACGATAAACAAAAAAAACTTTGTGGGTCAAAATGCCTCGTTAATGAGAAAGTTCAGAGGAGAATGGCTAGACTAGTTCAAGCTGACAGGAAGGTGACAGTAACCCAAATGACCATGCCTTACAATGGTGGTGTGGAGAAGAGCATCTCTGATACACAATATGTTGAACTATGATGTGGATGGACTACAGCAGCAGAAGACCACGAACATCCACTCAGTGACCACTTTCCGAGATACAGCAGGTACCTAATAAAAAGGCCATTGTGTGTACGTCAGGGATATTAAACCTGATTCTGATTCTGAAAAGTAGCATTTGAAAATGGTGAGAAATTAGGAGGAGGTTGACTAATATCTTTATAGTTGAAAAGAAATATGATTTGTTTGGATCAGTCAGTCAATGATACTTGGAAATCTTATGGGAAAGATGCTGAGCAGCAATTTTTCCCACAATCTCTAGGTTCCCTTTCTAAAATGTATGTGTAATATACTCTTCCTCTTGTCTGCAGACCTTAGCCTGACCCACCTAATGGCTGACTGTTGTAACTGCATTCATCTTGACCCAACATAACACTCATGTTTATAGAACATAGAAATTTACAGCACATTACAGGCCCTTCGGCCCGCAATGTTGTGTGAACCATGTAACCTTCTCTAGAGACTGTCTAGAATTTCCCTAGCACATAGCCCTCTATTTTTCTAAGCTCCATGTACCTCTCTAAAAGACTCTTAAAAGACTCAATTGTATCTGCTTCCACCACTGTGGCTGGCAGAACATTCCATGCATCCACCACTCTCTGTGTGAAAAACTTACCCCTGACATCCCCTCGGTACACATTTCTAAACACCTTACACTTTGCCCCCTTGTGTTAGCCATTTCGGCCCTGGGAAAAAGCCTTTGGCAATCCACACGATCAATACCCCTCATCATCTTATACATCTCTATCAGGTCACCTCTCATCCTCTGTTGCTCCGAGGAGAAAAGGCCAAGTAAACTCAACCTGTTGTCATAAGGTACACCCTCCAATCCAGGCAACATCCCTGCAATTCTCCTCTGCACTCTCTCCACAGTATCCACATCCTTCCTGCAGTGAGGTGACCCGAAATGAACACAGCACTCAAAGTGGGGTTCGACCAAAGTCCTATATAACTGCAACATTATCTCATGGCTCTTGAACTCAGTCCCACAGTTGATGAATGTCAACACACCATATGCCTTCTTAATAACACTGTCAACCTGCGCAGCATAGTTGAGTGTCCTATTGACACTTGGCATGACCAAGTGGTTAAGGCGTTGGACTAGTGATCTGAAGGTTGCGAGTTCGAGCCTCAGCTGAGGTAGCGTGTTGTGTCCTTGAGGAAGGCACTTAACCACACATTGCTCCTGCACGTTTATAGCCCAGTGGTGGCGGTTGGTGCAGTATGGACAAGACAAGACAAGACAAGACACAGACCCCAAGATCCCTTAGATCCTCCACACTGCCAACAGTCCTACCATTTAAATTATATTCTGTCTTCAAATTGGACCTACCAAAATGAGCCACTTCGCACTTATCTGGGTTGAAGTCCATCTGTCACTCCTCAGCCCAGTTTTGCATCCTATTGATGTCCCACCGCAACCTCTGACAACCCTCCAGACCATCCACAACACCCCCAATCCCTGTGCCCTCAGCAAACTCACCAACCCACCCCTCCACTTCCCATCCAGGTCATCTATAAAAACCACAAAGAGAAGGGGTCCCAGAACAGATCACCGTGGAACACCATCAGTCACCAACCTCTATGCAGAACATGAACCACCTACAACCACCCTCTGGCTTCTACAGGCAAGCCAACCCTGGATCCACAAAACAAGGTCTCTCTGGATCCCATGCCTCCTCATCCCCTGGACGAGCCTTGTATGGGGAACCCCATACAAAACCCCACTGAAATCCATATACTCCACATCCACCGCTCCATCCACCATGTCCCGCCACATCCTCAAAGAATCCAATCAGCCTCATAAGGCACGACCTGCCCCTGACAAAGCCGTGCTGAATATCCCCAAATTCAGACCACGTCTCTCCAAGTGCCCACAAATCCCACCCCGCCTCCACAGGATCCTCTCAATCAACTTACCCACTACTGAAGTCAGACCCACTGGTCTATAATTTCCTGGGTTATCCCCACTCTCTTTCTTGAACAAGGGAACATCATTCTCCAAGCCTCCAGTACTTCTCTCGTCCCTATTGATGAAGCAAAGATCATCGCAAGAGGCTTGGCAATCTCCTCCCCTGCCTCCCACAGAAGCCTGGGGTATATCTCATTCGGTCCCGGTGACCCATCCAACTAAATGCTCTTCAAAAACTCTAGCACATCCTCTTTCTTAATGTCTATATGCTCAAGCATTTCAGTCTGCTGTAAGTCATCCCCACAATTGCCAAGGTCTTTTTCCCTGGTGAATATTGAAGCAAAGTATTTATGAAGTACCTCCGCTACCACCTCCAACTCCATGCACACGTTTCCACTGTTGCTCCTGATTGGTCCTATTCTCACATGGCTCATCCTCTTGCTCTTCACATACTTGTAGAATGTCTTGGGGTTTTCCTTAATCTTGCTCACCAGGGCCTTCTCATAGTCCCTTCTGGCTCTCCTAATTCCATTCTTAAACTCCTTCCTAGCAACCTTGTAATTTTCTAGAGCTCTAACAGTACCTAGTTTCTTGAACCTTTCGTCAGCTTTTTTTTCTTCTTAACTAGATTTTCTACATACTTTGTACACCATGGTTCTTTAACTCTACCATCCTTTCCCTGCTTCAATGGAACATAACTATGCAGAACTCTATGCAAATGTTCCCTGAACATTTGCCACATTTCAGCCATGCATTTCCCTGAGAACATTTGTTCCCAATTTATACACCCAGGTTCCTGCCTAATAGCATCGTATTTCCCCCTACCCCAGTTAAATGTTTTCCAAAATTGTATGCTCCTATCCCTCTCCAGTGCTATGGTGAAGGAGATAGAGTTGTGATCACTACCTCCAAAATGCTCTCCCACCAACAGATCTGACACCTGACCAGGTTCATTTCCTAATACTAGATCAAGTACAGCCTCTCCTCTAGTTGGCTTATCTACATATTGTGCCAGGAAGCCTTCCTGAACTCCACCCCATCTAAACCCCTTGCGTTAGGGAGATACCGGTCAATATTAAGAAAGTTAAAATCTCCCGTCACAACAACCTTATTATTATTGCACTTTCCAGAATCTGCCTCCCTGTCTGCTCCTCAATATCCCTGTTACTACTGGGGGGTCTATAAAAACACCCAGTAGAGTTATTGCCCCTTTCCTGTTTCTGACTTCCACCCACATTGACTCAGTAGACAATACCTCCAAGACTTCCTCCTTTTCCGCAGCCGAGACACTATCCCTAATTAGCAATGCCACACAAACACCTCTTTTGCCTCCCTCTCTGTTCTTTCTGAAACATCCAAAGCCTGGCTCACTCAGCAGCCATTCCTACTCCTGAGACATCCAAGTCTCTGCAATGGTCACAATGTCACAATTCCACGTATTGATCCACATTCTAAGTTCATCCGCTTTGCTTACGATACTCCTTGCATTAAAATAGACATAACTCAAACCATCAGGTTGAGTACATCTTTGCTAGGGCATTTCAAGCTAAAGGAGGAGGTGGTCTGTCTCTTAAAGAGCGGTAAGGTGGATAAGTCTCTAGGACCCAGTGGGATATAGCACAGGACACTGAGAGAGGAAAAAGTAGAGACCATCAGGATGGGTTAAGTTCTCCCAGCTGTCAATGGTGATTCGAATTACTTGAGAAATGCTTCGCTTTATTGCTGTATCAGTGTTTCGGCCTTTTTCTGGATGACACGTAGCCTTGAGCTGGTCATAGATCAGTGTTTGGCAGACGATCAAGAGCCATGTGCTTCACTTATCACAGTCAATGAGAGTGCTTAGCACAAGTTGAAGGCTGACTTTCTAAAGGAATTCTTTGTCGGTGACATTTTGGTCTGATGTGACCTTGAGGATTTTTCTGAAACATTGAAAGTGGAATCTGAAGGTCTTGTTTCCTGTTGGGACGATTTGATACAGCTTTCACACCTGTGGAAGAAGCCACTGCAAACAGACACCTCTGTTTTCATGGTTAGCTGATGTTTGCTTTGGACATGTGGGATACATTTGCCAAAACTGTACAATTTATTCATCAAATTGTGCATCAATGCTAACTGAACTGGCAGCAAAATATTTCACATTGGCTACAATGGTACCCTAAAATTAATATAGGATTGTGAAATTATCAAAAAATTAACAAAGCAAAGAATATGTGAAACTGTAAAGAGAAACCTTTAATTCACTGACTTACTTATAGCTTCAATCTGTAATTAGTTAATACATATTTAGTTTCTCCCGAAGATTTATGTACACTTTACTTTTGCATCTTGCACGATCACTATTTCTTTACTTTACAGCGTATTATATATTTGGCAATGCCAAAGTGCTAAAATAAAACGTGTTTGATACTGAATCAAATGGAATTAATTATGACTTGATTCTAACTTTGTCTTGTATTCAAACCGTACCTGTCATTTCACATTCTGCATCAGTCTTTTGTGTCTTCAAATTTATTGTTTTGCAGCATTGCGATACATAATCATTAAAAAAACTAGAAAGTACAATAAGAAATATATGTATATAAATTAAACTAAGTAAGTAGTGCAAAACAAGAGCTAAAAAACAGAGGTGGTATCATTGGTTCATTATCCATTCAGAAATCAGAGGGGAAGAAGCTGTTCCTGAAACATTGAGTTATGTGTCTTCAGTCTCCTGTACCTCCTCCTTGATGGTAGCAATGAAAAGAAAGCATGCCCTGAGTCATGGGGCTCCTTAATGATGGACGTCTTTAATGATGGACATGCTGGGGAGGCTAGTGCCCATGATGGAGCTGGCTGAGTTTATAACTCTCTGCAGCTTTTTCGATCCTATGCAGTGGCCCCTCCATACAAGATGGTGAAGCAATCAGTTAGAATGCTCTCCAAGGTACACCTGTAGAAATTTGCAAGCCTTTTGCATACCAAGTCTCCTCAAACTCCGAATGAAATATAGCCACTGCCATGCCTCTTTGTAATTGCATCAATATGTTGGACCCAGGATAGGTCTTCAGAGATGTTGACACCCTGGAACTTGAACCTGCTCACTCTTTCCATTGCTGATCCCTTGATGAAGACTGGTGTGTCTTTCTTTGACTTCCCCTTCAGAAGTCCACAATGAATTCCGTGGACCTACTGACATTGAGAGTGAGGTTGTTGCTGCGACACCACTCATCCAGCTGATTTATCCCACTCCCGTACACCTTTTTGTAGCTTGAACAGAGTCACTGGGATAGACACTGAAGCTAGTGGATCTACAAGTATTTTATTCAACAAAAATGAGCAGGAGGCATCATAATTTGAGACACTCTTGGATGAAAAGGCTCACTGACCCAATATTACAAGATATTTTTATATGCTAAAGATCAAAAGTAACAGCGGGACAATTCTATAGTTATAATGATCTATAATGCTTCCTTTGACTTACATATAGTTTTCGCACACCTCTTTCTTTGCACCCACACCCCAGGCACCCAAAATGAATATTGATCAGCATTGTCTGGCTTGCTATCAACTCCAGGAAAACTATTGTTCGGGGCTGCATTTTTTAATTCAATCTGCAATCCATGTTCATATCTGAAGTTTGGTTGCCCGTGAAGTTAATAATTGCTCAATACCCTAACTCCAGAATACGCCCTAACACACCTCCTCATCACCATCTGGAATTCTGCAAACAACAGTTATGTCGTCAGCAAATTTATCAATGGAGTTTGAGCTGTGCCTAGCCGCAAAGTTGTGGATGTAGAGAGAGTAGAACAGTGGGCTAAGCACACGTATGTGAGGTTCACCAGTGCTGATCGTCAGTGAGGAGGAGATGTTATTCCCGATCTGCACTGACTATGGTCTACCCATGAAGAAGTCAAGGGTCCATTCGCAGAGGCCAGCTTTTGGAGCTTGTTGGTTAGACCTGAGGGTATGATTGTGTTGAATGCAGAAATGTAATCAATAAGCAGCAGGCTGACATAGGTATTGCTATTGTCCAGGTCATTCAAAGCCGAGTGGAGGGCTAGTAAAATTGCATCTGCTACAGACCTATTGTGGAAATAGGCAAATGGCAGTGGGTCCTGGTCCTTGCTTAGGCAGGGGTTGATTATGACCACTTCATCACTTCGTCACAGTAGATGTGAGTGCAACTGGGTGATAGTCGTTGTTGCAGTTCACCCTGTTCTTCTCTTACACTTTTTACAAAGATTGTCCCCCTTTTGAGGTAGGTGGGATCCTCTGATTGCAGCAGTGAGCTGCACTCCCACCATTTGGTTGGCACAGGCTTTCGATGCCCTACCAGGAACACCATCGGGGACTGACACCTTGAGAGGGTTCGCCTTCTTGAAAGTTGTTTTGACTTTGAACTCTGAGACAGAGATCACAGGGTCACCAGATGCTGCAAGGATTTGCACAAGTGTAGTTTTAGTCTCCCTTTCAAAGTGTGCATAAAAGGCATTGAGCTCATCTGGGAGTGACGCATCACAAGAGTGATGCAAGGTTTCACCTTGTAAGAACTAATGGCCTGCAAACCCTACAGGAGCAAATGAGCATCCAATTCCGTCTCTAACTTTAGTTGGATTTGTTTTTATTGATCATACCTGGACTTCTTGCATAGTTCTGGATCACCAGTCTTGAATGACACATATCTAGCCCTCAGCAGACTATGAATCTCCTGGTTCACCCATGGTTTGGTTTGGGTGCGTCCAATATGTTCTCGAAAGCACACACACATTCATCCACACTGGACTTGATGAAGTTGGTGACAAATGTGGCGTATTCATTCAGTTTCAAAGATGAGTCCTAAATTTTATCCAGTCCATCAACTCAAAGCAGTCCTGTAAACACTCCTCCGCCTCTCTTAACCATACCTTCTTGATCCTTACCACTGGTGCTGCAGTCTTTATCCTCTGCCTATACTCCGGGAGAAGTAGGTGTTTGGACTCTCCAAAGTGTGGGCCTCAGATGGCACGGTAAACGCATTTGATGGCGGTATATGTTATGTTTGTTCTTAGTAAAGACAAACTTGGGTAAAAATGTTAGCACATTCATTAACAGTAAAATGGCTTCAGTCCGACATGAGCAGAGCAACTTGCTCACCCATCTCACTTCTGGTTTTGGGTGAACCACCCACATTGCACACTGGGATCTGAATTTCATCATTATGTACATACGTGATAACACAGTGTAACAGTAGTCAAATGTGTTTGCTCCTGTGGTTCCACGGATGATATGTTGGTGGTAGTTAATCAGAGATTCCTTCAAGCTTGCCTGGTTGAAATCTCCGCAATGATAGGGAGGGCAGCAGAGTGCGTTGTTTCATAACCGTTGATTATGATGCCTCTGTGTCTGCAGAGGGAACTTTCTACAAAAATACCAAGGTCTTCTTGATCCTTTCAAGGATTTCAAGTTCCCTGGCCCTCATCATCTAATTTTTACTATGGATGTCCAGTCCCTATACACCTCCATCCCCCACCAGGAAGGCCTCAGAGCTCTCCGATTCCTTCTGGACACCAGACCCAATCAGTTCCCCTCCACCACCACTCTCCTCTGCCTAGCAGAACTCATCCTCACTCTCAATAATTTCTCCTTTGGCTTCTCCCATTTCCTTCAAACAAAAGGGGTAGCCGTGTGCACTCGACTGGGTCCCAGCTATGCCTGCCTGTTTGTTGGCTACATGGAACACCCTACACAGGTGACCATCCAGCACTTTTCCTATGCTACATCGACGACAGCATTGATGCTGCTTCCTGCACCCATGCTGAATGCATCGACTTCATCTACTTTGTCTCGAACTTCCATCCTGCCCTCAAATTCTTCTGGTCCATTTCCGACACTTCCCTTCCCTTTCTTGATCTCGCTGTCTCTATTTCCGTAGTCAGCTTATCCACCAATGTCTATTACAAAACCACGGACTCTCTCAGCTACCTAGACTACACCTCATCCCACCCTATTACTCGTAAAAACGCCATCCTCTTTTCTCAATTCCTCCATCTCTGCCACATCTCCTCTTAAGAAGAGGCTTTTCATTCTAGAACGAAGGAGATGTCCTCCTTTTTCAAAGAAAAGGGCTTTCCTTCCTCCACTATCAACACTGCCCTCAACTGCATCTCTTCTATTTCACACCTGTCTGCTCTTACTCTATCCTCCCACCACCCTACCAGGGATAGGGTTCCTCTTGTCCTCACCTACCAACCCACAGACTCCGTGTCTAGCACATAATTCTCTGAAACTTCTGCCACCTCCAACAGGATCCCACCACCAAGTACATCTTTTCCTAAACTTTCTACTTTCCATAGAGATTGCTCCCTACGCGATTCCTTTGTCCATTCGTCCCTACCCACTGATCTCCCTCCTGGCACTTATCATTGCAAACGGAACAAGTGTTTCACCTGGCCCTGCCCCTACACCTCCTCCCTCACTATCACTCAGGGCCCCAAACAGTCTTTCCAGGTGAGATGACACTTCACCTGCGAGTCTGTTGGGATCATTTACTGTGTTCGGTTCTCCTCCTGTACATCGGTGAGACATGCCGTAGATTGGAAGACCGCTTCACCAAGCATCAGTGCTCCATCCGCCAGAACAAGAGGAATTTCCTAGCGGCCACCCATTTTAATTCCACTTCCCATTCCCATTCTCTCATGTCCATCCATGGCCTCCTGCATTGCCTAAGTCCACACTTAGGTTGGAGAAACAACACCTTATACTCTTTTTGGGTAGCCTCCAACCTGATGGCATGAACATCGATTTCTCAAACTTCTGGTAGTACTGCACCCTCCCCCATCTTCATTTTACATCCCCTCTTTCCTCTCTCACCTCATCTCACCAATCAACTTTCCAGCTCTTTACTTCATTCCTCCCCCTCCAGGTTTCAGCTGTCACCTGGTGGTTCTCTCTCTCTCTCCTCTCCCCACCTTTTAAATCTACTCCTCAGCTTTTTTTCTCCAGTCCTGCCGAAGGGTCTCGGTCCCAAACGTCAACTGTACTCTTTTCTGTAGATGCTGCCTGGCCTGCTGAGCTCCTCCAGCATTTTGTGTGCGTTACAAAAATGCCTTATGCGATTCCAACAACACAACCATATCTCGTGACCATTACTACCAAAAGGACAACGGCTTATACTTGAATGTTTATATCCATGTCATACTCATACTGAATTCAGAAGGAGGATCAGGTTTATTGTGACCTTCCTATTTGACATGAAATTTGTCACTTTGCAGCAGCCGTACAATGCAAAAACATAAAACTACAGTGAGTAACAATAAATAAATTGTGCAAAAAATAAGGTTTAATGAGATTATGTTCATAGGTTTGTGGACCATTCCAAAATATGATGGCAGAGGGAGGAAGCTGTTTCTGGATCATTGAATGTGGGTCTTCAGGCTCCTGTATCTCCTTCCTGATGGTAACAGCAAGAAGAGGTGAGATGTCTCAGAGAGTGAGTTCCATAAAAGAAAGGCAGTATATTTCCCCACCATCAAAAATGTCCCAAAAGGCAGTGGCTCTTGAAGATATCCTCGATGGGTAAATATGTGGCCTTTCCTTTATTGTAAATGCAATTAAATTCTTGAACTCTTTACCCACTTGCACAGCAGCACAGCTGTGAGACCATTCAGCAGATGGATTGCAACAGTAAGGTTCACAAGGATAATTCCAGGAATCAAAGGGTTATCATACGAGGAATGTTTGTTGGCTCTGGGTCTGTACTCGCTGGAATTCAGAAGGATGAGGAGGGATCTCATTGAAACCTTTCGAATGTTGAAAGGCCCAGGCAGAGTGGATGTGGAAAGGATGTTTCCCATGGTGGGAGAGTCTAGGACATGAAGATACAGACTCAGGATAGAGGGGCGCTCTTTCAAAACAGAGATGCTGAGAAATTTCTTTTAGCCAAAGGGTGGTGAATTTGTGGAATTTGTTGCCACATGCAGCTGTGGAGGCCAGGTCATTGGGTGTATTTAAGGCAGAGATTGATAGGTTCTTGATTGGACATGGCATCAAAAGTTATGGGGAAAAGGCAGGAACTGGGGTTGAGGAAGAAAAAAAAAAGGATCAGCCATGATTGAATGGCGGAGCAGACACGATGGGCCAGATGGCCTAATTCTGCTCCTATGTCTTATGGTCTTATAGTAGCTCACCTCTTCCTTCATATGGGCAGTAAACACTGCCATTGCCAAAGGCCAAAAACAATTAGAAGTATAAGTCTATAGTTAACATTGGCTGGGTTTCTGTGTGTAGTGCCCTGGTTCATATCCTTACTGTTATGCTGTAGGTCTTTCATTGAGCAGTTCTGTAAGAGCTGTTTGTTCTGCTTTCAGCCTACTTGGGTTATTGTTGAAGATAAGGAATGATGTGGAATGTGTGCCATCCAGTTGGGAAGTTTTTCTTGGTGAGGGACACTAAGGTTGGGCTTGGGGCTTTTGTTCGAGAGGAGATGAAGAGAGAAGGTGCTGGGGAGAACCGGTTGTAGCATATGATCAGGTGGGAGACCTGTCTGTTTGAGATGGACTGCGAGCGACGTTCGGAAGGCGGTGTGTGCGTTCACGTTGACCGAAGGCCCAGAGCGTGAGTGACAGAGAAGTTCAAGATGAGATCCAACATGTGCACATTTTGACTGTTTAATTAGAATGGGCCCTTTTCTTTTTGTTATTCTCTACTAACCCTTTAGTTAAGATTCATAAATATAATTCCTTTAATCGTATGCAGTGTGCTGTTTGTTATTTTGTGGCATTAATTCATAAGAGGGTAGTGAATTACACAGCCTCCACACAAACAAGAGGTTTGGTGGGGGAGGGAGGGCTCCCACCTCAATCTCACATGGTAGGTGGGGCTGGAGTTTGTCTTCCCTCGAGTCGAGGAAACCAGAGTCATTCATGTGATTTATTGTTTCTTTGTTTTCCTCAGATGACTCTTTGGAAGACATAATTCAGGTCTAGATTGTTTTGACTTGCCAAATTGTCCTTGTATGAGTCACGCGAGTGGACACTTGAATAGTAAGATTAACAACCTGACAAATACTACTTCTGCTGTAGTTAAGATGTGAGGAAAATGAATTAGTATAACTTCAGAATCTGATTTATTATCACTGACGTACATCGTGAATTTTTTATTCTGCTCTGTGCAAAAACATAAAACTATATAATTTACCAAAATAAATAAACAGTGTAAAAAAAGAGCAGAGCAAGTTCCCTATTTTCAGGAAATAGGGAGTTATTTAGTTTTTTTATTTAGAGATGCAACATGGTATCATGCTCTTTCAGCTCAACACGTCTGTGTCACCCAATTACACCCATGTGACAATTAACCTACCAACCAGAATGTCTTTTGAATGTGGGAGGAAACCCATGCTGTGCTGGGCTGTTATGGACAGTGGCAGAATTGAACCTGGGTCGTTGATTCTGCAGTAGTGTTACACAAACTACTAGGCTACTGTGCGGCCCCAATCAGAAGGCATAGAAGTTGGATCAGCAATTCCAATTTAAACTGTTTGGGGCTTTCTTTCCAAACCTTGTGCCAATATGCATGCTCACAATATTAACTCATTCCACGAGTTAATGCTCAGCTGCCTCATTGGACAGTAGCTGGGACAGGCCGTCTGTCTTTCTGAAAATGGAAGTTGGCTCTGGAAAATGGATGTTATAATTGACCAGCTAGAAAGCTAAAGTCGTAAGCTCTACAACGTTAATCAGAAAGTAATTCATGTTTCTCAGAGACTTGGAGACCCTAGTCTAATGGGGTATCCCCGCTACATGGTACTTTTCTGAGGATTGTCACCTTGACATGGTGTAAAGGCTTGAGATCCCGAGAGTGACTCCATCTGGAGCTTAGCTCCTGGTAGGGTCATCTGTGGTACGAAGGTCAAAGAGGATGTTGCAGACAAAGAGTGAATCAACGAAGACCTCAACAGTGGAGCTGGCAGAAGATAATGTCACACTACAAAGACCGTGAAGGCAGAGGAAGGCTACAGCAGTGAAGGGTTCCCACTTGTCTGGCACTCCACATCACTGAACTCTGACCCTGATCTGTCAAGGACCATGTGGTGTTTACCCATGTATCAGCCTCACCATGTTAAACAAAATCACTCATGGTGTTCTCCATTAAGGGAATAACCCCTTCTGAGAACATCACATTCGACATGAGTGATCGCATTTCTACTGCAATGCCACATCAACTGTCTCCATGTAGAATTGACCCCCTTTTATGTTTGGTATTCTGTAATTTGCATAAGAACATAAGAAATAGGAGCAGGAGTAGCCCATCTGGCCCTTTGAGGTTGCTCTGCCATTCAATAAGATCATAGCTGATCTGGCCATGGACTCATCTCCACTTGCTTGTCTTTTCCACATGATCTTAATTCCCCTACTATGCAAAAATCTATCCAACCTTGCCTAAAATATATTTACTGAGCTAGCCTCCACTGCTTCACTGGGCAGAGAATTCCACCAGCCTCTGGGGGGGGGGGGGGAGAAATCAGATTTCATCTAAAGTCATTCTGCTGTCTGCCCCCTTCCTTTCCAGCCTGATAAAGGATCTCGGCCTGAAATGCCGACTGTTTATTCCTCTCCATAGATACCGTCAGACCTGCTGAGTTCCTTCAGCATTGTGTGTGTGTGTGTTGCTCAAGATTTCCAACGTCTGCAGGGCACGTCTGTGTGTGCGAGTGGGTGGGAAAGGGCCTTCTTTTGCTGTTATTGTCTTCTTTCATTTCATCATTATTGTTGCTGTTTATGCTATTCTGCCGAGCATTGTGGGCCGCTGGAATCTGTGGCAACACTTGTGTGCTGTCCCTTGAACCACTTCAGGTCGTGTTGGTTGTTAACACAAACAATGCAGTTCACTGTGTGTTTCATTATCATTCTCAAATCATTTTTATGTCTTCTTTCTTCCTTGGTACCAATCTCCATTTCTCTGCTGGGAACAAATCTATTAATCTAAGGACAAAATTATTCTACTGGCTCTACATGCTCTCTTGAGTTATTAGGCAGAGTGGTTAACTGCTCCGGCCCCAGCCCTCAATTTTACTGTTTCTTCAAGTTGTGCTAAGATTTGCACCTTAATGGCTGCACAGTAGGCAATCTAATGAAACAACAGAATTAATAATCCTGACAATTAACTGTGAACTGTAATTAGGCTCTGTTTAAACAGCTGAAATAGCACAAGGGAGCCATAGGCAGCGGCAAATTTAACAATATTCCTGAAGGTTATAAAGTCTCAAAGATGAGAAAGGCAGATGGAGACTGTAAAGAAAGAATGGACAAGCAGAGGATTGCTACTTTTCCCCCTTCGAATATTGAGTTGTGAACACATGGATGATCTAGAGGTATATGTGAAAGAAATATGCACTTTCAAGAAATCTGCCAAAGAAATTAACAAAAGGAATTTAATTTTGGAGGTTCAGGAGCCTTAGGTCCTACACTACCAGGTTCAGGAACAGTTATTACCACTCAATCATCAGGTTCCTGAACCAGAATGGATAATCTCCTTTATCCCAACATTGAACTGATTCCACAATCTATGGATGCATTTTCAAGGACTCTGCATCTCATGTTCTCAATATTTCTTACTTATATAATTACTTTCCCGTTTTTGTTTTTGCACAATATGATGTACTTCACGTTGGTAGTTTCTCTGTTTTTGTGTGCAGTTATTCATTGATTCCTTTGTGTTTCTTTGTATTTACTGTGAATGCTCGCAGAAAAATTAATCACAGGCTAGAATATGGTGATATATACTGTATGTACCTTGATAACAAATTTACTTTGAACTTTGAATGAAATTAATAGGTAAGACTGAGTTGCATTTCAGTAGGAGCTAATTTCTGCAAAGAAAACACACACAAAAAAGCAATCATGATCTGTTTTTTTTGGAAAAAATATTGAGCTGGTTGTCAGGAAGAATTCTTCTGTCATCTTTCAGAAGGGTGCCTTGTGCTCTCTTACTTTTTTTCTCTTCTGTTCATGGGATCAGAGTGTCACTGGGAGGACGGCATTAAGTGTCCATTCATGATTGGTCCTTGAACTGAGCTAACCGTGTGGCCACTCCAGACTTCAGTTAATGGCAGTCACATTGCTGAACTTGGAGTGACATACAAGTCTGATCAGTACAGGCTGTGGATTTTTGTCCCTCAAAAAAATAAATACTTCTACAAAAATCTGAAACTATCACTATTACAATTCTTAAAGCTAGATTTAGAGCATATTTTGTTGCTTCATTATTTGAATTTAAGTTCAAACTCCTTGTCTCTGGATCGACAGCCCAGGTGTAGGCATGCTGGTCTGATACTCTGGGCAACAAAGATTTCACTTCCTGAATACCTTTAGGTGTATCTTATGAATTTTGGGCTACTGATCATGAAATTCACCATAAAATTTCCCTATCACGCACCACTTTTAAAATAAACTTATGTTTATTATTTCAATTCGTAATTCAAGTCAATTAAAATGTTGCCTACAATATAAGCTGGAAAGTTTCCTATCTTGTCCAGGCATGCTTGGGAATGCTAAGGCGGTGCGGCTGCTGCATGGCTGGGCAGGTTTTAGTAATGATTATTGGGTTCAGGACTGTAAGGATGGAATTTGCTATCACCAGGCACAAAAATTTCTATGAAGTATTTTGATATTTGAGACAGATGCTTCCCAGAATAACTAATGCCAAGATTAAGGAAAGCAGTTTTGTTGGTCCACAAATCAATTAGGTCATCAATGACTGGCAATTTGAAGAATTTCTAGTGGGACCGGAGAAAATCACATGGAAGGCAGTCAAGGAAGTTGTTGAAATTTTTCTCGGCATCTACAGAGCACCAAACTACATGCAGCTGGTTGAAAGCATGCTTCAAGCTTATAAAACTATGAAATGCAACACGTCACTAAAGATTCATTTTCTGCATTCCCATTTAGACTTCTTCCCTGCAAATCTTGGTGCTGTTAGTGACGAGCATGGTGAAAGGTTTCACCAGGACATTGTGGTCATGGAGAAAAGATACCAGGGCAACTGGAATCCATCAATGCTGCGAATTATTGTTGGACACTTAAGCGAGAAGCCTCAGACACTGAGTACAAATGAAAATCATTAACAAAATATTTTTAACTTAGTTGAACTATTACAAAGCAACAGCACCATTATGTGATTAAACACATTATATTCAATAAAAGTTAATTTGTTGTTTCTCCAAATTCCTATGTGATACAAGTAGCCTGAAATTATATTTGTGTTCATCTTTAAGCAGTCTATCATACACAAAAAAACTCTGAGGAAGCAACACTTCTGCAAAAATTTGTTGTCCAGTGTAATGTAACCACAAATGTTATTGCACCCATGCCTTAACATCTTCGTTGAAAGATGATGGTGGTAAATTCAGATCCGCAATGTCAGCTTTTTCAGCATTTCAAAGTAAGATCCAAGCACCATGCACCTATCCGAGTTTTACTTATTTTTTTCTATTTAGAGATGCAAAACAGTAACAGGCTCTTCCAGCCCAGTGAGCCTGCAACGCCCAATTACACTCATGGGACCAATTAACTTACTAACCTGTACATAACTGCTACATTACTCTGCTGTCCTAATGTATGTGTGTCTGATTCTTTCTGCTCTTTCATTCTAAACTCTGCGAAATGTAATGTGGCAAGTGTGAGAATACTCAAGCTTGTCCTGACATTTGACGTAATCATGGCTGATCTGTGTAGATCCCAGCTCCTGGTCTGTGTCAGCTCCCCAGCATTGCCTCAGTGGCTGCAGGCTCTCAGTGATCGTGGGTGCAGTTAACTCTCCGGAGGGTGAGTCATAAAGCCTTACAGGATGGAAATGGGCTCCTTGGCCCAACTTATCCATGCTGACCAAGATGTCTAAGCAAGCTAGTCCCATTTCCGTGCATTTGGCCATGATCTCTCCAAGCTTTTCCGATTCATCCACCTTCCTCAAAGTCTTTAGTAGGCATCCATTAGTCTCGTGAGACCATGGATTTGCGCTTTGGAAGGTTTCCAGGCGCAGGCCTGGGCAAGGTTGTATGGAAGACCGGCAGTTGCCCATGCTGCAAGTCTCCCCTCTCCACGCCACCGATGTTGTCCAAGGGAAGGGCATTAGGACCCATACAGCTTGGCACCGGTGTCGTCGCAGAGCAATGTGTGATTAAGTGCCTTGCTCAAGGACACGCACGCTGCCTCAGCCAAGGCTCGAACTAGCGACCTTCAAATCACTAGACAAATGCCTTAACCACTTGGCCACGCGCCAGTCTTTAAAACATTCTAATTGAACCTATTTTTACAGCGTCGTCTGGCAAATCATTCCCTATACCTTGCCTGCGAAAAGTTTGCCCTTCAGCTCACTTCTTTCTCTTCTAACTATGTCATATCTATGTCCCCTACCTTAGGGAAATGATTGTTACCGTCCACCTTTTGTCTATGCCCTCACAATATTCTATGTCTCCCCTGAGACTCCTATGCTCTAGGGAAGCAAGGCCTAGACTTTCCAGGCTCCCCTTATGACTCTAGCCTTCCAGTGCAGGTAACATCATTGTGAATCTTTTTTGCATCCTTGCCAACTTAATGAATGACCCTAAATCAGGGGTTCTGAACCTTTTTTTATGCCATGAACCCCTACCATTAACTGAAGGCTTTGTGGACCCCTGGTTGGGAACTCCTGCCTTAAATAGATCTGACCCACATTTTGTGAAAATGGGGCCAGCTGCTGTATGCACTACGAGTTAGATTTCTTTATTCAATATTCAGCTTTGAACATTGTTCCACTGCAGGTTGCTGGGAATCTGAAACAATATCCACTGAGAATGACACAAAGGAAACTGGAGAATAGGAATAATAATGAAATTAGATTGAATAAGAGAGATAGAGACAGAAAAAAATTGAATTAAAAGAGACAAAGAAAGAAAAAAAAACAAGAACAAAAATATTTTTAGGAACAATTAACTACATATAAAAATTTTCCAATGCTGCCTTTTGAGATTTCAAGGTTGAGTGGTTCTCTCGATTATAAATCAAAGAAACCTGGATAATGGATAGCTGAAATACACTGCAGGTCAAGCCAAATCCCCAGAGAACGAAACAGTGTTAGCACCTTAGTGTAGTGACCTTTCATCAGAACCATAAATCTTCACACTAATGTGGTCCTTGCTACTGGGCGGTACTAATCTTAAAGTTTGCAGTGAGTTAACTGCACTAACGGTGTAAATCCAGCACAATCTAGGAGGGCTGAGATAATAGCGATCTGCTGTCTTTGCGAACCTAACAGTGGGGTGGCAGAAAGTGTCCATTAAATTTGAGAATTCACAACTGATGTTGTAGCTCTCGATCTCCATGTAACCGTAGGCTTTTTGCATACAGTTGTAACTGTGCGTGCAGCTTTTGGGTCATCAGCTTAGTAACAAGCACACTTCAACCATAAAAACATTAGATAAGATGTACGCAAACACGAGGAATTCTGCAAGTGCTGGAAATTCAAGCAACACACATCAAAATTGCTGGTGAACGCAGCAGACCAAGCAGCAACTTTGAGATAAGATGTACTGTAGAAACAGAGTTAGGTCATTCAGCCCATCGTATCTCCTGTCATCTGATCATGGCTGATTTATTTTCCCTCACAACCTCCTTCTCCTGCCTTTTCTCTGTAACCTTTGATGTCCTTACTAATAAAGAACCATCAAGCTTCACATTAAATATATCCACTGATGTCTGTGGTAATGAATTCCACTGATTCTCTGCCCACTGGCTAAAGAAATTTCGCCTCATCTCTTTTCTAAGGGGATGTCCTTCTATTCTGAGGCTGTGCCCTCTGATCCTAGACTCCTCCATTATAGGAAACAGCATCTCCATATCCACTCTATCTAGGCTTTCAATATTTGGTAAGTTTAAATGAGATCCCATCATAATTTTTCTAAACTCCAGCAAGTACAGGCCCGGAGCCATCAAATGCTTCTCATATGTTAGCTCTTTCATTACTAAGATCATCCTTGTAAATCTGCGCTAGACCTTCTTCAATACCAGCACATCCTTTCTTAGGTATGGGGCCCAAAAGCTGGGTAATCACAATAGTTTATGAAGATAATTTCTGGAGGATGTATTTTGGCATGTTATATTTTTTTTCTACTTACCCATGCCCAGCATCCAACATCTCACTGTCACCATTACCATGATAGGAAAACACATGGCTTGAGTACTCTATAGAAAGAGGATCAAATCTCCAAAAGGGTCCAACTATGGTCTGTTTCACACTCCTGATATTACTGTTTTGTTAAGTGTAGTCCGGGCATTGGAGCTAATGCTGTTGTCAATTTTTTGAAGAAGATAGAGATCGGGGTGAAGGAATCCTGGCTTTTGTAAGATTTGACTTGTAGAGCCTCACTATTTCTTTTCATTCCAGTCATGTAACAAAACAAATATGTGATTTCATATTTTGCATTTCCAGCAACACAATCCTGAAGAAGGGTCTTGGCCCGAAACGTCGACTGTTTATTCTCATCCATAGGTGCTGCCTGAGCTGCTGAGCTTCACCAACACATTGTGTGTATTGCTCTAGATTTCCAGCCTCTGCAGTACCTCTTGTGTCCTGTTCCTATCTATAATTCGTAATTATGCACACTTTATATCAGCTTTAATACAAATATTTATTAACAGAAAACCTGTTCGGGCCATTCTCTCTTCCTGCTGCTGCCATTGGGAAAGAAATACAAGAGCCTTAGCTCTCACATGCCAGGTTCTTGAACAGTTATTACCCTTCAACCATCAGACTCCTGAACCAGCGTGGGTAACTTCACTCTCTTCAGCACTGAACTTATTCCACAACCCATGGACTCACCACAACTCATGTTCTCAGTATTATTTATTTACTTATGTATCTATTTATTTAGATTATTTGTTTATCAGTCTGATTATCTATCTATCTAGTGGTTTATTTGTTTGTTTATTTATTTTGCACAATCTGTTTTCTTTTGCATTTTGTTGTTTATGAGTCATTGTTCTTATTGACTCAATTGTATTTCTCTGTTCCACAGTGAACGCCTGCAGTGGAATGAAGCTCAGGGTATATGGCGGCATTGTGTTTACTTTGATAATGAATTTACTTTGAACTTTGAATTTTAAATTTGAAAATGACAGTAAACATATTTTTGGATGGAGCTTTGTCTTTAGGTTTGCGCAAATAAAATGACATGAGGCATTTTATGTTAAAGAAAAGCCCTAACAACTCATTTATTGTAACCAACACTAAGCACAAAGTGTGGTAAAAATGCTTCTTGTGGTTACATCATCACATCAGAGCAGCCTCTTAAAGTGAACCCCAACTCAATGTCGGTGGTTGTGGAGTTTGTATGTTACCACCAATTTCATTGCACTACAAGTTCACTGCTTCCAATAATTATTCTGCCAAAAGTCAAACAATAAACTAATATGCTTTTGGATTATCACACTGTATTCATGTTAGCAGAATCAATTATGTTGTAGAGGCACCATTTCGCTAACGTCTTACTTGCAGAGTTCTTTAACTGTTTGGCAAGGGAGAAGCACTGAGGTAATGCTCAAGGGAGCACTGATATGTGGCACCATGGAACAGAAGTTTGAGCCCTATTCTTGGTGATTTACTGATCTCAGCTGGCAAGATCAGGCTGGGTGGAAGTTTGACAGTTCTCTGCAGGAAGCCAAGAACGATCAGCTGGCTGTCTCCACCAGGTCATTATTGTTTATCCTTTGGTGGCTGGCTAAAGACAGCGCGTGTGGCGATCATGGAGCAAAGCACCCATCACACCCTTCTGACCTCAGATAGGTGGTTTGATCAAAGGGAAACAAAGCGGTGCATACTCTTCATTGGATGTTTAATATCTCCCATAAAAGAAGCTTAGAAATTATTAAAGTCCTCCAAAATAAACACCAAACATTGATTCTGTATCATTTACACTGGGGTAGGCTTTTAAGCCAAGTTTTTTTTTATTTATTATGAAGACTATTTGAAACCATTCCAGTCACTGTAGTACACAGTGATACAGACAGTGGTGCAGGGACTTTTCAGGTTTCATTAAAAGACAATAATTCAATTAGCTGGAGCATATATCCAGTGGGGTGGATTCCATTTAGCTGCCTCTGCATAATAGGTCAAGGAGAATGGTGTCAGTTTTTCCTTTCTTGTTTGAACAGACGGAAATTATTGGCTCATTTCAAAGCCAACATCGCATTCGAACATATTTATAAGTCCGCTGGAGCACCAGATTTAAATGGGACTAGGACTCACTGAATCTGACTAAAAATAAACTTGAATTAACAAAGTTAGAGTTAATTTGTAGAAGTGTTGAAATAAAAAATTAGGAAACCTTGGGCTGGCTGGTGGCGCAATGACATCAGCGCCGGACCCGGGAGCGGAGGTTCCCGGGTTCGAAACCAGTCGGGTCCGCCCCCGAGTACACTTTCCATCCGTGCTGGGTTGAGTGTCGAGATTGCAACTCAACCTCGTAAAATAAAGAGAAAAATATGTGAAAATGTCTGTGTGGGGAGTGGCGCACCACACAGTCTCTCTCTCTCTCTCTCTCTCTCTCTCGTTCTTCGCCTTGTAAAAAAGCCATGAAAAAGACATCATCATGGATGCACGCACACGCACAGACTCGCACGCACGCAGGCACATGCAAAAAAAACATATAATATTTCTACCAATAAGTTTTAGAGTACTGTGTACAACTCTGGACATCATAATATAAAAGGAATATCAGGCCCTGGAGAGCTGCAAAGAAGATTAACAAGGGCAAAAGTATTAGATTATACCATTAGGAAAAGAATGATAGCAAATCTCTTTACTCCTGCTGATGGGCGACTTACTAGAGGGCTTTAAAAGTATGAAAAATTCTGGGGGAAATGATATTCAGATAATGGGTGAGAAGCAGACAGTATGAGGAACAAAAAAAAGTGTCCGTCAATACCAGATAATATTTAAGTAACCAGTCAGGTCATTTTCTTTACCTAGAGAATAGCAAGAATATGGAACCTGCTCCCACAGGCAACATTTGAGAGGAATACTACCACACTTCTAGGGAAGAAAACTAGGTGAGTACACAAGGGAGAAAGGAATAGAAATATGTAATGGGAGATTTGAAGAGGCTTGACTCGAGCAAAGTGTTGGCATATGGGGATGGAGATAAATGGCCTGTTTTCTTTTTTACATATTCCATCTCACACTTACCATTCATCCAATGGAATTCAGTTTAAGAAATCAGTAGGTTTTTCCTGAAGCATCATTTTGCCTAAGCAAGCTTTTTTCCACCAGTTACATAATCCAGTAATGATAAAGTGGAACAAATTGTGCAGTGCTAGTTAGCATTGGACCATCAATATGCTACCCAATCTACTCCCACACATTGCTATATTTTGGCATGAACTCTGGGTTTCCAGTCCCTTCATCAACTAATAACTTCTGCACATCTGGCACTTCTCCACATGTGCCACTCCCTGCCAGTGATGCCCTCAAGTATACATATGTTATTATCTATAAGACAAATGTCATATTCTTGTGACCCAATGGTCACACATCTAGTGGGAGAACTGCTATATTGTGTACAGATGCAGGAACTTTGCATTTACTTTCTGAGATCGACTAGCTTGGAATAGAGGTTGCATTGAAACAGAAACATTTAATAGTTTTATGACCAGCTTCCACATTGGATTGTGAATTTGCTAAATGAACTATTGAGAGGTGTAAGGACTTCTTACAAATAAATTTTCGAAGAAATGCTATTTTGATTTTCAGTTTGACCTAACTGATCTGTGTCCCACACTTGGTTCCAAAATGCTACAACAACAGTTTTAGTGTCTGGGACCTGTTTATAATGGAATGTTCTTTTAAGTGCAATGTACTCTCCAGTGAAATTTTAGGATCCCAAAGAACCTGATAATGCTGGATTGCTGGGAACCAACGCACACACATCCACCAGCTGGATGCAAAACCCAAGATTAAACATCAGAAAAGATATGAGAAGGCAAAAATTAATTTCAGGAACTAGGACTCAAAACAAAAGGACTGAACTGGCTTGAAGAATACAGGAACGTTACATACAGGAGCCTTAGGTCCTGCTCTACCAGGTTCAGGACAAGTTAATACTCTTCAACCATCATGTTCCTGAACCAATGTGGATAACTTCACTCAACTCAGCTCTGAACTGATTCCCCAAACTATGGACTCACTTTCAAGGACACTACAAATCATGTTCTCAGTATTATTTATTTACTCATTTATTTATTATTTTGTCTTGTATTTGCACAGATTGTCTTCTTTAGCACATTGGTTGTCAGTCAGTCTTTGTGTGTAGTTTTTCATTGATTCTGTCATATTTCTTTGACCTACTGTGAATGCCTGTAAGAAAATGAATCTCTAGGTAGTACATGTGACATATACTTAATTGAATAATAAATTTACTATAACCTTTGAACTGAAGAATAAGGATAACTGCAAATTCTATTAAATTCCCTCGGTAAACAACTAGTTTCGGTAAATAGGAGATCACATTTTGAAAAGATTTTTTCTTAAGCCAGTTTAGAAGCCCATTGCAACAAATGCTGAATATTGTTATATATTTGCTAGCAGGATTAAACACAACGATTTTCAGCATTTAACACAAAATGATCACTATTCTCTGAAACTGAAACCAAAAACATTAAGATGTTATTTAAGTCTTCATGGATTACATAGCACAAAAAGCTAAATTTTCACCTTTTTTTGTATAAGACGACGTTAAATATCCTTCGCTAATGTGCTTCTAAGTATTCTGAATTCCACATCAGAATTTCTACCATTGGCTGGCTGTTATACTGTCTCTACAGCATGTATTTGAGCTTGCAGTTATTAGGTGGGCTCGAATTACATTATCCCTCAGAGCTGGAAAGTTGATTTCAAGGTCTCTATATTCCTAGTGGTACACAGTTAAGATATACATTTCTGTGAATGCATGCTGTTGACAGAGATGTTCTGAATAAAAAACGCAGCTACATTCCCTGCAAGGACTCTTTGCACCCAAACAGTTGCACATCACACTGGCATTCGGGAGGCAAGTTTTATGTGGTTTAACAGGTGGCCAAAGATGTACAGAAGTTGCAAACATATCTGCCTTGGAGTTAAAACATTGTTGTTCAAAGTCTATTTTTGCTCCAGGGCTGATACCATACTGTGGTACTCACACACAAAATGCAGGTGAAACTGGTCAGGCAGAATCTACGGAGAGGAATAAACAATCAATGTTTCAGGTTGAGACCTTCCTTCGCCTGAAATGTTGACTGTTTATTCTTCTTCATGGATTCTGCCTGACTTGCTGAGTTCCTCCAGCATTGTTTGTGTGTTGCTCAACAGTTCCAGCATCCACAGAATTTGCTGTGTTTATCTTTGAGCTCTAGCCTTATTATATTTTACATATTTCTCCTCAAATTATCACTCTGACTGTGAGTAATTCGGAAGAAACAAAAATGAAAGACTATTTTAATGCTGTTCTGATCCAAAATTAATTCATGGTAGCTTATTACTCTGTCTAATGACCAATGGGTATTCATGTAAATTAGCACTCATTAGCATGTTAACCAATCCTTTCAAGTATAGCTACAGATGAGGAATTTGCCCACAACAGTGATGCACCTCAGTCCCCAAATTACAGAGACTTTCTAGGCAGACTAGAATGATTCACAATATAGGCACTTCCAGATGCATCCAGAGATATTTCTGCAGTTCCATAAGTAAACAGTGCCAAATACTAGCACAGACAAATGGTGAGTCTTTGGTTCTGATCCTGACTGGGGAAAATTCTGGTAACATGCTTACTTTCCCTGATCCTATAAGAAGCAAGTTGGTTTGATAATCATCAAAAATACCCTGGAGAGCTTCTCTGGCTCATTACTCGTATGAAAACAAAAAAAAAAGGGAATACTCAGCAGGTCAGATAGAGTCATAGAATCATAGAAAAGTACGACACAGAAGCAGGCCCTTTGGCCCTTCTATTCAATGTCAAACCATTTATTCTGGATTCTCCCATTGACCTCTAGTTGTAGTCCCCCTCAAACTCAGTGGACAAAGCTTGCTTGCATTTACCCTATCTATACACCTCATAATTTTGTTAACCTTTTATCGAATCTCCCATCGGTCTTCTATGTTAAAAGGAAAAAAGTTCTAAGCTATTCAGTCTTTCAGTTCCTCCAGTCCTGGCAACATCCTTGTGAATTTTCTCTGTACTCTTTCAACCTGATTTATATTTTTCTTGTAGGTAGGTGACCAAAACTGTACACAATATTTCAAATTTGGCCTCACCAATGTCTCATACAATTTCAGCAAAACATCTCATCTCTTGTACTCAGTCCTTTGATTTATGAAGACCAATGTGACAAAAACTTCCTTTACAACCCTATCTACCTCTGCTGCCACCTTCAGTGAATTATGGACCTGCATTCCTAGATTCCTTTGTCCTACAGCACTCCTACCACTCACTGTGTAAGATCTAGCCTGGCTGGTCCTACCAACGTGCAACACCCTACATTTGACTGCATTAAATTTCATCTGCCATTTTTAGCCCATTTCTTAGCTGGTCCAGATCCTGCTGCAAGTTCTGATAGTCTTCCTCGCTGTCCACTACATCCCCAGTCTTTGTCTCATTGTCAAATTTGCTGATCCAGTTAACCACATTATCATCCAGATTATTGATATAGATGACAGACAGCAACGGACCCGGCACCGATCCCTGCGGCACTCTGCTAGTCACAGGCCTCCAGTCAGAGAGGGAACCATCTTCTACTACTGTCTGATTCTCCTCCAAACCCAACGTCTAATCCAATTTACTAACTCATCTTAAATGCTGAACAACTGAACTTGACCAACCTCCCATGTCAATTGCCTTGCTAAAGTCCACATAGACAACATCCACTGCCTTGCCTACATCAACTTTCCTGGTAACTTCCACGAAAAATTCTATAAGATTGGTAAGACAAGACCTATCACACACAAAGCCACATTGACTATCCCTAATCAGCCCATGTCTATCCAAATACTTATATATCTGGTCTCTTAGAATACCCTCCAATAATTTTCCCACTACTGATATCAAGTTCACCAGCCTATAATTTCCTGGTTTATTTGTAAAGCTTTCTTAAACAGCAGAACAACATTTGCTATCCTCCAATCCTCTGATACCTCACTTGTCAGTTGTCACTTGTTAAATATCTCTGCTAGGGCTTCTGCAGCTTCGGTATTTGCCTCCCACAGGGTCTGAGGGAACATTTATTCAGGCCCTGGGGATTTATTCATCCTGATTTGCCTCAAGACAGCAGACTCCTCCTCCTCTGTAATCTTTATTGGTTCCATGAGGTTGACATCACTTTACCTTACATCTATTGAATCTGTATCTGTCTCCTGAGTAAATACAGATGCAAAAAAATCCATTTAAAATCTCTCCCTCTTTTTTGGCTCCACGTATAGATTACCATTCTGATCTTCCCGAGGACCAATTTTGTCACTAGTAATTCTTTTTCTCTTAACATATCTGTAGAATCCCATAGGATTCTCCTTCACCATGTCTGCCTTCTTTTAGCTGTCCCAATTTTTTTCTTAAGTGTTCTCTTCCATTTTGTATCCTTCATAAGCACCTTATTTGTTCCTATCTGCCTATACCTACTATACACCTCCATTTTTTTCTTAACCAGGGCATCAATATCTCTTGAACTCCAACGTTCCCGAAACCTGTTATCTTTACCTTTTATTCTGACAGGCACATACAAGCTTTGTAATCTCAAAATTTCACTTTTGAGTGCCTCTGATTTACCAAGTACACCTTTGCCAGAAAAAAAAAGTCTGTCCCAATTTACACTTGCCAGATCATTTCTGATACCACCAAAACTGGCCTTTCTCTAATCTAGAATCTTAACCCGAAGGCCAGGCCTATCTTTTTCCATGTGTACTTTGAAACTAATGGCATTATGATCACTAGATGTGGTGTTGCCCTACACAAACTTTTAGCACCTGCCCTATCTCATTCCCTAACAGTAGATGAAGTATTGCACAGTCTCTTGTTGGGACATCTACGTACTGATTAAGGAAATTTTCCTGAACACATTTGACAAACTGTATCCCATCTAGTTATTTTACAGTATGGGAATCCCAGTGAATATGTCCTAGGCAATAAGTTAAACTCATCCTACAATAACAACCTTCCAAAAACACTGGAGGAACTCAGCAGGCCAGACAGCATCTATGGAAATGAATTCTCCGGGCACAGTGGCAGGCCTTTTTCTCTCTGATAGCAGAGCAATCCCACCAGCTATCAAAAGGCAGACTCCCCTCTCCAGCAGCAGAGTGATCCCACCAGCATTCAAAAGGCAGTCTCCCCCCTCTGTAGCAGAGCGATCCCACAGTGATCAAAACACAACCTCCCTTGTCCAGCAGCAGAGTGACCCCACCAGCGTTCAAAGGGCATTCTCCGCTTTCCAGCAGCAGAGCGATCCCACAGTGATCTGTTCGCTTCCATAGATCCTGCCTGACCTGCTGAGTTCCCCCAGCATTTTATGTGTGTTGCATTTGATTTCCAGTGTCGGTAAATGTTCTTGTGTTTACTATAACAATCTTATGTTTCTTGCAGCTGTCTGAGATCTCTTTACAAATTTGTTCCTCTTTATAGCTTCATTATTTCCAGAATGTTCTGTTTTTATTTCAGATATCCAGTATCTGCAGTACTTAACATTTAGATTGCACTCTTATTACAGAAACTGCTGCCGGGTGTTGACTTGGCTTTATTGCTAGCCACTCCATTCTTGGAAACCCATATGTTCATAAGCAGCTACTCAGTTTCATCTGTTATTCTTTTTCCTAGTTCGCTCTTCCTAAGAACCTAAGAACATAATCACCAGGTCCTCTTTGCACACATACTAAGTCTATATGAGGTGGATATAGCATCAAAATAAATGTACATTTGAGCAGCAGATATGGGGGTGAATTGAGAGACCATTAATCTGTTTGCATCACTGACATCCACAATACACACTTTGTGGCTACTTTATTAGGTACACCTGTACACCTGCTTGTTAATGCAAATATCTAATCAGCCAATCATGTGGCAGCAACTCAATGCATAAAAAAACATGCAGACATGGTCAAGGGTTTCAGTTTTGTTCAGACCAAATGTCAGAATGGGGAAGAAATGTGAACTAAGTGACTTTGACGGCGGGATGATAGTTGGTGCCAGAGAGGGTGGTTTGAGTATCCTAGAAACTGCTGATTTCCTGGGATTTTCACACACAACAATCTCTAGAGTTTATAGAGAATGGTGCCAGAAACAAAAAAAAAATCAATGAATAGCAGTTCTGTGGGAAAACATCTTGGTAATGAGAATGAAGACAATGGCTATATTAGTTCAAGCTGGCAGAGAAACGGCAGTAACTCAAATAGGCACATATTACAACAATGATGTGCAGAAGAGAGTCTCCTAATGGACAACACTTCAAACCTTGAAGTTGATGGGCTACAGCAGCGGAAGATCGGGAACATATACTCAGTGGCCTCTTAATTAGGTAGAGGAGATACCACTGAGTATATCCAACATGAGGGAGTGCTGGCCCTCAGCAACAACTGTTTCAGTTTTCAATGAAGTCATGGCAAATGTGAATGTGGTTTCCAGGAAATATCATTCAGCTGCTATCACAAGGAAGTGTTAAAATTTCTTCATCAGTTATATTGGGGCATCTGCATTCAGCCATGTGGAAAGATTAACTTGCAGCCAACATGAAGCCAAAATAGTATGGCCATACTGAACTACCTCTCCCTTCTACATTGCTGGTAGTAATCCATTTTATCAATCCCAACAGAACTGCAAATATTGTTTTTATAAAAGAAGTCTTTGTTTAAATGCAACATTAAGTTATTGACACAGATGAATGTGCTTTGCTGAATTTGTAGTATCTTTTACATGAAAAAACAAAGGTTAGGAGTTTCTCAGAAATGGCATTGAACCAGATGTCAAAAACTGGAATGGATGAAGTGCTGTAGTTATAATTCATCTAAGAAGCCTTCAGCCCATGCAAGAAAGCCAAAGATATTTAGGCCTTGAATGTACGTGGCTGCGATTCTGATAGTTACACCTCTGTGTGCTCAGCCACCCAGATTGTGCAAAGTCGAATGTAGGGCACTTTGCGTGAATGAAGTCCCTGCTTCACTCAACTGGAATGGTTGGCTATTTCTTCACATAGTAATAGGACTCCATAAATCTCCCTCAGCTACTGTGGGAAAAGAACAAAATGTCAATATTATAACACCAACTTTTAGAAATGCTGTCAATTTCCTTGCTAAGAGTACCTGGCGGAAATGTTGTCCCAATTGAACACATCTCCCAAGAACCTAACTCAGGAATTTCCTCCTAGTTTTTTTCCACCACCATTACATTCTCTCCCTCTCTAACTCCTCCAACAATTGGTAGAGTTGCTACATCTTGGCTCCGGCAACCCTGGTTCAATCAGGAAAGTTTGCTGTCTGCATGGAGTTTGCATGCACTCTCTGTGACTGCAGATGTTTCCTCCAGGTGCTCTGGTTACCTGCCACAATCCAGAGATGTGGGGGTTGATCGTGTATTTTACCACAGCAAATTGTTCCTGTTGTATAGGTGCGGGGGGGGGGTGTTGCGGAGTGGACGGGAACTAGGGGAGAATAAAATGGGATGCATCAAATTAGGGCAAATGCATGATCAGCACAAATTCAGTGGGTTGAAGGGCTTAGACCATAAGACATAAAAGCAGATTTAGGCCATTTGTCCCATTGACTCTGCTCTGCCATTTGATTGTGGCTGATTTATTTTCCCTTTCAATCTCATTCTCTTGCCTTCTCCCCATAACCTTTGACAACCTAACTATCAACTTCTATTTTAAATATTCCCAGTGTTGCCAGACTTTTTGACTCCTCGACACAAATGTCAGTGAGCCATACTAAGATCGCCGTATGTGCCAAGTCTTGTTGATGATTTCTCCAGCGATGCACTTTGGAATGTGTTATCATGCCACAGGCACTGCAGAAAAATACTGCATATTTTTATTTTTCGTGAAATGAATGGATTAAATCTGGCTGTGGCTGAAAATAAATGACGCCATTTAGGGAAGGGGGTTAATTTGGCATACGTGGCCAGGCAGAATGATCATGGCATCTGAAGAATCTATCCTGAGACCTCTCAGTGGGTGAGGGGGGTGGGGGTTGCACCATAGAATTGCGGCTAGTGAACGCTTTAGAGTGGTGGGGATCAATCCAGGGTTCAATTCCTAACTCTGTCCGTAAGAGTTTGTACATTCTTTCCGTGACCGTGTGGGGTTCCTCTGGAGCTCTGGTTTCCTGCCACACTCGGAAGACGTATGGGATAGGGTTAGGAAGCTGAGGGCATGCTATGTTGGTGTCAAGAGCATGGTGACATTGGCGGGGTGCCCCCAGAACATCGCCAGGCTATGTTGATGGTTGATGCCAATGAAGTATTTCACTGTATATTTTGATCTTTCAATGTACATGTAACAAACAAAGCGGTTTTTATCCTTTATCTGCTCTTTTGATATGCGAGCAGCTCAGAGCAAACTTGCTGCTACTGTGCTGAGTACTGGGGTTAATAGGGTTAATATGAGGTGCCCTACAACTTGCATGTTCAAAATAAAAGGCACATGTACTCAATTAGTGGGATAAAACTTGCTAGGGCAAATTGGAAGTTGCCTCTGGAATTAGTTGACTTATCATTTAGCTTGTCAAAAGTGTGCAAGGCTGCAATAACCAAAGTGAACAGAATGCTGTTTTTTATTATCACATCAGTTAAATATAAATCCCTAGAATTTGTAAAATACACGGCATCTTTGCCCACATTTGGAGTTCCATGTGTTTTTCCAGCATCTGTGACATGCAAAGGTCTTGAACCCTTGGCAATGGTGCTGAGGAGAATGACCAGGCTGATCTACAAAACTAGGAGGATGAATAGTGCCTTGGTAAAATAGGGATCTTCTCCCTGACAAAGTCATGCCATCAAGAGGTTACAGACATATATGACACTCAAAACAATGATTTTGGCTGCATTGGAGCAGCTTGATGACAAAGTACAGGTTTAAAGATATGAGGAACAAATTTAAAGCATGTGTCTGTAGTAGTTGCTTCCACATAAGGTGACCAACAGGTGCAATACGATGCAATAATGGTTGATTAATACGAAGGCAATGGATCTCTTTGGGAAGCAGGCAGACAAATTGAATGGTAAGAATTTTAAAAGCTTGAGATCAAATGAACATGAGTATTTTCCAGCTGAAGCAGATTAATCATGTCAGGCTGAAAATGTTCCCTCAAATTTTGCTATTCATTAGATATAGAACTGGCAAACTTTCTTCAATGTCCTTAACATCCCCTTACTTCCACTATCATCAATCAAATAAGATTTTATTTTAAAAAGTGATATGGTGTGGAGGGAAAAATAGGAAGTACAAGAATAGATCAATGCTAGAAAATTAAAATTGAAAATGTGCTGGTGGTGTTGGTGGGATGGTGTGGTGGGGTAGGAGTATGCCATATGTACAAGAGCAGCATGCACTCTGACACAGAATGGATATTATTAGAAGCAAAAGCATTAAAGTAGAATTTTAAAGGTACTGTGTAAAAACGTCCTCAACCTAACTCTGCAGACCTTCTGCTATAGATAGTCGATGGTGTTTCAAGCTGAGATTTTTGTTTCATTTCTTCAGTGGAATGTGAATATCATGGCAACTCCATATTTACTGCCCATCGCTAGCTGTCCTTTGAACTGAATAGATTGCTAGATCATCTTAAAGACCCTAGCCGAGAGTCACGGGAGGGTCAGATTAGCTAATAGCTGTAGATTTCCTTTTGGAAAGACATCGGTGAACCAGATGTTTTTCTTTAACAATCTGGTAGTTTCACCATAAGTGTATTCCAATTTTATTTAAATTTTCCAGCTACCAGAGGGAATTGAAACTCATGTTTCAATAATCTAAGCCACTGGATACTAGTCCAACAGCTTAACAATTATACCATTAGGCTCCAGCTTGCTGAATGATTTGCACCTCAGAATTCCAACAGTGTGATTTATTCTCTATTGCTCTTTGAAAAGAGATGACGAGCTGTTCACTTGTATCAAATTACTAAGCTAAATAAAGATTAAACCAGAATGAACCATCCAACAACAACTTTGGTCCTAGTTTCAGACACAGCAAAGATGCTCCTAATCTATCAGTCATACAGAGTGCTCCCTACAAACACCTGTAGACTGAGATTTAAGTAACTTACTGACTAATGGAGCAGCAGCTTAAGATATCTTTACTCATGTAATCATCCCGATCTGCCAAAAACCTAGATTCCTCAGCAATAACTCCTCAGGACATTTTGTTTCACCAGGAGAACCTGCTCTTCAGAGGTGGTATATCATCAGCAAAGCAAAGCACTGTGAGTCGTAAATGATGATTTCAGATCCCTTGAAATCTCATGTCTTCAGCTAAGGTGGAGATACTTTCAAGCAGAGTCTTAGGCCAAGCTATCACCGACAATGTAATCAATTATCAAATCAAATCAAAAGTTCAGAATTGAGGATTCTTGTTGTTGATGGCACAAAGTTTAATTTCACTCAAGCTCCTCAGCAAATGAGACATGCCATGTATCCATGCAGAAAACTTGGACAACTTTCAGGGCTGGACTGACAAGTGACAAGGAAGATTTGATCTATAATAATGCTGAACTATTGCCAGTTCCAACAAGAGAGGTTTAACCAACTATCCTTCATGTTCAACAGCATGAAAATCACTGATACCCCAACGTTACTGTGGCTAACTATTAATCAGAAACTGTATAGGACCAATCACAGAACTATAATGGCTACCCGAGACAGTATCTGAAGTGTGTGTGTGTGTGTGTGTGTGTGTGTGTGTGTGTGTGTGTGTGTGTGCGCGTGTGCGCGTGTGCGCGCGAGAGTGTGTGGTAACTGGGGGTTTGGAAAGAGGTGATTCAACAAACCCTTTCCACCAATGTATCTTTGCCCTCATGAGGCTGTTTCAATCCTGACTTGATGTTCTGACTGACTGGATTACCAGAATGTAAGTGTTTTGGTGTTTTGGTTTCCTCCCATATTACAAAAATGTATGGTTAATTTGGTTAATTGACCATAATATATTTCCCCTAGTGTGAGGCAGAATCTAGGAGAAATTGGTAATAAGGTGGAAAAAATTATCAAGACAGGATTACTGTAAACTTGGCTGCTTGATGGTCAGGGTGGGCTTGGTTGGCCAAAAGGCCGTGTGTTGAAACTCTCTGTAGCTCTACACAGTACAGATTGTAAATGTGACAAAATACTCACCAGGGTCTGAATAAGCTGAGTTTCAGTAGCACACAGGAAGCTCAACAACATCTATTTGACCAGCAGTCTATCCGTCACCTTAAAGAATTACTCTCTTCACCACCAGTGCCTCATGGTTGTAGTTTGCACCATGTAACTGGTTTCTTATATTATGTCCACGTATCGCCCAGACAGATCAGTCTATACATACACTCAGTGGCCACTTTATTAAGTACACCTGTACATCTGTTCACAGATCAAACTGCATCTATAGAGGGAAATAAACAATTCATGTTTTTTGACTGATATCCTTCATCAGGATTGGAAAGGAAGGCGGCCTCCCGCTGCCCCCAACTTCTTACTATGGCTTCTGCCCACCTCTTTCCAGTCCTGATGAGGAGACTTGGCCCAAAGCACCGACCGATTATTCCCCTCCATAGATGCTGCCTGCTGGTAGTGAGAGGAGGGGGAAGGCGGAAACGTACAAAATGTACTACAGTTATTCCCAGAGCCTTGTCTAAAATCACCTCCCAAACTCAAAGTTTCTTTTCCCAGGCTTCCATCCAGGTAGTCTATCAGCTCAACATAGAAATATATCATACTTCTTTCATCATTATTAGAAATCTCAGACTGCCCTACCCAGCAGCACATTCATCAGGACCACCACCATTTCCATAGCAACCAGGGATGAATAGTAAGTGCTGGCATTTCCAGCGATAGCCTCACTTGCTATTGAATAAAAAAGTGCTTGTTAAGATCAATTATTCATTTTCATTTTAAAAATCTTTTTATTGATATATAATCTTCTACAGCTATAAAATACAAAAGTTCAACAAGATCAATTGTTAAAAAAAAATGTTTGTTAATACCAAAGGTTATTTGAATCAGTAATCTGCAAATCAAAGTGATATCAAAGCTGGATGGTGTAGAGGTAATTTTGTAATGAAGGACTGCCCAAATGTAAAGATATATTTTCTCCATTTACACCATGTGAGAATTAAACTAACTTGTATTATAGAACATAGAACATAGAAAACCTACAGCACAATAAGGCCCTTCGGCCCGCAATGCTGTGCTGAACATGTACTTACTTTAGAAATTACCCAGAGCCCTCTATTTTTCTAAGCTCCATGTACCTATCCAAGAGTCTTTTAAAAGACCCTATTGTATCTGCCCCCACCACCGTCACCAGTAGCCCATTCCACGCACTCACCATTCTCTGCGTGAGGCACACCACTGGTCACTGACCTCCATGCAGAATATGATCTGTCTACAACCACTCTTTGCCTTCTGTGGGCAAGCCAATTCTGGATCAACAAAGCAAGGTTCCCTTGGATCCCATGCCTCCTTACTTTTGCAATAAACCTTCCATGGGGTACCTTATCAAGTGCCTTGTTGAAATCCATATACACTACATCTACTGCTCTACCATCATCAATGTGTTTAGTTACATCTCAAAAAATTCTATCAGGCTCATAAGGCACAACCTGCCTTTGACAAAGCCATGCTGACTATTCCTAATCTTATTATGCCTCTCCAAATATTCATTAGTCCTGCCTCTCAGGATCCTCTCCATCAGCTTACGAACCACTGAAGTAAGACTCACTGGTCTATAATTTCCTGGGCTATGTCTACCCCCTTTTTTGAACAAGGGAAAAACATTTGCAACCCTCCAATCCCCCAGAACCTCTCCCGTCCCCATTGATGATGCAAAGATCATTGCCAGAGGCTCAGGAATCTCTTCCTTCACCTCCCATAGTAGCCTGGAGTATATCTCATCTGGTCCCAGCGACCTATTCAACTTGATGGTTTCCAAAGGCTCCAGCACATCTTCTTTCTTAAAGTCTATAAACTCAAGCTTTTCAGTTCACTGTAAGTCATCCCTACAATCGCCAAGGCCCTTTTCTGTAGTGAATACTGAAGCAAAGTATTCATTAAGTACCTCCGCTACCTCCTCTGGTTCTATACACTCTTTTCCACTGTCACACTTGATTAGTTGTATTCTCTCACGTCTTATTCTCTTGCTCTTCACATACTTGTAGAATGCCTTGGGTTATCCTTAATCCTGCTTGTCAAGGCCTTCCCATTTCCCCTTCTGGTTCTCCTAATTTCATTCTTAAGCTCCTTTCTGTTAGCCTTATAATTTCCTAGATCACTATCATTACCTAGTTTTTTGAACCTTTTGTATGCTTTCCTTTTCTTCTTGACTAGATTTTCAACTGCCTTTGTACACCACGGTTCCTGTACTCTACCATCCTTTCCCTGTCTCATTGGAATGTTCCTCTTCAGAACACCATGCAAATATCCCCTGAACATTTGCCACATTTCTGCCATACATTTTTCTGAGAACATCTGCTCCCAGTTTATGCTTCCAAGTTCCTGCCTGGTAGCTTCATATTTCTCCTTGTTCCAATTAGATGTTTTCCTGAATTGTCTGCTCCTATCCCTCTCTAATGCTGTGGTAGAGAAGGTAGAATTATGATCACTATCTCCAAAACGTTCTCCCACTGAGAGACCTGACACCTGACCAGGTTCATTTCCCAATACTAGGTCATGTACAGCCTCTCCTCTCGTAGCTACATATTGTGTCAGGAAACCTTCCTGAATACACCTAACAAACTCCACCCCATCTAAACCCCTTGTTCTATGGAGATGCCAATCAATATTGGGGAAATTAAAATCTCCCATCGCAACAACCCTGTTATTATTGCACAGTTCCAGAATCTGTCTCCCTAACTGCTCCTTGATGTCCCTGTTACTATTGGGTGGTCTATAAAAAACACCCAGTAGATTTATTGACCCCTTCCCATTTCTAACTTCCACTCATAGAGACTCCATAAACAATCCCTCCATGACTTCCTCCTTTTCTGCAGCTGTGACACTATCTCTGATCAGTAATGCCATGCCCCCACCTTTTTTGCCTCACTCCCTGTCTTTTCTGAAACATCTAAAGCCTGGCACTCTAGGTAGCCATTCCTGCCCCTGAGTCATCCAAGTCTCTGTATTGGCCACAACATCATAGCTCCAAGTACTGATCCACGCTCTGAGCTCATCTGCTTTGTTCATGATACACATTGCATTAAAATAGACACGTCTCAAACCATCACTCTGAGCGCATCCCTTCTCTATCACCTGCCTATCCTCCCTCTCACACTGCCTACAAGCTTTCCCTATTTGTGAGCCAATTGTCCCTTCCTCCGTCTCTTCAGTTTGTTTCCCACCCCCCAGCAGTTCTAGTTTAAACTCTCTCCATTAGCCTTAGCAAACCTCCCCGCCAGGATATTGGTCCCCCTTGGATTCAAGTGCAACCCATCTCTATTGTACAGGTCTCACCTGCCCCAAAAGAGGTCCTAATGATCCAGAATTCTGAATTCCTGCCCCCTGCTCCAATCACTCAGCCACGCATTTACCCTCCACCTCACTCTCTTCCTATACTCACTGTCACGTGGCACAGGCAGTAATCCCGAGGTTACTACCCTTGTGGTCCTGTTTCTCAGCTTCTTTCCTAACTCCCTGTCGTCTGTTTTCAGGACCTCCTCCCTTTTCCTACCCATGTCGTTGGTACTAATATGTACCACGACCTCTGGCTGTTCACCTTCCCACTCCAGAATATCGTGGACGCAATCAGAAACATCCCGGACTCTGGCACCTGGGAGGCAAACTACCATTCGTGTTTCTTTCCTGTGTCCACAGAATCGCTTGTCTGATCACCTAACTACAGAGTCATCTATCATTGCTGTCATCCTCTTCCTTTCCCTACTCTTCTGAACCACAGATATTGTTGCTTCCCCCAGGCAGGCCGTCCCCCCCACCAACGGTACACAAACATGAGTACTTATTGTTAAGGGGGACAGCCACAGGAGTACTCTCTAGTATCTGACTCTTGCCCTTCCCTCTCCTGACCCACTTACCTGTCTCCCGAGGCCCCAGTGTGACTATTTGCCTTTAGCTCCTATCTATCACCTCCTCACTTTCCCTGACCAGATGGTCATTGAAATGCATCTCCAGTTCCCTAACCTAGTCCCTAAGGATCTGCAGCTTGACGCACTTGGCGCAGATGTGGCCGTCTGGGAGGCTGGGAGTCTCCCTGACATCCCACATCCGACACCCAGTACAGTACACCGGCTTCGCACATACTTCCTATCCTTTACAAGTAACTTACCTCGCCTCAACCCGTTATCGCTGAAGCCCCGTTGAGCCAAAGCCCTCCTACGCTGACTCCCTCTACTCTGGCACCCGCTCTATAAAACTGTCTTCTTTTTAAACTCTTCCCGCTGGTCCAACTTGCTGACGTCCACGCGGCTGCGCAGTCATGCCTCGATCAAACCACTGAAGAAAAAATGATGTGAGAATGTGAAATTATGTGAGAATCAAACCAATAATGGTTTGGAATGCAAGCTACCAAATTAAAAGATGATAATATTTTAAAAAGCTGAACCTTTTAAACTGGATCTTTCTTAATTTATGTGAACAACAAAAGTCATTAATTCAATTCAAAGAACCTTCATTAAATGATCTGAAATAATTAATTCCTTACATCAGAATAAAGCACCAACAAGGTGAGAAACTGTGATTAATATTAGCAATCACATTATTTATTGGAAGGCAGCAATGGGATAATCTGAAAATTTTGGAAAAGATGTTGGAAATTGAAATGGATAAATCAACACCAATGTCATTCAAACCCAAGTGCATTATTTTTCTAAATTTACTGTGACCTTGTAGACTGTGTGAGAAACAAACTTATAATTTTTGAAATGCAAAATTTAGGAAAAAACCTTCAGTGAAAGATGAAAAGTAAAAAAAGAAAAAATAAATATGAGCAAACGTTTTTTGAAAGCTAAGGTTGAATATGACTGTAACTATAAACAAAAGAACAAATTAAGATTAGAACTACGTTTGCTCTAAAGAAATATAAAATGGCCCGCTGTTGGCCCAGAATCAAATGATATTAACATTGTTTCTGACACCGAATAATATTGGAATAATAAACTGCTGTCATAGTGTTCTGCAACACGACAACCTCAGATGAGAGTAAAGGGAAAATATAACCTGAGAAATATATCAGTTAACACCTATTTAGCAGCAAATCACTTAAAAAACTATTTAACCTAAGAAAGTTGGACTGGCGCAAAAAATAAACTCTAGCAGAACTCATTGAGTCAGGTGGTATCTGTGGAGAAAAATCGGCAATCATTGTTTAAGTTTGAGACCTCGACCTGGTATAGTGAAGGATCTCAACCTGAAACATGTACTCTCTTCTCCCTCCACAGATGCTGCCTGACCATTAATGTCCACCACCATTTTAGGCTTTTGCTCCAGTTTTCAGTACCAGCAGTAGATACAACTTATGATAATTTACTGGTGAATCTGTAAGCATCTAAAAATTGCATCCATTACAAATTTAGACTTTGGACCAAGGTGCACAGCACAGTACATATAGCTCACACACAGCGCATAAAGTACATTATCACTAATAAATTAATCAATTATAAAGTATATTCTAGAAGATTGACATACTTTCCCTTTGGCCCTCTTGTTTCATTTTTGACTTGTCCTCTGAACATTACCTGTTTACCCTTGTCTCACTGGCAATGTGGAACAAAAGTGATAAGTAACACAGATAATGTTGCTATCTCTATTTTGCATCTGTGTTTACTAAGGAAACTGGCATGAAGTCTATGGAATTAAGGGAAACAAGTAGTGAGATCATGGAAACTGTACAGATCGAAAAGGAGGAGGTCCTTGCTGTCTTGAGGAAAATTAAAGTGGATAAATCCCCGGGACCTGACAGGGTGCTCCCTCGGACCTTGGAGGAGACTAGTGTTGAAATTGCAGGGGCCCTGGCTGAAATATTTAAAATGTCGCTGTCTACAGGTGAGGTGCCGGAGGATTGGAGAGTGGCTCATGTTGTTCCGTTGTTTAAAAAAGGATCGAAAAGTAATCCGGGAAATTATAGGCCAGTAAGTTTAACGTCGGTAGTAGGTAAGTTATTGGAGGGAGTACTAAGAGACAGAATCTACAAGCATTTGGATAGACTGGGACTTATTAGGGAGAGTCAACATGGCTTTGTGTGTGGTAGGTCATGTTTGACTAATCTATTGGAGTTTTTCGAGGAGGTTACCAGGAAAGTGGATGAAGGGAAGGCAGTGGATATTGTCTACATGGACTTCAGTAAGGCCTTTGACAAGGTCCCGCATGGGAGGTTAGTTAGGAAAATTCAGTCGCTAGGTATACATGGAGAGGTGGTAAATTGGATTAGACATTGGCTCGATGGAAGAAGCCAGAGAGTGGTGGTAGAGAATTGCTTCTCTGAGTGGAGGCCTGTGACTAGTGGTGTGCCACAGGGATCAGTGCTGGGTCCATTGTTATTTGTCATCTATATCAATGATCTGGATGATAATGTGGTAAATTGGATCAGCAAGTTTGCTGATGATACAAAGATTGGAGGTGTAGTAGACAGTGAGGAAGGTTTTCAGAGCCTGCAGAGGGACTTGGACCAGCTGGAAAAATGGGCTGAAAAATGGCAGATGGAGTTTAATACTGACAAGTGTGAGGTATTGCACATCGGAAGGACAAACCAAGGTAGAACATACAGGGTTAATGGTAAGGCACTGAGGAGTGCAGTGGAACAGAGGGATCTGGGAATACAGATGCAAAATTCCCAAAAAGTGGCGTCACAGGTAGATAGGGTCGTAAAGAGAGCTTTTGGTACATTGGCCTTTATTAATCGAAGTATTGAGTATAAGAGCTGGAATGTTATGATGAGGTTGTATAAGGCATTGGTGAGGCCAAATCTGGTGTTCAGTTTTGGTCACCAAATTACAAGAAGGATATAAATAAGGTTGAAAGCGTGCAGAGAAGGTTTACAAGGATGTTGCCGGGACTTGAGAAACTCAGTTACAGAGAAAGGTTGAATAGGTTGGGACTTTATTCCCTGGAGCGTAGAAGAATGAGGGGAGATTTGATAGAGGTATATAAAATTATGATGGGTATAGATAGAGTGAATGCAAGCAGGCTTTTTGCACTGAGGCAAGGGGAGAAAAAAACCAGAGGGCATGGGTTAAGGGTGAGGGGGGAAAAGTTTAAAGGGAACATTAGAGGGGGCTTCTTCACACAGAGAGTGGTGGGAGTATGGAATGAGCTGCCAGACGAGGTGGTAAATGCGGGTTCTTTTTTAACATTTAAGGATAAATTGGACAGATACATGGATGGGAGGTGTATGGAGGGATATGATATGGTCCGTGTGCAGGTCAGTGGGACTAGGCAGAAAATGGTTCAGCACAGCCAAGAAGGGCCAAAAGGCCTGTTTCTGTGCTGTAGTTTCTATGGTTTCTGTGCTGTAGTTTCTATGGTTTCTATCTCCCCTTATCTCATTTTTGAAAGGTACTTTAGGGAGAATAAACCACACAGTGTGCTTTTTGTGATTTCTCAAGAACTTTGAGTCTGTCACTTGACTCTGGGCCGCAGTTGGAGTTTCGGAAGCAGTATTGGGCTCCTTATCTAAGAAAGGATGTGCTGCTAAAGGAGAGAGTCCAGAGGAGGTTCACAAGAATGATTGTGGGAATAAAAGGATTAATGTATCAGGAGTGTTTGGTGTCCCTGGGCCTAAACTCACTGGAGTTTAGAAGAACGGGGATGAGGGGGATCTCATTGAAACCTATCTAATATTGAAAGATCTAGATAGAGTGGACATGGAGAAGGTATTTCCTACAGCGGGGAAGTTTAGGACCAATGAGCACGACCTCAGAATACAAGGATGTTCCTTTAGAACAGAGATAAGGAGGAATTTCTTTAGCCAGAGGATGGTGAATATGTAGAATTCATTGCCATGGATGCTGATTAGGCCAAGTCACTGGGTATATTCAAAAAGTAGGTTTATAGGTTCTTGATTAGTAAGGGTCTCAAAGTTTATGGGAAAAAAGGCAGGAGATGAGGTTGAGAGGAACAATAAGTTAGCCATATGGATTGGTGCAGCATGCTCAATGGGCTGAATGGCCTAATTTGTTCCTATGTCTTATGATCTTATGGGTCTCTGCCCGAAATGTCAACTGCTTATTCTGTGCTGCCTGACCTTTTGAGTCCCTGCAGCGTTTTGCGTGTGGTGCTGTGGATTTCCAGCATCTGCAGAATATCTCAAGGCGCTGAGGTTTTCCACAAAGTTCATGGAGTGCAGGCAATAGGTCTCACCCACCCATCCATTATCTCAGAAATTTGTATTACTTCTCTGTTCCCATTTTACATTCACTCATTAATACCTTACCACTCACATTATTTTTATATACCACATGGTTTACAAATTTAATCCGTGAGGTTGCTTGAAAGTAAGTGTTTATTAGCTTATTAATTTAATGATTTTTAAATATCAAACAGTAACCCTCCTTCTGCTTCATCAAATTTCTTGATTTACCATGTTCCTTTTATTTGTACTGAGTAAAATCTACACGGCACGGAAACATCCCTTTGTCTTTTTTATTGAAGTTCATCATCAAACAATCATTTCCATGAGATGTATTTCAGATATTGTACATATATATATAATATAATCATATTTGTCACAAATTTCCACATGATATTTACCTGAGGTGTACACTTATAGAAAGGAGAGGAAAGAAAGAACAATCAGAAGAAGAAAACTATCTACAAAGCAGGGAGTGATCTTTTTTTACAACATATTCATTGACTTGTGAGAATAAAATCAGGCCTATGTGGTGTTATGTAGTTAAACCATTTTACCCAGTATGAATCAAATTGTTCCAACTTATGATTAACAGATGCTGTTATCCTCTCCATTTTGTAAATGTCCATTGTAATTTCCATCCATACATTTAAAGTTGGGCTCTCCTGTGATAACCATTTTCTGCTAAGGGTCTTTTTACCAGCCATCAGCAGTATATTCATTAAATATTTCTTTCAGACACTTTTAAAAACAGTTCAGTAACACTGGAGATGTTAAAGGGTCATCTATGCATTCCAGCTGTGGGGTCTCGGATATACTGCCTTAGGCCCTGTAGCCATTCTTAAAAATTAGCCATATTTGTCACATGTACATTGAAACATCAAAACATACAGTGAAATGCATTGTGTGCATCAGTGACCAACACTGTCCGAAATGGGCTGGGGGCAGCCTGCAAGGGTTGTTATGCTTCCGGCACCAGTATATTCTGCCCCGAACTTACTAACCCCAAGCCATATGTCTTTGGAATGTGGGAGGAAATCAGAGCACGTGGGGAGAACATACTAACTCCTTACAGGCAGCATCGGGAATTGAATCCATTTGCTGGTACCATATGCCTCTGTACCTTTGATGGACAGGTTGGACACAGAGTCAACCAGAGAAAAACTGAGACCGTGACCCTCAAAGTAGAATCTCTTTCTCCCGTCAAGACATACGGCATCGACTTACCCAGCACTGGCAGGTCCACCTACCTGGGCAGCATCGTTCGGCAGGACGGTGGGTCCAAGGACAACATCCGGTGCAGACTCAGCAAGGCTAGAAACATCTTCAGGTCAATAAGCAACATGTGGGGATCGACCAAGTACAGTGTCCACACCAAGGAGAAGCTGTACCACACTCTTGTACAGGTCAGAATGCTGTCATCATTCAACAACATGAGCCTCTACATGACCCTCTGTACTTTCTGGTCAAGAAAGATCTCCAACCGCGCCCTACTCTTTCAGTGTCACCAAGAGGACATGGCCACAATCGTCATGAGGAAACACTGGAGATGGATTGGGAACATGATGAAAGGAAACGCCGACTCCATCATCGAGACAGTACTTCATTGGACCTCCGAAGAGCGGGGGAAATGAGGGAGACTAAAGACAACTTGGTGCCGTACCATAGACACAGAAGTGAGGACCCTGAACCACATTAGGGGCACAATAGAGAAATGGCCAAGGATAGACGGAGATAGAGGACCTTCATTGCCGCCCTAAACACCAGCAGCGTAACAAGCAATCAATGCTGATACTGTAAAGCATTCCTCTAACTGCTACTCTACCACGCTGCTTCGCTCTTGGCTGCTCCCTGGATTTAGTGGTGTGGACTCAGCCAGCCCTCTCGCCGGTTAGCATGGAGAGAGGGGCACCATGAGCAGCAGGGTCAGATAATGGGCTGAATCCAGGACAATTTGGCTAATTTAGTTCCATAACCTCTTGGTGCATGCTCACAGAACAAGTTCTAACACCCAGAGTGATTTATGCACATCTGTGCTGCATGTGGTGTTCGCTTGAGGGCTATTAACAGACAAAGATGTGATAGAAGTTATGAGTGAACTACTGAGAGTGAGCAAAAGCATCATCATATTTTTCATAGTGGGGAAAATATTGAGCTATTATGGTGTTTAAAATGTGCAAAAGTAGTGAAAAAGAATAAGGTGATTACTTGGATAATATGTGCCATTTAATTCAGTCAGGGGAATATGTTTGAGATGAGCTTTGAACCATCATTTGTAAATTGATTAATTACATTACAGCAAACACCCAACAAATGACTAAGACTTTCAACTTGAAAAGTAGCATGTGTCGTTCCAGTAATTGCATAAGGTTGAATAAACTGTAGAAGTCATTTGTTCCATTGACTGACATGAACTACTCTTTCAAAAAGCCATTAAATTCACATATTCCTCTATTAAAATTCCATATGTATAAGAAAACAAAGACACGTTTATACCTGAAATGTTTTTTTAAGTGTTCCAGAGTATTCTTTGCTTGTTGAGGTGAGGCATAGTAGGGCATGGAAGATATGTTTTCGTCTTGTTTGTTCTATAGAACAAACCCAGTCCAGGCTGAGGTGGTCATCCCCTCATGTGGGCTTCACTAAATGACCCAAACTTGGTCTGAAACCAAAGCTTAGTGACCAGGCTGAAGACATGCTGGAAGATGCAGGTATGGAGCACTGAAGACTCAGGGTTTCTGTGGAGGGAGAAACAGAATTAATATTTCAGTTGATAATTTTTCATCAAAGTAAAAAGATGAATTCTGTTCCTCTCTCCACTGATCCTGCATGACCCACTGTGTATCTCCATCATTCTCCGGTTTTATTGCTAATTTCCACCATCTGCATCACTTTGCTTTTGATCCAAACACAAGAGATTCTGCAGATGCTATGAATCTTGAGCAACACACACAAAATGCTGGGGGAACTTAGCAGGTCATGCCATGGAGGGGGAAAAAACAGGAGATGTTTTGGGCTGATGCCCTTATCAGGACTTGTAATTTATGTGCTTTATTTTTGATCCAGGGCTTCTTTGCTGGAGCCATGAAATTTCAACATAAACTGATTTTAAATTGAAATTCAGCCCAAATTGGGGTTGGCACAGAAGTGTAGCGGTTAGTGTAACACTATTACAGCACCCGCAACAGGTGTTCAATTCTGTCGCTGTCTGTAAGGAGTTTGTACGTTCTCCCCGTAACCATGTGGGTTTCCTCCAGGTACTCCAGTTTCCTCCCACATTCCAAAGATGTACGGGTTAGTAGGCCAATTGGTCATATGGGCCTAATTGGGAGGCATGGGTTCATTGGGCCAGAAGGGTCTGTTACTGAGCTGTATCTCTAGATTAATAAGTAAATGAAACAAATAAGATTAAAATCAAAGCATAAAAATAAGGAGGCAGACATCTAGGGTCACTAATGACAATTGTACCTGGGTATTGTGTAGAAATGTATTGTGCAGAGAGGGCAGGAGAGGCGGACAAGCAGGAACACAGCTTCCTCCCCAATGTTATCTGGTGAGTTTACCGTTATATATCCATTCACCGATGATGTTAAGGATGTGTGTGGATACCACTCCAAATGTAAACTCTGGTGCATTTTAGATCTACTCAATGGATTGCTGGAGATTTCTGGTCTGGAAGTAACCTCAACTGCTGGTTCTCAAAGGCATGTTTAACACTTGTGACTAAAGATAAAATTTCTCCGCAGAAGAATCACATACTATTTGTGTGCTCCAAGTGGAGACAAGGGCAGGCAGCATTTTCAACATCTGTTTATACTGTAGGGGTCGAAGTTAATCCACACACAACAGACAAAAACAATCCACCTGACTGTCAGGTGATTGACATGTTCTGGGGCTCTTTCCAAAGGAACAGAAAACATTAAACTCCAGAAATTTGGAAAAGTGCATGAAGTTCATGCCAGTTTTGAAGAAAACAGAAGCATTTTACAGCGCAGGGAATAATCTATCTCAGGGTAACAACTTGTCAGAAACAGATGATTAAGCTGGCAGCAGTGGGTAAAGCAAACAACTGTCAATGAATAATATGCCAGAGGAGAAAATTGATGCACTGGTATGATAATTAGCACCATATCAAAGACATGGAAGAATGTAAACTGATGTGGCATTGGTTCAGGCGTTTAGGAGCGGATGAAAATCCGAACACATTTGCTGTGCTGAACTCTGCAAGTTGAGAATCTGGAGTGTGTTAAAAACATGGTCATTTGCCAAGAGAATTGTGTTATACCTGGATGCCTAACCAAGGCTTTCAGCCTTCAGATAAAACATTTGAGAGGTCAGAAAAAGTTGCTGTCAGAAAACTATGTGAAAGTTAGTGCCACATTTTCTTGATAAATGTAGGGGGTGGGTGGGGTTGGGTTGCAAATCAAGGACAATCAGTGAAGTTGGGAGCAGAGTGGGTGGATCATTCCTGGGGCCAGTATCTTTAACAGATATGAGAAAGACTTTTTAAGTCTGCAGTTAGAAACAATGAGATGCATTTTATCTGAAGACTGGATCTGGCAAACCGTAATTTGGAGAAGACCAGATTAAGCTCAACCTTTGATGAAAATGTGTCCCTTGTCTTCAGTTCTGAGAAACACATCTCACAAACCTCGACTTTATTCTTTTGCACTACATTTCACGTGTAGGTTTTCCATAGCTAGCTGTTGGATTTAAACTACAAATTACTGTATGACATAAGGTAGATGATTCATACTGTTTAACAGCCATTTCTCATTTTGGATTATCATGCTTTTTCATTTTGCTGATCACACATAAGACTATATATAATCCCATGATGACTTACAAATTTTGTTATTACTGTAATTTCCCAAGTTTTCTCCCCCTACCAGCAGCCCTAGTGTCAGGTAGGGAGGCAAGTTTAAAAGGCTGTTCTGAGTTCCGTGAGAAGTGGTTGAGGTCAAAGTACAAGAGGCTTTGACAAGTGAAGCATTAGCAAGGTAACTCAAGGCAAGGTCTTTCCTTTAATACTCTGCTAAGTTCAAAGGTAGAAATGGCTGTCAGTGGAAATGGTGCAATATTCCTGTGGAGTGCGAGAGATGAGGGAGTGGTCAAGTGTCCCTGACAATGACCTTTTCAGGAAGTGTGAGCTGCTGCAGGTCCTCTCAGATCGCATAGGCCAGCTGGAGTGGCAGTTGGACACACTGGGGAGGAAGAAGTGCTATAGATAGAATGTTCAGGAAGGCGGTCACACAGCAGATTTAGCCAGACAGATGGGTAACTGCCAGGAGTGGAAGACAGATACTACATGAGTCCCCTGTGGCTATTCCCCTCTGTTTTGGATAAAGTTGAGTGGTGGTAGTGGTGGGGAGGGGAATAATCTCTCAGAAGAAAACAACAGCAGCTTCTTTTCAGCAACGGTGACCCCTGTTTCCATCCAGGGGGTCAGGGTGGACATGGTGGAGGATCACAAATACCTGGGGATACGAGTTGACAATAAACTGGACTGGTCAAAGAACACTGAGGCTGTCTACAAGAAGGGTCAGAGCCGTCTCTATTTCCTGAGGAGACTGAGGTCCTTTAACATCTGCCGGACGATGCTGAGGATGTTCTTCGAGTCTGTGGTGGCCAGTGCTATCATGTTTGCTGTTGTGCGCTGGGACAGCAGGCTGAGAGTGGCAGACACCAACAGAATCAATAAACTCATTCGTAAGGCGAGTGATATTGTGGGGATGGAACTGGACTCTCTCATGGTGGTGTCTGAAAAGAGGATGCTGTCTAAGTTGCATGCCATCTTGGTCAATGTCTCCCATCCACTACATAATGTACTGGGTGGGCACAGGAGTACATTCAGCCAGAGACTCATTCCACCGAGATGCAGCACAGAGCATCATAGGAAGTCATTCCTGCCTGTGGCCATCAAACTTTACAACTCCTCCCTTGGAGGGTCAAACACCTTGAGCAAATAGGCTGGTCCTGGACTTATTTCCTGGCATAATTTACATATTACTATTTAACTATTTATGGTTTTATTACTATTTATTATTTATGGTGCAACTGTAATGAAAACCAATTTCCCCCAGGATCAATAAAGTATGACTATGACTATGACTATGACTAGCAGCAGGTCAGTGATATAGCTATGTTGAGCAGCAGAGAAGGTCAAAGTCTAGTCGAGTGAGGGGAGCACAGTACGAGCTGAGGATGCCAGGTCAGACTTCAATTCCCTCCACTGTCTGTCAGGAGTTTGCACGTTCTCTCCGTGACCTCGTGGGTTTCCTCCCACATCCCAAACTCCTACCCTTTAGGGTTTGTGAGTTATGGGCATGGTACCTTGATGCCAACAGCATGGCGATACTGGCAGTCTGCTCCAGCACAATCCTCGGTGGTTTGATTTGATGCATTTCACTGTATATTTCAATAGAAATGTGATAAAATAACTAATCTTATTGATAATCTTTGGTAGTGATAGAAGATTCTACAGTTATATTTGGTAGTGATAGAAGTTTCTATAGTTCAGGGTAGAGTGAGCATGTCAGTGGCAGCCAACCAGACTCGAGGATGGTGCCTCCTGGATCCAGGGTGAAGGACGTCTTGGAGTGAGTACGGGACATTCTGAAAGGGTAGAGAGAGCAGTCAGAGGTGGTAATCCATATAGGTACAAACAACACAGGCAAGACGGGAAATGTGGACCTGCAAAGAGAATCTGAGGAGGAAGAAGGGTAAAAAGCAAAGTCAAAGTTAAATTTTTGTCATATGTACAAGCATATGTATACGAAAGTGCATGGAAAAATTAGTTGCATTGCTAGCATCATATAAGCAGCATTCACAAGGAAGCATAAATTGTACATAATTTCAAAAGGAAAATAAATGATCAAAATAAGAAAAAATGCCAAGGTTGTTTTAGTGCAAAGTAATGAGAGTGATCATTATGTTGCTTATTTGTGATAGAGGTTAGGGTTTTCCCAGTTAGTTCAAGGTTGAAAGGAAGTGCAGTACTCTGCAAAAGTCTTAGGCTTATATATATGCTTAGGGTGCCAAAGATGTTTGCACACTCCTGTATTTCTCAACATTGAGTGGAGAGCAAGTTTATAAAGCTGACGGGAGGAAACGATAGTGGGAATATCAAGGCAGGAGCACCACAGGAGGAGTGTGGGAGGGTGGCAAAGAAAGAGTACCACGGGTGAGGGGTGGCACAGGTGCAGACACGCCCAGCCCTGAAACGCCAGGCAAGGTCATTTCATTCCAAACAACTGGTTTATTGATTTTTATGGAATGTCTCTCTGGTGCTTGCCCTCTCCGTTCACCTTTTCCCAACCATGATTCCCCTCTCCCTGCTCCCTCCCCACCCTCAGTCTGCAATGGAGACCCATGTCAGAATCAGATTTATCATCGCTCACATAAGACTTGAATTTGTTTTCTTTTGCGGTAACAGTACAGAATCGGAATCAGGATCAGGTTTAAATTCACTGGCATAGGTTGTGAAACCTGTTGCTTTGTGGCAGCACTACATTGCGATACAAAATAATAAAAATTATAAATTACAATAAGGACTACGTATATAAATTAAATTAAGTGGTGTGGAGCCTCAGGAAATGGACAAGGTCTTAATCAATACCTCAGCTATTTTTGCATTGGGAAGGACATGGAAGTGAGTTCAGAGGAGGAAAAAGTGATAATCTTGGAGCATATCAGTATGACAAAGCAAAAAAGTAGAACATAGAACAGTACAGTACAGTCCAGGCCCTTTCAGGCCCACAATGCTGTGTTGATTTTTTAATCTATCCAAAGATAAATCTAACACTTTCCTTCCACATAGCCCCTCATTATTCTTTCATCATATGCCTATCTAGGAGTCTCTTAAATATACCTAAATGTATCTGCTTCTACCACCATCTCTGGCAACACATTCCATGCACTTTCTATTCTCTGTGTGAAAAACATAACTCAGACATACCCCTAGTATTTTCTTCCAATCTCCTTAAGGGTATGTCCTTTCATATTAGCCATTGCTTCTCTGGAAAAAAAAGGCACTGGTTGTCCACTCTATCATTGTTTACACATACAGGAGGTGTTAGAAGTTATGAAAAATGTAAAGGTATTAACCAGGTATATTGTAGGATGTCCTGGGAAGCAAGAGAAGAGATTGCTGTGGCTTTGGCTGAGATTTTAGTATCTCTATTAGTCACATCTGAGATATTGAAAGATGGAGTATAGCTAATATTTGAGGACATGGAGATCAGCCAGGGAACTACTGGCCAGAGAGCCTAACATCAGAGGTGCAGAACAAAGTTATAGCAACGGAAATGGCACAGATTGGCAGGTTATTCATGTTGTGATGGCAGAGGATTGAGTAGAAAAGGACCAGAGCCAGCTCACACTGCTGCAAACCACTGAAAAGGGTGGCACATGTTGGAAATGCTACTTTAATTCCTTCCCTTCACTCTCTCACCTCACAACAGTAAATATTTAAAATTATAGAAACAAAAAGTCCAGCACATTTCACGAGACTTCAATGTCAGTACTGGTGCCCAGTTCCATAATGCTCTTAGGCACACGGAATATTATCACATTTAATTCCTGCTTCCGGATCCCTGTTCTCCACATTCCCTTTTTTTGATCCATCTATGTGTACCCTTTTCTTCAACATTGCCCTCAATCCTTAACACAAAAGGTTCTGCAGATGTTGCAGATCCAGGGTAACACACACAAAACGAAGGAGGAACTCAGCAGGTCAGGCAAAAGAGTTGACGTTTTGGGCCGAGATGCTTCATCAGCACAGTCCTGATGATGGGTCTCAGCATGAAGCATTGACTGTTTATTCCTCTCCATAGATGCTGCCTGACCTGCTGAGTTCCCGTAGCATTTCGTGTGTGTTACCATCAATCCTTTCAGACATTAGTTGCAGATCGAAGAACTAGCCTAGGGCTGGCTCCATTGGCACCTCAAGCCCTTTCACCACATTACCATTCCCAAATCAGCCTTTGTCCACCAACCCTTCCCAACTTCATAGAGTTCAAACTCCATTGTCAAACGTCATCTTTCTGAAATATCTTTCTTAAGACTCAGAGGAAGCCTTTTCGGCTTTAAGCTGTTTGCTGATGAGATGAAGTTGCACAGTGGTATAATTCTCATATACTTAAATAAAGATCAAAATATTAACTAAATTTATCACATGTACATCAAACATACAGTGAAATGCATTATTTGCGTCAATTACAAACACTGTTTAAATATGTGCTGAGACAGCCTATAATAGCAGAACTATACCAACAGAACAATACACTGATATATAGGAATATAAAGCAGATTAAAATTCTATTTCTTTCACTGTATTAGTTGAAGAACATGTGAACTGCAGGGAAATCTTTGAATTTATTTGAAGAAACAGAGTTGAAGCTTTAGGTTGGCAACCCTTCCTAAGGAGGCTGTTTCTCTCTCTGCAGATGCTGCCTAACCTGCAGTATTTCCAGCATTTTCTGTTTTTATTTCTGATTTCCAGCATCTGCAGACTTTTACTTTTGCAATATGACTTGAATTTTCTGAATGATTTGATCTTTGAAATACAGAAAATACTGTATTTTGTGGTTGTATCGAACAAGGATCTCTCCAACAGATCATTCAATAATTACGAACCCATAACTAAACAGTTTGCACCTTTCTAGAACATAGAACACAGAAATCTACAGCACATTACAGGCCCTTCAGCACACAATGTTGTGCCGACCATGTAACCTACTCTAGAAACTGCCTAGAGTTTCCCTACCGCATAGCCCTCTGTTTTGCTAAGCTCCGTGTACCTGTCTAAGAGTCTCTTAAAAGACTGGAGACTAATGCCTGTCTCCGACTATAGAAAGTTCCTTACAAGGACAGCCCAAACAAGAGCAGCAGTGGCTGAACTAAAACTGATGTGGAGAGCCAATAGCATCACTCTTAATCCAAGTTGAAGCTCCTGCATGCACTTGTTCTCTCCACCTTCTTTTTCTCTTTTTAAATCTTTTTTATTAATTATTATTGAAAATCAACAACAGAGAAAAATACATCAAAATAATCAAGACAACATATCTAAATGTAGAATAAGAGTTAAACTATCTACCAAGCTGAACAGTATATCTATAATAATAAAAAACAATGTTAAAGCTTTTTTTTAATGGAAGAAAGGAAAGAAAGAAAAAAAAGAACCCCTACTAACTAAAATAGAAAAAAACCCCTGATAACAAAAAAAAGGGGAAAAAAACCCATTTGGAGCACAAACCCAGAGCTATACGCCATACAAGCTTCCATAAAAAAAAGACATCAATTCGCCAACCAAATCCATGTACCCAAGCATCAGAAAAGGACCATCTTTATTAACTCAAATCAAATGATAATAACGGGCAAAAGAACCCCACCTTTTCTCGAAGTCAAATCTAAGATCAAAAGTTCGACTTCTAATTTTTTCCACCTTCTTGTCTGCATGTGAATCATGGACTTTGACAGCAGAACTGCACAAGAAGATCCAGGCTGTAGAAATGAGATGCTTCAGCAGGCTCTTCGACATCTCCTATACAGACCATGTCTCAAACGGTATTGTTTTGTATGGCCTTCACACTTCTAATTGAAGAGTGCCCTGTGAGGGGCAGACACGAGTCTGTCCTATTGGGAGCCAGGGTTGGATAGATCTTCACCTGGCATCTTGGCCACAGCCGTTCCAACATGGGTGACCCTGAGCTGGCATCGCCCGATGGATTCCTTAAGGCACGCAAGCCTCCACATGGTGTCAACGTGTGGATCCAAGTCGTGGAGGGTCTCAAACATTCAAGTACGAAGAACCATCACCCAGAGCATGAGACACCACAAAGATTTACTGTCCACGGGGAAACAGAGATGCTTTGGCCACTTAACAAGATCAAGTGGACTCTCAAAGTCCATTCTTCAGGGAGCAGCACAGGGGAAAAGGAAAAGGGGCAGACAGAGGACGAAATGGGCAGAGTGGACTGGAGAGTGCTTTGTCACAACCCAGGCACTCACCCACAACCAGGAAACTGGTGCAGCGCTGACCTGTACAGCGCCCCTACGACCCAAGCGGGTTGCGGGATCTGTAACCGTAGCTACACTTAATATTTTACAAATCTCATCCAGGTTCGTTCTTGGCACTCAGAGAAATGCAAGCGGCCTCTCTGCTGTGATTTTTTTACTGTGTGTGATCCTTCATCTTCCACTATTCGTCTCATTGAGCCCGGCAGAAGTTAAGTGTTTTTGTTTTTATCTGCTAGTTTGCTTTGTAAATTGTGTTTGCTTAGGGATTGTATCTGTGCTGTTTGCAGCTGTAGTAAACAGATCAACTAAGTCATGCTGGCCCCAGATGCTTACACAGTAAGTCTGTTTATTCAGCTGCATCCAGCGGGTACCTCACAAAATATTCCCGCCTGGCTGTAATGTCACTGACTATGATAAGCAGCAGTTACTGTTGCTTCTCACAACTTCCGATATCCAGATTGGGTCCAGATCTCAGGTGCAGTCTGTACTTGTTCTGTCTATAGCTGCACTGGTTTCCTTTGGGGGCTCTGGTTTCCTGTGTTCTACTTTCTAACCAGGACCTAACATATCGATGCAGCTACAAAGAAGGCACAACAACACTCACAACATGCTGGAGGAACTCAGCAGGTCGGGCAGCACCCGTGGAGAAGATCGGTCGACGTTTCGGGCCGGAACCCTTCGTCAGGACTGTAGAGGGAAGGGGCAGAGGCCCTATAAAGAAGGTGGGGGGAGAGTGGGAAGGAGAAGACTGGTAGGTTCCAGGTGAAAAACCAGTAAGGGGAAAGAAAAAGGGGAGGGGGAGGGGAAGCAGGGAGGTGATAGGTGGGAAAGGTGAAGAAGGAATAGGGAAAACACAATGGGTAGTAGAAGGAGGTGGAACCTTGAGGGAGGTGATAGGCAGCTGGGGGAGGGGGCAGAGTGACATAGGGATAGGGGAAGGGAGGGGGAGGGAATTACCGGAAGTTGGAGAATTCAATGTTCATACCAAGGGGCTGGAGACTACCTAGATGGTATATGAGGTGTTGCTCCTCCAACCTGAGTTTAGCCTCATCATGACAGTAGAGGAGGCCATGTAAGGTCATATCTGAATGGGAGTGGGAAGCAGAGTTGAAGTGGGTGGCTACTGGGAGATCCTGTCTGTTGTGGCGGACGGAGCGGAGGTGCAGTAAGCTGCAAAGAGTTGCAAACTTAGTCAGCTCCATCATGAGCACTAGCCTCCAGAGTATCCAGGACATCTTCAAGGAGCGAGCCTCAAGAAGGCAGTGCCCATCATTAAGGATCCCCATCGCCCAGGTCATGCTCTCGTCTCATTGCTACCATCAGGAAGGAGGAACAGGCACACACTCAACCATTCAGGAAGAGCTTCTTCCCCTCTGCCAACAAATTTCTGAATGGACATTGAACTCATGAACACTACCTCATGACATTTTTATTTCTGTTTTTTGCACTACTTATTTAATTTAACTGTTTTATATATATATATATGTATATGTGTGTGTGTATATATATATACACATACTCACACACACACACACACAGTTTTTTTCTCCATTGTAATGTATTGCATTGCATTGCTGCCACAAAATCATCTAATTTCGTGACATATGTTGGTGAAATTAAACCTGATTCTGATTCTAATTCCCATATTCCCAAAGATCCTTCTGGTATGTTAATTAGCTTTTGTAAGTTACCATCCAGTGGCAAAAAGGAAATCAAAGAGAAGTTGACTGACATGTATGAAAAGGAGTATGCTGTCGAGGACAAAGAATTTAGAGGGGCGATGAGTTAATGGGATTGGTCCCCAGGATCCTTGCTTTGGACCCAATGGGCCGAATAGCCTACATCTATAGGTATAATCTTGGCTTTCCATGCTTCTTTACATTGTTGCCCCTTTTAAAAGTTATTAGTGGGAAGGTAGAGGATTGGAAAGCTTTTAAAAACGACAGAGAGCAACTAAAAAGCCATAAAGAAAGAAGATGAAATTTGAAGGTAACCTAGTTAATAACATAAAAGAGGGTACAAAAAGTATTTTTTGGTATTTAAAAAGTAAAAGCGGTGAGAGTGGATATCGGACCGCTGGAAAATGACGCTGGAGAGGTAGTAATGCAGTCAAAGAAATGGCAGATGAACTTAATAAGAATTTTGCATCATTCTTCACCATAGAAGACAGTAGCAGAATAGCAGAAAAGTGAGAGTGTCAGGAGGCAGAAGTGAGTGTTGTTACTATTACTAAAGAGAAGAAGCTTGGGAAGCTGAATAGTCTGAAGGTAGATAAGTCACCTCAACCAGATGGTGTACACCCCAGCGTTCTGAAAGAGGTGGCTGAAGGGATTGTGGAAACATCAGTAATAATTTTTCAAGAATCACTAGCTTCTGGGATGGTTCCTGAGGACTGGAAAATTGCAAATGTCGCTCCCCTCTTTAAGAAGGGAGGGAGGCAGAAGAAAGGAAATTATAGGTCAGTTAGTCTGACTTCAGTGATTGGAACAACGTTGAAGTCTATTATTAAGTTGAGGTTTTGAGGTGACTGGCAGAGGGCAAAGAGTGGAAATAAAGGGGCTTTTTCTGGTTAGCTGCCAGTGACTAGTGGAGTTCTGCAGGGGTTGGTGTGGGACTGCTTATTTTCAGGTTATATATCAATGATTCAGATGATGGAGTCAATGGTTTTGTGGCCAGGTTTGCAGACAATCCAACGATAAGTGGAGGGGCAGGTCATGTTGAGAAAGCAGGGTGCCTGCAGAAGGACTTAGATTGGGAGAATGGGAAAAGAAATGGTATTTCAAATGTAGTGTAGGGAGGTGCATAGTCATGTACTTTGGTAGAAGGAATAAAGATGAAGACTATTTTCTAAATAGCGAGAAGATTCAAAAATCCAAGGTGCAAAGTGACTTAGGAGTCCTCATGCAGGATTTTGTAAAGGTTAACTTGTAGATTGAGTCAGTAAATACTCAGATACAATGTTAGCATTTATCTTGAGAGGACTAGAATATAAAAGCAAGGATGTGATGCTGAGGCTTTATAAGGCATTGGTCAGACCACACCTGAGTATTGTAAGCAGTTTTTGGCTCCTTATCTAAGAAAATGTGCTGGCATTGGAGAGGTTCCCGGGAAGTTCAGGAGAATAATTCCAGGAACGAAAGGGTTAACATATGAGGAGCATTTGATGCTCTGGTCCTGTACTTTCTAGAGTTTAGAAGAATGGCGGGGGTGGAAGATCTCAATGAAACCTACTGAATACTAAAAAGCCTAGATAGAGTGGATGTGGAGATGATGTTTCCTATATTTGGGAAGTTGAGGAATAGAGGGTACTGCCTCAGAATTGAGGGACATCATTTAGAACAGAGAGGAGGAAAAATCTTTTTGGTCAGATGGTGGCGAACCTATGGAATTCATTGCTACAGACAGCTGTGCAGGCCGAAGTCATTGGATATATTTAAAGCAGAGGTTGATAGGTTCTTGATTCGTAAGGGTGTCAAAGGTTATGAGGAGAAGGAAGGAGAATGGGGTCGATAGGGACAATAAACCGGCCATGATGGAATGGCAAAGCATTCTGCTCCTATGTCTTATGGTCTTGTGTTCTAAAGAAAAGAAATGGTGACAAAGGTAAGCACTGTGCAGTATGGATTGGTATGTTCATACACATTTGATTTTTTACTGGTGACATTAGAGAGGTACTGGGTCAGTGACGTGAACTGGACATTTTCACGTAGTTGTTTGTACAGCCTTGCTTGTGTTCTGTTACCTCCTAAAGCTTCCCAGAATCTACAATGGTGTCTTCCTCAGACAGATCTGCCAGTTCATGTCTCAACTTGTCACATCTAGTTGACATTGAGCTTCCCAAACAGGCAGTAGATTTCTAAACTTCCCCTTTCACCAAGTAACTTCTAGTTCGACGTACTTCAGTATCCTCATCCTGGCTCCCCCACCCCCCGAGAATGCTTTTTTTCCAAAAATATACTTTATTCAGAAATATTCCAAAATAAAGTTATTTACATAGAAAAAAAACATTCGTTGACCCTGAGTCCTTATTCAATAAATAAAGATATTTACAATATAATTATGCGTTTACTCTCAGTCCATCTTCAAATGAAAGATGTTTACAATAAATTGTTCGTTGACTCTCAAACTTTAGTCAAGAATTAAGACTTATTTACAATAAAAAAAATTATTAACAATAAAAAACCAGGCGTTGACTCTAATTCCTTTACCGAAGTTCTTTAATGGTCTGCACAATTTCAGCCACTCCTGGGGCAGCAAGTTGATTCATCTATCCACACCGTTGATGAGGGGTGTTCTCCTCCCCACCCGACCCCTCCCACTCCCACGGGTGACGAACCTTAAACTGTGGTCCTTCCCCACCGGGCCTCTGCGTGCATTCCTCAGCACGTACTCCTTCAGGTGAGAATGAGCCAGTTGGCAGCATTCAGTCACGGGCATCTCCATGTGCTGGTAGACCACCAAGTTTCTGGCAGACCAAAGAGCGTCCTTCACCGAATTAATGATCTGCCAGCAACACCGGATGTTTGTCTCCGTGTGTGTCCCCGGGAACAGCCCGTAGATCAGGGAGTCCTCGGTTACGCAGCTGCTCGGCATGAAACTTGACACCGTCCCTTCCATCCTCCTCCACACCTTCTTCACGAATCCACAATGTGCAAAGAGGTGAGTCACTGACTCCACCCCATTGCAGTCCTCCCGTGGGCAGTGGGGTGTGGAGACGATGTTCCGGGCTTACAGGAGGGATCTGACTGGGAGGGCCCCTCTCTCCGCCAGCCAGGCGAGATCTTTGTGCCTGTTGGTGAGGTCTGGCGATGAGGCAATTTGCCAGATGTACTGGACAGTCTGCTCGGGGAACCACCCCAGTGAGTCCATCTCGTCCTTCTCCTGCAGCGCCTGCAGGACATCACGTGCCGACCACTGTCTAATTGCCTTGTGGTCAAAGGCGTTGGCCTGGAAGAACTTTTCTATGAAGGACAGGTATGGAGGCAATGACTAGCTGACAGGGGTGTTGCGCGGGAAAGGGGCCAGACCCATCCTTCGTAGCCAGGGCGACAGGTAGAACTTGGGCAGACAGTGGTACTTTAGACAGGACATCTTGTTACTCTTAACACCCATTTGAAACTCTTGCTCCCTCTGACGTGAACGTGTCCACCTTTGTTGACATCACTTCCCTTCCACCAGATACTATCTCAGTCACAATGGGTGAGATAAAGGATTCGGGGAGTGTCAGCATATACATTCAGCGAGAATTCTGGAGGGCTAACGGAATAGTGGCCTTTATTGCACGAAGCCTGGAATGTAGAAGTAGAGAATTCTAGATGCAACTTTATGTTTCCCGTGCTTTGGGTGCATTTGACCAGCTGTTTTTCCATCTGAGACGGTGCTCCATGCTCCATGCCCCATGAAAAGGATGTGGTTAAATAGATAGATAATTTATTGATCCCAAAGAAAATTACAGTGTCACAGTAACATTACAAGTACACAGATATGCAAATATACAAATATTAGAAGAGAAGTAAGGGAGAATAAAAAAAGTTACCTCAAACAGTCTAACAGGAGGGGTTCATCACTTCCCCAGCTATAGGTTGACTCATTATAGAGCCTAATGGCCTCATATGGTGCTCTTTGGAGCAGCTCAGTTATCACCATTTCTGTGTTTATTCTCTTGCATGCTATTTGCCTTTGCAATGCCAATTAGCATAGCCATAAGGTTAGGCTAGTTTTCTTTTCCTTAGAACAGAGGAGGTTGTGGAGGTATCGAATATATGGACATAAATAGTGTAGATAGTAGAACGGTTTTCCCCACAGCAGAGATATCTAAAATTAGATGCATGGGGTTTAGAGGAGATCTGAGGAAGAATATGTTCACTCCAAGGGTGGTTGAAATCTCAAACACTCAGCCTGAGGAATGGTGGAGGTAAATACCCTGACAAAACTTAACAAGTATTGAGTTGAGCACTTGAACTGTCAAACCATTGAAAGTTATGGAACAAGGGCTGATGAATTAAATTAGTATAGATGAATGCTTAATGGTCAGCATGGTCAAGGTGGGCTACTGAGACTGTTTGTATGTTGTCTGATTGTATGGTGCTACCAACAGACAGCACAGAGTGATGATACAGTTTCCATCTTGAAAGCTCAGCATCACACACTTTTAGATTAAATTAGGTTAACTTTATTGTTCCTTGTGCATCAAAACAGAGAGTGAAATATGTCACTTGTGTCAAATCAAATCAGCGAGGATTGGGCTAGGCAGCCCGCAAGTGTCGCCATGTTCCCAGCGCCAACAGAGCATGCCCATAACTCACTAACCCTAACCACTACATCTTTGGAATGTGGGAGGAAAGCCAGGTGGTCACGGAGAACATACACAGTCCTTACAGACTGCGGTGGGAATTGAACCTCCATCCGTGAGTGTTGTGAAGCAATGCACTAACTGCTCTGTTAGTATGCCCTCCTGTCAATACTTAACATGTTGAACAGATTCTCCCAATTTCTTTACTTTTCTTATCTTTTTCTTGCCAGTTTGAAGTTAAATACTCACCCCAGCAACGAGTTATTTTGTGTTGGCAGATTGCACTAAATTAAATTGTTCTTTTGTCTTGAAAACCTGAGATGTTGCAGAGACATGAGGAGATCTTTGTGTGTGCTTTCCAGGTCGACATAAGCATTCATTCTCACAGCTTCTATATATCCAGCAGCTTAGGAAGAGACAGTAAAACTACATGCATTTTCCCAGTGTATATCAAGTTGACAGAACTTTGAATTAAAGTAATTTTCTTTTACTCTAATTTTCTTTCCATGAAGCAAGTTGTCCTCATTTCTCGCTTGACCTGAAAGTCAATAGCAGAACAAGTTCTGGATTTTTCATTATAATCTCACAGAAGTTATTTTTCTGATTAATATTTCCTAGAGAATCAATTTATTTTGCCTCCTGTGTATTGTTGATATACAGAATTACAACAGCATTGCCATTGAGAATAGTCAATAAATCACATTTGTAGTAAGAGTGCCCTTTACGTGTAATAAACCAATCGTAATGTAAATGACAGTTTGCACTTATAAAATTGGAGAAAGAATTATGTATAAATAGAGAAGGAAGAGTATTTTTCTTTTGCAGTGAAGTTTTCTAAGTGCTGGTAAGAACTGTTGAATACAAATGAAATGTTCCAGTTTTTATAAACTGCCGAGCTGCAATAAAATCCACAGAATTCAGCTGCGGATCATGGACACGTTTGATGTCCTTTCAAACTGAGGTGATTGTGGTTTAACACTCTTCACACTAGCTGGGTGTTTGGAGAGCTGAAATATATATTTTAAAAACACATTCGCGATAAAAGGAGATGTTTTTCTGACATTAATGCCACTTCCGAAAATTATAGTAAAGTGATATTATTGTGTTAAAGTGAAAGGCAGACTAATCCCAACACCTACCCCCTTCACCTCTTTGCTCATGAAAACCATGTAAGCACACCGTGAATGAAAGTTCCATTTAGACTTTCACAAGAGTTTTTTTAAGAGAATCTGTGATGGGAACTGCAGATGTGCAGAATGATTCCTTGTTAAATTGACTGGTAACAGATGGCAGCTGTAGGGGTAATGTAGATGGCAGCAGATGGCAGGGGTCATAAATTATTACCCATTGGCTCAAATCCATTGCCCCATTCACTTATCTATAGTTTTGGCTCTTGTTTTATCCTTTTGCCACAGACTCATGTCCTCCAATAAAATGATGGGGAAAAAATTGCAGCCTGCACTTGACCCAGAATATTTTGAAGAAGTCTGAGGTCAGGGAGTAGTGGCAGATAATAGAAGGGGAGTGAACCCTTTTATCAAAGATTGCACATTGATAGAAAAAATAGTAAAAAATAAGTTAGGAGCCGTGTACATACATCTATTGATGCTTCTGGACACATCTTCAGTGATGTTCCTGGTATCATCGGGTGTTTCGGGTCTTTCAACATCATACAACCTCCTCCAGGTGACCCAGCCGGGGCTGATCAGACCCCAGACTGTGTCCAGATGGCTAGCTACTTATGACTCCATGGCTCCCCTCTTTTGAGCCACAGACATCTTGAGGCCCTCCCTGCCGCATCGGTGGTACTGCGGATGGCTCTCCTCTTCCTCTCTCCCTCGATGCCCAAAATGCTGAAGGCTGTAACTAAAGAACAGGCTATGAATCCCCTACAACCAACCTCCACTGGGAGACACCTCGCTCTCCATCCAGCCTGCTGACAGTTGCTGACCAGTCCTGCGTACTTGGAGAGCTTCCTTTCAAAGACCTCTTCCAAGCTATCTTCCCATGGGACTGTCAGCTCCAGCAGCACCACTTCCTTAGTAGACTCAGACACTAGGACAATGTCTGGTCGCAGGGTGGTGGCTGCGATATGGTTGGGGAACTTCAGCTGTCCTTTGAGGTCCACCAACAGCTGCCAGTCCTTTGCAGAGGTCAGAATGCCTGCAGATGTTCTTTAGGCAGGTATTGGCTGCTCCCCAGCTCTGACAAAGGCAATGGTCTGCTTGGAGGGTCAGGACCGCTTCGTCCACTCAACTCCTGCGCTGACGGCTTCAGCGATGGTCTTCAGGACCTGATCATGCCTCCACCTGTACCGTCCCTCACCAAGTGCCCTTGCACAGCCGCTGAGGATGTGCTCCAGGGTTCCTCGCTTGGAGCACAGTGGGCACACAGATGACTCTGCCTTGCCCCATGTGTGCAGGTTTGATGGACTTGGAAGCACATCGTACACTGTCTGGATGAGAAATTGGATGCGGTGTGGTTCGGCTTTCCAAAGATC